>NC_138785.1:64730032-65361596 GCF_965178545.1 Coloeus monedula
CCTCCCCCACTTTTCACCAATAATCTACAAAAATGTGATGAAAATATATTATATTTCTAAAACAAGATCTATGCCTGCCTGTTCCAGTATGTTAATTACAATTTAACATTGGATCTGTATTGAAGAAAAGGTGAGATTTCAGGACTAACCCAGTTACTGTCAATCTTGTCTTGAAGAACAGCATTTGACCAGATGACACTTGAGTCACCTCAGCTCCTATGATGTGGGAACATCTGTGAGTGAGTCTGTATTGGACCTCCTAATTGTTTAACTTGGTTTTACTCCTGAGTGGGAATTTGAATACACTTGAGAGAATCACTCTGCTAGTTCAGAGGTGAAATGATGGTTCTGAGAACTGGTGAGACACACCTCACTACTAATGATGATGCCACCATATTCCTCCCCACTAAAACAAGCTGTAATCAGTCATGTTGCAGATTGAACTTCTAAGGAATGTGCCTTTCTGTAGAAGTTTTTTGCTCTCTACCCATTTGGAGCAAAATACAGCATGAGCCTTTAGACTCTGAGCTTTCTTAGGTCAAATTAAAAAAAAAAAAAAACAAACCAAAAACCAGAAAAGTTTTTTTTCTTTAAACATCTAAAATCCTGTCTTGTGAGATTAGTGGGTGAATCAAGTTTTGAATAATATTATTATGGGAGAAGTCAAGCAGAAAGATGACTCAAACAGTTTACTGCCAGGACTATTTCTTAACACAGAGGAAAATCATATCTGGTTGCATATGGAATCCTCCCACAATGAACAGGGAGCCTGGCAACAGAAATAAAACTGTAAATGCTCCAACTTTTGCTGTTGAACTGTCCTCACAGTGGAATGAGAAGACACCAGAAATTTGGATACTGAGGAGGAGAAGCCATAACATAGCTAAGAAATTCCATGCCTTCCTTATTGTCAAAACAGACAACCTGCTCATTGGAAAGGTAAAATTTTCTTTTATTCTCCCTCCCCACCAAAAGAACCTAAATGAAACCCAAAGCAAAAAGTGAGCCAAAAACATAGAGGGAAAATCCCTGAAGAAGTGCTCTTGCTGTAACCACGATGGGCTGTGCAGGCTTGTTCCTTCTGCTGCAGTGGAGTAGAGCAGGACAGCCCTGCAGCACCTCCAGGGCATCACCTGGTGACTGTCACAGGGCCACCCGGGAACAGAGCCCAGCAGTGACAGCAAAGAGTGGCTCTGGCTGGATCTGTGCCCATGGGCTGTGCCTTGGATGAACAACACTGAGTGCAGCTGATGGCTGTGAAAAAAATACATGGTTTTCATCTGCCGTAGAGCATAATTCAACCATGCAAATATTTATGTATTGAGCAAAGAACTGGACTGCTGCTTGCTGAGTGTCTGAGGCACTTGTGTGTTTGTCCCACTGCCCCACACTTCTGGCTGAGGGACTCACCCACAGATTTAGTACTGGAACAGGATATGCAGTTCTGCAGAGCTGGAAGACATCCCTTTAATAAGACTTTGTAAAGAGATCAAAACAAGCACAGAAACCTAATTCCATCCTATATGTGTCAAAAATAAATTTACAACTGGGAATACTCCCCAGGAGATATGTTTTTCCTGGCTTCTCCCTCACACTAGTGAAACACAGCCAGTGCTGAGTTCTGGATTTTGCAAACACTCATCATTGATAAACTAGATGGAAGAAGCCAAGTGTTTGTGTGGGCTTAGAAAAAAATCATTATTTAATGACACTCAGACAAGTATGTTTTTGGAGGGCAGTTCATATGGCACCAGCTGTTCGATTCAAAGGATGTTGGTACAGCATGTAGCAAAACCATAGACCATGGTTTGGTCCTCTCAAATGATGTGTATATGCATAAACCTTCCTTCAAAGTAAACCATATCCTTAAATCTCTCCCCAGTGATCAGATACGAATTATATTTGTTTTGACGTACAACATTTTAGTACAACATTATTGGAGAAGCCTGTAATACTGAAATTGCTTCATATTTTAAGCTTCTCTTTGACATGCTAAACATTTATTTTTTTCACTTTCCTGTTGTACCACACTTCCCTGGCTTTGAATTCAATATTTTTGCTCATTTCTGTTAGTTTGTGCCCTGTAAGGAAAGCAGGAGTTTGGCATATGATTTCTGCAAGCACAGATGAATACTCATCCACAGTTTCCATTTTCTAGGCAGGGCTGGCATTTGGATGTGGCTTTTTTAACAGTAGGACTGGACAAGAATCAATTCTCTGATCATATTAAGGTTATAATTATCTTCCATTTTCTTACTCTTCCTGTGACACTCCTGTAGCATTTAGAAAAAATTCAATTCTCTCCCAAATACATCAGTGGAGGTCAGTCTTTAATGAGAGCAACCAGCCAGTGTGGAGGGAAAAGCATTCACCTTCCCTCAGCTCTGGCTGACCTAGGATGACAAAATCTCTCTTTACCCCTACATTTTTTGAAGATGTTGCATATTTGGGTCAGCAAAACCAGTCTGGTTTAAATTTATTAGTAATTTCAGATTATGTCTGTTCTCACCTAATTTACCAGTCCACCAATTCTGCACATTTTAATAAAGAGATTTTAAAATAATTTCCAGGTTGCTGAGGAAAATAATAAGCAGTGGCAGTCTAGGATTATCCTTAAGAACACCCCTAAAGCACACAGACTGATTTCTCCACTGAGGGCTTCCTGAGATCCTGTCAGTCATGAAGCTCCTAACCCAATTCAAGTGTGTTAGCTGACAGACAGAATGCTGATTTTTTTCATCTCAGTGTCATGTGACACTAATTATGGTGTGTTAGAGGTAAATGTCTATGTTGCAAAACCCAGAGTTTGAGAATACCTGGGATGAAATCAGGTTTGTCTGAAACATTGTATTTTCTGTGAAATTTCTGATTGATATTTTTTGTATTACTATATGACAATTATTTTATTAGTTGAATCCCCCTTCAGGTTTCCAGTAGTTTGTTTGTCATAGAATCAAGTTCACCACTTTTCTTCTAAAATATTGGTAGAACAGCAAGCTCTAATCTGGTGGAATTTCTTTGATACTCTTAAATATAAGAGAAATGAGTATACTTAAGCCAGTCAAGTCTTTCTAGTAAAGACTTCACCATCTTTTGTTACATGGATCTGCTGATTTTAGTGGTTACCATTATATGTATTGCTTAACAGCTTCCTGGGTTGCTGAGGGATTGAAAAGTGTTTCATCACATCCCAGTGATAAGAGCATGTAAATACAGAGCAGAACTACTTGCTGAGTACTTCTTCTGCCTCTTTATAAACAATTTTGTCATCGAAGCTCATATTTTTGCCATAGGAAATTATGTCTGCCTATAGATTCTTGTTTTAATTCTTACATTTTACAAAAAGAGCACATCACAGTGTTGAAAGACGTTTCATTCTCAGTCCCACTGCTTGTGGACAGGCTGCCCCAAAAAACCCTGTGGAGGTGGTAAGGAGGTGGTAAGTGCAGTATATGCTGTGCATCACAGTGGCAGTATGGTGGCTTTCCTCTGGATACTCTGGAACCTGTCCTGGCCCATGGATCACACATGGAAAGCATGAATCACATCTCAGTCACAGTCATGGGACAAACACCTGATCCATGTTGGTCCTTCTACAGGTTGTTTTCTAACTCCTGGTTATCTCTCCATTGCAAATATGCTGCAGGCAACTGCCCTTCTAAACAAAACTGACATTATGAATTGAGGCATTTTTTCTATCCAAGAACATACAGTCTAAAAATATCCTTTGCTTAAAAGGAGGAATAACAATGATATTTTATAATTTGGCAAAAATGAGTATTTAGCAAAGCTCTGAGCAGAGACAAGTGAAATGAGTCAGGAAGGGCAGGAGGATGGAAGAACATGGGCAGGTGAAGGTAGCAAATGCCCAGTGACAGTGGGTCTTTGGAGACTGCTGCAAATCTCAGCAGATGCTGGATACTAAAGCTGACCAAACAAAAAATGTAAAAATGTGTAAATTGTCTTCAGGAAATACACTGGAAATTTTTCTAGCCACACAGTTACTAGTCTATTGTTTGACAAACACTGTGAAGGAATTCCTGATGGAACTTGAATTTATTCAAGAGAGATTCATGCTGTGGGAATACCGAACAAACGCAACCAGGCTGCAAACACTGGAGAAAAAAACAAGGCAAGATTGTCAGCAGAACTGCTGTTCTCAGCATTTACCCCTCTCTTTGCCTTGAAAGGAACTGATGTGAAATGCTCTGCTTGTATTTCATAAACCTGTGACTTGACTTGCTTGGAGAAGAACGAAGCTTTCTGCTTGTGTTGCCACTGACAGTGCTGTGGGCAGCCTGCTGCGATCCAGCTGACCCCCACTTGGCTGGAGCGTGTGGCTCAGATTATACCATCACATGGATGTCTCATGCAGAGAGCTCCCCTTTGCCTATGCTGCTCCTTGGGCCATTGAACCGAGTTAAAATTATCTTACTCTGATCTCAGGCTAATGAGAAGTGGGCATAACAAAACACTTGAGGCCTGTGGAGGTATGGTGCTACCAGAGGACACACAGGCCTCTCTGATGTCCATAGGGCTGAGAGAGAGACTGGTCATGCTGGTAGCATGTGCTGGTATGAAATCACCACTCGTGTTTGAAAACACATTAAGTCAGTAAAGAAAATATATGAACAAAGGCAAACAGAAGAGGAAATTGCAACCCTGCAGAATGCATGATAAATCATTTATTACAGTGGAAAGGAGGCTTTCAGACAGAAACAGCAGCATATGAGTCTACTTATTCCTGCAGAAAACAAGCACCTCTGAATCCACATCCACAGAACTGCAGCTGTAAAGGATGGCAGAGCTTCCATCTGACCCATAAAACATTTCTCCTGAAACTATCAATCCTAAAAAGGTGATGTGTAATATTCATGTATTTATCTTGACACATCAGCAAGGGAGGTGGGTGCACTCAGTGTTCTAATGCACATAAACAATTTAATTCTTTCTGTTAGAAACTTTTTGCTTTGAGTCACATCAGCAGAAGTATTTTACCATAGAAGAAATACCTGGTTTGAAATACCCTGGGCAGGTAGGTGGTTTGACAGTCACAAAGCAGAAAACTGCCATTCTCCAGGAGAGAAGCAGGGCACAGGGCACTAGGGAAGCAGTGTTAGGGCTCTTTCAGGCCTGCTTGGATTCAACTTCCTAGTGCCTTCACACAGCAGCTTAAAAGGACAGATTCCTGTGGCCAGATTGTTTTGGACTGAAGCTATTTGACTGACTTTGACCCAGCTCCCCAACCAAGATAAAATGACACATCCAACTTTATTTGGCATTTGAAGTGGAGGGAAATGACTTCTCTGTTCTGCCAGAGGCCTCTTTTATTTAATGTTCTACAAAGAGGAAGAAACTGCATATAATAATGACATCTTGTGGTAGTTGTTGAATTATTGCCCTATGATTTAGTAGATAATAGGATGCCAAATTTCATGACATCTCTTTCTTTCCGTGCTGCAGCTCTGCAAGTTCAAACTTACAAATTCTCCTGCTCTGAGAAGCTGGATGTAGAAGACCTCTGGAACCTTTGGCTGTTGACTTCAGAGGAAAAGGATATTTTGCTCATTTGATTACACAGGTCTGGCTAAAAATACAGGTCAGAAATTCACAGTCATACTCAATTAAAGAACCTGATCACAGTTATCCAGGTATTCATCCAGAAAATACTACTTTTGATAATGTTGAGTGCAGAGTGGCTCTAGTCCACAGAATGAGCCTGCCTTTGCTGCCCCATGGCTTTGTACTGGGTGTGAGAGTAAAGAATGACAGCCTTTGCTGCAGCATGTAAAGCCTGACAGCTGCTGAACACCTGCACTGAGCTTGCAAACAGCCCTGGTGAGCAGCCACCAGCACTCCATGGCTGGGGATTTTTTGAAGAGTAAATCCCCAAGGCCTCACAGTGTATCTACTTATGTCAGCTTTGGTGCTCAGGTCTGTGACTCCTGCCATTAACCAGGTACCCAAGGGTCCCACGAAGCTCCAAGCTTACTGCAGGCTGTCTGACGTTCCATATTTAGGGTCCATAACCGTGCTATTAAACTGAGCATCCCACTTTGCCTGCCCATAATCATGTCCTTCCTGGTGCAGCCTCTGCAGTGCTTGCTTTAGTTGAAGTTAGAAGCTTTTCAGAACAAACAGCACTATTCCCTGCCAGTTTGTACAGTCCTTATCAGCAGAGAGGGACTCAGCTTTTATCAGGGAGTTTGGCTATTGCCAGAATAGTCATAATAAATAAGATTAGCAGGAACAGCTTAGGGATATATTTTTACAGGGTGTCTGTTTATCTTGTCATGTGTTTGGTGAGTATCCTTGTGGTTCACCAGGTCTTCAGGTCTGTGCTACTGTGACACAGTTTTGCTGTGGTTTTATTGGGATGAAGGTGGCTTAAGCTGTATGCCAAATACCTTTGTGTTTTCTTCTGAGCTAACAAGGCTTCATAAACAGACTTACAGTTTATATGCAAGATTTACACACGGCTGTTTCCCAGCTGTGAGGAAGGAGGCAAGAAAAGACCGTATCACTTATGAAGAGCTCAGAGGTGATGGTGAAATCACAGACATGTATGACAGTGAAATAATGATGCTGATCAGCATTGATAGTACAGAATGTGGAGTGACAGATCAATGCTACTACATTTCATGTAGCATAGCTTCTCTTCCCCATTTGACTTTTTCACTGCCAAAGTTCCTGGTGTTCACACTGGATATTGGGCATAGTGAGCTCTGCCTGTTTCCTTCAGACCTGCAAAAATCCAGGTAGGAGACACTTGCTGGATTCCCTAATGATATGGAAAATTCCTAAAGATAATTATGAGACCCCATGATTCCATAATATCTAATGACAAGTGTTTAGCTGTATTGATCTATTTTTTTTTCCATAGGATGATGCCACCTATTAGACTTTATTGAAAGAGGCAAAACATTTCAAAGAAAATAAATACTTTATGCTGGGTTTTTTTTTTTTTTAGCAAAGAAGGTTAAGCTTTCTTACAGTTCAGTTGCAAGAAAAAGAGCTCTTATTGGGACATCCTGAATTCTGGTACCTCACTAGAAAAGAAGAAAAAATGGAGGCAAAGTTTAACAAGATTTTTTTTTTATCCACTTTTCCAATGGAACTCTAAACAACAGTTACAGAATTTCAGGCTGCTTTTTTTACATTTATTTTTTTAACTGAAGTGTGTTGAGGGTGATCATTTTTAGTTGACCTTGAACTTGTGGTGGAAAATTTATTAATATTCAAGACTGCTCTGGGTCCAGCTAGGAAGTTATCTTTACTAAAAGAACATTCCTTTCAGCTAAAAGCTGGGTGACTGTTTCCAACTTCCCACTTCTGAGCTAAGACAACACAGGGTGCCACTAATCAGAGCCATCTTTTGATATTGCCACGTTTCTCACTGTTTGGTTCCTTAGAACTGGGGCAGTTAGCAAGTTCCCAAAGGCATCCCGTGCCTCCAGGGATGAATACCTGGCTTTGTTAACATGGAAATAATTGCTTCTCCTTATCTCTTCTTTTTTTCTGAGAGGTGATATAGGTTGGTTCTCTGCAAGATGCTCCCCAATTTTTCTCTCACTATGATCACTGTTAATACAGGCTTTTTTTCCAAAATTTGTCCTAAATTTTTTTTTGCTTTTATCAGCTTATTCATAATCCCTGGTGGCAAATGTTTTTAAATTATTTACCTTCTATAATACAAAAGTAACAACAAGAGACTGATTGGAAAATTTCTTTTATATAAACTTTGCAAAGCAGCAATCATAATTAATCTTCATTTTTTACATTTAATTGAGTAAATATGTATAGTGTGCAACGTGTTGCTCTTGCTCTTGTCATTATTATGTTAACAGTCCCTGACATCAAGTTGGACTTGATTTCAAAGTTATTTTAAAACTTGGCAACTCTCATGAAAATCTCTTCCATTTTCAGTGTTTGACATATGGTCTCGTTTCCTCCTGATGTTTGAAATGAGGTATCCATCTCAGGCCCATCCAGACTCTTACAAGTTGTTTGGTTTACAATCTTGACCTCAGCCTGCCTATAACAGGCTTATTAATACAAAATTCTGCCCACCATGAAGGTCTGTTCAGAGCTTTGTTGCCTTGAAGGATCTCTCCCCACATATTTTTATATAACTGCAAAATAATAATAAAAAAGGATTAATGCCTTTGAAGAAACAAAGAAAAGTTCTGCAAGGTTAATTATTTAACTTATTGATTGAAATGAGATTTTGATTGAATTTCTAGATAACAAATGTGAATAATTATGTACAGGCAAGAATAAACATAATGATAACAATGAATAGAGGATTAAATATAGACAGCCAGGAGACAAGGATCTTTATTAAGTATTTTTTTTGAGTGAGAGATTGGCAGCTTTTATCAAATTTCAGCTGAAAATATTTACACAAATTGAAAACCACAGACTTACAGGCAGTTCAGAAAACCTTCCTGAACTCTACAGAACATGGATTGAAGAGCACTGATTGAAATTATTTTCTCAATGATTTAATGCATTTATAAAAAATTAAGTACATGAGGAAGTGTTTAAGGTTCCTATGTGCGTTTCTCACATATTATACTCCTAATATTAATAAGTCTCTGTGGCTTCTGCATTTGCAAGAGCTAAGAGCTACCCAATGAGGAGCCAGCCAAATCCATCACATGACAGCTTTATCAGCTGCTGATAGGAAACCTCCAGGTGACTGCTAGAATACTATTAGGATACTATTCTAGGAACGGATCACTGTGAACTTGTACCATATTTTATATTTCTGCCTGCAGCATTTGCTCACTTCTGCTAGAGACAGAAAAATGTGTTAAAATGGGCTTTTAGCCAATACAGATACTCTTAACATTCATACAAACTATGCTCCTTAACCGAAGAGTTACCTTTGGAGCTTCCCTCCCATGACCTCTTGCATTAATTTAACCTCAAAAACCTATACATATGGATACAAAGTTTCCAGTGATGATTACAGACCTAGGAGATGGCTGGATAGGTAGAGCCAGACTTCCCTGTGTCATTTGCAAAGACTGTGTTAACAAAGTAATCATTGTGTTAGTTCAGCTTAGAAACATCTGTTCTGCGTTCTGTATTGCTCGATCACCATGGGAACAATGGGCAGCTTTAGACAAGAAGTCACAGGGAGTACTGAAAACCACGGAGTCCGTTTGATGCAGCATTCCAGTCAAACAGCCTGGCAGTGGACCCAGGCTCCAGGGACTGTCTACAGTGTCCACCCAAACTACTGTACTGTGACACTGGTCTCTACAGAACAGTTATCCCACAGCTTGGCCCCGATGAGCAGGTTTGGCCCAAGAATTCTGGTTTGCTGAGACTTTGGAATAAAATGCAGATCTTGAACTATGTCAAAAAAAAAAGGGCAGGGAAGGACCAGGAGCTGTTGTAGCCAACTCCATGGTGCACCCACATTCTGAGTCCTGCTTGTAGGTCTGGTTATGCCAGTTCAGAAAGAATATGGTAGAAGCAGAAAATACACAGAGAAGGAAAACAAGATCTGTCAGAGCAATGAAAGGCTCTCACAGACAGTAAATAGATAGGGACTGGGATTAGGAAGTATTTTCTCACAATACTCATAATTAAATTGTAGAAATAATGGTGTGATATAAGCAAAATGACAGCTGAATTTGAAAATGGATGGAAAAAATGGAGAATAGACACATCTGTGGCTACTACACAGAATGATACAAACAGAACCTATGGCATGAGACATCTCTTAAACTTCCAACAGCTGAGACATCAGGGAAGGAACACCTCACTGTTTCATCTGTTTAGCAGCATTCTCTTTGGCCATCCGTCTCTGTCAGTCACAGAGTATTCTGTGAACTGAATCCAGTATGGCCATTCCTATGCTCTTAACTCTTACTTTGTGTAACTACACCAAAAAATTTCCTTCAGCCCTTTTTTGGTTCAGTGCACAGATGCCCACAACAGCAAACTACAGCAATACTGCACAAGTTTCCCAGTGAAGCTTATCTCCAGTAAGTGCAAAAACTCATTTTATGCTGACATCATTTAACTCAGGTAGTATTTTCCACTGAAAAAGTGTCTTTCTTTTCTTTTGTACTTATGAAATGTCTTGAATATGTTAAGGCTATTTACAGGCAATAATCTTCATGATTAAACTTACAAATTTTACAATGGGTTTGCTTACCTCTCCACTTGCTTTACCTATGGGAGAATTGAGAATGAAGTCAGGAGGAGCGAAGACATCAACGAGGGCAACTGCATCATCTTTCAACTGTTTAAAACCAAAAGACATACTTTTGACAACTTCTGTAGTTGTCTATGGCTCAACTACAGAGCAGCATAAAAATTATTTTCATAAAGTACCAGCTTCGATAATTTAAGAGAAATCCATAATAAATAGCCTAGTTTTATTTTGATTTTTTTCACTCCCAGGGTAAGTGCCAAAAGAGACTGTACTTTAAATGTCTTCCTCCTTTACTTAGGGGGGTTTGAACACATTTTAACCAATATACTGCTGTTTACACATATAAACACATATATTTTTGGACTTTAAAAATATAATGACCAGATTCTTCTTTGAAATTTTGCTGACCTGCAAAGAATATGTTACAGTTTGGAAAGCTTTTGTGCTAAGAAAAAAAAAATCACAAACTAACTCAATAATGAAATAAAAAGAACTGGATTGAAATATTTCACTGGCTTTCCACTGAAGATTGCAAGGCCAAAGATGCTATGGTGTTATTTTGTAGGACATACTGTTTTCCATTTACTGGTAAATAAATTAAGACTAGATTCATGGTCAATGAGTTGCTGAAGTTTACAGAAAATTATTCAGAAACCATTAATGTTATATCCTGCTAATTTACCCCTTGAAGTACAGAATAATCTGATGACTATAAACCATGTATCTCTTTTTTAGTATTTATATACTATATTATTATTTAATATCAATAAGCAGGCTTACCCTGTAGCAGAGCTCCAGAATAGCATTCTGAATAAATCTCCCAGGTTGTTCACCTGAAGCATAGCCACCTTAAAAACATTCACAGATAAGCTTATACCAGTTAAGATTACACTGATACAAATTTTTTGCGAAGTTCATGAGTTCAGTAGTCAAGACTAAGTAGCTGCACCTGTGTAACTGAACTGACAGTATTTCATTAATGAGCTGACTGCAAAATTGTTCATCTCAGCTACGTAGAGCCTTTTGCAGTGACAAGCTACGCTACAGCATCGTGCTGCCTACGCCTCATCCTCTCACACAAGCACTGGATCACAGCAAAACTTGTAATCTCTCCATTATCTCTGAGGTAAAATAGAGCCTTTTGGGTTAATTTTCACTGCAGATTCCTGCTCCTGAAAATTTGGTGGAGAATGATTGTTTTATATTAAACAAGCAGTAAGAAAACGCTCTAGCAGAAATCATCACTAGGATTCCCTGCCCCAGCCAAATCAGGACTTTATAAAAGTGACATGCACAGCATATTCAGGGAGCTGATCTCACCTTGGTAGAGCACAGCCAGGTGTTTACTCAAGGACCAGAGCCCATAGAGAGCACTGAGGCTCCTAAGCACTGGCTGCAGAGCCACCGGGACGCTGGTATCGTGAGTGTAGTCGTGGTACCGCTGTAAGACTGTTTGCTCAATAAAAGCAATCGCCAGAGACCGACAGTAGTACACCTTAGGGGACAGGGAAGAAGGACACTCAGTAACAAAATGCAAAGAACCAGTCCTCAGCCTGTACAGAATGGCATTGGACTGAACTTAGTGGAGTTCTGTTGATTTAGGTGTGATGATCGAGCTTGAGAAATTCAAAGAAACAGCAGGAGAAAACACTTTCCACAATGTCTATGCAAAGGTTAGTTATGAAATGTCTCATGAAATGCCTCTTAGAAATAAGATTTCACGCCTATTACCAGCGTAATTTGGCAGTTGCACCCAGGCTTTATGGGATTAAGAAGCTACAGCAGAAAGAAGACAATGTAAAGTAATGTTTGCTGATTTTAGGATTGTTAATAAACCTATATAACTTTAAGAAGTAAAAGGTAGATTTTTATTTACTTAATATGATCCAGAGTTTTATAAAGAGGATAAAATATTCCTATTGAAAAATTTTTACAGTCCCTTCAAATAATAGACAAAAATCTGATCATGTCAGCATGAGTGAATTCTGTTGATGGATTGAAACAGATTGCAGTATGTTTTGAAGGAACTATGCAACTAGTCCTTGCCAACTATCTGATGAGAAAGACAGGTCACCAGTTACTGTTAATGCAGAGTATAAAACCTTAAGTGATTGTATGTACTTACACAGGAACACTTGTCTACATTTATATACTGCACCTTTGCTATATGTACTACCATGAAATGTCACTGACTGACATTCTAGCTGGTGAACAGCAGGGGAATGTGATGCCATTGCTGTCCTGGCTGACTTGTTGCAATAATGTAACTCTTGTTTGGGTTTAGCTCACTTGTTAAGGGTTAGGTGGTTGGGTTGTGGTTTTTCATGTAGAATTACTTGATCAGTTTTATTTTTTTCTTTTAAATACTTGCATTATTCTTGCATTTAAATCCACTGCGGCATGTAAAAAAGGCATATTCCAAAGATCACTGTCTCTCTCAACAGCTGCCCAGTGGCACACTTATGTCCAAGCTCAGATGCATATATGAACAGCAAAATACACATTTTGTCTCTGCAGGATTACGGAGGACTGCCCACTTACTAGATGGAGTTTTTGAGATATGAATGTTAATTCCCTAGTCAGAATGAAATAAGTCTTAACAAATGAAACATTAAGAATTAGTTTCCTGTTATTCTCCCCTATAATTTTATTTTCCTCTTTACCTTTGCTTGCACTTCTGTATTGTTTCTATCAAGTTGCCTCCAAACCAAAATAACCTAGGCCTAGGCTAGGAATCTCTTCCAGATCCCCCACAGCATGAACAAATATTTTGTATTAGTCAACCACTGGGCTGACAGAAAAGTGCTTCTTCATGCCCAGAAAGTTTTAAATCAAATATGTACATCTCTTCAAAGCACAGCTTGTAAATAATTTTCAGATGTTTTTGAGGCATGACATTAAAATAAAAAGTCCTCCTGTCCTGAGGATGAATTGCAGGGAGAAAAGAAAAACTAATGACCTAAAGGATATCAACGCCTGTTTCAAAAGCAGTTGTGTGCATGAGTATCTTTGAATTTTAAATATAATAGAGAAGAAAATCTTCATACTTCTGAGCACACCACTCTCTCTAATGCACTGGCCCCAGCACCAGCTTCACCAAAATCTGGCCAGCTGACAGGCAATCAGACTGGAATTTCTGGCAATTCCCATTCTGGAGTGGACCCTGAAGAGTTTCTTTAATAAGCTGCTTCTAGAGTAAAAACAGGAAAGATTTTCTCCACTCTACCAGTGGTTTCAAACAGATCATCCCCTGTTGAAGACAGGCTGGCTCTTTCTAGGTGCAGAGTTAAATATTAAATATCCCTTCCTGCTGTTCTTTAATGAGCTTTGCAGATAAGGTAAATGACACTGACCATCTTCACGGAACTGATCTTTCTTGGTGACAAATATCAAGTGTTCATTCTTTGGATGTGAGCCAGTTTTTCTCATGGAGGTAGCAGAGGAATCTGGTGAGCTTGGGGATATATACTGAAATTTGGAGTTAAGCCATTCCTAGCTGTTAAAACTCTCTGGTGAGATTGTGGATCTGCTATATGTAAATTGTCAGTGTTTCCTTTTCAGGTTCCAATGCTGTCAGTCTGGTATCTTTCACGAGTACTTTGCACTATAGGAATTAGAGATGAAAAAGACCTATTAGGTCATCTAGTTTACCTACCTGCCAGAGCAAGATTCTTTCCTACAGTATGTATTTGGCCACAAGCACAGATGGAGAAGTAACAATCAGATGCTGCAGTGTATTTAATACTCGCAGATTTAGTCTTCAGAAGTTGTGCTATCAAAGTTGCCAACATCACACAGCACATGCCTGCAACATTTCTGAAGGGAAATATATCCTGGAAGACTTTTGCTAATGGTAACTGTCCTGCTATCATGTTCTATGCAATGCACATGGTCAGGTATTAAGTTTTATTAGTTACTTGACTTACTGCTTTATGGTTCAGGAAATTGCACTTTATGACACAAGAAGGTAAAACTGACAGAAGCTGACAGACTTGGGTGAAAATAAATAAATAACATAAGAAAGATTAATAAGTATTACCTGACAGTTGTTTTTTGCCTCAAAATCACTTCGTCCAGCCTGTTTCTCCTTATTCATTTTTAGGGCACTTTCTTGCAGCAGGTAGCAAACCAGCCATTTATAAGCTGCTAAAGGAACTATGAGAAAGAGAAAAGCAAAATTCTTAACCTCCACATTTATGATGCAAGAAGTCACATGAAAATTCTACTGCAGTCCCAGATTTTGTTACTTGAGATAAAAGTGAAAGCATTAGTTAATCAATCTATTGACATGACACACTGTCCATTAATGCAGATACAGTAAGTATCAGGGGAGGACAGTCAGACTGTGAGTATACAATGAACACATAACCATGTCTGGCCATACACTGCTTCAAACTGACCCCAAACTGGAAGATGAGGTATATCCACAGCTCAGTTTAGACTTCTCACTTGAATAAATTTTTTAGATAGCTATTTTTTTGCCATATTAAGACTTAGGCCTGCAAGGTACGAAATCTCTTCTGAGAATACAAGAAGAGAAGACAGTCCACAATTAGTGGAAGCATGTGACTTCCAACATTGTTTTCACTGGTGGCTGAATGTAATCACATTTAAACTTTGTAAATAATTGTGTCAAATTTCTAAGAGCAGCCTAGAATTATTAAGTTAAAAAGTTATTCAGCATAAAGTCCTTGCATGAACCCTACTTGCTTGTTTCTTAGCTGAAGATTTAATGTAGAGTATACCTTAGGGTATTGGGAGTGTTTACATGCTGCTGAAATTCAGGCATCTAAATTAACAGTCCGGTTTCTAACAGAATGGATCAATAAACAGATTCAGATATTTTTTAAAACTGTGGTCTGGTTCAGTGGGTATTACCTGAGAGAACATGTGCTGTTGCTCTCTCATTATGTGTTGGTATTCCTTCTAATTTTTGCCTCCAAGGGCCAATCTGGGCTCACAGTGATACACAAATGGGAACAGCATCTAATGTCATACTTGACTCGATTATGGCAGAGTAAAGCAGGGAAACTGCAGGGAACTCTTTTTCCACCATTAGTCATTTTTCTCTATACAACCAAAAGCAACTGTCAAAAGCAGGCAAACTTCATGCCTTTTCAACATACTTGTCAATCCCTTGTACAGTTTTCTAAAGGAAGATATTTTAGTGATAGAAGGCAGTGGCAATCAATCCCCTTAGAACTGGAAAACAGCAATACAGTGGCAAAAAACCCTAACTCAGAGATGTTATTTTAGAGGAACGAAAGAGAAAGAAAAATATCTGACGCTATCCTCCATTCCAGAAATGAAGTTGGGGAAAATAGAATGTATTTTGAAATGCAAGCTATGTTCTTAGTAAATTAAAATGCATGTAATACAAAAAATGTCAGCAAATATGACAAATATCTAATAAGTAGCAGAGGTTGAATCTCAAATTTGTGGATCCTTTCCTTTGGAAAGGAATTTAAAATTCTAGAATCAGCTTAATAAAAGCAGAAGCCTACCTGAGGAGTCCATGCAATCTTCAACACTAATGGCTGTGAATTTCCAGCCAAGGATATGATGGTAGTCTTGCAAAAAGTTTATTGTTCCCAAAGGGGATTCAAAAGGAGCTTTATCTGAAATACCAGAGAAAATAAAAATGATTTATGAGAAAAGAAATCAGACTTTTTGGACCTAAAAGCCTATTACAAAGCCATGCATACACTTGACAGGCCAGATGCAATTAGGCCATAATATTTATTTTATTATGGCCTAGTCCAGCCAAAAGAGGAATGGTGGACAAGTGTGGAAAAACCTGACATCACTGCCTATAATTATCCCCCATAAGATTTCAATTCCAACTGCTGAGTTTTCCAGCTCTGTAAGATGCTAGTGAAACTCACTGCTGGAAAACTGAAACAAAATCTAGAGAACTACAAGATGTGATGATGGATATTGCTACCAAGTCAGGTGATAGGAACTGTCCCAAGTACAATAAGCAGACTTATGATGACTTTACCAACACAGAATCATAGAATCATAGAATGGTTTGGGCTGGAAGGGATCTTAAACGTCATCTTGTTCCAACCCTCCCATCCTGGACACAGACACCTTCCACTAGACCACGTTGCTCCAAGCCCTATCCAGCCTGGCCTTGAACAGTTCCAGGGATGGGGCATCCACAACTTCTCCAGGCAACCTGTGCCAGTGTCTCATCACCCTTGCAGAGAAGAATTTCTTCCTAACATCTGATCTGAATCTCTCATCTTTTAGTTCAAAGCCATTCCCCTTTGGCCCATGACTATCTGCCCATGTAAAAATAGCTCTCCCTCTTTTTTATAAGTACTGGAAGGCCATAACAAACCAATGGACCTTCTCTTCTCTAGGCTGAACATAATCAACTCTCTCAGCCTGTCTTCATAGCAGAGCTGTTCCAGGCCTCTGAGCATCTTGGTGGCCTCCTCTGGACCCTCTCTAATAATTCCCCATCTTTCTTGTGCTTAGGACCCCAGACCTGGATGCTGTGCTGAGGTAATTCCATTGAACTAAACTGCCCTTCTCAGGGAGTAAGATACGATTTAACCTGAGCAGGAATGGCAAAACATCTAGCTAGCTTCTGCAAGACAGAAGAAAGAATATTTCTTGCAGCAAATATTTCTGTATTGTGAATGTACCATATGATGGAGTCTGAAGCACATTATTTGTGCTCCACAAAATTATTAAATGACTGTCAATTGCTTTCAGTATGAAATTACCTCCTAATTCCATTAGCTACGCACTGTTGGGTCTAGCATAAGCTTCCACAATGAAAACATACCTCTTATGCAATTCATCCAGCTCATTAAGTAGTTGCTGGTTTGCTGAAGCAGGACGTTGTTATCTCCCTCATATGTGCAGTTTGGATCATTGTCATTTCGGATTTCACCCAGACGATTCACTTAATAAGAGCAAGTGCGTGGTTTAATATATTGCAATGTATTAGTAGAAGCTAAGAGAGAGTAAATAATTATTCTGTGACAAAATGCAAGAGAGATGTCTATTCTTGTACGTAGAACTATTGTTACAAACAGATGAGCTTGAAAATTCACTGATTACCTGGTACAGTAAAGATTTTAGAAAAGTGTAGCATTTAACTTACATGAGGAATTTTCATCTATAAAGTCTGCATCTTTATTTTTGAAACTGAGACTGAATAACTCATAGAGTCTGCCCAAACGCTGGTGCAGATCCTAAACAGGTTTAGTGGGGTTTTTTTGTGACTTCAGGTATGAAATAAAATTTAAAAATATGGATATGAGGATAAAATACTTTCTAAACACATTGCTAAAATTCAGACATCATGGCACAACAGCAATCAAAGAACACATCAAAATAACCAGTCTCTTTCCGATCAGTGCATGCAGTGGTCTGTAACTTACTGGCAAGGTAACCATGTCCTCCACAAGCTTCTCGGCACTCCTGGGCCGCCTGCTGAGCAGTCCAAGATGCCAGCGGTTTGCTGGCAGCAGATAAAGCATGAATCTCACGTCCCAAATCCACCTTTGTGAAAGGAAAGATTTGTAACTTTGTGGAAAAAAAGTTACAAATGAGGAATAACTTTTACAGAAAGTAAGTTGGTGACCAGCTAAAGCTATAGATACGTGTACTGCTTTATAATGAACAGTAACTGGTAATACAGGCATAAAACTTTCTGAGATCTATGTAAGTGCAAAGCATATTCTTTGGTGCCACAGAAAAACCCTGCCACAACGGAGGAACCTTCAGCACCAACTTTCTTTTATGGGACAGCAATAATTTGTGTCAGGTAATGGACACATGGGTGCATCTTAGCTCAGATGTACCAGCTAGCACAGCATTGAGTGAGTTAGTTTACCACCTGCCAAGCTTTCCCTCCCAAAAATGGAGAGGCAGGTGGTTGAGGGTGGCCTGTCCAGAAAAAGCTTCTGTCCCTTCTGTGACATAGCAGTATCTCTCTTCCCAGCCAGCAACAGGATATTTATAATATTTATTGCCTTACACAGTTTTCACTGATCTTTTAAGCATCAGTTTTGCAAAGAGCAGGAAAACTTATATATATACACCCTCAGAGATTCCAGGGAATCACAATAGCCTGCATTTACACTAACTCTGTTGACTTTCCTTTGAAAACATGTTTGGAATTCTGGTTTCTGGAGATAGGGGCATGATACAACCAAAGCTTGTTTAAGAACACCTCCCTGGTTGGTGTCATTTGTTTTAAGATCTCCTGTAGAAAAAAAGAAATCCATAAGGATTACATTCTTAAAATTTTCAACAATGAGATTCTTTCCTATCATGATTTTTTTTTCCTGATAGCCACTGTTTTTCCCTAAGATTAGTGACTGCACTGAAGATCTACAGAGATGAAGTGTCAGGAAAAAAAAATCAAATAGATTCTTCTGTGGTTTGTGCCAAGAGGAGAAATTAAAATACCCTGCCATTAGTACAAAAGTATTTAATGAGCTTTACTGTAGCTGAAAAAAGCTTGAGGATTTAAGTAAGACCTGAGCAATACACAGCCAGTTTGTAGGCCCTAAAACTTTTTATTGCCAAATATTATAAAACTAAATAAAATTTATATGCTGTAAAAACACAATACTGCAGCTAATTTGATTAAATCAAATTTTTGATAAATTAATCAGTCTTTGCACAGAGGCTGATAGGTTAAACTATTTCCTCTGTAAAGGGATAACTTCCAGTGGGCTGATTGTGGATGAAAAATTCAGTGTTAAAACTCAAAAGTCAACTTTTTTCTCTAAAAATATTTATTTTAATGCATGAATTTGAATTGCAAATTCAAGCCAGACACACAGAATCTGTGCAGGAATTAAGATAAGTATATTTTCAGAAAATCTTTGATATATGCTCCCTGCAGAATCATTTACAACAGTTATAAGCTGAATTTACACCATCATAATATATTTATGATAAAAAATTCTGCAAGAGAACATAACCTTCAATCCCACAGAAATCAATAAAACTTTAATCACTCCATCAAAACTAATTTGAATGCTTTTCTAAATGCAACTTTAATTAGTATTTTGTATGCCCCATATTTCTGAGACATTGCTCTATCACTCTTGATCATAAGGGAGCCTAAGACTTCTAAACAGATCCTCCATTTAACATTTTACAGTTTATTATAGTAAGAATTCAGTGAAGAAGAAATATGTAAATATCTCACCTGTCTCTGACTCCTTTGCTTTGTCAATACACCTGCAAAAAACTCTACAAAGTTCCCACACAGGGACTTTGAGAAATAATCTAAGGCATATGCAGCAGCCAGGTAAGGAAAAAGACGCCATTGCTGGAATAAAAGAATTAAATTGATTTGATCACAAATTGATATATATATTTTTTTAATAGCTATTATATTGAACCAACCTATTAATTTTTACTGTGTTCAAAATGGAAAACTGCTTAATGGAGAAGAGAAAAATAACCACCTATAACATAATTACATTTAGTTATGTAGGTGCTTATTGTTCTCTTTATACAAGTTATGGTTATATTATTTTAGTTCTCACATTTCATGAATTTGTGATAAGCATTCCGTTAAACCAGGGAAAAAGTTCACTGAAGCTTTGGGGACCAAAGACGTAATTTTGCCATGTGTTTATAAAATGTCTGGCATACATTTCTTCAGTATGAACATGACCGAGGTTGTTAGTATTTCATGGGGCTCCTGAAGGAAAAGGAAAACTGCTTGAAAGTCTTTGTGGAAAGGAGGAAGGGAATGAGAGTTTCACCAAGCAGAACCCATAGAACAAGCCAAAACTGGGAAAAACTGAGACATTCAAAGAATAGTGGAAAGCAGGCCCTGGCTTATTCAGAAATGGTGGAAGGAAGGCACCTTTCACCAGTTTGCAGAAACCCATGAAATCTGTCAACATTGCAAGGTAAATGTCAACCTGGAAAAAGGCACCCACACTGCAAGGACAAACTGGGCAGGTTTGTTTTCAGCACTTCTTATATATTAATCTTTGTCATTCAGCAGATCTGAGTTTTCCCTTTTTCCCAGTTACTTTACATATACTTTTTCTATTTTTTTCGTCTGCATATACTACAGGTAAACCTTGGTTATAATCCTCTTCAAATCAGTATTACCTTGAGACTTCTCCACAATGAATGCCATTGAGTTCTATACTTTTAAAGCATACAGGCTACAAATGAGAAAATTAGTGTAGCAGCAAAAGAAGCACTGATATTTTGAAGCAAATGCTAGTTTCTACATCTGCAGTACTTTCACATGTGCATGTAAGACAGTCTTTCTCTGAAAAGGTTACTATTTTAGAAGACAAATGTCCGTAGGTACTTCAGAGGAACATGAATTGTTTTGGTTTTGCTATTCCAAGAATTTATGTTAAAAGCCTGGTCATGCCAGGAGAAGGTTTTGAGTTGGAATGAACCCCTACAGCTGAACTAGAATGATGCTTCAGGTGACACAGACAACTTTAATCCACTAACTTCACAGTCACTATTGTGATCTGCAGTAGCTCTGAATGTGAGTTTCATTATATAAAATGTTTAGGTTGAATTCCAAAATATTTACCTGTGTTTGGTATTCAAGGACAGGTATTTCTTCATCCTCAGTTGGTCCAAACTGATGGCGAGCTGCTGAGAAGCGAATGGCTATTGCCAAGGCAAGCTTTAAATTGGTCATGCAAATTCCAGTGATCATAATTCTGCCAGTGGACAAGGATCCCACAGTTGCACTGAAACGCTCTTTAGCATCCTGAACGAATAGAAGACAAAGAATGAATGCTGAGGCTAATATTTCATTTTACCCCCATGAAGATGCAACTTGATAGCATGATCAGAAGCAATTTTGGTAATTTTGTTTCTTGACTCCTTCAGATGAGGTATTCAGGCAAGACTCAGAATAGTCTTGCCTGAACATCGTCACACTCTAAACTCTCTGGGATTAGTAGGGTCATGCAAAGAGCACAAAGTTCAGTAAAGTCAGCAAGGTGAGTTGAGATATCTCTGAAATGCAATTAAAAAACTGACATTCATACCTCATGTGAAATTGTCAACAGTTCAGGTATCCACTACTTCCCAACATAAGAGGCCCATTGCTCTGTCTCTTAACCTACTTATATCTTTGTATATTTAATGAAACAAGGCCTTGTTTCATACCTTGACTGAACTTGAGTACTTCCCCTCAGCTGTGACATCTCCAGCTATATTCAGTATGTTTTCTTTTGGTATCCTGACATTGTGGAACATGGCAAATCTGTTTAAACAAATACACAAACAGATCTAAATCTAAGATGTCTACATAGTCTGAGGTGTTTATATTACAGAATAAAGGTCACAAGAAAGACGGGATTGCAAAATTATCTCAGGCATGTCAGTGAACCAAAAACAGTGTCCTTCAAGCCAGGTAGGCAATTTTAGGGAAGTATGCCTGGGACAACAAAGACTTCCAGAGCAGCACAATAAATTCAAGATGGGAAATTATTTGTTATAACTCTTCGGATTTTTGTTGTTTTGTTTTAAAAAGATGATGTTTACAAAACCAAAAAAACCCCACTTTAACTCTGGGAGACCATTTCAGCAGCTTTATAAGGAAAGAAGCCAAAAAGAAATGGAAGGATGAGCAATGTATTCTGGTTAAGGGAAGGGACAAGTAAAGTAACTTATTAGAGACCTTGTACACAGGCAGTTTGACAGGTACTTTCACTGACACTTCAGAAAGCTGAATTGAATTCTCAGGCTGCATGACTTAAGTTTCCTAAGCTGGTATCTCAGCTGTAAAAAGCTTGGGAAGATGAACAACTTCCTTCTCCCACCTAGAATGTGACTGGGCCTTTCTCATTCCAAATTCCCTGCCCGAAACAATTCTGCCCCAACTATATTCTTTACTGAGGTGTTGTTTAGTCCAGTCTGGAGACTGCTTTGGGATAGAGACACAATATATTTTTATGAGTCTAGAATATAGATCTGTGAGAATCACTCATTCTACTGCAGTATAAATAAGGACATAGCTGAAATAGTGCCCTGAGAAGGAACCAAAAGGAAAACTTTCCTTTGTTTAAACTCAAATTAGGAATTCTGTTCTGTGAAATGTGGCATCTTAAAAAAGGAAGAGCAGGATAACCCTTTCTAAATTGCAGCACCCTAGCAGCAATAAAGAGGGAAGTTCTTAAGATAGGGAGAATGTCCTGAGTACTCGTATTCTTCAGGAAGAAAGTGATTGAACTGTTTCACCCAAATGGGCAACACAATTTGGCACAATAGCAGCAGTATCAACCCCACTCACGAATATCTCACTATCTAATAGCGCTTGAAAAGCTGTATTTGTAATCAAAGAAAATTCCTTTTTCCTGCCAATAAAGGCTGATATATTTAATATGGCTCACGAGAGCCAGGTCTTTCACATTAATAAATTACATAAGGGCTGCATTGCTGCTTGTGTTTTTAAATTATGAGTTGTTTCCAAGGAAACATATCTGAATACTGAATTTATTCAGCCTTAGAGATACACAGTATTTTCGGACTTAAACACAGAGAAAGGCATGCTATCCTAACCAAGAACCAGCTGCCTCAACAATGCTAATAAGTGCTTTGTTAAATGCCAGTTTCAGTGAGACAACACTACTTTGTAATAGAAGCAAATTCAGAACTTCCAAAAATCTGATTTCCATCTATATTAATATTTTTTTCATATCACTGAAAATAAAAAATCTCATTCGAGAAAGATCTTTTGGCTAAATTCACATTCTCTGCTCCCTATATCCCAAACAGAATCACAACTAAACCTGTACAACAACCAATATTCTTGATTAATAGCATGCATCTTAGAAAGAACTTGAGCTTTTTAATTATTATTACTCATTAATTACAGAAGAGGGTGTGTGGCAAGGTTTAGGTTTCTAGTTTAGCATGCTTTTTTTCACAGTTGCTGTACATCCATAGAATTCCAAGAAGGTGCTTCCTCCTAGGACCTTACAATGTAAGCATAAGGCAGGAAACTACAAATATGTTCAAATGGTGAAGCAGACACTAATTGCTGAAGAATATTTTCCTGACAGGATGCCTGTCAGTCACAGTACACCAGCAGCTAATCAATGCTATTTTTTTACAAGCCATTAGAGCAAATGAAAATTTTAAGAAGGAATCAGAGTGATGAAAGTAAGGGAGCTCCATGGATGCTTATAAGGATCCCTCCCAAGCAGGAAGGGATGCATGGAAGAAAGCAAGGAAATATTATTTTTAAAAGCTATTGAATAGGTGATTGAAACTGGAATTATAAACCAGACTGAAGGAAGAGCTGACCTAACAGAGGTGATACAAAGATGATACAATATTTGGGGCATAGATTAGGATGATATTTCAAAGGGCTCCAGTTCTTGGGCCTTCTATCTGCTAATACATATCTGGAACATGCTTAGCCTCATATGTGATGAATGGTAAGATTTGTGGCAGAATTCAGAGAGTCATTAAGGCTGGAAAGCACTTCCAATATCAGAGTCCAACCATTGTACCAGCAGCACCGTGTTCACCACTAAACCATGTCCCCAGGTACGACATCCACACATCTTCTGAACACTTCCAGGGATGATGATTCCACCCCTTTTCCCTGAGCAGCCTGCCTCAATGTCTGAACACTCTTTCAGTGAAGAAATTTTTCCCATTATCTAACCTAAACCTCCCCTGGTACAACTTGAGGACATTCCCTTTTGGTCTGTCATTTGTTACCTGGGAGATAATGACAATGAATAAACCAGCAAATTATCCCTATTATGTGTTCTGTTTTACACTGTAGTGATTAGTTCAATTCACTAAGCAAAGTTGTGCAGTTGTAGAAAATTTTTATATTGGCCTGCCTGAGACTCAAGTGTTTCTAAAAAGCAAATTCAAAGCTACTACTTTATAAATCTATATACTAATTACATACTTTTAGGAATTCCAAGCCTACTCATAAGGAATATGTGACATATGTGTGCTGAACAAAACAGCTCCCAAAATGACCTAAACAGTTTTACCCACTTTCATTTGCTGTGATACAATCCCAAACAGTTAAATCTAAGGGAAGGCTTCGGTCGGAAAGAGTGAGAAATCTTCAAGTTTTATTATAATCTGACACAAATACAAGGAAGCTAATTCTATACCACATAAAAGATGACCTAGAACTATTTTGATTAAAAACTACATGCACACCCTTCTTTAATAACTTCTTTCACAGCTAGTGAACCAGAATACTGAATTTCCTATCATTATATGATAACCTATTTTCTTAAAATCAAAATGAATTCAAGTAACAGGTTTTGAAAGTTTAGATTTTTTTCCCTTGATACTATCCATTACAGATACATTATATAAGATATGTTGCTATGCATATCAGATGGAAAAGACTTTAAGAAGCAAAGCAGAGTGGCAGAACTAGCAATTAAAAATTCAACAGAAAATTTCCATATGTGAAGAAATAAGATATGCCTGTAAGCACCAGTGTTGAAAATAAAAGCAGAACCTCACAGGACTGGTGGGTTAAGTGACCTTGTGAGATTGCTGCCAACTGCTGTTATGCTCCTTCTCCAAGAACTTTGCTGTTGGGAATTGTTAGACATACTGGCCAATTGGAACTTGATATTGGAACATATTAAAAATAAATAGTAAGATTTAATGAAGTCAACGATCACATTTTTAATGGTTATTAGCCTAGAAAGCATAGACTTGGCCCACATCTGTCAACACATTTAGGGGAAAAATCTCCTTAAAGAATTGAAGAGATATCTTACAATAATGGAACTGTATACACAGTCATGGGGATATCATGTACCAGCAAGTTGGGAAAATGGCTAAATTTCACATGGTGATGACAAGACCAGAGGGTTGAAAGCTGCCCTACTTAGGGCCTCTTCAGCACAGCAAATAGCGTGACTGAGATTAAGACCTCTCAGCAAGACAGACCGACAGCTGTCACTTTAAATAGATATCACAGGGCTCTACAGCAATGTGCAATTTTGCATCATGTAGACACATTTTTTACCACAGATAAAAAACCACTGTATCACACAGATTTCTACCAAGAGCAGCTGAGCAGAATTAAGTGCCATTCCAATAGTAGCATTCTTGTTTGGGTTCTTTGGCCACTAGTTGAGGGAACATTTCAAACTAAGTTAATCTCACTGACTTTAAATCATGCAATAGAAATTCATCCAGTGTGCAGTGATGCTGATAAAAGAGGAGCAGCTGGAAAAGCTATGAGCTCCTTTTGCCAGTACTAAAGTAATAAACTGTTACCGATAGTACAAATAGCTCAAACATGCTTTGGTGAACTTGAGACTCACTAAAATGCCTTTTCTGCCAGCTTTTGTTACTGACTACATTAGAGATGGTGCAATGACACCAGCCATACTTCCAGCCAGAAACAGAAAGCAGGTGAATGGTACAGGAAGGCTGTTCATGGGATACAGTAAACCTTGGGAAGAGTAACATTTCATCCGTTTGATGAAAAACTTGCAGAAGGAAAGAAAATTGCCACATATTCTAGGCTGAAGCTCACAGAAAGGTTAGAGCTGAAAAGAGTTACAGAGAAACGGGGGAAAACTGCATGGCAGTATTTTAGCTTTATTTTCTACAACCAAGGCTCTAATCTAAGAATGCAGCTCTGTACAATAATGCTCAATAGCAATGATAAAACAACATAGCTGTTTATAGGCCTCCTAATCCTAACCTAATGGACTTCACAGACACACAAAGACGCACTCACACTAAAGTTCTTATAGTCCAAGTGTCAGTGTTGCAAGGAGCTCTGAATGTGCAGAATCCTGCAGCTGTCGAGAGGTGACAGAACTCTAAGGAACAAAAATGGTTGGTTGAAGTTCACTGCAGATGTGAGGCTGTATTTCTGCAGGTCAAAAAACAAATGTGTGACCAGATCTAAATCAACCTTTCCCTATTTTCAACCACATCAAGTGCTTTTCAGTGTGAAGTAGCTATAGCTGAAGAGTTTTGAGGCACATGAACATGACAAAAATGAGGGGATAAGGCAGCACTCTTCAGCAATGTGACCACAGCCTAGTAACATGCACAGCACTGTATGTACCCACATAGTGTCCAGCCCTGACTGCAGAAACTACATGAAGAGGGCAAAGCAGGGAAATGTGAAAGATTCCACTGCAAAAATCATGGCTTTAACTTAAACTGCAAACATGCAAGATGTGTTAGGAAAATACCTAGTTTTAACCGAGGAAGTGGCACTTTTCACAAGGACTAATGTGGCAGTGCAAGTGGCTGCCACCACCCTGACCCCTGAGTGTTGCAGTGGGGATAGTGCAACATACATATATCAAACCAGGAGTCCCGTGGAAAGGAAATATATAGGACAGACAGATTCTTGACAGCTGTTTCAGAGATGTTTTTTTCTCCAGCCGCATGGCCGGGGCTCTGCCCAGGAACTGTTCCAGTCCCGGGACCGAGGGTCCTTCTGCCCGCGCAGGGAACACAAACCAACCCATGGGAACGAGGCTGAGCAGGGGCAGGGAAACCCCGTGTCTGTGCCCTCAGGGCCCCTCTGCCAGGGCTCCATGGCAGGGGAGGAGACCTCAACACCTCACCCGTTTCATTTTAATAAAAGGAGAATGAAAACAACTGGATAAACATAACGAGAACAGTTTCAAAACAAAACAAGCCACCCTCCTGAGTCTTTAACTGTCCAATCAGATTCTATGGAACATCTTAGGGCTGACAGAAGGGAGACAGAACTCTCTGAGCATGCTTTGTGGGGAAACTGAGGCAGGAGAGGGTTTAACTTCTTCCCTCCCCCTTTTCATCCCCCACTCGGCATTGG
The DNA here is from genome assembly GCF_965178545.1 of Coloeus monedula. NCBI lineage: Eukaryota > Metazoa > Chordata > Aves > Passeriformes > Corvidae > Coloeus > Coloeus monedula. Next base: position 64,757,005 of record NC_138785.1, read on the forward strand.
AACGGGATTTTTGGGGAAACAATTGGCGAAGGTATGGTTTTGTGAGGGAAACCATGGATAAAAAAATGGATTGGGAATACACTGGGGGTAATAAGACATACGGTAAAAGGGAAAGGTGGGATTAGGAAAGGGAGACTGTAGCTTACAATGGAGATATTGTCTAACATGACTACGATTTTTTGCATATATACTGCCTTTTACAGGAACACCATCAGGCCCAGTGACCTGCGATGCTTGTAACCCTTTTCTACCTTGTATAATTTTGAATTCCACTACCTCTCCATCTCCCAAGCTTGGAATGCATTTTTCAAGGTTATTGTTTTTAATAGCAGTTCTATGCATGAATATGTCTTGCTGGTTGTCACACCTTGTTATAAAACCATAATTTTGCTTAACATTATACCATTTTACTATCCCTAAGATCTTAGTTACTATGATCTTTTCCTTTTTCCGAGTGGCTGCTGTTTTCTGTCTCGCTGCGTCTTTGCTCTCTCTTTCGGTCGCTCCCGTGTTGGAATTGTCGGAGCTGCTGGTGCCTGCGCGCTCTTCCCGGGGTCGCGCTCGGGGCTGCGCGGGCCGGGCCGGGCTGCGCCGCTCCGTTCTCCGCGCGTCGCCTCCTCTGGTCGCAGCTTCGCTGCCGCTGCCAGGCGCTGCAGCCACGTCTCGGCCGGGCCCCCGAGCGACGACCCCCTTGCGCCCTGCTCCAGCGCGTCTCGGCCGGGCGCGGCTCCGTTCCACCGCCATCGCCGCCAGCCGCTGCCCGCGCACCGCCCCTCTCGGTCGGGCGTTCCCGGGGCTCGCCCCACCACGCGCTGCGCGGGGCCGGGCGGGCCCTGAGAACAACACAGACACCAAGAAGCGGTGGTCAGGCCCCGAGGTTTAATGCCTCACTCTGTAGTTAGGGTGAGAGCCTATAATCCCCCAGTTCAGTTATCTGCATACTTTTGTATGGTTGGTGAATGTTTTCCCCTTTCTATTTTATATATAATTCTATATATATTTCTTTCCCTTAATTTAACATGTATAAGTTCTAGAAAGTTCTGTTGTATTCAACACCCCATTGCCTCCTTCCCCAAGTCCCTCCTTTGTGTTATTTCCATTGGTTCCCTCAGCCTAAACCCCACCTCCTGTTAAGTATTCCATTGGCTGTATCCCTTATCCCCGCATTTCCTATCCCCACTATAAAGTTCCGGGACACGTGCAGATCCTTGGCTCTCTGTCTCCTCCCCTCATTGTTTCACAGGAATAAACCTTCTGTGTGGAACCTATTTGAAGAGTCCCCTCTCTCTGCCTCTGCCTGCGTGCTCTCACACTCCGCTCAAGGGACGGCTCCCTGGGGTGAGGAGCACCTCCCCTCTGATGCTTTTGTGTGTGCTGCCCTAAATCAGAGGCTGCGTGGCTAGACCTCCGGGCTTCTCTTCGAGCCAGCATGTGTGGATATTATAGACTAAAGTATTGATGGTATATTCAGAGCATGTAAATACAGGCACAAGCATTTTTAACATTCATTTTTCTTCTACAGCCACTTCATTGGTATTGCAATTGTTTGTGACTTAGAGGCTGTAAGTCAATAAAAAATATTAAACAAGCCTAAGCTGGTTTATTTGGGAAGCAGGACCAATTTTTACACTTGATTTCTTACATCTCTGTTCTTTTTCCTGTACTGAAACAGCCACTCCTAAGGCCTTGCAGTGAACCAGACCTGACAAATTATCTGACTGAAGACAGCTAAAATTGGTGGGGTTAGTTTCAGGTAGTTCCAGTTCCCTAGCTGAGTCCCCTACACAGCTACATAAATGTTCATCAGAGCAGAAAGGAAAAGACAGTGTGGGAGTAGAAACAAATAACCAAAGAAGCTGATATGAATATTATCTTCACTGAACTACTGTTTCAGATTGAAAGATGAAGCTCCAAAGACTATTTAGGCTTCAACTGTGTATTGTAACTCCTATCTTCCTAGTGAAATAACTTCAACAGTTGCAAAAATCTAAATGACAGGGAAGAGGATGAATAGTACAAGACAAAAAGGACTAGACTTTCATTTCCTCTGCCCTTAAACTAGCAGTAGCAGAATCATAGTGTAATTGGCAGTGATACTGAAATAGTAACAAAGAAACAAATTATGAATTAACCATTTAAAGCAATTTGTAAAGGCTTGGAGGTCATGTGATGTATGCCATCTTTGCCAATATACAAGGGATTGTAGTGAGGGCTTTCTGAGCCTGCAATCTCTTTCCAGAAGGGATTCTTTTACACAATTTATTGCTTTTCTCTCCAATAAATCCCCTTCACCCATTTCTTCTTGGGCGTTTTGTTTTGTTTTCAGTATCCAGAAAAGTGAATCTGGCCTCACTGATTGCTAGAGAACATGCTGAACATCTTAGTGTGTTGTATGTGTGCAAAGATTGACCACATTTTAATTGTAAATGAGAGGCTGTTAAACAGCTAATAAACCCCATCAGTTTTCCCAAACCCACCATTATCATTAGATGCAGTCAATTCATCCTCCAGAAAGACCCTTTAATCCCCTACAAAGACTTAAGGTAACGTGACAGCTTTATTGTTCTAGTTCTTCCCTTACCATAGGTTTTATCTGGTCTACAAACTATATACATGTTATCAGTGGACAGAGCTGAACAAGCTCATAACATGTTTTACAAAGAGAGGCATGGTAAGCACCACTTCAGAAATATAATTATATCTGATTTTCACTCTTCCCATGCTGATTCAGTTGGGCATCATTTTCATCTCTGGAGAGGGGAAAGCAGGAATTTGCTGCTAGTTAAAATGGGACAGGAAATTGGTTCACCACCAATTCAGTGCCAAACATTTACTGATGTGCACAGAAGTAACAGGTAATGGGTAATTTTGGCAATGTTCCATTAGCCAAGGTACAGCTCCTCCCAGAAAACCCCAACCAAAAAACCCCTACACCAAAGGAAAGAAACAGAAATGCACATCAACACTTAGCCCTGCTCTTGCTTTATGTGTATGTCACCCCGCTGCCCCCACTCCTTACACCTGCCTTTCATTTTATTGAAAAGCCCCTGAAATCCCAAATACTCAGGGATTTTTTCAGTACTTTTTTTTCCCTCAGCTACTACCATTCTGGGTCCTCAGTGAACAGCATATTTCAAAGATTGCCAGAGCACTAGCAACAGGTGGACATTTTAATATTATAAAATAAAGACTGAAGCATTTGCACCCCCTGGTGGCAGTCTGATTTAATTTTGGTAACAAAACACAAAACCAGTCTAAACTCTCCATAAGGAAAAACAGAGTTCTATTTTACCCCTTTATGCAATGATTACACAAATTGTTGTAAATTCCCTAGGGAAGGGAAAATATTTTAAAATATTTTACAGTGATTTTGTCTTTTTTTCTTTTTTCTTCCTTCTCTAACTAAAAAAATTACACTCTGCATTAGCAGGAAACCAGCTTTCAGCCAAACAACCCAAGAGATTAATTGTTTTTCAAAGCCAGAATGGACAACTACAATCAACCACTCTGTTTTCTTACATAGCATAAATCAATAGCATTTTCCAAGGAGGCGCTGGAATTTCTTCCCCATGACCTTCATTAGTGTTCAGGAAATTAACCCTCTGTATCCATACTGAAAATTATTAGCATAAATCTCTTGAAGCAGAGGAACAAAATCAAACATCTCTGTAATAGATCTCAGACTCTGATCCTCACTGTGATCACATATCCTGAGTGTAGCTACATGGAAATAGACCTGATTTACTAAGTGTTCATGGTAGTTGAACCAGACTTCACACACACATTCAAAAAAACCTGGCAATGCATCCAGTAGAAACTAATACTTGTAGTCACAGCATAAGGGAAGGTTTTCTCCTCTCCACATACAAGTCCATGCTTCCTCTGGGATAAACTAGGATGTAAGATTGCTAAATGGCTAAGGAAAACACCTTGACAAGGCAGTATCTGGTGAAATATCTCTCTGTGGATCCTGGCATTTTGCAGATCATGCAACCAAGAGTCCCTTTTCTAGGGTGGCATGGCTTGTTGTCTCTGCAAACAAATGCAGAACTTCCTCTCTAGTCCCCATCCAGACCTTCGTGTACCTCTCAGAGCCAACATCTACAAGCCCTGACACTTCTGACATCTCAGTGTGAGCAGGAAGGTTACAGAACAAAACTTGGTTCCCTGGTTCGTGAGAAAAATGTTGGCCTGCCTCTAACCTTAGACCTCTCCAAAAAAAAATGAGCTGAGGTAGTTCAGGAACACAGGCCCCTGGAGTTCTTAGCTAAATGAAGGGTATCTATTGGTAACCTTGGGCTCCCTCACCCTTCTGCCTTAATCTGCAAGAGCTGTCTTAAGGTTTCTAACACACAGACTGTCTTGATGCATACTTAAGAGATCTAGATCTATGATTGGGGCTCTTTGGGCACTACTGTTCGAACACAATAATAATTTTTTAAAAACAACATATACAAAGTAAACAGGAATGCCCAATGACTGCTTTAAATGACACATGATGTCAACTAAGATAAGGGACTCCATCTGACATTAAGGTAGGAAGTCACTGATATCTCAATTGCACTGTATTTTATGGATTATAATTTCAAATTATTCAGTTATTACCAACATTTTAAGAAATACTCTATTTTTTCCCAGTAGATAATAGAGAAATGGATCTAAAATTATGTACATTTTAAAGTCACATAACAAGCAGACTCTTCTTTCCTGAGTTGCACGTAGAACTGTGTTTCAATATAAGAATGAACAGCAGAATTTGAACACTTCTACAGAAGTATGACGTTGAATAACATTTAGATTACTCAGGCCCATGCTGCTGTGCCATCTGGTGGCTACTAGTCTGTAATGCATAAGCAAGAAAAAATACCCACCAAACCTTAAACATCCCTCTTTTCCAAGTCTTTCTCACAGTTTTCCCCTATAAATTAATTTTGGGTTGTTTTGGTTTTTTACATTTATTTTTTTGGTGTCTTCAGAAAACAGAGAATCAGTGGTAATGAACTACATAACCATACAATTCCTACAACCTTCTGGAAAGATGGTCAAAGCCATTATATTTGAAACCAGGATACTTTAAGATGTCTATACTGTGTTTACTGCAATGACATATTTTGAAGGACAATACACTATCTGTAACAAACTGAATCAATAGAAAGAAGTAAATTTGAGGCATAAAGAATGAAATCCTTGTTTACCATTTTAAGTTTCTGTCTTTATACAGAGCTACATAAGTAATACAACAGTTTATTACATAATGATGTTTTAATGCAGAAATCTACCTCTGTTTCCTCTCTGTATCTCCTCCCTATCAGACACCTTTGGATAGTAACGTAGACACAGTAAGGCCACTGGAGTCCATGACTAAGAAACGGAGCCAGCTTCTTTTTTATTTCAACTGAACATACATAATACGGAAAAAAATAACTAGCCTTCTCTTTCTTGTCTGTAGTCTAGCAATCCCATGGTTTAAACAAGATACATCGTTTCTCTCTTGGGTCTCATTAATCTTACATCTTTACTAAAATAAAGCTTGTCTGTGGACCACCACTACCCTTCCTGTGGGCTAGAAATCAACAGAGAAAATAATTCAAGGCTTACACCCAGATGGGTGCAGAGGTTGATAAAGTTCTTTACTCAGAACTTAATGCATTTTTTTTCCATTATTATTGTTGCAGAGTCTATAACTGCAAGACTGTCTGGGGATATTCACAGAATACCAGGAGCACTTCACATTTTAAAAAGTGAGGAAGGCTGAAAGACTGTTTATTCAGATAGACAATACTGAAATCCAAGATCTTTCAGTCTGGGATTTTTTTAGAAATATCAAAAATTTAAAATCACTAGTGAACACTTCAGGAATAAAGACAGAACTGATACAGGGGGATCTTTGCATCATTACATTTTGAATGTAATTAGAATATTTTCTCTTTCAAATGTATTGACTTACCCATTATCCAACCCATTCTGCCCAAGTTTCTTTCCTATGTCACCTACCATCACACCTGGCATTGGTAGGAGAGTTTTTGTATCTCGAATCTGTAGAGAAGTGAAACACAACATTCCAGTATGGAACAATGTAAGTTATTGGCTGAATTTTTCAAAGGTTGAAAATATTCCCATCTTGTACCCGTTATTAATGATAAAGACATGTCTCTGTTTCTTTCAAGCACATAATCCTGGATATAACTTGTACTTATGCATCCTCTCATTCAGGACATAGATGCTTTAATGAAAATCCCATTGGAAGATGACACTAATCACATCACTGTGTTAAATATCCCTTAACACTGATGACTGCTCTCATCAGATTAGCACTGAAACCTCTTCAGGTGTACACAGACACAGCAGGAACCAATGGAATTTTTATGTAAAAATCAGCTTTGAGATATTCCCTGATTCTGTAATAAACTCTGTTCAGTCTGCAACTAGTTCATTTTACTATGTACAAGTTTTCTATTGCACTGACATATTTTATGATGCCTTTAATCTTCTAAAGATTTCTGTGGTAGAAGTTTGCAGATTTCATGCAGATCAGCCTGCAGCATTGGCAGACATAAATCATCTTAAGCCCCATGCAAGACTTTCAGGACTTCATATAACACAGATGAGTTCTAACCAAGTACCACGATCATCTGGAGACTTTTCAGCTCTTTTGTATTTTGAGAAATTTTGCAGAAAACGGACAGTATAAAACTAGCTCTACAACCTTCACAAAATCAGTGACCATTTAAAAAAAGTACACTGGTTACAACTGCAATGAACTGTGAAGGCATTAAATAAGGAATCTGCTGGTTGAGTATAAATAACAGCATAATGAACTTTTTAATTTGAACCTACTCCTTCCCAAAAGAAAAAAAGGATTAGCAATATTTCCACTCTACCTGTACAATAAAGGAATGTAATCCTTGGCACTGTCCATCAGGAGTATAGAGCTGGGCATACAAAACTGCATGAGTAGCATGTTTCCCCATATTACCAACCCAGAACTTTGCAGCTTCAAAGTCAGGTGTATTGATGACAAATTCCTGTAGCCAGGAAAGAAAAAGAAAATTATATAAATAATAAAAATCAGGTCACAGCTTTTCTTTTTCATTACCCTGGTAATGTTTTGAAAACATTCATTAACTGCCAGGATTTTATTCTGTACTGCATTCTAACACCTGAGATCTCTATTATTGTGTTCAACTTTGGATAGAACACATGTAGTAAGGAAAAAATTTCAGAGTTCAAAAATCTCATTACTTCATTTACCACTGTAAAGCCTGAAACTCAGCTTTTTTAATTGCTCATTTAAGCAGTTAAAAAAAAAAAAAGTAAAGCAGACTAATGGATTGGGAAGCATTTCCTAGATCTTAGGTTAAACTGAGCTGTGAGTTCAAGTAAAGAACTGAGAGGGCTGTTTCAGATGTGAGAGCTGAAGCCTAGGCAGGGACCAACTCCTCCTTACACAGTTCTGTATGGAAAGGAAGCCTGGTTGACAGTGTGCATTAAGGACTGACCTGAGTGCTAGGATCAAACGTGGCCGTAGTCCGTATGCCTTTGGTGTTAGTTCCATGGCTGAGTTCAGTCAGAGCAAAACATCCAAAAATCTAAATAAGGAGATACACTGCACAGTTCAAGACCACTTTCTGACATTAATTAAAACTGCAAGACTTTCAAATGACTGCAAATGCAGCTACTGGAAAGCAAATTGGCAAAAAAAACCCCCAAAACAGGAAGTGATAAAGAGCAACAAAAGAAGCACAAAGCTCAGTTTAGGTGCACTCAGAATATTTATCTTGCAAAATCAAAGAGGGTCTGGGCAGCCAGTGAATGCTGCTCACATGGCCTAGAGAGGAGAAACTGTTTAGGATTGGCACCTTCTTTATCAGGCAGGCTGCACTTATTCTGCAGAGTACTTGGTCCTGAGTCTCCACTGAACTCCATGTGGTGTTTCTTCGCATTAAGACATTATTATTTCCCGTTCTATAGCATTAGAATGGAATTTTTATGGCAACACATCAAGGTTAAGAGTATCCTAGTAGGATACTCTTAAATGACTCTGGACAGAGCTTAAACTGGTGTAGTGTCATCTATATTGCCTTTTGGGAAAAGTTCCTAAATCTTGTCTGTATGTTAACTTGGACAGCTTAAAGCATATCCAGGAAGTAGTTTATGAGCTAGCACTGAGGGCAGCCAGAGCTCAGTGCTTGAATCTGCTCCATGGTCTTTTCTTTTGCCATTTAGAAGTACCTAGGTATGTAAAGAGATCAGAAATAACACAAAAGTGCAAACAGTGATGCAGTTCTGGTAGTGTCCATTTCTCACAAATTATTAGAAAAAATTACCTCCATGCTATAAATTTGTTTCACAATGTGTGCAAACCTCTTAGAAGCACTTATAACTGGTCCTGCAAATACCTGTAAAAACAGAATTATGAACGAAATCAGTGTCCTGTGATGAAAAGCACAAATTGCACATGATTTTTAATAGTGATGTCCAGTAAACAGACCAGGGAAAGTGGGCTGCACAGTAAACTATCATTAAACTGTGGCTGGGGGAGGTAAGTCAGGATTTGATCTTGTCAAGGCTCCTTTACAGATGACTGAACTTGTCCCAGCTCTAACCTACTCAAGCCTTCATTGCAAATGCTTAAAAATACTTTCCACTTGTCCTTAGTGATGTTCCCTTGAGCAAAGGATAACTTAAAGACTATTTTAGTTCATTTTACTGCAAATGGATTTGGAACTGAAGGTAGCTGCTTCAGGATAAACAAGAATGCTGATTTGAAAGCTACCTTCAGTTTTCCTACAAGGATATTCACACAGCAAAATTCTTAATTCCTAGATGCTTCCCAGCCATGTGAATAGTAATAATTAATTAATTCAACTGATATTATTTGACCAGCTATGCTGAGTATTCTTTGTGAGAGACCCATCTGGGAAGCAACTGATTAACAGAATACAGCCACTGATATCAGTGAGAAATTTTATACTGGTTTCCACTCCTTCTGGATTCTGCTCTTAATTAAGACACTGGGGCTTAGGCAGGTAAGTTTCTGATACCTGCAAATCTTTAGCAAATACACAGCCACCAACAACCAAGTTCTTGAGCTGCTACTGCCCTAGAGAGGAGGCAGAGGAATAGACAAAAGACATCAAAATTTTTCTGTGTATCTGTCTGTACTGTTTCACCTTTACTTTCCAGGTGAGATTCCAGTGGAGACAGGGGTTTAACAACAAAGATTACCCACAGCTCTCTGATTCTTCTAAACAGTTAAAACTTAGTTCCATTTTTGGAAATAAAAGGACAAGGAAAAGATCTACTTTTAATAAAATATGCATAAAGCAACAGAATTATGGTATTAGAAGTTACTTAAATTCAAACACATACCACTATAGCCCTTGAACTGTACTTACAACACAATGTAAGGCAAGCTGGAGAGATGGAGACCAATCATACATTCCTATACAGAGAATCATAATAAAACTCCTTAATGGGTTCTCTATGATCTCTTGCTGAGTAAGAAATTCATACTCAAAGAGCCTTTTACAGCGCAGGAATGTCAGCTCCTGATATTTCTCACGGCACAAATCTTCTCCAGGATGATGTGCAAAGAGAGGATCATTTTCCAGAGCAGAGAAGATTCTGTTCTTGAAGGGGAAAAACTGACATGAGAACGTTAACCTAAAAGCATTAACAAAAACAGTTAACTTTCTTCCAGAGCAACACTGGGTCTCAAACTACAATTGTTTGCTGGAAGGTATAAACTTATAAAGCAAAAATTTCAGAGAATTAGAAAATATATTTAAATGGTCTGTCATTATATATACAACTCATGCAGCTAAATTTTATGAAATCTCCTTCACCATGAAGTGATTCCCTGATTCAGTCTGAATGTACAAGAACAGTATGGTAAAACTTAACTTGCTTCGTACAGCAGCTTCATTATCTCAATATATGAAGCTATAGCCAGAATCTAATAGGGAAAAGTCCCTCAGTCTGAGGATAAAGGTAAAAATCCAGGGGTCACATTCAGTTAGAAATATGCCATGATGGTAAAGCTATTAAGCTATCACAACTACTCTGTTCCCAGATGAAAGTAAAAAAAGGCTTAATGGAACCATCATATGCAGCCCTTCAGTGTGGGGATGTGCATCTTTTAATGTTTTAATTTGGATCCTTTTAGTATTAGATAATATATTATGGCATTTTTTTATCTCAGAGCTGTGTCTTCAAGATATCCACATCTTGTCTTTCACGTGAGAAGGAAGAAACCCAGACTTCCTGTGCTTTCCTTTGAATGGCAGTCATTCCCTCTCTGTGTAAACAACACTACATGCCCACACAGCTTTGAAATTCCTTCAGACACAGCGCACTTGTGGTTTTTTCTGTGCTCTAACACACACCAGTCAGATGCAGAACCAGGCCTTTTTGATTTCTCTGATCTACCTGCCAGGATTTTTATAATTATGGTGAAGATTCAAGATTAGCTTAAATCCATGTACATCTACACCACCTTCAGAAAACTAGTTCCTTCTCCTCCTACACCTCCAAGTCATGCATTTCCACACCATCTCTTGTGCTGCAGTTAATCTCTTCTCTTGGTAGGGTTAGCTTTCAGTGAGGTACACATGCTCATCTCCAATTGTGGTGCCACATAAGCATTAACACAAGCACTGAAGATTGTAGGAAATTAGGTCAAAGTAAGACAGAAATACTGTTTGACAGTGGCTTGAACTTAGCTTCCCTTAAGTGCCTTGCAAGACCACGGGGTTTATGATTTAATGCAAACAGTAAAGAAATATGGTAGAACGTAGTTCTTTCTCAGTTTGAAATGAACACTCAAGCTCTGAAATGCACCACCTGCTGGTCTCCCCTTTACTGATGTTCAGTAATTAAATGAGTCTTATGAGACAGCAGAGTAGATTGCTTAAAAGTTCAGGTCTGTTCTGAAAATTGGCTGTGCAAATCAAATTTCTTCATGCTCCATATTTACAGAGTATTATTAACCATACTCCCTTTAAAAAAACCATACTTACTTCCACAGATATCTCCACAATTAAAACATGCTTACAATTCTTGCAAAGTTTACCTTCAGCTGGATGATATCTTCACCATCTATGAACACTGCCATCTCCTTCCAGTTGAAGGAAGCTTTCTTACGATATCTGGAAAGCGGGCCTTTAGGGAAATCTGGTAGCAAGCTATCCCATAAATTTTGGTGGCTAGTCATTTCTTTCTGATTCAGTGTGGATGCCATTGTTAGCTAAACTGAAGCAAACAAAAAAAGATAAAACACAAACTCAAGCACCACAGATGTCTGCTTTTCAATAATAAAAATTAATTAAAAGAGTTGTTAATTAAATCCATGGACTTGTTTAAATGTATGAGTACAGAAGTGCAGAGCCAACTAAAAGCTTGCCCTTCCGTTTGTCTAATTCAAGTGGTTGGATACAAAGTAAGAAAAAAATGTGTTTGATCCAATGTAAATGAATTACATGGCCGTTGTTATTAAAATATGAACTAAATATGAAACAGGGACACCACAGGTTATCACCATATCATGTAATAAGAAAGGGAGAGATAAAAGACTCCAGCAAGAAAATACCACGTCTTAAGCAACAAGCAGAGTAAGGTCCCATGAAGTCTGCTGGCAACTTGTGTGCATCTAGGGGTCAGGCAAGAGCACTACAAAACTGCACAGACCCTGCAGGATTTCCTTGTCAGTAGGTACAAATACACTGGTTCAGGAGAGAAGGAGAATCTTGCTTTTCATTAGAACCCGGCCCGAAGAAGTAGAAGCTGGTGTTGGAGGGCCCTCTGCTGCTCATGGCACACCCAGCGATCCCTGCCCACACACAGACGGCAGGAATCTCTGCTACGCTTGGAAGGTGCAAAAACCATCGGGCAGGGCGGTAGAATCTGGCCACGATTTAACACGACTGGCTGAAAGAAGCAACTCAAAGGTGTAGGTAGGACATCCTGGCCCAGGGCTGACCAAGTGCTCAGTATAGACTTTGAATATAATGAAGTACAGAAACTACTACTTCAGCAGTCTGCTTTTACCACCCTTTTTTCTTTCCCCCTCATCAGCTTGATGTATCTCCTTGATACCTCTCTTTTCTTTCAACCTTATCCTTTTATGGAGGTCATCCTCTAGTTCTGAACAGTACAAACATAGTAGAAATGAACAGTAGGACAGTATTTCTGCATGTGACTTCCAAATCAGTTCTAGGAAAATGCAGCTCCAGTACTGAGCAACAAGTTTGGAAAGAGAGAGGAAAAAAAAAAGACATTGAGAGAGTGTTTCAACCTCCAGCCAAATAAATATAGACTACACTGCTAACTGGAAAATAGGTAAATCAAGCAGCAGTTGGAGGCTTTTTACTCATAAAAGAGAAAAAAATTACATTGTAATATTGCATCTAACTTTATTTACATTGCAAATCAGTGATATTACCCAAATGAGGAAACCTAAGAGTTCATAGAAAAAGCATTCTGTACTTAAAATACATTACAAATTCTCTGACTTCGTGTAATGTTTTAATATGATTTGGCTCCAAGTCAACAGTTTCAAATCTAATAAAGACATCAAAACAGGTAGTAACAATAGGAGATAACAACGGGCTCCCCTAAAGAATAACTTCAGTGTTAATTTCAGCCTTGCTCTGGAATTTTGAAACGTGTGTGAAAGTGGCAGTAAAAACCACATTATTTTCAATTTGCAAAGAACTGCTGCAGTTTCACTGCGAAATGTTGAGTTGGAAACCCTTTTTTCCGTGGAAAGTGCTCCTGGTAGTAATTCAGATTCATACCCGGACACCAAAACCGGGTCACAAATCACGAGGGCAAAGGTCAGTTTGCAGGGTACTATCGTCAATGATCTTGCGTAACAATGACACAGCTCAGACACTCGGTACCCGTCAAGAATAATGATACCGTGCCTTTATTCTGCCAGATGACATAAACCAGTGTTTTGGTTTATTCCATGTTCTAGCGGTTCTGCATTTCCGAGCAATCTGCTGCTGGCAGTCGCCCAGAGCAGGACAGCCCCGGGCAGGGTAAAGGCAGGGGACGAAGCGCTTCTGCAGGAGCCCTGTGAGGGCTCATCGCACGACCGCCGTTCGAGCGGCCCAAATTCATGGCGGGGCCTCGCTTCTGCTCAGACAAGGCAAAAACAGACTACATAATGTACTGTTACTTGCTAAAAAAAGTGTACCGAGACGTCTCCCTGATGGGCCGGGCTGACTGTCAGCCAGCCGTCCCGCTGTAGAGTTTGCCCTCAGGAGGCGTTTTCACGCTGCTGCTCCGCACCCGCGGTCACAGCGGCACAGACCTTCCCCAAACAGAGCTGCACATCCGCTGACGACCCTCCAGCCTCACCCCCTGCTGGGAGCTGGCGGCTCCCCGTGTTTTCAGCCGCAGGACAGCACCGCAGCGGTCTCTTGCGGCACTTGGGGCCTCAGAGCCGCAGACCGGGCCGAGAGAACCCAGTACGTACCTGCGGCCGCCGCCGTCTCCGCCTCAGGAACTGACGGGAGCAGCCTGCGACGCGCTCCGCCTCTTGGCGCGGCGGCAGCGGGCGGTGGATGGGGCTGGTGGGGACGGCGGCCGTGCGGGACCCCGGCGGCGCCGCGCTGCCCCGCGGCTTCTGGGCGGCAGTACGCGTGTGGCTGGAGAAGCCGCAGGTGGCCAACAGGCGGCTGAGCGGCGCCGCTGTCCAGGCGGAGGGGACGGTGCCACTCGGCGAGGGTGGGGAGATATCTCCATCCTTCGCCGCCGGGAGGGCTGGCGTGGGCGGCGGCGGGCAGGAGGGGCGAGCCGCGGGGCCCGCGGAGCTGGGCCGGCTCTGGAGGGAGGTGCAGGGGCAGCTGCCTCTGCCGCCGCCCCTCACGGGCTGGGGCGGGCCCGGCGAGCTCCGCGCCGTGCTGAGGACGCTGCTGCCCCGGGGCCGCCCCGCCGCGCCCCCGGCCCTGGAGCTGGCGGTGCAAGGTGAGCGGGGACGGGCGGGAGGCCGGGACCGCAGCGCTCCGTGGGAGGGGCCGGGGCTGTCGCAGACCTGTCCTCTCAGAGACTGTCTGGCAGAGAGAAATGCCGCTTTTTTCTCCCGTATTTGTGGGAACGAATTTTGTCCTGATGGTGTACTTTCGTTGTTGCGTTAGGAAGCACTGAAGTTTCAGCAGTTGAAATACAAATTACAGAGGTCAAATTCCTGTGCTACTCAGGAGCTCCTGTCGTGAGTAAGCTGCCCGCACGCAAACGCTGCTCGTAGCGCAGACCTAATGACGGGCTTGTAAGGAGTGGCTGTAGTGTTTGGAAATGCAGAATTACTGTAAAGAATAGGCAGCTATGGCACCTGCCTGGCCAAGTGGAAGTGTTTGTATCGACTTTCAAGAAAGAAGCTCAAGTTGTTTTGTTGGATTTTTGTTTTTTATTCTTGTTTTGGGGTGGTTTTTTTTACACTGTATGATGATAATACACTGCAGTAAATCCTGCTAATATAAAGAAACTTACATAGGGTAGAATTTGACACCATTTTCAAGATAAATTTTGGAAAAAATGTTGATACGGGTTAAATTCTAGTAGTAATGTTTTGAAAAGAATCAATTCTAGAAGCAATTCGATTTATAATTCAGAAAGACATATAGTCATTTATGGGGCTGACTGGGGATATTCTTGTGGCCTAGGATTCTTATCTGATAACTTCAAAAAAATCGGAGCCTTCAAAAAAAAAAGTATATGTTGCAGTTTTATTTTTTGTTTTGATGTTAAGGGAAGATGCTCCTGAGCTGCATCTAGAGAGCCTATCTCTAAGAAAAAGCCTGGGGGACTTTTTAAAATTAATTTTTTTGCAATTAAAAAATGGTAGAGGTGGAATTTCTAAGGAGGGGACAAGACAGCACGACTTAACATTTGCTCTACTGCTAATTATTCTTTCTTGTCTCAGAAAATTTTGGAGTCCATTGAAAATTGATTATGTAGCCAGTACAACATTTTTACTTGCAAGAATGTTTGTTTTGATGGTAATTGAAAAACCATTTTTTCAAAACTGAGAAGTTAGTAAGTTATTCTGAAGAAATTGCCCAGAGGTACACAATAGATAAAAAGATTTTTAAATTTTTGCATGGAGTAATACTGCATACACACCTGCTTCCCAGGACTATGGATTTTCTGTGGGATGTTGAAAAGCAGCAGTCATATGCTAGGAAAATCTTATTGTTTAGTTTTTACTTTATTAAAATAGTTAGATTTGATGAAAATGAATGCTCCTGGTCAGCCTTAGATATTTTGGAAAAATCATGCAATAGAATGCTAAATTTTGAGAATTTAAATGATCCAGTAGTTTGAGATGTCAGGAACACCAAGAAGCAGGTATGTTCCTAGCATTGTGGTTCTTCCTCTGTTGTCTTAGATCTCGCCTCGCTGGTTTGCGGGCAGAAGTTAATTTTGTTGCTAACCAGGGTGGGCTGCACCATGGAATAATAATCTCCTGTTTGCATATCTTTTCAGATGCTTACAACGGAACTGTGACCTTTCTGCCTTTGGAGGAAAACAGTGAAGGAAAATACCTGGTTAAAAAGTGCAATATTTATCAAATTCAACTTAAACACATAAAAGATGAGGAATGGTAAGTGTGGGAGTGAGAGAGGAAGCAAACAGTAAGTTATTGTAAGAGTCACACAATGGTTTAGTATTGGTATGTAGGCAATTTAGATTTTATAATTTTTTGCTTGATTAGTAAATTACAGTAGTGGTGTAATATGAGTGCATAGTGTTCTCTAAAAAGAAACATCTACAATACTCAGAATAAGGTAAAACAAACCTGTTTCACCTTTGAATGTATACATTGACTGTACCTGACTGTACCTGTGTGTGGTCTAGAAAAAATATGCTTCCTGTGATCACGAGGGCGTAGCAGTGCCTGTGAGAAAGGTTCTGTGGGTGTTAATAAGGGTGAGGGTCAAACTGGAGTTGCTGTAAACTCACTGAGCTTCAGTCACTGAAATGTAGATCATTCACTTTGGTCCTGAGCATCTGGGGATGTAGCTCTAATAAAATCTGAATAAGGTTAGAGATTATGAAATAACGAGTTGTGACAATGGATATATTTTTCTCCGAAATTTTCCTGTTATTTTTCAGGAATTTCATAACTTGACTTATGCTGTTTAGTGTTCGGCTATCTTGTGAAATCAGGTTGCTCATCATATGTGAGTCCTCATTCATTGTGTTAAATGCAGCATGGACTCTTATGTACAGTGTTTGAATTGAGAGATAATGAGCTACCAAATTCAGGGGAGACTGTTTCATGATTCAATAACTCCACTGATTTATTTTCCTTTTGTTTCTCTACATATTTACTCATTTTCCAGTCTAGTTTTATATCGCCAATCTGCTGATTTTCTCCATTTAATCCTTGTTTTCTCTGTCCTTGAGATGGCTGAAATAGTGAAATACTGTATTTATACAGTACTGTATATATAAGTTATTTGTTTGTTTGTTTTTAAGGTCCATATCTGTTATAGCTCCATTTCCAGAAGATTGGTTTTCAGATGGAATTTTGTACCCGAAACTAGCATGGCTTGGAAACAAACTTTTGTCCAAACTGGCTAAATGGTCAGTGGAGCAAAAGCCCAGTGAGTTTAAAAGTACACTCTCACTCATTTCAGTAGCAAAATACAGCAAGGTTTATCAGGACCTCAAAGAAAAATACAAAGTGATGGTAAAGGTAAGTTTAGCAGTAAATGCAGTAATATTATCCTTCCATTTTTGTTTACTTTGTGTAATGAAGCTGCTTCTTTCAGTATATTTTTTTTATAATAAAAGAAGCAATTGAATTATAATATATGTTTTTTGGCTTCATGTTTTGCTTTTTTTTTTTTTTTTGTATATATGGAGAATAAAACAGTTTAGTACTTGGAACAATTTAATTGGAAAAGCAGGATTTAGAGCCAAATTCACTATAAATGTTTGGAGGAGTTAGGCATTTTTCAGGATGTATCACTTGTGATAAAAAGGAAGGAGTAGGTCAGTGGTATAAATAGTCATCCACATTTTAGAAGGCA
The DNA here is from genome assembly GCF_965178545.1 of Coloeus monedula. Taxonomy (NCBI): domain Eukaryota; kingdom Metazoa; phylum Chordata; class Aves; order Passeriformes; family Corvidae; genus Coloeus; species Coloeus monedula. The sequence continues at coordinate 64,774,050 of NC_138785.1, forward strand.
CAAATAAAACACCTCTTTCTCTGAAACCTTTGGATACTATCTTACTATGTGTTTGAGTTAGAGGAGCAGTGTTGTAATGGTTTTTTTCTTGTCCCGGAGATCCTGAAGAGCAACAGAGTGCTGTATGAAGTAATGTCTGTGTTATTGCAAACTTGGCTCTAGGTGCAAGCAAAAAATTGGTAAATGCTTTTGTAAAACATAAAATGAAGATGCTAAAAGGTTTTACTGTTAATATTTCCGTACTAACAGGGAGATACATAGGAGAGGAGAATTAGACTTTTGGGTAAAGCAGTGATTCAATCTTTAGTTCTGCAGTAGAATTGGTGGTGTTGAGCCTTTCGGTCTTTGTTTCAATTCTTTATTTACAAAGTAACACTTGGGAATAATACTTGCGCTTTCTGTCTTCCTACTTCAGGTTTTGATTCTTCATGTTCTCTTGTGCCAGGATAATTCTAGGTCTGTTCCCTTGTGAAATGAAATTCTCAAATGTTCATGTTGTCAATGTTGCACAGGTATAAGATACAAATTTTTCTTGTGAGAAAGTTAAGCAGAAGATCCATGGTTGTTACAGAACAGAGGCAGCAGTTTACTTGTAACCTGTACACATGGAGCCAAAATGTTCTTAGAAACTTTATTGTTTGGTTGAAAGCAGACATTCTTTACACCATCATTCTTTCATGTGACTCACAAAACCAATGAGTCTTTATATTCTCTGTGTATATTTTAATGAGGTTAAAATGCAGAATCTGTGAAGTCCAGAAACCTATTGAAGTGAATAAGTATCCAAATTGCTATGTCTGAGCATTTTTAAGGTTATTTCAAATGATGCAGAAAATAAATTTTTATCCATCTTTTAAATCAATTTTTTTTTCCTGAAGGTATGGCCTGAAGTGACAGATCCTGAGAAATTTGTTTATGAAGATGTTGCCATTGCCACTTACTTGCTGGTAGGGAACTGCTTTACCTAATTAATAATTTACCACTAATTACTAATGCTGTAAGGTTCTATTTCCTAGTAATAGGACCTCTCTAAAGAAGATCATTTTATAAGTAAAGAAAAACTTCTTCGTGAAGATATGATGAAGATTTTCAGTGCTCCGTCACAGAAAATTTATCATCTACATAGACAAGATTTATTTATTTCTAAGTGAGAAAGCCAAAAGCACTGGTGTAGAAGTCGTAAAATGGACCAATTGGAGATTAGGATTGATTGTTTTATAAATTTTTCTATTGCTCGTTCATTTTATACTAAAGGTTTTTCACTGCTATGCCTTTCCCTGATAAAATTTCAGCTCAGATCCCATCTTCAAATGTAATAAGGCCAGCTGTAGATGCTAGGAATGCAGATAAATGCTTGTTGCAGTTTTCTCAGGCACCTACATGCTTAAGATTCTATGAAACTTCTGCCACCTGCAGTTCCTAGAAACTTCAGGTTTTTAAAAGGCATTAAAATATAGTGTCACTATGTAGGCACAGATATATTTTTTTCTGCCATCCAGGGTGTGGTAAGAGCATGTCTACCTTGAACTATACTTGTAGCATCTTACCTAAATCATTATTTGTAAGTAAGTTAGCTCATTTAGAGTACTCATTGAGGACTAATTTATTTTGATAATTAAGTATTTAACCCCTTAGAACCTTAGATACTGGCTTGTGGAAAGATCTATGTAATAGACTCATCTTTACCATTTTTACCACTGTCTTAATATTCGATGTTGAAAATTAGGAATTTAGTTGTAGCCACAAGAAAATTCTGGAGTGATAGCATTTTTGTACATGTGAATGTTGTTTTACAGTGATTATGTGTTAGCTAATATATCAGTAGTTTTCAGAAAGTTATTTATGTCATTCAATATAGAGTTTACATAAATGAAAACTTAAAGTATGGTATTAATAACCTAACCTGCTGCAAAATGTTCAGGTATCTCTATGATGGTGTATGAAACTCATTGTTTAGAAGTACATTACACAAGTGGTTAAGAGCAGGCAGGTTCAACGTTAAGTTATTATGGATTTGTGGCATCTACATGTGACCTAATTTTATTCTGCAATCATATTGAGGCCACCCACTGTCCAGGGGCATCCCCAGGGGAGTAGCTGTTGAGTTTGTGTTGCGAAAAACTCTGCAGGAATTGGAGGATAGGTATGATCTGTAAAGGAGGTAATTAGGGATTTCTAGCATACTGCCTAGTGCACCCACATGCAATGATTGGTAAATCTAAAAACATAATCCATAAAATTATCAGGCTATGTTTATCTTCAGCTTCTTTCCCTCTAGCAAAACTGATATTCAAAAATGACAATGTTACAAATACTAATTTTCATAGTTAAATACTCTTCAGGGTTTTTGGTAGTCATAGTAAAAAACCAGAGTGCAGAGTTATGAATGTGTGATCTCTAACTTTTCATTGAAGGAAAAAGAGTTGGAAAGTGATAGAGATTAATCCATGCTCTGCAGAGAAACATCCACTTGTTAATTATGAATTACATATCTGTGTAAAAGTAGCTACTTATGTACAGATCAGGGACTAGAATTTGGCTAAAAGCTTTGGAGTCCCTTAGCTGATGTAGAATTTGGGGGAGTTAACTTGCTAAGTAACGCTGTTGCTTTGTTCTCTAAAAAGGGGTGTTACATGTACCAGTATATCACCGAGTGATTACAAAGAATATTTATTTTCAGCTCTGCCATCAGTGCTTTTTTTAATACAGTGGATATAAATGCATCTGTGGTGTTACTTGCAGAGACACTTTTGAACTTTACTTGATACTTCTCTTGCACTGTTCTCCTCTTGCACCCATTGTTTTAGTAACTTATTTTACATTTATGCTCATTCTAGCCCTGAGTGGTAAAGCCCTGATTAATTTCAACTCCCAGTGACTCAAAAGGGAGGGGAGGATGTGCTTAGCAGTTAGAAACTTACTGATATTTTGCAGCATGATTGCTTTTCCACGCCATAAACAGTGGCTTTTTGGTTTTGGTTTTTCTTTTTTTTTCTCTAAAGTTATTTTACCTGTGAGTGCGGTGAATGTTTTCTGTCACATCTGCATTTCCAGCTTTCTCCTTTCATCTCCAGTAACCTTTGATGCTTTCTTATAGGGAAACTTGAGAGCAGAAGTCTAATATGTTTTGTTTTCTTGTCTTAGATTCTTTGGGAAGAAGAGAGAAAGGAAAAAGGGTTGACCAAGAAACAGTCATTTGTAGATCTTGGATGTGGAAATGGTCTGCTGGTTCATATTCTAAACAATGAAGGGGTAAATAGAATGCTTTTTAAAATAATGATTAAAAACTAGATGCTTTCCTATTATCTGGCATGCAAATAGCCAAAAATAAATTAATTCATGTTGCTGAAATAGGATTTTGTCACTCTAATTACTAACAGAAAATTGTACCAGAGCACTAGAAACCTTTCATTTATTTATCTATTTTTATTAGTGCATTTTATTAAAATTCAAGGCTATTTTCTCTGAGGTAAGAAACTAAGAGGAAAAAGTAATGGTGTATTTAATTATGCAAAAAGGAATGTGGCAACTTGACGTAGATTCTCTCTCACAAGATGTGTTCATGAACTTATTTTTATCCAGACTGAATTCTTCTTGTGATGTCCTGAAAATGTTTTTCTGTATCTGTGAAAGCAATCCTTTCAAAGATATATAAGATTTCTTAATTGAAAATGCCTAACAACATACTGTACTTTTGGGAGTGAAAATGTGTCAACAGCATAGTTCAGTTTCCTGAGGCATAGTTTCTGAAATAGCAAGAACAAAAAAATGAGACTAAACAAAACCCATTGAAGTTAGGTCTGTCTGTTCCAGAAAATTGCATTTTCCACTTTTGGGAGAACATGGGAAAATTTATAGAGGAAAAGAAGGTCTCTTATTAGATAAATAGATGTCATTGGGGGCGTAGGGAAATGTTCCAAGTTCTCCTAACACAAGGTTTCTATTCTTGCGTGGCCAGAAAAATTTTGTCTAATGAAAGCTGCTGGTTTCCCTGTGGACTTTTCATTCATTCAGTACTGACAAACATGGACTGTCAAAAAAATATTGTGTGAGAGTTTTATGAGCCTTTTTTTAATAATCGATTTGCTTAGTTCTGCACAAGGTTCTTGAATTTCAAATACTACACATTCTTCATTTCTTGCTTTAGTTTCCAGTCTATTTCCTTTTCCCTTTAATTCAAACAGGGGAAAAAGTATTTGGTCTTCAGTAGTTAAAAGGTGGTTCTCCACTAAGGACTGCTTAGAGCAGCATTCTTCTTTGAGCCCTGTGGGCGCTGCAGTAGTACTCACCTTTTGAAAGGTTTTGATACTTTAAAAACAAACAAACCAACCAAAAATCAATACCTCTGCTTTTACATTTGTAGAGATACAGATTTTCAAGAGCAGTCTCCATAGGTGTGCCCAGATAATATTTTGAACCAGATATATTCATAAGGTTTCCTTGTAATTCCTGTCATATTTCAAAAGGAAGAAAGGAATTAAAATTCAGGTTCTGCCTGAAATGGCAAAGTTGGTTTTTGTTATGTGTCTAAATTTTAGCATAAATGAAATAATCAATGTTAATATGTACATCTACTGAGCCTGTTTGAAAATCTCTGCTAAAAGTAGTATTTCAATTGACTTTTTGTTGTTCAAATATTTCAGCACTCAGGCAGAGGAATTGATGTGAGGAGAAGAAAAATATGGGACATGTATGGACCAGAGACACATTTAGAGGTATTATGGAAATATATGTCAGTCTTACTGATACGTACATTTATTCATTTGTTCATTGTTTCAGGTTGTATTGATGCAAGTGTAAGGAAACCTGCTGGGTTACAGACAGTTGTCTAAGTGACCCATGGATTTGGTATGATGCCACCCATGTCCCTTGGGGGTCTGTAAAGTACGTTGTAATGGGAATTATGAGAAAAGTACTGTATTGTACCCTTGCATATGTATTTGCAACTTGCTTATTTTTCAGCCAAGAACCGCTGGCATGATTTCTTACTGCCTGTACAGACATGCACACCGTGAAACAAGCTTGCTTTTTAACGGAGCATCAATATTAAGCAACTTTGTTTGCACCACTAGTTCATAAAAGATAATGAAGCCACTCAAAATTTTGGGTATTTTCTTGAAAGTGATTCTGACCTTCTAGTGCTATGTTCTGTTTTGGGGACAAAATTGTTGTTGAACCTCAAAGGAGCCAACCTAAATAATTGCAATAATGGCTTTTAAAAATGAACAGGAGAATGAGTCTGAAAAAGGGATTATATTTCAAGTTCCATGTTAGCGTTTTTATGAATAATTTGAGCACAGAAACATTCACTTTGATTCGAGGCATTCTTAATCTGATACTCATTAAAGCATGGTGCCAATGAACAGTTGCCCTTTGGAGATGAGGTGTTCCTGGTTTCTTGTTGTGCAGAGTCTAAAATTTCTCACTGTGTTCTCTCAAAACTTGTCAGCTCCCATATAGTAAAATAATTTTCCAACTGTAGTTATTCTCTAGTAGTATTTTTTAAAGTTCATTCAACATCTCTTTGAATGCTAACACTTAAATTAGTGAAAGAACATCAGTTTTCGCAGATGGGAGGTGAAGATTTCAGTGTTGTGTAGCCTTCTCTTTGCCACTCTGCCGTTTTGGGTACAGGTTGCCAAAACTGCCATATTCCTTTGCTCCAGTCTGCAAGCAGTTCTTACTGAAAACCTTCAACAAACAACCCAAAACATCAAGCTGTGGTGCTCCTTCATTCCTGTTGTACTGCATTAGGTCACATCTGATCATGCTGAACAGCATTGTCTCTTTATCTTTGTGTTACATGGGCCTGGTTTTGCCCAGAAAGAAACAATAAAAATACATAAAAATACATGCATATGGGGAAAGTGATGATTTATGCTGGAAGGAGCTAGACAGTGAACAGGGAGGGTGAAATAGTTTTGCAAGGCTCCTGTAGCCATAAGAGCCACAGAAGGAAAAGCACCTGCTCACAGCCTGTTGTTACCCCTGAAGCTAATTTTGTTTTGATCTTTACTTACAGCATGAGTTGCAGGGTGGATGTTGCCATCTGTGATGTTCAGTACAATGCTAACAATGTAAATGGATGTAACAGGTGGCACTCTGTATCTCCAAACTGCTGTCAGACATGGTGAAGACAAATTTGATTATGGGTGACTGTCAAAATGGGCAGTGTGGTACTCATAATTCATGCTATGGCTAAATTGAATGATCAAACCTGAAAGGTAAATATGAGTAACATGTTTAATCAACCTTAAGAAAACACTTACCAAAGACTTGGGGATTTAACATCTAGTAATCTGCCAAAAAGAAGCTTGTTGCATTCATTACCTAGAAATGTATATACATATCTAAAAATGATATGTAGTATTTAGAGTGAGAAATTTTAAGTGAACGATAGTATTGATCCTTAAGATGGATTTGGAATGTAACCAAGATAGTCTGACTTCCCTAATAAGTAGTTTTGTTTTGTTTTATTCTTTAATTCCTATATAGATACTGCTTTGCATATATATGTGAATTTTAAGCTCTTAAAACATACATTTTCTATATAAAAGAGATTATGGGCATCATTTTCAGAACTTTTCCTGAGGGTCTGTGGAAATTCAAATCTAAAACTTTTTTCGAATTTGCCCAATAATTCTTCTAATGTTCATACACTTTTTCAGGGAAGAGTGTCTACTTGCATGGTATCAACATCTTTCAGTACTTTGCTGAACTTAATTCAAAGTGAGAAAACATATTAGTGAGGCACAAACATTAGAGGCACTCTATACTTTTGAATTTAGCCTGGATGAAGAATTCATCCTGTTTGTTTTATTTGGCAGGTTTTTTTGTTTGTTTGTTACTATTTGTTTTATTATATGTGAATGATAGCGTGTGAATAGTGGTGTTCTGTGTACTAGGATTTGATTTGGGCAGCATCTGTGAAGGAGGAAAAAATAACAATGAAGCTGTGTTCTGATGAATTGCTGTGTGAGTCCTACAGGCTGCAAGACAGCAAATAAAGTGACTTTCTGAAAAACTGAGTTTAGGCATACAAGTGGCAGAAGGAGATTGGCAAGAAATCACAGTTCAGTGTATGATATTTGTTTATATATATTGAAATGCTAGATATCTTAATCAGAGTTGTTATTCCATGTCTTTTCTGACCAATGTTTTGTGGGTGTTTGTTGCTAAATTACTCTGTAGCTATAAAAAATTGCTACCAGAGGAAAACATTGTTGGTGTCTGTGGTGCTCATTCACCTTGTATTTGTAAAATCCATTAAAGAAACCTGTGATAGGATTAACTTACTGTGTTGCTTTGTTTTCTAGGAAGCTACAATCATTCCAGGTGACAGTCATCTCTTCCCAGATACTGACTGGCTCATAGGAAACCATTCAGATGAATTAACACCATGGGTACCTGTAATTGCAGCTAGGTATTTTTGCAGAGGTGGGGGAGTGGGATGGAAGGAATTAAAAAAACAAAACAAACCCCCTATAATTACCTATGTGAGCTTGGTAAAAACTGACTGTTTTGGTTCCACAGCTGTTGTGCTTGTAAGAGTGGCAACTTTTGTTGCAATTTAATTATTTTTACAAAATGTTTCTGTGGAGAAGCACACATGCCATATTTACTTTCTCATAGAATTCAGTGCAGCATTTTGCTTTTGAAGTTGAAAAACCAGAACTGTATTTTAATTCTTTATACATTAAACAGTTCCTTGGTTTTTTGTTGTGTTTTTGTTCTTGTAAATAAAAGCTTGTGGTTCTGCCTTCCCTTGAGCTGTTGCCCTCTTTACAACTAGCAACAGTAATTTAGAGATTTACTTCTGCAAACTAAGTTGGCAAAGTAGTTTCCTACAGCAAATACTTTGTGAAATGGTATTTTTGATTAAACTAATAGTTCTACTGAAAGAGGAAGTTATAAATACTATTGCATGAAGCTTTGTTGCATAATAAAAAATTCCATTATTGCTTTTATCTGATAGGTTATTTGTTAATTTTTTTGTTTTCTGAAATAACTTACTGTTCAGCAGGTTTTTATCCTTCTTGTAGGTCTTCCTATTCATGTTGCTACTTTGTGCTGCCGTGCTGCTTCTTTGATTTCCATGGAAAATATAGCCGAAGACAAAGCAAGAAGACTCAATACAGAGAATATCTTGATTTTATTGCCCAAGTGGGATTTGTATGTGGCTTTCATGTGGAAGAAGATTGCCTTAGAATTCCATCAACAAAAAGGGTAATTTTGGCCTCTGTGGGATTTTGTCTTTTTTTTTAATCTGCTCTGTTTGAAGCATATGGATGTTTGTTCATTGCTATTGTTGTAAGGTAAGACCATAGTAAGCTTCATTACTTGATACAGTATGCTCTGAAAAGAGACTAAAAATACTTATTGTTTTGTTGGGAATTCTATTCCTAATGTTATAGGTACTGTCCTAAAACAGAAAAGAATGAAAGATTTCATGATTTTCTCTTATGCCACTATATATGATGGAAAACTTAAAAAACCTTATTTTTTGCCTTAATTTTTCTAGCTGCCTGTCTTGCATTTTTGTACTTAATTTTGCTGTTTTTCATGTCCAGTGAAATTCAAAGTAAAATGTTCTCAGAGTAGGAAAAGGTGTCCAGCTTTAAATAATCTGAGGGTCAGGAACAATATTTTTGCTGTGTGATTGTATAACATGATGGATTCTGATTTGTTTACCGGATTTCTTCTGGTGCACCAATACTCAAAAACTAGAATTAAAAACCCCTCAGATGTTACCGAGCATTCAGTTGGTGTTGAATTGTCCTATAGGTAGTGAGAAGCCTGCCTGAACATGTGGAGGTTGTGGGGCTGGGTGTAAGTATGGGACTCTAATAGAGATTTACCTGTTTCTGCTAAAATAGGTCAGCTTTATTGGGAAAAGCAGAACCTATCCACCTGCAGAACATGCTCTGATTGACAACCAGATTACACAGTTTATTAACAGTCGTCAGACCTGCGCTGTGGCCACGTGTGACAAACGGGTTGGATTTAAGCATGAGGATCACTGTGATAGTCTGTGTGAAGTGGGCTCAGAACCTCCTGAAGATGAGACTGAGACAGCTGGTACAATCTGGATGCCTGGATTTCAACCCAGAGAAAAAGTAGAACAAATCAGAAATTGTGCTTCCCTCCCTCGGGATTTTGTAGATGAAGTGGTTCTCAATGTGGCCAAGTTGCTGTTAAATGCAGCCCCCCATAAATCGTGTTCTAATATGCAGGGTGGAAATACGAATACCTGGAATCAAGGAGGTGAGGTTATCTCTCCTTTACATTATCTTTAGCTGGTAGAACATGTCTTTTCCAGCAAATTAACATGTTTGTGAATAGATTTTTAGGAAACCCTGAGAACAGTACAGTTACAATCAAAGGTAGTTTTTTTCCTACTGTGTTTTGTTGCACATAGAAGAATATTTTGAAATTGGTGTGAGGTTTTTTCCTGGTTTACACTTAAATACTATTACAGAATCCATTTTTATTAAACCAAACCAAACTAAACCCACAACTCTACAACATTACCCTATTTGGGGAGAATATTGTGGTTTAGAATATTAACAGAATAAATAGCTATAATTCTGTAAGAGTTGTGTAAGAAGTGCTTCGAAGTGCCATTAGGTTACAACATGATTAGGAACTTTTAGTTTAGTCTTAAGAACAAAAAGAATGTTAAGTTGCTGTTAATTGTAGAAGCAGCCAGTTCTCACTACTATCATCTTTCCATTTTTCTTTATCTGTTTTTATTATTTACTCAGTGTAGTTTGTCATATGTTACTGACTAAGTCTTCTAACTACATGCTTATAAACAGTGCTTATTGCAATTTACATGGTATTGTAAAAAAAGTAGAGCAAATAAAAAGTGTGTCTTATGGTGGACATTCTGACCTGAGTCCTGTAAAATGGAAGCTGCTGTTTTACAGACAATATACATATAAAATATATCGTACATCATATCGTGAGAAAAACGTTGCTGTGGTACTGGTAGATAATTCAGACATTCTGCTCCTAATCATTACCTTATATAGAAGTTGAATCTACTTATATAGAAGTCAAGGTTTTATATACAAAAGTTTTAATAACTCTAGGTTTTTTTATTCCAGAAAGCCTTTCCTTGAGAGAAGTGGCAGAACACTTAAATAAAGAGACTTTAAAAAAGCTGAAAAGTGAATACGGAGGCCTGCAGACACTTCTCAAGAGCAATCATCAGGTATTTGAAGGTAAAGGAGTTTTGAGTTTTGTTTTCCTTAATCATTTATTTTATCTCCTCTATATGCAGTTAAACTTTACTGAAAAATTACCATTGTGGTGGTTTTTTAAATGCTTTTTGTACCTTTGTGGAAAGCTGAATATTCTTTATGTGCCCATTGCTCCAAGATATTGTTAGTAAGCTCTTAGGAATGAGATTGGTAAAGCATCTATCAGCAAAATGTTCTACACTGACTGTATCTGAACAGACAAACCTTTAGTTTAAGTGGCTTTTTTTTGTTTTTCCTATGAAGTACTGATGGTTTTGAGGCTGTCAAATACAGAGCAATTTTACTGAAGCATTTAACTGAGGCTTAGCATTTAACTGAGGCTTACCAAGCCCCAAAGTGTAAATGCTGACATAAAACAAAATTAGCTTCCATAAGAACCTATAATTGTGAGGCTTGATGTGTTTATGTAGCTTGTGGTAGCATGGCAGAAAGAACTCAGTAGCAGGTCTTTGTGTCTGGCTGGGTTTCTGCTAGCAGTTTTTTGGGTTTGGGGTTTTTTTTCCCCTGTTGTTCTATGTGTTGACAGTGTGTTTTGTGTAATTGGTTTGGGGCTTTTTTGTCAGTGTGAAGTTTTGCAAAACTGAAATTTGAAGCAGCTTTAATGCTGATAAAACCTTGAAGATCTTGTATTACTGCAAAGCCACATTTCAAAGTGTTTTATGTCCTAAAAGTTCTATGTCTCCTGTAAAATGCTGATCAACTAATCCATGGCAAGTAATCCTGCATATGCAACCTTTTTGTTGCCAGTGGTTAAGTTAAGCAAGTTTAGCTTCCAGTAAAGATTTCTGTACACTGGGCTTATGAAATCCTTTTGAATTGCCATCCATTAAAAAGAGTTGGTCACATGGAGTTTATTGTGTGTCTGAATTTGGTTCCCTATCATTAGGAATTGGTGAAATAGGTTTTGCAATGTGTTACACTGTAAATGGAATGAGCGTTTTAAATTGGCTTGGAGGCTGCTTGCACATTACCTGTGAAGAAAGGTCTGACTTAATCCTAGTCTTTCTCAGTAATTTACGTCACATGGATGCTCCCCAGGGCTTCAGGAGAGACCCTTTGATTCTCCCTTAGTAGCATATCACCATAACAAGAAACTTCTGGTGTTCTGAAAGGACATTGCTCATGCCCAGGAGGACAGAGAAGAACATGGCTACAGCTTTTTTGTCATCTTGACTGATTTTTCTTTTAAAACATGGGAAACGGATGTACACACACACACACCCACACACACCCCCTGAACAAAAAGTGAGTCTCAAAATAACTGATCAGTGGCAGTTATCTTGTCCAATACAAGACTGATTTCCTAGGGAAAAATTATGCTTGATCATAAATAGCTGCCAATTTTTCTTCATCTTTTGAGAGGGATTTTAAAGCTCAGCTGAAATTGCTTCTTGTTTGGCTTAGTATGAGTTCAGGTCTGTCTGTGTATCACAAGGAAACCTGGAGACATTAATTCATCCAGTTCAGACTGTGTGATATTCAGCTTTCACTGGACTTGTGACTTTTTGAATAGCAATTATCAGGATGCAGAATGGCATTGGTTAACTATCCCAAGCTACAAGTGTGTCATACAGAAGGTGTGTTTGAAGCAGGATATGAAAATAGAGCATGGCAACTTAAAAGTGGCAAATTCTTCCCTCTTCATTTTCACTGTTGTTTGCCATCCATTTTTTTCTTACACTCTGGCTAACTTCCTTTTATCTATTTTGTTTGTACATTTAAGAAGTTGACGGAGGTTCACAAATGTGGGCATGATCCTAACACAACAAATTAATTTTAAAAACCCAAAGTGCTGAATCCTTATTAACCAATGATAATTCAGTGTTGGTTCACATGAAGGATTAGACTTGTCATCTCCTCAGTGCAGTATGTTTTTGGGTCAGTGAACTGTGAAAGTAGTAGAAGGCACTTGCTGGTAATCACATTTTAAATGTGGAATCATAAAGTTATGAACAGGGGAAAAATTACAGTTCTTGAAGTTGAAACTTCTTTTGTCAGAACTTGCAATCTAAGTTCAGATGATTTTAGTCTAAGTGATCCCAACTGTTATATTTAAAATGAACTAACAAACTTCTACAAAGATGATCCGAAGGTGCCTCAAACTATTCAGCATCCCAGTAAAACATCTCTCAGGGAAATCAATCAAGCCTTACTTATACTGTGTCTACGTTGTCTTAGTTTGTTGTTACTTCTTCGTTACTTCTTTCTATTTCTGTACAAAAATCTGGTTTTGCCTGAGTGATCCATTTGTAGAATGTTTTTTATCCACAGAATGTCACTGCAATTTTTTCCAGTATAATTGCCATGGCTGTCTATTAACAGCTGCATTTTTGTTTGTTTTTAAATCTTAGTTCTAAATGGGAGAGTTCATATTCGTGACTGGAGAAAGGAGAAACCACCAAGTAAAACTAAACCTGAAGTGAAACGGCGCCTTTCAGCTGAAGCATTTAAAACACGCCTCTGTTGGTTTTTCATTCATCATCCTGATGGTTGTTCTTTACCTTCTGAAGCTTGCCCATATGCTCATGGGACTGAGGAGCTAAGGCAGTCTCAGATAATTAAAAAGAAAAAACATATACGGTAATAAAGTGTTGCCACTTGTGTTTAGGCTTGTGTACATAACAGAATCTATGACTGAGTGTGGGACTGCCTAGTGCGTGAACATCTGTACAATATGGAGAGATTTTCCTCATTTCTGTGCATCTTATTTTGCAGTTAGTTTACAAGTTCTCCTGTATTTCCAATTCTTTATTTTTTTATTAACAGGGAATAGGTATAGTAAAGTACGTATATATTTTTGGATTTGTTACGGCTTGTCTAGCATGCATTTGTATACATAGAAAAGTTTAAAAAACTTGATTTCCTGCAAAACTCCTCATGATCCTTAATCAGATCAAAAGTACATGATGCAGCATTTTCAAACCCTGAAAATTAGCCTGTTTTGTTCCACATTCTCAAGGAGTGTTAGGGAAACTTGTCTGTCCAACCATCCAGGTGCCACTCTGGCAGCCAAGCCCGCAGCACCTGAGCTGGGACTGAAGCTCCTTTACAGTAGGCAGCTCCAGTGGGCCCACGGTTGCCCTGCTTGATTCCCTACACACCCCACACTCACACAGTCAGACAAGATTCCTTTACTCCCTGGGCCCAAGATTCCCATAGCACAGTCTCACATGTTTCAATCCTTAAAATAATTTAAACTTGGTGCAACAACAAACTTAACAGCTTGAGCTGCTGCCTCTGATGAGGGACCTTGAAGAAAGGAACCCCTGGGCTTTTAAACCCTCACAGGCTCAGCACACAAAGTCTGGGGGTCCTTGGCTCCTGTCTCATCTCTTGAGTGTCCGGTGGTACCACAGGTCCCCAGGTCCTTTCCTATGCAAAGGGTGGCATTTCTCAGCCCCTTGCCTGCCTCAGCCTCTGGAGCTGCCACCACCCAGTGCTCAACCTGCAGCTCACACGGCAGCTGCTCACCTTGCTGCCTGCACTGAATGTGTTCCTCTACAGGAGGATTTATGGTTTCCTATGATTCAGTGGTTCTTGGGAGTAAGAAATGAGAGAGATTTCACTCTTTCCTGGCCTGACAGCTTTGTTTCCATGTTACTATGCAGTAATACTATATAATACATTTCATAGTCCTTTCCTTGCTTTTTATGTTGATTCAAAGTGGTTAGTTTGCAAGAGCAACTTTCTGGGAAATTATTGTGGAAAACTTCAGATATAGGTGTAGGCTTTTAGGCGTTTGTAGGGTACACTGTCATAGATTCATAGAATGAGTTGCGTTGGAAGCAATCTTGAAGATCATCTAGTTCCCACTCCCCTGCCATGGGCAGGGACATCTTCCACTAGATCAGGTTGCTCAAAGCCTCATCCAACCTGGCCTTTCCTTTTTTCTTTTCAAAGTAAGGTGTAAAAGTAGAAAACATGTTTAATAATATTGGGATGATGGAGTTTCTGTGTATCAGATAACAAAGGAAAGTTTAGCACCTTGAGCAGGTTATGATTTTCTTTGGTAGACTATTATTTTCTTTAAAAGGTTTAACTTTTAAAGTTAAATGCACATCCTAAGAAGGATAATGAAGCTGGTGAAGGGTCTAGAGAATATGTCCTGTGGAGGGGCAACTCAGGGAATGGGGGCTTTTTAGCCTGAAGAAAAAGAGGCTCAGGGGCACCTTACTACTCTCTGCAACCTGAAAGAAGCTTGTAGTCAGGTGGAGTTCAGTCTCTTCTCTGAAGTAATAAGTGACAGGTTAAAGGAAAATGGCCTGAAGTTGCACCAAGATTTGATATTAGGAAAAATTTCTTCACCAAAGGGCTTGTGAAACATTGGAGCAGGCTGCCCAGGGAAAGGGTAGAATCACTCTGTCATCCCTGGAGGTGTTTAAAAGACAAGTAGGTGTGGCGTCTAGGGACAGGGTTTTGTGGTGAACTTGGCAGTGCTGGGTAGATGGTTGGATTCGATCTTAAAGTTCTTTTCCAATCTAAACAAATTCTATGATTCTATGAACTTAGCAGTGAATCTAATTATTACACAGCGACAATAATTGAACTGGTGTTGTAGTTCATATCTGTTAAGTACTTGTAAAGTTCAGTATGTGCTGTACAAGGTTTGTGACAAGGGATTGTTTTCTGGCCCAGTTTGTACATTGATAGTATGGAAACTCTGCTCTGGTCTACTGAGACGAGACTTTGATTCCAAAACCTACTGAAGAAAGGGCAAGGTTAAAGTTACAGAAAAAAGTTACTAAAGAGGAAATGTTGAGGTGGGAGCAATGACACAGAAAGTGATTGCAGGGGAGATCTAGGGGTGAGAGTGAATAAACCATGCGAGGACTCCGTAAAAGCTCAGGGAATCTGAAGAAGAAAGGAAGGAAACAATTGAATACAAAGCAGAGGAAAAATGACAGATGACCCTGGAAACCCTTTTCAAAGCAGTTCCAAAGCCACTTTTCTTGCACCCTAACTTTGAGCAACAGGATGCAGTCCATTGCATGAAGACGAAACAGGGTCTAAATCTATTGGCAGGATGAGAGCGAAGAACTGACTGAAGTGTTGCATGTTCTCCCTTCTTCCTTTACATTTTGCTTCTGATCCTGAAAGAAGCAGCACTTGCTAGATCACATTGACCTTGATAATTGCAGCAGCATCTTGCTCATGGATCATGTACCACATTATCCAATATGCTAAGCAGTACAGGTACCTGGCCTACCACTGCCTGGAGCTGTGGTGGGCTCTGAGCCTTTCCTGTGGCTGTGGTCTCCAGTGTTGTGTTGTATATCACATGCTGAGTTCAGCTCTAATCAGTGCTGTGTTACAGACAGTTCAGAATTTGCGCATTCCAAAAAAAAAGGTGAGGTGAATTACCTACTGAGGGGCATGTTGGATGTAGTTCAGTGAAGGTCACTGGACTAAGGGAAAGAATAGAATAAGTCATGAAGCCGGACAGCACAGAAAGGGAACACAGCTGATAAAGTAGTTACTGTTGTAAGAATCAGAAAAACATTTTGCTTATTGAGAGGGCAAGAGTTGAGAAAAGCCAGGAAACTGTATAAACTTCCACGTAATAAAAGGACGGTGTTGCCTGAGTTAACCTTTGTTTGGCTATGTGCAAGAGTAAGAAGAGTTCCTCAAGATGCTTATTTGTATTTACATGGTAAATGTGGGTATGTTTGATGAGGAGGAGGTCCCTCTAAAATTAGGTTCATGCTGTCTCCAGATAGAGGTTATTTCCAAATGGTGCTAAGAGGAAAAACAGACTTTCAGTTATTTTCCAGTCACTGGTGTCTACCCTGATAATTCACCTTTGGATAGGATGTGTTTGACTTGAAAAGAGTGATTTCCTGAGTTCACCTGTGGAGCCTTTTAGGTGGGTGTCATGGGTTAGCAAAGCATAGTCTCGGAAGTGATGTTCTTGCAAAGGGGTGCTTACAGCTTCCTCTGTGACCTGACAGAACCTATCAGCTGGCCAGTTTGAATATGGACAATTCTTTAAGCCACTTAAATTCTGACTGCCTCTGTGATCCACACTTAAGAATAGACAAACCCCAGGCAGAGCTCTCTCTCGTTTCTGGTGCTGGGACAGGTGGCTGCGGGCCCCATGCGGGGGCCAGAGGGCCCGGCCCAGGCCCTGCTCAGGCCAGGCCAGGCCGGGCCACGGCCATCCTGGAGCCGATGGGCCCTGTTCCACCTGCAGAGCCACCCCCCATCCCTGCTGTGGGCAGACAGAGCAGCCCAGCTCCCCCTCTCCAGTGTGGCCAAGATTGAGCTGAAGCTGCACCGCTGTCCAGCAGAGATCATGTGAGCAACAACGATAAGCGAAATTCCAGCTGCAAGGCCGAGGTGAGATTAACCCTTTTAGTGCTGTGAAGAGCTGAAAACCTGAGGGAGAAGAAAGGAGATGCTTAAAGGTGAAATTCTGTTGTAAAGCTACGATGCATCAGAGTACCCGTTGTAATTTCATGAAGATATGGGGGGTGGAGCGTTCAACTTGTACTTGTGAGCAAAAGTACCTGCGCTGAGATAGGCAGATGCTGAACCAACTGTAATTTAATGAGAAGTTTGAACAGGGAGCGATGGAAGTGATGAGGACTTTTGCTCCAAATGGAAAAGGAGAAGACCTCAGTTCCTAGAGATGCTCCCAGAGATAGTCCTAACGATGAAGATGAGGAAGACCCTTTGCTCCCAGGGAAGGAGAAGGGCTTCTGTTCTTAGAGATGAAATGCTCCCAGAGATGGGTGAAGAGAGTTTTTGTTTCTGAATGGCTCAGCCTTAAAATTGCACCCCAGTAGCTCAAGACTGGACCCTCGAAAGCAGTTGTGGGAAAAAGCTGCAAGTTCGGGGGGGAAGGGACTCACATGCGAGCAGAGAACCAACCCGGGCGGCTGTCTCATTGTTAATGAGATTATTGATATGTTTTCATAAACATTGATAATGTTTTCATAGCATGAGCAAGAGAGACTCCTCTTCCCAAATGAACTGAACAAGGTTATTATGGAAGTGGTAAACAGACTGAACATCTCAAGGGCTGCCTTTTTACATTGTCAGTGGGAGAAGGGAGGAAGGTGGGGGGAGGAGAAGAGTTCTGAAGGTGTGGTATGATTTTTTTTTCTCTTCTTTTAAGTCTGTTAATAAACTTTATATTCTTTCAAGTTTGGCGCCTGCTTTGCATTTCTCCTAATTCTTATCTCACAGAAGGTAAACAGTATTGAGTATTTTGGACCAAACCACTGCACTAAATTGGTGTTTCTACCTGGTTAAAAACCAAACCCGCTACAGTGGGCTTGGACAAAGTCAGGGTTAAGAAGCTGGAAGAAGGTTGGTTTTGAGGCTTTTTTTTCTCCTTTCAAATAAAAGGGGAATGAAATATGTGCTTGTCTCATTGAACTTGCAAATGTACACATGATAAGACTAGTGAATTCGTTTTAAAACTACTTTTTTTTTTATTTGTGCAATGCTGTGATAACTAGAATAGCTACTGTTACTATAGCACACTGCCTCCTCTGTATAGGCTTTGTTTCTGAACTCACCAGCATTCAGCTCTGTCACAGATGGCTGTTCCCCTCCACGTGTCGCATCCCTGCTGGTGGCGAGCCAGCCAGCAAATCTGGAATTACAGAAACTTCCCTGTTGTTTGCAGAAGTCGTAAGAGAACATTTTTGCATCCAAATGCCAACCTTATATAATTCCACATTTGTATGTGAAGGTAACTGCTGAAGGCATAAAATGGCTCTATTTTATGTAAATTCTCTATCTTGTTGCTTCCTGTGTGATCCACAGCCTTGAAATGGCATTAATTCAGCTTTGGCAATGGATGAAATACTATGCAGAGTAAGAATCAGCTCAACTCGATAAAAAAGCTCTTGATCCACAAGGAATTCAAGCATAAAGTCTCAATTGTTCACATGATGCTGTCATTATACTCCTTAGGTTTTTACCATCACTAGTTACCATCATTAGTTAATTTAGCTTTATTTGAAGCCTATTTTATAGAGGCTAAATGCTTGCTGTGTAGATATCTGATGAGAGTGAGAGTATAAAGAGAAGTTAGGTGTCAGATTGCAATCAAAAATTCTGTCTTCCCATCTGTAGATTAGCTACAGTTTCATCTGTAGAAATATTCTAAATTAAATAACAAAGAAATATGTTTGCCTTCTCCCTTAAACATCAGTAAAGGATTGTATTTATTTGCTCATCCCTAAACTGACAGCAAATTGCAAGACTTATGGAATATATACGTATAGCCTCAGAAGAGTTGATTTTTTTATACATCTCAAACCAGAAAATTTTCTCTGTGTGTATTATTTGGATTGTCTGTTTACAATATTACTGTCAGTACTTCAATTATTAGCCCAGATTTAGAGCAATTTCTAGATATGTTTTATTATAAAATTAGGCTGCTTCTTACAGGTTTTGGGGCTTGTTTGTTCAGATTTAAAGTTTTAAATGATAGTTTGAATAGTTTGTGCTTGTTGAACTTCTTGAGGTTTGCACAGGTTCAACTCTCAAGTCTGGTACGGTACATCCCCCTTAACTCTTTATCTTTGGAGATCTTATCATGTTTTTATGAGCTGGAACCTAGCTTTATTTATATAAAATAGGCAAGAGTGAGCCATCAATAGCTTTCCTTAGGACATAGTAATGGTAGATATTTGAGAATCAGCAGAGATGAAATATAAAATCTAGCCATCCTACCAAGTGACAGCTAAAACAAATACTGAGGCAGGTGTTCACTAAAATGTCAAAACTCTTGGCATCAACTGATGTCAGACAATATGTTTTGTTATTTCTGGTTACTTCTGTTTGTATCACTGAAAGTGTATTTTCATTAAAAAATTGCAGTTAATTGGGAATTCACACAGAGTGTAATGCTGACGCGTTACCACAAGGAATAGTTTTCACAATCAAGATTTTCTGCTGTTGTGTTGTGCTGGAACTGTGAGTAGAATCTTACGATTTTTCTCTGAGGCATTGGCACATTTCTCGTGTGGGAGCCTGGTGCAGCAGCACTGTGTTTACATGGCACTGGTTTCATGACTGGGCTTTGTGTTCTGGGAGCAGGTTTCAGTGAACACTGTTACTTGAACCTGGGTCTATGTGTTAGTGCTCATTTACCGTCTCATAAACACTGCTTTAGGCCAGTTCTAACTGGGTGCTATTACAATACTACCAAATGAAAACTGCTTAGCAATTGCAGCACAGCTCCTCTCTTCCCTCTGCAATTTTACAGTAACAGCTCTAAATAGGTGCGTGTGGCTTCGGTTGCCTTTGTGGCAGGAGCGTGGTGGCAAATTTTTGTTCAGAGACCAGTGGACCCACCTGCATTAATTTCTCTGTAACCCCCCCTGTGCTTGGCTCACAGCTGTGTATCCAGCCTTTCTCAGGTAGAGGTGCTGTGGATGGATGCCCAAGGAGCAGCACTTGGCTGCTGAAGCTGGATGCACCTGCCCCACTGTGAGAACACCTTCGTTCAAGCTGCCCATCAGTCTTGTCTGACAGCTGGTCAGACATTGCAAACAAAATCCAAACAGTCTTCTCCTGGAAAGCCTGCCCTGAATTTGGAATACTTTGGTGTTTGGTTTGCTGTAATAGCAATAAGGAAAGTGCTGTCACTGTTTATTTATATTATGAGTGGGGTGTACACAGAGATACAACTGCTGCGAGATTAGAGCCCTTTTGCTTTTTTGTTTTTGCTTTGCCTTTTTGTTTCACATTGGTAGTTTTTAATCCAGTCTTAAAAAATAGAGCTGGGAAAGGAAGGGAAAATTGCTTGCCCTTTTCTGAGGTACAAAATATTGAGACAGCAGAGATTTTTAAAGTTGTCTGTCTTTTGCCAGTACATCATGTCTTTTTCTTTCTTTTGACTGTGTAGCCTTCCTAGGAGCAACGCTTTTACTTTCACCACCATGGCATATCTTTACTGGCCTTTGGTGCATTGTGAGGAAATCCATCTGCTACAGACATTGTTATCCTTATCTCTGGTATGCTATGGAACATTATAGACATAATAATTTTAAGGGGGTTTTTTGTTTGTTTGTTTGTTTTTTTTTTTTTTTTTTTTGTTTGGGGTTTTTGTTTTGTTTTTGTTTAATGTTTGTTTTGGCAGATTATTTCAGCGACTTTAAATCCCGTAGTGAACACATCACCTGTTATGATCTGCAATGATCAGCTATGATCTGACAGTGCTGTGAACATAATTACTGAGTTTAGCCCAGCAGCCGTATTCCTTCTTGTATCTGGAATCGAAGGAGATGGGGAATGCTTTCAAGTGAACAAGTGAAAGAAGTCTCTTTTCTGAAAAGATTTAATGATCAGGTATTTTGCACTTTTCTCATGGGTTTCGGGTTTTTTTGTTTATTTTTTTTTATTGGAATGTCTCATCAGGGATTCTACTCTCAATTTTAACAGTAAAAAAATAGCAGAACAATTTTATTAGTGGCCCATGGAAGTACCTGGGTGTGAGTACAGAATCTCTTGAATTGGGTTATTTTCCCGTCACAGAGTATGTTGGTGCTGTGCTGCTTTCCATTGTGACCAGCAGGTGGGGAAAGGGACAAGGCAGCAGAGACAGTTCTGCAGCAGCAGCTGTGAATCCCGAGTTCAGCGGCTCCTGGTGCTGCTTCTCCAGCTGGGAAAATTGGGCTGGTTGGCTGCGTTGCGTTTCTTTAGATGATGTAGACAACTGGGTCTTGAATCTTTCTTTCAAAGTCTTCCTGTATTTCTCCCTTTAAAAGATAACCTGCATCTACTTCTCTCTAGGATCTTCCTTCTGTATAAACATGAGTAACTGAAGTATTTTACTAAGTAACTGAAGTATGCTACAAGTAAGTGGCGTTATTTTGATAATTGCCCTAATTACATGAAAGAGACTAGATTATTTCAAGTAATTTTTCTGCAAACTGAAATAAAATTATTATTAAGAAGGTGGGTATTTAATGTTGCATCTTTTTTTGGTTTTTTTGTCTGAAACATTGCTTTGCTTTTTAAAAATGCCTGTGGTGTTCTAGGTGTTGCAGTAGATGGGAAAAGAATGGTGCCTTTTGCCAGCTCTCCGCTTCTGGTGAGCTTGTAAGTCCTGAATGCCTCCTGATAAGCAGAGAGCTGTCAAAAATCTTTATTTTTAAAGGCTTCTTGGAATCTCTTTGACTGTAGTGGCCAAAACAACAAATCACAGAAATGCTTCACAGTGGTACAAATTAGTGTCCTCAGGGATCCCTATGTGGAGAAGTGTCTACAGTGCAGTTAAGTGTCTTTGTGAACTCTCTTTTTTTTGTTTGTTTCCTTGCTCTGTCAGATTTTGGAGGTAAAATGATCATTATGATGGGAAAGAGTGTTTTAAAGATATTTATGAACTTTGTACCATCAAAAGAATACTATAAAACTAAATGAGTAGCTAACTCCAAGTGTCTCTGTAAAAATAATGGATGTGTCAGTTTGCTTATGGATGTTGAACAAGAAAGGGTGATCAGCAAGATGCTGCCTGTTACCTTCTTAAAATGTGTCTCAGGCATGTAATTATTCGTAGCTTAAGTTCCCAAATAAAAGAGCTTGTCATCTTTCTCACTCTTTGCCACCAGATATTTAACATCAATTTGCATCTGTGACAGGGCTTGTAAAGCTGATTTGCGTGGGTCTCAGTTACTGAAACTCTCTGTTTAAACATTGATGCTTTCCTCAGAAAATATTTATTCTTTGGCTTAAGGGAGGTCCTTCAGTTTGTACTACCATGGTTTTTTTTATTTCTTTGATGATACTGTGTCATATTGCAATGGTGCTAAAGCTAAGCAGCATTACTGTGATGGGGAAAGTGAAAGAAAATGGGTAGTGTTGGCGTTGGCTACTGTAGCCAACTAAGAAGTAGGAACACCTATCCTGGGCAAATGGGGAAGGAACTTCCCTGGACAGCAATTTAGCAAAGGGTAGAGAGATTCTAACTTTAATGATAGGAAGGAATACATTGAGCCATATAAGTGGCACTTGATGGTTGTGAAAGAAAGTTGTGGTGCTGATCTATCACACCTCTGTCAACCTGGAAGCAGTTCCACGGAGCCATGCTTCAGTTCACCACAGCTGGACTCTGCCACTTTGATCACAGGGCAGAGCTACCTCTGCAGCTGGACAGGAAGCCCCACCACTCCCATGCCTCATTTATTTACAACCAGATTCTGGTGTTATGGAAAAAGGGAAAATCACCTCTTTTCTCCTCTGTTCAAAAAAAAAAACCCCAAACGATCCTTTATTAAGGCCCTGGAAAGGTCATGAGTTATTTTCTGTTAACTTCTATGAGATACAGGATGAAGCCTTGATGCAGGTTCAAGTTCCTTTGAACACCTTTGCTGCCATTACTCATCTATCACAGCACCTCTGTACTGAGTGGAATATGGGCTTAATTTTGGAAAATCCAGATTTCTTTTGTAATTTTGTTGACAGACAATCAGCTTTGGCTGCAAATACTATTCTTAAATGTGTGCCTTGATGGGAAATGGCTTTTTATGTGTGTTTCCTCCTTTGATTTCCTTGTCAAAGTTTAATCAGTGGTCGATTCTGATGAATAGGGCACTGGTGTTTCTGGTGAAAGAAACAGGTTATGCTCCAGCTGCTTCTTTGAAGTACTTTACTCTCTGGATCATTGTCAGACCTTCTGTAGGGTCAGGAGAAGTTTGCTGCTCTTTGCACACTAACTAACTTCTGCCAAGCACTGTGACATTTTACAGCTAGCAATGTTTACATCTGTGGAGAGTCAAATGGTGAATCAGCTGTATGTTCTTGACAGACAAACCTATACATTGGGTTTCCTTCTCCAAGTGGGTGTTGAAGAGAAAGGGAGACAGGATAAATCCCAGTAGGTGAGCACAACCAATGGTTTTTAGAGAGGATGTAAAGCAGGATAGCGCTTGTATTCCTTGGATGCTTCTGAAAGAAATAATTGCTGCCTTGATTGCATATATGTCCACAGGATTAGTTCTGATTGCTGGCTGTCTGACACTGAAAATAGACTGTACCTTTTGTTACTGAGTACGTCAACTATTTCTGCATTTTCCCTGAATAAGTGGAAGGTGTTTAGGCAGAGGTGAGATCTGTATGTGCTCAGTTCTTTTTAAGGTTTTTTTTTTCTTAGCATAAGCAGGTTTGAACAGTTCTTTGACTCATTAGCTGTTAAAAACAAATGGAAGGCATAAAACTGTTTCTTTCAGAAAAGCGAAGTGTAGCTGCAATATAATCTTCCTCCATATGGAAGCATCCTTCACATGAATCCAGGCTTATGCATAAGCAAGCACTGACACATTGCATGACATATTCACCTCGAGTCCTGGAGTCAGTTTTGGGCACCATAATACAAGAAAGACATTAAACTATTAGAGAATGTCGAAAGAACGGCAACCAAGATGCTGAAGGGCCTTGAGGGGAAGCCGTGTGAGGAGTGGCTGAGGGCACTTGGTCTGTTCAGCCTGGAGGAGACTGAGGGGAGATCTCATTGCAGTTCCAGCTTCCTTGTGAGGGGAAGAGGAGGGGCAGGCAATGATCTCTGCTCTGTGGTGACAGTGACAGGACTTGAGGGAATGGCCTGAAGATGTGTCAGGGGAGGTTTAGGTTGGATATTAGGGAAAGGTTTTTTGCCCAGAGGGAGGTTGGGCACTGGAACAGGCTCCCCAGGGAAGTGGTCACAGCACCAAGCCTGACAGAGTTCAAGAAGAGTTTGGACAACGCTTTCAGGCACACAGTGTGACTCTTGGGGATGGAGCTGTGCAGAGTCAGGAGTAAGACTTGGTGATCCCTATGGGTCCCTTCCAACTAAGATTATTCTATGATTCTGTGATATTTATAATAAGACAGGAAAATATATAAAAAATAATTCATTTGTGTAAACATGAAGTGCTTTGCTGGTTTCAGCAAAATTTCAGGGGTAATTTTTAATTTAATTGTAAAAGACATTTGAGATCCTCCAATCCAACCATGCTAAATAATAAAACATATTATGTAGTGGGTTTATAATACACAATGCAGTGATACGTATATTATGAAAGAAGAAACTAAATCTTAAAATCTCTGGGTTTGAGCTTTTGTATAGCAAGTCCTAAGGTGGCTCTATAACCAGCAGTATGCTAGTGTTGTGCTACTTGTTACATTGCTTGAATGAAATTATTTTGATGCAGAACTGAGTTTGGAGCAAGAAAAGACAGTCCCTGGCTGGCAGGAGGCAGTTCTTGGAGGAAAAACGAAAGGGAAAGACACAATTACAAATCAAAATTGCCTTGATTAGTTGCATAAGTGATTTGAAATCAGTGAGATGAAATTTAGTAAATTCAGGTGCTCAATACATGGGGAGATATGTGTGTTTGTAGGCAGGCAGGGAGCATTAAAAATACAACATACGGAGTTACTGACAGGGTGATGATCTTATAATGGATCACAAACTACATAAGGATCTGCAAAAGAGGGATAAATCTAATTCTGGGATTTAAGAACAAGAAAATGAGGCATAGGAAGTAGGAGGTGAGGCCACAGGTGAAGTAGAAGGTCTGGTTCTGTATACCATGATTTAAAAAAGAAGGCTGCAGGAGATCCATAAAAATTATTAGATATTTAAAGATCTTCAGGTGATATAAATCACTTCAGGCTCAAAACCTCCCAAAGAACTGAACTGATTCACACCAGCTGAGAAGCTGAGAAGCTGATTAAATGACTTATTTTTTAAATTTTCTTTCTAATCTAACCTTAACAGTAGCAATTTACATTAAGTTCTCAGTGACATCAGGTTTCCCCCAGGGCTTACAGGAAAGAATTATTTGAGTGTCATAATTTAGCTCTCTCTCTCTCTTCTTTCATTTTTATTTTAAACTGTGCTATAGATTTTTTTCAGTTTCTATTTTAGCATTATTTAAAAATGAACACAGTTAAAATGGAAAAAGGAAGTACTTTTTAAATACAAGGCATAATTAACCTCTGAACCCTACTGTCTCTTGATATAATTTCTGCCAAAAGCTTAATAGGATCAAAAAGAGGGTAATAATGAGAAAATCGCCTGATGTATCAGAGGTGATTAAAATAAAAAAGACTGTAGAAAAAAAAAAGTACAAAAAGCTACACACTTTAAGGAAGAAGACAGCTTTCATATATCTGGATGGAGGAAGCTGGTTTCAACAAAGCTCTTGTTGTTCTGTGGTTGACCTTAGTGGGCTTGTCTGTCTTTGAAAGATCTCCTGTTACCCCTTGTCAGATGGAGGATATTGAAGCAGATGGGCTCAGCTCTTGTCATACATGAAATCCCTATTTGTGCTTGGTCTTTGCATATTAAGTGCTTTAAATAATTAATTTTGAGTTAATTATTTTTAAATTGAATGTTACAATTAACCCATCAGCCCAGGTACAAAAATCCAATTCCATTATCAGTGTTTCTATTTGTTTAAAATTTATTAATAGAGTTGCACCCTTCCCAGTTAAAATTTTCCCAGTTAAAAATCACAAACTTGCCCCTTTTCAAGCTACAAACCACTGGTACACCATAAGAGTTACCTTTCCTGTGTTTACTGTATACTTTTACAAGTGTTCTGAGGTGTGTTGGATGTATTTTAATACTTTTTGTAGGTGTTTCACTTGCATTTTGATTCCAAGGCCAAAACCCCCCCACCCAGTCTTGATAGCCAGCAGCTATTTCTAGCTGCAGAGCCATTACTCTGCAGGCAAGTTCCATGGCAACCTGAATACCTGAATTTTAATGAAGGTATTGTTTTCCCTTATCTCTAACTGATACCACCCCCCTTGACAACGATGAGCCATTGGTGGACAGAGATGATCCATCAAAGGGAAAGCACCAATCGCCTTGGACCGAAGGGGCGGGCTGGGGGCGGAGCAAAAACTATAAAAAGGATGAAGCCGAGAGGCGGGCTCCTTTTTTCTCTCTTCTCCCTTCCCTCTTCCCTCTCTCTTCTTTCTTCTCTCTTCCCCTCTTGCTCTCTCCAGACTAGCTGTGGGAGACATCGGTGCTGGGCATTAAAAGCCTTACCCCTTTTAAGGGGCTTTTAGTAATTTTTTAAAGTCAACCCAGCACTGCAAGTTTTTTTCTCTACCTGAGGTCTAGTGCTGTCTCAGCCAGAAGATCTCAAATCCCTGCGCTCCTGGGGCATACCATCTACCGAGCCATAGGATCCCAAATTTTTATATTTTTCTGATTTCTGTAATTTTTCAATTTTTTCCTGTTTTCAATAAATTAATCTTTTTAAGAGTTGTCTCATTTCTCACAGCTCTCAATGAGCCTGGCAATGGTGCATTTTCCTAATTTGGATTCTGTGCTCCTGCAGCTAACCCCTGTAAAGGTGACTTGAAAGGGCTATTTAAAAAACCAGCAAAGGCAAGCTTCTATTTTTGTCTGTGTGTTCTTGTCAGTCTGCTACATGTTCTGTTGTTTCAACATTCTTTATGTAGCTATGTGTTTAATTTCCCATGGAGGTTGGATTGAGGAAAGGTTTCTCCAAGGTTTGATCTGGAAAAGGTAAACATCAATAAAGAAAAACAACAGAAGAAGAATGCAAAAGCATTGCTTGGGTACTTAGGTACAAAATTATAAATGACAAAGCCCAGCTATGGCTAAAACCAGCAGGGAACATTAAAGATGGTAAGAATAGATTCAAAAAATATGCCAGCTACTGATGGAAATTTAGGAAAAGAGTGTTGGTGAACAAGAGCCTAATGATAGAAAGTGGGTAGGAAACTGAAATTCTCATGACTCTTTTTGTGCACTATTCACAGGCAAACTTGCTCCCAGGCTTCTCCATGTACTGCCACAGTTTGACATAAGGAGATGGCAACCAAGAGGGGGGAGCAACGGGTTAGAGACTGCTCAGAAAGGCTGATTTTCTACAAATCTGTGAAGGTTTTTGGGATTCACCTGAGGGTGCTGGTGTGATGACTATGAGGCTGCTGTCTGTCATTTATCAAGACTCAGTCAGGGAAAGCAAGACGGTCAAGGATACATGATTGGGAACCACTGCCCTGCATTTGTAATGGATGGTTTCTCAGCAAGGTTGTGCACTAGTCTGCTTGTGTGGATCCTCAACTGAGCTGATTTAATACCATGATTAAATTTTTGTAGTTCTTTTTTCCCCCAAGCCTACATGTTGCTCTTTGGAATTGCCAGTGACTCATTTCTAATAGCCTGATGCTGTTGGAGCAACATTCTAGTGACAAGATACGTGAGCTTCAGCTGATTTCTCCTAGGAAATGTTCTCTTCTGAAGGGAGAGACTAGTGTTTCACCCTTACTGGCTCTTTACAGTGATCCTCCTTATATCCTTCCTTGGAATAAACAAATTATGTAAGAATTAAATAGAGCAAAATGGAATGCTGAGAAGATATTTTACTTCAGTTTTTTAAGGTGCAAGTTAAACATCAGAGGTGGGATGTTTCTGATGTAATCCCAGCTTTACAGAAGTGAGAAGCAGTAAACTCAGTTAGATTTGGGTGAATTTATAGATGCACATTTGAAAACTTTTTGTAGCTTCTTTCACGCTTTCTAACCCAGAAAGGCTTTCCAAGCCACTTGAGCAGCTCCACAAAATATTTTTGAATCATCTTGCAATTATTTGAGCAATATGTTCATGCTTCTTCTAGGTTATATGAAAATCATGTCTGTCAAAGCCCTGCTTTTGGGAAGTTCCCCCTTTCCTGTGAGACTGAGTCAAAAAAAAAGTGATTTCAATGATTTATGCTAACAGAGGATCTGGCCTAATCTATTTTTGTTATACTCTGAGTAGAGTCTGTGTGTCATTTATGCTGTGGTCCGACAGCAGTCTTTCCTTAAAGCTCTTCGCAAATAAGTGCCCCAAAACAGGGAAAAGAATGGGTTGAGCTGAAGGGAACTGTCTGTTTTAATTTCAAGTGTTACTTTAAAGGTTAAAAAACTTTTTAAATGTCACAGTTTTCTTTTTGTGGTCCTTAGCTCAATGGGAGATGTCTTCAGATGACAATGAGCTTCAAGCTGGTTTCCTATTACTTTTGACAGGTTGCTCACTGAGCTATAATAAATTGGTAGAACCAAGGGCTGTAAAAGGTCTGCAACTTTCTTCCAAAGAGGTACTCTGTCTTCATTTTAAGGTCTTGGTGCTTCATCACTGTTGCAGCTGAAAATTAGTTGAGTTTCCAATTTGAATATGTTCAACTTGACCTGTATTCCACTGCTTCTAGGTTTTCCTGCAATGACTCAGCATCCTTGTCTCTTCTTGAAAAGTTAGACAATATAACTTTAATTTGATCATGTTTATCTCTTCAGTTTTTTGCCACGGCTTTCCAAATGCGGGCACCAGAACTGGAAGCATCATTTCCATTTCAGTGCTATCAAAAAATGCACTGAAGTTCTCACAGGTTCATATACTGAAGGAATATAATAACCTTCCTTGTGTCTTCATAGCACTGAGACTAATGATAAGATAATTCTGTTTATCATTTGTTTGTCCATTTGTCTTGGTTTGAGACAAATTTAGGGGGGAAACATCCCCCTGTTAGAGGGCAGATTTCAGCAGCCCCTCCCCCACGAGGTTCAGGGAAAAAAGATTCCTCAGAGAAAAGTGAAAAAAACCTATTTATTTAACAAGCAAAGTGCATATGGGCACAGAAAAAAGAATGAATAATGTTAAATGATAAAATCTCTCGCTGTGGAGAAGAAACCTGGGTAGATTTCAGAGTTCTTTGTAGGTGTGTCTCTCTCCTCTCCGGAGCTGGGGTTTGGCATGGGCCCCTTCACGGCACAGTGTAGGGCCTGATGGTGATGTTGTGGGGCTGCTGAACAGTCCAGAAGAGAAGAAGAAAAAGCCAAAGTCCCAGGAAACTCCTTGCTTTAGCTAATGAACAGAAAGCTAGCTAAAAAGCAAAAGGAATTAACTCTCTTCCCTGCTGCAGAAGCCGAGAGCTGAGAAGCCAAAGAACAAGTGATCTGTGGTTTTGAGCACAGCGCCGAAGGAATCCCACTGCCTTCCCCCGCCCCATCCCTCCTCGGGTCTGCCTTAAAGACACAGAAAGGCACAGGATTCATGGCTGGCATCCAGCAGGCGATAGGGGATACGGCATCATTAAGTCACCCCAAGACACCATTTAAACTCTAGATTCATTTTAAGTCACTGCTTTGCCAATACACCCTCCACTCTGTAGGCATGAATTTGCACTTTTCTTTCTATGGGTAGAATGTAAATGTGATTTTATTAAAATATTTTGTGGGCTTAATTGTTTCATTTGCTGAATTACTTCAGATCATTCTGTATAACTCTTCCATCTTTGCTCTTTATCATCCCTCCTGTTTTTGTCAGCTGTAATTGTTCTAGGATTGCATTAGCTTTATTTCAAAATTGTTTATGAAAATGTTATATATTCCAAAATCCAGTGCCAGCCCTGAGGGATCATATTAAAATTACTTGAGTTCCATGGTGTTTTCCCTTTCATTCCTATTCTAGGGGTTCGTGGGCCACTTTTTAGTTCACTTATTATGTGCTTTATTAATAAAACATACTGTTAATATTTAGATCAGATGATCAGATAGTTATGCATAAGTAAAATGCCTTATAAAAGTTCAAATATATCCTCACAGATATATTTTTTTAAAGAAAATTTTGATGTTATCAATTAATTAAATAAGATTCTGTCCGTAAAATCTGCTTTCTATAAAATCATTATCCCTAGCTCTAATTATATTCCAGCACTTCTATTTTAATTTATAAACTGATAGAGAATTTAACTGAGAATTTGTCCATGTTAAATTAACTGGCTTGTAGTCATGCTGACTGTCTCACCTGCTTTTCTTGAAGGTATGGACACCAATTAGCAGTCTTTTGAATTTGTTAAAAATATACAGCAGAGGCAGTTACCTCGTTAGGAAGCTGTAGCCTGTCACTGAAGTGCAAGATAAATTTTGAGCATGTTGTCAAAATATTTTATCATTGAAAAGGGGCAATCTGGAGAAATTATTTGTTTCACATAAGATCTTTTTTACTTTAATACTGTTTTCAATGGAAGGAAAAAATTAAATGAAGTGCTATTAGTTAATGTGTTTCCTTAATATGAGCTTAACCAAAGTATCTCCTCTTTTCAATGAAATCCTTTGTCTCATATAAATAAAGCAAATTAAATATAATTTACACCAAATCACTAGTTAAAGCACCATGCCAAAATAGGAAGCAGGATGATGATATAATTATTGGTTTTGTCTACATTTTCATTTCCCTTAGAAGTCAAATCAACATGTTTATGATTGAAATTCAGAGCATGTGTCCTTGGTTCAAGGAGAGATTGAGCATCTGATGAGAGTGGTAGCCTCATTCTTTGTATTGGCAGAAAATAAAGCTGAATCTACTTTAGCCTGAAAGAGGCAGGAAAATTCAACAGCTTAGGGCTGAGAAGAGAGAGACAGAAGGGAGGCATCGTCAGAGGTGGCTGAGAGGCAGCCTGGAACTGAGGGGAAATGCAGAGTCCCCACAGACAGTATTTGTGCTGCAGCTGTCACACAGGTGAAGGAATTATCTAAACCAAGAGATTTGGTGCCTTATCAAGATAACAAAG
The DNA here is from genome assembly GCF_965178545.1 of Coloeus monedula. Lineage (NCBI taxonomy): Eukaryota > Metazoa > Chordata > Aves > Passeriformes > Corvidae > Coloeus > Coloeus monedula. Next base: position 64,804,849 of record NC_138785.1, read on the forward strand.
AGCACCAATGGGAAATCCTTAAACAAACATGAGAAGAGGCAAAGGAGGAGCATGGCAGAAGCATGCATGGGGGAACATGAGCCCAGAGCTCCTGCAGATATGGAAAGGGAAAATGACACTTTGGGTAGAGTATGAATCCCAGGTTTCATTTTGCGGTAACACAAAATTAATCTGGCTAAAATTCTTGATGGAAGCCTCCCAGCAGAAAGAGAAACAGCCATAATCAGGTCACCTGTGTTCACCAGAACAAGGAGAAAGCTCTGGTGGTGGTGGGCTGTGTATTTTGAATGCAAGGATATGAGCATGTGTATGTAGCTGTCATGTTGGCATCAGGAAATGGTGTTCTCCAAGACAGAGCCCACAGCAGCCCAATCCTAAGAACCCACAGCAAATAAGGAAAGATCAAAGGCTGTGCTATGTAATATTGCTGCACATTTTACTTTATCTTATGTGTTGCTCTATGTTCCAGAAGCAAACAGACATATTTCTGTATGCCAATATGATGTTTATGATGATAAATTCTTCAAGAACAGCCTCCTTCAACTTGAGAAATACATACAGTATTTCATGATTTATTAAAATATCCTGTTCCACTCATATGCACCTGTTTACTCTCTTTCTGGAACAACGTAGTGTAGAAGCAATCTTCAGAACTGTTGTGGCAGTAGGGGGGTACCTTAATTTATTGCTGGGCAAGGCTGGCAGATAACTCCCTCTTCACAGGGAGCAAGGGAAAAAAAGGAAAGGATGTGCATTTAGATGCTTCCAGAGCTAATCTTCTAAAACTTGAAGCATTAAAGCAATTAAACTTATTTCTGTCTTGTTTGATCATAATTGAAATAACTGTGAAATAATTAAAAGGAACATTTTTTTTTCAACCTGAAGCATTGATAATCCTGTACTTAAAAAAAGAAAGCGCATCAAGCAGAGGATGTGAGCAGCAGTATCAGAGTCAGAACAAGGTATTTTTTCTTCAGAATTTTGTTCTATTTTCTCTACACTGCTTATTAGATGGCTGTGAATATGTTATAAGGGTTATCATGGTATCCATGTGCACTATTACTATCTGAATGTTTGATCTCATTTAATTGCCATCAGATGACATTGTATCTAGAACTGCTTCACAGTTAATTTTGCAGAGTAAGATGATAAGATGTCACAAATATCTAGAAAGGTCAAATACCCCCACAATTTACAAAGATCGGTAAAGCTCTGTGAGCAGATTCTAGTTTACATTTTTGTGCTATTATTTCATTGCAAAATGAGCCCATATACTATATTATATTTACCTAGTTAACAACAGGAGAGAAAAAGTCAGCACTATGCAATATACTTGTGCAACAAAGGTAGTGGAAAAAGGGAAAAAATCTTTGTCTCTAATTTACTTTGAGCCAAAATTTATTTTGTTTCCTGACATTTTCAGCTTGCATTGTAAATTCAAATGACAACACAAATCATGCAGGAGCAATAAGCTTTGTGAATCAGAAATCTAAAATAATATTTTGAAGTCATATATGAAGTTTCAAACAAACATTTGAAACTAATTTTGTTTTGTGCTCTTAGTTCTGCCTTACCAATTTGGGACACAAGACAGAGGCCCTTTGAAGTCCATTTCAAAATAAGATTTGCAGTGCTTAGTTTGGTATCTAAGAGTCACAGGCTTTGATAGAAGACCCAGCTTCAACATGTGACATTTGATGTGCTAAATAAATGATGTGCTTTCATTATTTACAGAATTTATGTCCTTAAATTCTTTGAACATATGTGCTGATAAATTTAATGTATTACTTCCTAGAAGCTTTGTATATTCTTATGTAATGAAATAATTTCAACAGATGGTTAGTGTATAACCCCTGAATTCCAGTGGATGTCAGCAAGATGTGCTTGACTAGGTTTATCCATGGCTTAGACCCATTGAATCAGATCTTGCCAGGTAAGAAATAGATTTGTGTACTCTACCCAGTTCTGGCATTCCTCTCAACAGTTTATGTATGTCCAGGATTCCAATGCAGTACCAGAAATATTTTGAGTCATTGTTATATCGCGAATTGAGTTAATTTTTTCAGTGGAAATTACTGTTTTATGTGTTCCTCTTCAAGGACATGTGCTTCTATCCTGCATTTTTTACAAATAAAAAGGAAATCTGCAACGTTAATGATATTTGCAGATAACATGAAATTTGAAAGAGACAGAGAAACAGTCAAACAGGAAAATGAGAGCAATTCACAATTCCTGCAGAAGACGGACAAGAATTGATTCTATATGGTCAAATGCAAGAGGAAAAATAAATAGACCAAACTATGGAAAACTGGGTGTTAAGGAGAAATTTTATACTAAACACTGAATGGCAGAGTACCAAGTTATTTTATGATTAAATTTCTATTATGGTTTTTGTATCAGTACTCATTCAAATTCAAAACAGTACAGAAATTATCCTCACAATACATTGTGTTATAGCACCATGACATTACTTTATAGATTTTACAGCTGAGAAGCTGGTACACATGTAGATGTATCCTTCATAGAGCAGAGCATTCTCAAGAGAAGCAATTTTCTGGCTTAAACCACACAAGCTCTTCCGAGAGGTATTCATCAAGTGAGGCCATGGCAGTTCTTCCAAACTGAAGCCAGAGAGGTCCTCCTGGCACATCAGGAAAGGAGTTGTGTTACTTTAGTGCTGATATGAATTTTAACACTAGAACTGTTCAATCACTCTGAAAAAAAAAAAAAAAAAAAAAAGGAGTTTACAGTGAATTATGTGCAGAAAGGCCTTTTTACATGTGTCCACTAGTAAAACATGAGGCTATTTACCCTTGGATTGAGAAGATATGCCTGCTTTTTTTGTGACTTTTTGGGACCAGAATACTTTGGGTTTCAGTTCTGAACATCACAATATCAAAAATAGGCAGATTGTTTTTTAGTACCTAAAGCAAAAAAAACCCCAAAGGTCTGAAATTAACAGAAGAGATGAAAAATATGCTAAGAAGATTTTGTGATAATTAACACCTAAATGAAAGATAGATTTCAAATTGTTAAACACCCAGCATCTCCTATGAAATGTTGGTTTATATATGTCAAATAACACTCTATCACTAATGTTACTCAGTTTCAGTAGAGGAATTGCATTAGCCTTCAAGGTAGCCAAGATTTCTGCTGCAAAATTAGCAGGGAAAGGCATTTACCTGTGGAGGAGGCAGTGGCTTTTTGGCTGGAGCACCTTTTGGGTTCATGGATGTGACCTGACCTGGTATGCTCAGTCTGCAACAGAAACTTGAATAGAAATTTGCTTTGTTCTATAAGTAGGGTGTCTGAGTCATCATTCAGGTAATCTTTCAGTCCTTCTTCTTGGCATTTTTCTACTTTATATTTAAAATGTATAATTAATTTTCAATATTGTTTTACCTCTAAAGAATAGAAAGGAAATAATCTACTGTTCTTTTTTCCTCCACAAGATCTAAATTTGATTTGCTCTATTTTAGATCTACTTGTCAGAAATCTCACGAAAGAGTGTTTAAAACTTAAAAAAAAATAAGACCTGACTGCTGATTAATATCTTAATATTCATTCCCACTTTCTTCTGCATGCTGGGACTATTTTGTCACAGCAGAGGGCTGGATCTACTACTTACCTGTCATGCCATGCTCTCTCTTGCTCCCTCCCCTTTCCAAGAGCATTGAGCTGAGCTTCAGCTCGTGGTTTAGGACGAGCCCATTACTATGCCTCATAGTGATATGCAGAGAAATGTGTGAAACGAGCAGTGTTGTGCCCCCAGCACTGCTCAGGAGCACAAATTGCACTACCCCAGAGCAGCCCCAGAGCATATCTTTCCTCCCCAGAAGCTGATCCCTCACCTCCAGAAACCTGTCTCAGCAAGGAGAGTCCTGGGCAGTGCTTCTGCAAGCAGTGTTTGCATTGTGCAGGGACGGTGATTATTGTCTGTTTGCTCTTTCAGTCAGCATTTCAAAATCTTTTGTTGCTTTAAAGACAGGCAAAGGAATGGGATAAAAATCTTCACCAGATGGCAGCCTCACAGACGAGAAGGTGCTGCCTTTTCTCACTTTGTGATTTGTTGAAGCTTCCTACTCTTGCCATGTTTTAATTTCATTTTGTTGGCGTGTTCCCAATGAACCTGTTTTCCCCATATGTGAATATTCATTTTTTCTAATCCAAGGTGACACTGCTGGCAAATGTCCTTGGATGTAAAGTGCTCCTTCTTTCTTTCTTGTGATCAATAGTACTTGTTTTTTCTGTCAAACATATCTTTGTATGTGGTCCAACAAAAGGACAACATAAAAACATCATGTTATTTGACCACTTTTTCTTGTGTCTAAATAGATGCTCAAGGATTTTTCTTTGCATCTAAGGCAAATGTTAAGTTTAGGTCACCTCTCTTGGGTTTCCAAGACCTCAAGATAATGTATTCCCATATTCCTGAGATTAATTTTTCTCCTTTTTTTCTACACAGCTTGGCTATTGCCACATGATGGGTATGCATCACAGTGTGCAGTCTGCCTGTCTATACAAATAAAGGGAAAAAGAATTGAAGTTTATCCCATTATATGTAGAATAAGAGAAAACAGAGAAAGTAAACACTGGTTTGCTGCAGGTATTTATCTTTTGCTTGACTGAACTTCTAGATCAACTCTTGCCTAGTAAAGAGGAACTAGTACAGTGAAAAGTACCTAAGGAGAGACAGGCTGGCTATGCTTGTTTTAGCAAACAAGTATGCAAGGGCCTTTGATAGTGGCTTTGATGGAAAATGACTCCCTGGAGTGGCCTCACCTATTTCACAACCTGGACATTTTCTGGGAGATTTGTAGTTAGCATAAGACAAAGCTGCCCTAGAGAAGCCAAAGGTTTAGTTATATCAGCAATCATGGCAAACTTGGTCTGTCTTTTATTTTTTTGTTGTTACAGGTGTAGTCTCAAAGCCAACTGAATTAACTTAGACCATATGGAGTGTGGTTTAAAAGCACTTAAGGTGTCCAGACAGAAACCAATAGATTCATTCACATTTTAACTTGGCTAGAGTCTTGCTTAAGTTCTCCTGCTTAAGAAGAACTTAAATTCTTCTCCTTCCATAAGGAGAAAAGAAAAGGTCTCTTAGAACAGCTATTAACCCTCCCCTTGGGGAAATTCCCAGAAGTGTAAGGCTGGGTCCAGCTTCTTCCTGGACTGACTAACTTGAAAGGAATATTTTAATTCACATCTGCTTCCAATTTGGAGTAAGGAGATGAATCCTTTGAAGGTCATGGTTTGGAGCCATTCTACTTTGTATTAAACAATCATCCATTAACCCAGAGAAGGTGAGAAAATAAGAGAACAGACAAATAGTGTTTGCAAACAGAGTGGTGAGGCTGCTTAGTGTGGATCTGCAGCTGATACACGGTGACTGATCCTGCCTGTGTTTGCAGTCATTTGTGATACATAGCAAATCAATAATAAAGATGATTTGTGCCCCTCCTTTTGCTGAAGTACCATCCTAAAAGATGTGAGTTTGGGAGCTTACAGCTGGGTGATTGTGGAACTGGTTGTCAACATGAATGTTCGTCTCTTCTTCAATAGAAATGGATGTGAGAAATGGAACCATTCCTGAAGCCGTGTCCTGTTAATACTGGTGCCTTGTGATCAGGAGCTTATTTTGCTGGGTCACTGTGCACATCTGTCTGAATCCTCATCCAGAGAAATATATATCTATGTCCCTATGTTATATATATAAATAATCATGGAATAGATTTTCTGACTTCACAGGCCTCTGCACATTAACCAATATTTCTGAAAAGATACTGTCTTTTATTTCATTTAAACAACTTCTGTAGACATTTAGTGTGGAGAAAATAAAGAGGTTGAGAGATGTGTTTTCTTTTTCTCATTAATTGTGTTAGACATATAAAGACTGTAGAGTAATTAACATATTGATTGAGAGTAAATATAAATTAGCCTCATAATTTCTCACGTGAAAGCTTGGGGAATAAAAGCTTGATAATAGTGCTAGAAAAATGTTTTGATTTTCCATGGATGTAAATTTTATGGTCAAGGAATGGGAAAGAAAGGAGAGTTATACATCAAGCACTGACATTCTCTTTCATCGAACAGATTTCATCTTTCTTGCTTTCAACATCAAGAGCTTAAGACAGCCCCTAATGACTGTGATTAAGATATGCTCTCTTACAGCAGGGCTGAATGTCGTGCCTGGTTATTTCAAAGGGAATAATAAAAACCACATAGCTGTATTTTACCTGGCTAGAGCTCTCCTTGTATTAACCAACATACTGCAGAAAAGTTATGGGATAATGAAATTTTATATGAGGAATTTTAAACATAAACTGAGTGTAAATTACTGAAAATTTCTGAGTCATTTATTCAACTACTGTAGTGTTACTCTGGCTAGATCAAACATTTGGCTAGTGGACTAAATTTTTTTTTTTTTAGATGAAAGAAATCAATAAGGATTAGTATTGTCCTCAGACCTGTACTCAGCATGATCTCTGTCTCTTGTAGATTCTTCTGTTCAGCTATAAAAGGGTCATGGGGCTAGATTCTGAGCCTACAGAAAATCTATTTGCTCCAGTGCAATCAAGAAGGAACAGTAATATTTTACTAGTGTATTTAATCACCTTGTGTTAATTAAATGAGACTTAAAGGGACTTATACCTGGAAGTTTAGATCATAAAATCCAGTCTCTAAATACTTAAATATTTAAAACATCTCAGTCAAAGCTGCAGTTAAGATGGGATTCTCTTGGGGAAAAAATGCTCAGCCTTGTTCATTGGTGATTTCTAGCATCTAAGTATCTTTTCAAGATGTCTGAGAATGTAACTGTTAACTAATTAATAGATCTTTTGATCAGAATTTAAGAGGGACAAACTGAGTATCAAACTAAAGAACTGTCTAGCTCAGACTGTGGTTCTAATGGATGCCTGGGGAAGGAGAGCAGTAAACAAGGCAGGTATTTCCCTGTTCTGGCTTGCATCTTGCACACACCCTAACATGTCCCAAACCCATGTATTTCTAGCAGTTAGTAGATTTATCCACTAACTATAGTGGATACAGAGCTTATGGAGATTACAAATGCCTTTGTGTGGATTTAAAGCAAAAAAACCCGCAATCTTTGTTTCTGTTTCTCTTCCTTCAAGGAAAGATGCTGTATTTCTTTTCTTGCTTCACTCTCAGCACCTGCCACCTTCCTCATTAGATATTCAGGTGAAGTGATGGGAAAGGCTTTGGCTTAGATCTTCCTGCTTCCCATTGCCAGGAAGAAATTCACTGAATCATGTCCCAGATCGGGTTGAATTTGAATATCACCCGTAAAAGACAGATGAACAGAGCCTTATTGCAACACATCCTCCTGACTGGGGTGATGATGAGGTGATGGGACTATGACAGTGAATCTTCTGGGACTGCATTATCCAGGTGCAGAGCATCCATGTGTCCTAAGTGCTGAAGTGTGATGGAATGAAAACTCGAGAGGGAATTTGTATTGCAGATTGTGTAAACTGGCAATTCCAAGGCCATAAAAAATAAAATTGTCTATGGTACAGCACTTGGAGACTTAAACCCTAGGGTACAGCTTGTACCTATCCACTCTGAAACTTCTCATGTACTTCACAGAGTCAAAAAAGTGAATGTGCTCAAGTGCATGCAGATGCAGCCACGTAAATCTCTGCCCTCATAGACAAAACTGTAGTCCTGCAGTCCAAACTGAAGCCATATATCTAAAATAAGAGAAGGTGCTCTTCCTGTTCTAGCTTTTTGCCTGATACACTTCAGTGATGTTAAATACAGCTCTGTAGCCAAATGAAATAAATTTTTGGTGAGAATAATTTTTTTCCAGAATAAGGATGTATGGAGAGAAAAATATTTTTATTTGTCTATTCAAGTCTTGTATAAGCTCTCCTAAAAGTTGAATTTGATTAAATGTCAAAGCTAATTCACTTGGGATCAGAAGGTCTACATTTTGAAGGAAGTTCCTGTCAAGATAAACCTCCTTTCAAAATATTGTTACAAGCCTAGTACAAAGGTTCAAGTTGATTCCCCTTCTCTGGGACTTAGGCCAGCTTGAATGAACAGGACCTGGTGGCTGCTCTCTAACTACTCCCAGGCAGTCTTACCTAGCAGGGGAACACTGTGAAAATGTCACAGGTAATCATAATATTTGAAATCACTGGCACTATTAAACATGCAGTGTTTATTAAGGAGCATTAAAGAGCAGTTTGAGCTGCTTTTGAGCAGTTTGAGATCACATCAAGAGCTTTTAATGACTGAATATATACTAGAAGTAAACATGCCTTATGCAAATAATTTGTTGGTCAGATGTGAAAGCTGGGGCTAGTGTTAGGTCTGGTCACTGCTGGAGATCAGGGTCTTTCAGTGCTTCTTTGCCTTCTCCTCCCTGCTCTTATCCAGGCTGTTTTCCCAAGGTCTGCCAGAGCAGCCCTCACCTGTGTGCTCGTAAATGGCCTTTTGTGTGTCTTTTCTGCTGGATTCCTCCCCAGACAGTAACGTGATGGAAATGTTGATGCTGTGCTGTGTAAAGGTGGCTCTCCAAGCCCATCCTGTGGGGCACAGCATGAAGCACAGTGGCAAACTGGCTGCCCTGATGGTGCTGGCTCCTTCTCACTTCTACCCACTGCTGAGAGGCCAAAAAGCAGCTCAGAGTATGTTGCTAAGAGTAGTTTTCTATTGCTTCATAAGAACCTAATGAAAATGGGTAACCAGGTTCATTAAACTTGACAGCAGTTCTAGGGATTCACCATGGTTAATTGCTGTGTATAATGATTAGCATAAGAGTTAGCTCCTGTAAATTCCTTTTGTAAGGAATGGGGAACAGTAAACACTTCAAATGGAGGGTTCTGCAGACTGGTTAAGCTGTCTGCTACAGTATGAAAGGAAATGTGCCTTCCAGAAGTGCCTGATTTTCTCCATTATCTCTGAATGAATCATATGGTGTCTGGCTCAGCTGTTGCTCTATCACAGGAAATAGCAGACCCTGCCTCTATATCTTCTTTAGAGAAACAACTAACACAGATTTCTTCCCTGGAGGTTCCCTATTTCCTATTATGGAATAAGAAAAGAAGCTAAAAATCACTTAGGACAAAAGTGAGTGACGTTCTCATGCAATGAAAATGCTTGCAAGATCCTCTTCACACTCACCAATATTACCAACATCTATTCAGTTTAAGTTGTGTAAACAAAAGGACTGAATCTAACAAAAAATAGTCATAACACTGTTTTTTTTCTTGATATGAATTCTATAAAAGTCTCAGCAGTTTTAGAATCCAAACACTCTTTTTATTAAAATACAGTTTTAAACCCACTAGTGCATCTTTAACTCCTGCACAGAGCAAGCATTTCATCATGAGACATTGTACAAAAAGGACTGCTAATTTTTGCAAGTTACAGGAAGCTACCCACTAATGTGATCTGTGACGAGTCCCCAGTGCATTTTGGATTAGGAGGTAATACTGAGATCTATTTTCAGGAGATACCTGTATTTTTCCATGCAGCAGGGAGCATGGCTTTTTGAATAGCCTTTTTCCTTTAAGCAACTCAAAACACATAAAGGAACTATCCAGCTTGTGAGAAGTGCTTCATTTTTTCTTTTAACTAGCATAAATATTTACAGACGGTTTTTCTCCTTGCATATTATAAATACTGATCAAGTAAACACTTGATCAGTAATACATCTGAAAATTCTACAAATAAAAGTCTCAAAGGTATAATATAGGGATTATACACTTACTGATTATTAGCTCTGTGTGATTTTTCAAGTTAATATCTGAAAACAGGTTAGTTTGTTACACAGGCTGTTAATAATGCATAGTTTTCTTGGCATTATATATATATATATGTGTGTGACTATTTATATGTGTGTGTGTAGGTATGTGTAGTTAGAAATACATTGTAAATTAGTTATTCTTAACTTCCCTGTAGCTACTGGCTGACTTTCAAGCAATCACAGGACAATCCATCATAAAAATTCTTGATTTATATTCTGATTATAGAAGCATTTATGCCATTTGAATATATTTGCAGTATGCATTATGTATACAGATCTATGCATATTATGAAATACATTTTTCTGTTTTCTCTACTTGTGATATTTTTTGCATGCTAGTCCAGGTTTCTGTATGCAGCATTTCAAGGGAAAGTTTTGAGCACCCAAATGAAATTAATCTAATTTTATCTTTTTATTTGTGCTGAGCAGAGACCAAGGTATTTGCTGTGAGCCTTGTGAGATGACTTTTTAGCAGACTACATGTTGACCAGTGTTAGACTACTGTAGCTGTCCAGGAGCAAAGTCACTACCAGCAGCACCAGACCTGCTGCACCAGAAGTGAAGCTCTTTGGGGAGCTACAGCATTTCAGCAGTGGGGCCCTTCTGCCACAGCTGGTGTGAAGTTTGTGCGTGGGCTGCTCTCACAGAACAGGGAACTCCTCTTTCTCTGGGGCTTTGCTAAAGCCTGGGGAAAGTAATATGGATATTGAAATGGAAGCATAGACATCTCTTCCCTTCCACCCCCCACAAGAAAACATGAGGCACAAAGAGTTTGTGTTCTGCACCTCTTACAGGGAGTTTATGCAAGCACAAAGTTTCTGTAAAATTCTATTTTCTGCGGTGGAAGGGTCTGACACGTGTTTGCTCTGTTTCACTGGTGTGTGATGTCAGGCCATGAACCATCAGATTCAGAAATGTACTTGTGCAGTGTGAACCACCTCCTGTCTCACATAATAGAGAAGCCAGTGCACAGGCAGAAGGTAGGAACACGGTGTCCATGCTGTGAAAGCAGTCTGAACAGAAGAAAATCAGTTGAAAATAGGATCTTTTATCAGCTGCAGGCTGTTGTCATGAGTGACAAAAGCAAATATGCCTGGCTCCTATGTCTGGCTGGGAGCAAACAACACTGCAGCCTGACAGAAGCATTAAGAATTGCTGTTTCCCTCAGCATGGGAAAGATGTGGCTGGTATTGATGTGAGCTGGTACCCACAGCTGGACCTGAAAAGCCTGGGATGTGCCTGCAAGTTACGTGCAATGCTGGTGTGACCTCAGAGCAGGGATGTGTTACAGCTACAGAGAAAGTGAAAGTTGGGCCCGTAGGGGGGGGGAAATCTGTTCATCTGCCTTCAAAAATACACTGCAGAAGTGAGACTGAACCAGTTACTGACCAGTGCTGATGGAGGGAGCCCTGGCTTGCCACTTAATTTTTATCTTTTCAGTCCTATAGCACTAAGAAATGTAATCTGACAGTGCAATACAGAGAGTTCTCAGAGGCTTAATGTGCTAGTGTCAAATGAAACAAAACCTGAGATTAGCTTTTTAAAGGATTTTGTATGCTACAGATAGGAACTGAAAGGCTTTTATAAATCAACTCTGTTGCTTTGGGGAAGGAAAGGGGGAGATAAGCATCAAGGAGGAATAGTAATGGAACAATTAAATGGATTAATGGATAGCAACCATAAAAGGTACATAATTAGTACCTGCTTGGGTTTCGGAAACCCAAGGTAATTGACTGAGGCTGCAGATCATGCTGTAAGCTGGGAAGGATAAAAAACATTCCTAAGACCTAGAAAAAACTTGAAATTGTGACAATAATTATTAAATTCTAGGTTTTCTGGTTCCTTTGTTTCCACTTTTTGAGTTGTGTCACTTAATGATGTATAAATAAATATTCATTTAGCCAGAAAAAGTATATTCTCATATAGAAAAAATCTTTTGATTGATGTGATGGAGAGGTGCTGAGTGTTGACTGACTGTGCCTGCTAAGTGAAACAGTCTCTGTAAGGAGGAAGGAAAGTAGGAAAAGCTCATGCAGAGGAGCTGGGTGGCTGGGCTTGCATCTTTGAACACAGGAGGTGGCAGCTCTCCTTCAGTCTGGGATGGAGGTCTTGGCTGTTGCCAGTAACCTTCAGCTGCATGCTGCTGATGCCTGAAGTCTCCTGCCCAAGATATTTGTGGAGCTGCTGCCTTTTAATTTTAATGAAAGAGAAGAAAATTATTTGAATAGTAGTTTTGCAGATTTAGTTTTCGATGACCCCATCACACAAGTGGCTCAGCTGGCAGAGATGAGCACAGAGCTTCCTGGAGCAGCAGGGCAGCAGTGACACCCTGAGGCACAAACCTCCATCCAGCATGCCTGACCTAGGAGACAACTCATTCCTACTACCTTGCAATGAGGACCATGATTCAAATCAAGGAAGAACCTAGAAGAGCAGGGAAAATGTTCATCTGTTCTGACCTGAGATGGATGTTCATGTCACAGGACTATTCATGAGCTGTTCTAGAGCAAAGGAAACATCTCTTGGTAATGCTGTTCCTGGTCAAATGATGGTCATGTTTCAGTGGGTAGCTTGGCTTTTGATGAGCAGATTTCTTCCAAGCCAACACTGTTTTCTTAAAAAATCCCCAAGCAGTCATAATAGTGACAGCACACCCTGAATTACTTACTCTGGGTATCTCCTGTGGCATGCTGTAGCAACCTTCTCATGAGCAGCTGGTGGTTTCACCGAGGTGTGTGCCCTGGCATGGGCTTGACAAGTCACCCCGTGGGTAAATTGATATTTCATAAAGGCTTCTACATCTTGGTGCCTGATTATACATAGCACAAGCCTGTTCTGAGCAGATGGCTTTCTAAGACTCTTTGATTTGAAGAGCTGAGCCTGTCTTTCTGGAGGATGCACTCTTCAGCAGTATTTATATGGTTTGAGAAAACATCAGGGAAACTTTTCAATTAAACTATTACTTCTAAAGTACTTATGTACTTCCAAAAATGCCAACTGCACTGGTAACTTCCACCTAAGTCCATTTCTCTGGCTGCATGCCAATAATACGTGGGGGAGAAAATTCCATTTCATTTCAGTATCAGTCCATTTTTCATAGTCCTTCTGGTAAAATTATGTAGAATTTTGTTAGGATATTCTGTAGAGGTTGTTATCTGGCTTAAGTAGTTAACAGATGATGCCATTTATGAAATTCACAAAAGCTTAACCTGGGAAAATACCACAATGAATAAAACCCCCCTTTATTGCATTTAATTTTCATTTGATATTTGCTTTTCTTTCTTTAACCTTTATTTATCCTGAAGTACAGGGCTTCCTGGCTGGTTTACACTTAATTAAATACTTAAGCAGAAATCAGTATGAGGGTGGCTCACAAATCTGGTTCTCACATAACTTTGTTAACTCTCAATGTGAAATGTTTTAATAGAACACCATAATTTAGCAGATAACATGAGGGAGTTAAGCTAGCACATGCAGCTTGCTTTTTCTTATGTGTACTTGCATGTGGTGATTTCTGAGGGCTTGTTAGCAGTAGACCCCCAGCCTCCACTGGCACTTAATACTGATTAAATTAAAAAGCATTTAGTCCTTCTGTGAACACCTACATTCAGAATTAAAGTAGCCTTTGGTCAGCTTACCAGGAATGTTAATTATGCTAAATTGAAATAACATTTTAATCCTAATTAAAATGCAGGGTTCCTGCCCCAGGAGTTTAATGTGTGATCACTTTCCTACCATAGGTGTGTGCTGTATCCAGATGTTACTGCTGGGTAGGGTGGAATTTAAAAACCAGAGGCAGCTGTCTCTGTGCACACCCTAAGAGATAAACAGTAAAATGCATAAATTATCTTCCATTTTCTGGGGGGCAGAAAGATGCACAAACACAGCTGCAAGAGTTGTTGAAGTTCAGCTCTAAATTCACAGCATCTCAGCCCTTGTATCTCACCTGTGTGTTCAGAGCCTTCACTAACTCAGACTGACTTTCTTTACTGCTCTCAAATAGATGAGCTTTCAGTCTTGTCACTCTCATTGTCTGTTAATTTGTTTGTTTTCTTTGTAAGAAAATGTTATTTAAAATACCTCCTCTTGGTTATTTCCCCCAACAAGCAACTGTCATTTGACAGCTGAAACAGACAGGCTGTCCCAGGAGAGTGCAGCTCCCCTTGAATTCCTGTATTCAGAGTTCAGTCTACGCTGTCACTGAGGGAGCTTGGAACTGCCTGGGAGGTGAATTTGGAGAGAAGCAGTCCCAAAACAGAGCAGTGGAGCTGGCACCCAGCTCTACTGACAGCAGTTGAACTACCGGCTCCATTTTTAGCATAGCAGAAGCCCCATCTGTTTCCCAAATTAAAGTATACACAGATAAAATGCTGTTCTAGAAAATTGGATGTAAAGATGGTGTGGCCACAGTTTGCAAATATAAATTTCTTTAGCAAGACTGACAAAAATTGTATTTTGAAACATGAGCATTCCACAAGTCCCTGTTTTAGTTCTGGAACTTCATGTTGCTGTATGTCATGGTCACTTTTTATTTGAGTCCCCATATGTGTCATGGTAGCTGTGAAATGAGCAGGCACCTGATTCTTTGAAGGCTGTTCAGGTGGTGCAGTAAAACCTTTCAAGTCTCTTTAGCAAACAGATTTTTTAAAGAGCATCTCTGTAAGTTACTTCTTTTTTTATCAAACGTCAAAGTATTTTAACTCCACGATGGCAAGCAAGGGGTAACCACAGCTGGCTTCTGATGTCACCACAAAATGAGATCAATGGCAATGTCTTCTGCTAAATCTAGAGAACATTTCATCCTCATTCCTTCACTCCCATGCTGGATGAATCGGTGCTACCTTAGTTAAAGGTAGTGGAGTTACAGCAGCAGAAAATGATTTTAAGGTGGTGATGGAGTGCAGAAGTATATATGTATATATATATATATATATATAAACATATGTTTCATTTGAGATGCAATGGAGAAAGACACTAATTCATATAGTTGTCTCATCCTTGCAAACTATTTCCATAAATCAACTAATTTTGGTGATTCCTGAAATAGTCTTTTTTTTCAAGCAAAATAGATGTTTCATGCTTCCTATCTTATCAAGCTTTCTATCTTTTACTCTAGAACAGAACTGTGTATAGTTTAAGCTTCCCAGGTGTAAGTGGAGAAACACAACTATTTTTCAGAGGATTCTTATGTTATAGAGCACCTGACTTGCACAGAATATAGTTGTTCACTTGCAACTAGTCAGAAATACACAGAACATTGGAAAGCTGACAGAAAAAAAAAGCAACAGCAATGATAAAAGTACAATGTGCCAACATAAACCAAGCAGTTAAAGGAACAACAGGAACATAGAGAAACAGAAAGGAATCATAACAACCCAGAAGCAAAGCTGGAGAGACACATAAGACATTAGCAAAGTTGTAAATGGCTTGAAAGTTGAGATGAATTTTAGGAGTGTATGTAAATAAATTTTAGTGATCTCTTCTTGTTTTTCCTTTCTTTCTGTAGGCAACACTTTCACTAGATGCACTGGCTAATGCCTTGTCTTTACTGAGCAGTATATTTGTCTAGCATGATACACAGACATCCCATGCAAAATGTAAGTCCCGAGTTTTGCAGCTGCTCAGGCCATTGCACTGTCCATCACTGGGACTGCACATGCACACAGAAAGCACTAGAGCTGGCTTCCCCACTGGGTTATTCCCTTCAGCTGACCTGCTTGTAGCGTGGTAGAACTCAACCATCTTCACCAGTATTGTTCTGAGGAGTCTGGGCTGTTTCAGAGGTGGTGAAACTCCAGCCAGGGAGAGGTGCAGGCCCTGAGAAAGCTCTTTGTCCTTGTGGAAGGCAAAAGTGAACAAGCAGTACTGGGCTAATCTGGTTTTCCTGTTCAACATGAGGTCCACTGTGCTTTGGATCAGCTCTAGAAATTGATCTCAGGAAGGCAATAATTTTTCTAGTCCATGATATTAAATTTCAGGTTTAAACTCCAGTAATAAATGTTTTCTCTTTTGTCTCACCCTGCTTTTTTTTTTTTTTTTTTTTTCTTGGCAGTCTCATGAGAGATCTCCTTCTTCTGTATCTGAATCTCACAATACAAAAAACACCAAGGACTTTCTGGGGCATTGGAATGTAAGGAAAGGGATTATTATGGGCTGCTGCTGTTGTTTCTCTGTTAATAAAGAATTAGCTATTTGAAGCAAAGGACATTGTCTGGAGCTCTACTATGCAACAAAGTTATCAAGGAGAAATAACGTAGCAGACAATGATTATTTCATAACTCATACAGAAAGCTATGATTAAATCTCATGATATGATTTATTGAATTTTGAGAAGAAAAAAGCTAAGGCAAGATAGGAGAATAAGAAGTACTGAATGGACAATGGTTTACAGACAATAAGAAACTGCATCTGTCCTTCTGCCTCAGGTGTCAGACTTGGTCATCTCACAGATATGCACTCTTCAGTGCCATTACAGGGAAAATTAGAAGTCATTTCCAGTTTTTTCAGTATGGTGGCATTGCATTTAAAGGAGTTTATGACTCACTCTGTGTTTACTTCATCAGGGAACCTGACATTTAGAAGGATGTATTTAGTAAGAGTGGTTGTATAGGGAAAGAAAATTAGTTTCTCTTAACTACACTTATATGTTAAGCACCAGCAATATGTTTAGATCCACATTAGAGATGAGGCCTAATTTTCTTCTCAGTCATGCCTCTGTTAATTAGCAGTAATTCCAGTGCAGCAGCAAAGTGACTTGGTAAAGTGACAGGAGTATGAGCTTTCCCTTCATATGTTGTTGCTGCTATTGGCAACAGATGAATTTTGATACATTTATTTACATTAAACAGAATCCTAATGCACTAGACATAGCAATGAGATGTTTTAGCATTGGAGAATTATAGCTTTTGTGCTAATTTTTCATTTATTATAAAAACAAAGTAAGCATCTGTGGAGACACTAACTAGAAAACACAATTTCAGTCACTTTTTTGAGGCTTGGCAATAAGCATTGTTAGCTTTGACTTTTTCAGTTGCACATCAGGCTGACATTTTCCTACAACAAAGGGGACATTTTCTTTTCCTTTTTAAAGATTTAGCTTGTACTTTTCTCAGGAATTATTCTTCTTTTATTATTATAACAAGCAGTGAGGGCTGCATGACCAATTTGGTTCAGAAACTTAAAAATCCCTGTTTATGCAGCAGAGACACATTTTCTCAGCAGAGAAGGGCTATGAGTGCCAAAGTGGAAATGGACAAAGCCTACTTTTCTGAGAGTATCATGTTTTCCCGTTTGTCATGTCTTGCAAGAGGAAGCAAACATTTTCCCCCTGACTTAGCTGTGTGATTTATTATACTTTCAGCTCTTGTAGCAAATTTTAGCTGCTCTTCTTAGTGATTCTGAGACGTTCTTTACTCACACAGGAGAAGGAAATCTCCAGAATGCCTTCTGCTGCCTGGAGTAAGACCAAACTGTTGATGAGAAGAGCTGTATTTGTGGGATCTCTAAATGCAAGTGCAGGTTTTGGCTCTGCAGTGAGACCCAAGGCTGAGCCACACCCACTTCATAACAGAGGCACATGAAATGTTTGCTACTCATGTTTTCCATTTTTTTTTTTTTTTTTTTTTTTTTTTTTTTTTTTGGGTGAAATTTTCTACTTTCTGAAGAAAATGTGGATTTTTTCCCCCCCCATAATGGAAAAGAAACCGTATACTTTAACCAGCTTGGGTTCAATTTACTGGTAGATCAAAGTGTATCTTTCTACCACACGGGAGAAACACAGGTGCTGTTGGAAAGTTGATGCAAAATAATAGGCATGTCAAAAGAAAGAGCAGCCCGACAGAAACCTTTTGCAGCACTAGTTGCTTTCTTTTCGTGCAGCCGCAGCTTCTAGAAACCCAAAACTGAGAGGATTTCTTGGTGGTACTTCCCACACAACCTTTGTAAACCTGCTTACCTCTTTCAAACTTCTATCTTCAGGCTTCAGAAAATATCTTCAGGAAAACTACAGAGTCCTGCCCACATTGTTAGCTCCTAATAGATTCATTGGCTCAGAAGGAAGGAGAATCCTCCAACTTATTCACAAGAATTGTTTTTAGTGATCTAGTTAAACAAAAAGAAACAATGCTCTGAAGTGCTGCTCCTTTGCTGAAACCTTTGATGACCCCACATTTTAACTTAGTTTTGTACAAAGAGTTATTAAATTATCTAAGAACCAGTGTCTGTAGTCTTTATAAATTTTCACAAGAGTCATTTTGATTCTGGGCTTCCCAGTAATGTTTCTTTACATTATGAGATCATAGTTTCTTCAGGCTCTGTTTGCAATTTCTTAATATGCACAAAGATAGCAGGGTCCTTCTCATTTGGATAAATTAAATATGTAAAAGAATGTTTCATACCATCCCTACTGTACTGAGATGGCTGCTCTAGGAGTGGCTTGAAGCTGGGGACAGTCTGCAGTGCAGCCCAAATAGCTGTGTTGACTTTGTAAGCCTGAACCTGGTTGCTTTTTGCTTTTTAGGTTCTGTCTGGCATAATAGTTAGTCAAGAATAAAACTGTTGTCGCCTGAGGTATAACAAAGAAACTGAAAAGAAATAGTCAAAGTCTGGAAAACTTCATGGAGTGGAGTTGGAGCCTTAATACAGGTGGGAGAGGTACATGGGAGAGTAGGTGGATTAGTTTGATGGCAAAAATTTAACACTGGAATTAAGGATGAAGGAGAATGGAGTTTTGAACTAGCTGGAAACTGCCTTGGTACATGAAGACATATTTCAAAAATTCAGAGCAGACTGAAGTTTGTGTGCTTGTGACAGCTTGTGAATCTGACTGCACGCCTGCTTTTCCTGCATGGTGTAGATGAAGCCATGGTGTCTGCACGAGAGGTTATTCCAGGATAGCTATTCAGAGACTCAGAAATACCTCCATGCATTTATTCTGTGCAGATCCAGCTTTGGAAGTATGTCTTGCTTTAACTATATTTTTCAGGATTTTTTTTCCAGTGGAATGTGTTCTGCCTGCTCACTCAGTGCTGGCAGCATTTCTTGTTTCTTTGCTCTGCCATATCATGGTCCCAGCAGAAGGAAAAAGCTCTACGAAAGTTAGCAGTAGCAAATAGCTCAGTAATGGAATGGCAAGTATGAGAGCCATTCCCTTTTGGGCTGTCAATCACAGAATATGGATCACAGAGCTAAGCATTTGCTATTTCTATAGCTATTTTGCAGTGTAAATCAGAGAATCACGTTTACCTGGTAAAATTAATGCCTCAATTAGAAAAGCATGCCCCATTGCTATTTTGGGTTAAATTGCAAGGAAACCTACAGTAAAGATTTAAGTCTGATTCCTCCTTTCTGGGGCTAGCAGCTAAATAAATGCAGCCTAGCCTGACAATATTGAGGAGTTACTGAAAGAAGTGGAGGTGGTAAAGGTGAATCTGTGAGATACAGAGAAAATAACCCAGGCTGAACAAGATTTGTTAGCTAGTAGTGGGAGGACAGCTGTTGGACACTGCCTTTGGTTGTGTTAGGGTGTTTTTTAATGGGAATGTAACATCAGATCAGTCTGCAAATACACAAAACGCAAATTTAAAAATGCATTTTACTAAATAAAATATAACTATTGACAGGGACTGCAAAACCAGGGAAAAGTACAAAGTCACAAAGTCATAACTCTTACTAAATAGCTTTCACTTTTAAAGATTTAGGGATATCTTATCTTGTCCTTGAATTTCAGGGAGATAATTCATTCCCTTCCCTAAATCCCTTTTCTCTGGGTTTGCATGATAACTATAGTCCTTTACTTCTTTACCACCTCAACATACCAGTTACCTTACAGACAAAAATAGCTGTTACATTTCTGACCACGCTGCCTTATAAATAGTCACTGCATCTTCGGTATTAGGTTTAAAATCCCTTTTTGTGGGTGAAGAGAAAAAAAACCCTTATATGGAAAGAATGTACTGCTAGTGTTCTTGAAATCTGAGCAGTCTGTAAAACCTTTCAGATTTCTTATTGAGGAGGCTGTGTTTGGCCAGTTCAAGAAGTGGAAAAGCCCATTACCCTAAACACCAGCTGAAAGCAAGGCTCCCTAGAGCAGTCTGGGTTAGAAGAGGAACTGCAGCTCTGCTGAAGCAGTGACAGGTTTGGGTGAGGGTCTCCAGCAGCCACCCATCTTTGCCTACAAGGGTGCTTGTTCCAACTCTTGACCAGAAGACATCCTTCTCCCCATATTTCTATTTTGAGCTGGTTTCTTTCTTTCACTGTACTGCATTAAAAAACCCCTCAGCAATTATTGGTATTTAAAAAAGCCCCAAACCATCAGTTGAAGTGGGAGCTCTGAGGAGATGGCGGCCTCTGGTAGGAAGGTGGGCTGAAACAGTGGAAGGGGCTGGGGTTGACGACTCCCTGGCCTGGGCGGGTGCTTTTGATTTTGGTTGAACTGAACCTGATGGGTTTGACTGAATCAGGTTAGGGAGCCGCCGGCTGAGCAGTTTGCTGTGAGTGATTTGGAAGTGTGCCAGTGTTTCCCACGGAGGTGGTGGTGAGAAGCTATTGCTGAGCTGGGGGATGTACCCTTTTCACCCAGCTGAGCTCCAGCCGGGGCAGGGGGTAACCAGATCTTTCAGCGGAAGTAAAACTTCACAGACATCTACCATAGATAGCTGGGAAGAAAAGAGGGTGAGAAAACACAGATTTAGTATGAAAGGCTAAAATTTCAGCATAGTGAAATTTGAAAGTGAGTGGGGATTTAATAGCACAAAGATTTTTGTACCAATCTGTTTCTGGGGATGATTGAAAAACGGTTTTTTTCCAAGCATCTCTAAACAAGCACTGGGCAGGCTTCCAGACAGAATCCTCTTCTCTCTGCATTTTACTTCATTCAGCCCCTGGGTGCTCCTGCCCCACTCTGAGCCATTCGTCAGCCACCAGTGCTGGAGCCTCCTCAGCAGGGCATCATTTCCCTGTGTTCGGGGGTGTTTTGCTCCTTCCTTGCAAAATGACCACAGCACAGCAAGGGTTAAACTGCACTCTCTGTCATCCACTCAGGTGGGCTGAGAGCAATGCACATCATCAAAATTGAAGTCAGAAACAAATCTGAAGAGCAAGGAGTGTGTTCAAATAATTTCTTCTTTTAAGATGTTCACCCATTTTTCAAGGGCTGATTTATTGCTTTTCAACCCATTGAACCATGCTGAAACCTAAATTCAGCATGAATTTATGAGGATGGGAATATACTTGCTTCAATTTTCAAGTTTTTAAACATCAGGGCTTCAGTATTTTGTAATATAAATACACTATATAATATAGTATATCTATGTATAATATAACTATATAACATAGTTGAAATGTATTCTACTTTTTAATTTGCTTTAAAATTCTTTTATAATTTTTGTACAAAAATTAATTCCATACATATGTAAACAGAGATAATTGCTTCAAATTATTAAATTAGCTTTCAAGAGGTAAGCTTTTATTTATGCTTTCATCATAATTGCATTAAATTGTCAACATGAACTAGTTTGAATTAAAAATCTTAGATCATTATTGAAGTAATATTTTTCTTCATTTTTTCGGAGAAAGCTATGAGAGGTGATATATGTTATCTCAACATGCAGCAAGAGGTGAGGAGTAAATTTCAGGCGTTTTATTAGATTTTAAAAAAAAGATTATTTCCTATTTTGATTGCAAATGTTCTTCATGTTACCTGGAAAAGTCACATGATACGAATTGCACTAAAAGGAAGATGCTGTCCCATTAATGTTTGCAAAATGTTTCATGGTATTCTTGAGCAACTTCGATAGTTATATTGACAGTGTAAAACACACATTTAAATGCATTTCCATTAAGCACAAGTAGAGTCATAGTTTGACTGAAATTTACCACTTCTAATTAATAAAGCTGGGAAACTTTCTCTGCTTCTTGACCAACCTTTGCTGTAGTCAGGGGTCTCCTGTTATCTTTTTGACAGAGGTAATAGGTTGTGACTGCCAGGATGATGTACAACTAAACCATATTTTTCAGCTCCTGATAAAGTGCATGTTTGATGGGTATATGAAGAGTCAGGGGAACCAGCTCTGTCTGGCACAGCAAGCAGCACGTGTTGGCTTTACCAGCCCAGCCAATTATCTGCATTTAGGGCACACCTGCCCTGCTTCTGCCGTCGGAGCCAGCGCCTGTCCGGGGCTGTCACCAGCCCGAAATCTGGGCATCCCGGGCAGCCCCAGCCTCCCTGCTCACTCCGTGCAGGGCCTTTTGTCTGCACTGAATGTGTCAGCAGAGCTGAGCTGGGGATAAATTAGTGCTTCTGCTCTGACAAATTGTTAAAAGCATTTCACTCGCACACGTACAGTCACGTGTGCTTTAGAGAACTGTGCTGACAGTTTTGGGGTTAGCAGTTAATGTATTAAGGGGCAAGAAATAAAAAGAGTCCCTGTTCATAGCCCCTGGGATGCCCTGCTAGCATGGTCTTTTTTCCAATATTACACTCTGATGTAGTAACTACTCTTATGGCAGTTATTTTTATTTGTAAGGTATCTAAAGTGCGAGGTATTTTAGGACCACAAAATAATATTAGCTAAACGTTATCAAGCTGAACTTCTGATACATTATCTTACTTTTATTTTCCCCTGAACCCAATTCTGCAGTGTTATTTCAGCAGTCCAATACTTGAGTCAGGCTCCTCTTTTTTTTTTTCAGGTGGTACCTTTCTGATACTGTGACTGGAAAATGTGGAACTGATAAAATAAAAGGAGATTGTTTACAGGTATGCCTGCTTCGTCCTTGCTGTTTTATCAGAACAAACAAAATTGCTTTGTGAGCTTGAGCAAGAACGTATGTTTTTTAGTTCCTGAAAAATAAATGTAAAACAAAGTAGGACTCACTGAAATAAGCTCACATTGCCACAAGAGAAATGGGATATGTACTATACTGTAATACAGCTCTTCATTAGCAGCAACTGTTAATTAATCCCTCAGAGCCAAGGAGCCTGATGAAGACCTTTGGATTTGGCACGTTGCTAATAAGAATGGCACAACACATGTCTGTGTTCCATGGTTTGGTTCCAAATTTCCTGTCCTGGTCTGCTGCCTGGATAGCTTCCCAAATCTTCCTTTTCCAGCCAAATTTAGGAAAAATAATTAACAAGCAATATTTCACATAATCTAAATTTTCAAATATTCAGATGTTTCCAATCCATCTGCTAATCCAGGTCCTTTTGCAGAACAAGTGTGAACAGTTTAAGAAAAATTGTCCTTAGCTTGTGCGTTCTGGAGGTAACTGTCTCAAGGCTGAGCCACACAGGCCACATATTTTTTTACCATTTCTGTGCAAAGACAGCCCAGATAAAAAAGCCCTGAAATGGTTTGGATTAGCTCAGGTCCCTGTGCACAGGACATGAATAGCAATTAAAGGACCCATTAATATATTTGGATTGCAATTAAAACCACACTTGACTATGACTATGTGGCTGTGTCTTAAAAACTAACTAGCACAGCTTAGCTTACGTAGCTGAGTGCTTAGATGCTTTGGTGGTGATGTAGTTTTCTGGATCTGGTAGAGACATTAGTGTTGCAGCTGGACATTGGAAAAGCTGTCATTTCTTGTCAAGTTGTGTCCCATCCATGTTCATCCCCTGCTGCCTGCTGGGTCCTCACATTTCTAAGGACATCTTGGACAAAAATTATAGCTTTTTACCTTCTTGGGGCAGTGGAAGTTACAATCTATTGCTTAGGATTCGTGTCTATAGAGAATGACAGGCTCGTACAGAGCTGAAAAAACACTGCCCCTAATGATGCACTGATGCTCATGTGTCATTGGAGGCAGTGTTTCTTCCAGCCCCATATCTTACCCTGTGACCTCCCACCACAAACATCCTTTGTTTACCAGGCAAGCAGCTCCCAGGGTTCCAAACCCTGGTGACGTCTTGTTTTCATTTTATCTGCTGCTTTGTACTTCTGAATCTCTTCGGGGACTGATGTGAGTTGTCACAGCAAAGGCTGCCTTATTTTTGATCCTCTGTTGCATAAATGTCAGTGAGGAGAACCCTTACTGGAGAACCCTGTGCCTGCTGGAGAATTTAGCAGGGATCTGCATCAGGAGCCTGCTGCAAGCTGGAGTGGCTGGCCCAGGGCAGGACCTGGCAAAGGAACACTGCCAGACATGGCTACTTTTAGGCTGACACATATTGTTTTACCCAAGACACCACAGGAAGATAATTTCTATGGCTTTTTTTTTGTTTGTTTCCTTTAGCTGATTTATTCTAGAAATTTGATCCATTCAAAAGAAAAAAAAAAGACAAAAAGAATTTCTTTGAAGCTAACCAGTGGTATTCAAGTTTTAACAAAAAATGAGTGCTTGGTGGACCGTTGACAGCAAATAATTTATTCATTTAGTGCTTTCATGTTTCCTAGTTGCCAGCAAACAGATGATGACAATAAAATCCAGAAATGTGTATGTTGCTCATATGCAAATCAGTAGAAGAGTATTTTGTGTGGATAAAAAACAACTTGAATATTAATCTGACCATTACAGTGCAAGTCTGTATGTATGTTTTATAGCCTCAGTTATTGTGATTTGTACTACAGAGATAGGTACCTCACATTATTTTCATGAAGGGATAAGAGTTTTAGAAGGACCAATCAAACTTTGTTGCTAGAAAAATATGCTGAAAAACCAGAAATTGCTAAAAAAATTCACATTTCAAGATTGCTTTTTGAACTAAGTCTAAAATAATGTGCATCATTTAAGTTTCAAGTGATTTGGAGTATTAAATGCTTAGCTTCTATCAAAATTACTTCAGCACCTGGTATAACTGCAGTGTTTAACACTGCTGTTAACAATCAGGGAAGTGTGTTGTTACTGGTGGTACAGTTGATGGGGCTTCTAGCACTGAGACTTTTTTAAGAACAGTTGGGATAAAAGCCTGTGGGGAATGATTTAAATATGGATGATCCTGCCTTAGCACAGAGGGATGGACTTTGGAGGTCTCTGTTTTCTGGGAGTCCCTCTGCAGACAGTAGATTTGTATACAGTGGGTCAAGCGACGGACAGCCTGGCAGTGATGGTCCAAGCAAATTATTAGTAGCTCAATCAGCCTGGAGGGTCCAGTTTGGCATAGGATCTGCAGGATGACTGCAGATTATTCAGCCAGAACAAAAGCTGGGCCCCATTTCAGGGAATTCAGTCTTATTCTCAGACCCTTTGCAAAGCTCTTGATGAACAATTCGTTCCTTAAAAAAAAAATCAACTTGACCAATAAAATAGGAATAGGATGGGTTTTGCATGTAAAGTAATAGCTAATTTTACATGACTCTCTGAAGGCAAACTGCTATCAAATAAATGACTACTGCTCTTTTAATAACTATTTTTCTTATGCTGCTATTATGTACATTTAATACCAATCTATTATGCTATGAAATATGCATATGGAACTAAATATGTTGACCAGGATTTCTCAAAAGAGCAATTTTCTACAGAGTACTTCAAAAATTCAGCCTGAAACCATTTTGCTGCTCCTGGCTTGGAAGAAGGTACAGACGTTTTATTTCATAGAAGATTAATGTGTAGTCAGAAGGAAGAGAGTGCTTATATTTGGATCATTCTTCACCAGCAAAAGGCTGAGTTTGTTTCACCGTGATTGCCTTTGTTTGATAAATAGTTTGTGGTTGAAATGGAATACGTAAACATTTAGGGACATAAATAACTCAGTCATGGTAATGACTTGTAGACAGTGATATATCAATGCCATTATGGAAATTTGTGTTCAGCATCATAAACAAAAGCTATACCATATAAAATGGGAGGATGTTTCTGTATAAGGATTGCAGGAAGAAAAAGTTTTTTCTGTGTATGCTGCAGACTAGCCCAGATTTTCCAAAGTGAGGTATAATGAACAAAACTGGTTCTGCGAATATGTGTAGTCAGTCTGCCCAGACCTGGCCTAAGGCTGCTCTGAGTATTGCTGCAAGAGTACAGAATAGGGATAAGTCTTTAATATATAAGTAATACCAGACTGGCAAAGAACTGCCCCAGGTAAAGACGGCAATAAGTGGTATCAGCTTAGTGGAAAGAGGTCGCTTGAGCATCTCGTGCTTTGAGCTGACCTGGGCTGGCTTCGTGCAGGTGAAGCAAAACTATGGGCAAAACTAATGCAGAGATGGACTCAGATTTCTACCAAAGAATGGGGCTGCTCTCAGGCTGGGGAGGTGGGAAGGAGCTGGAATTCCTTTGTGAAGAGTGTGCTGCCAGCTAGAGATGACACTGGTGACCCTGCCTTTTCACTTCTGTTAACTTCTGGTCCTGGATTTTGTAATAAATTTTAGCATGGGTTGTGTTTATTTGTTTATATTGTGGGTGGAAATTTATGTAATATCTTTAAACGTGTGTTACCATCTGGAAGCAGGGATGAGAGCCAAAATCCACAGCCAGCTCTCTTAAAAACTCCACCCAGGGCTTTTCAAATCGCATCAAGACTTACTGATTTATGGGATATGCAATTGCTGAATATTGTGAAGCACATGGAGCCTGAGGAATGATGAACTTTAGAGGAGATTTTATAGGTTCTCCAGGGACTCTGAAAATAAAATGGCCCTCTACCCTGTTCAGCTATGGCATGCACTGGGTTCAGACAAGTATTGCTGACTGACTGTGACTTTCAAAGGTTATTGTTATGCTTGGGATGTACTTTCACATTTCCAAGAGCCGCTGAGGGCTCTTTTTCTTGTCAACAGAACTTCTCCACTTCTCAATCAAAAATTAACAGGGAACCTTGCTGACATGAACATCCTCCTGAAGAAAGAATTTCCCCCTTTTTGTCTGAGAATGCTTTTGTCAGAGTATATGAAGTGCCTCAAGAAAATATCACAACTTTTTTATTAAAAAACTAAAAGACAGTAGGAAGAAAGAACCATTTATTTCAGCTTCTCTTAAAAATAATGTCTGCATTGTTTACCAGATAGTGTATACATCGTTTGGAGCATCCAAAAGCCAAAGAAAAGATAAAGAATATATTTTAGAATAGTGTATTGCTAGAATAACACTGCCTGAAATTAGTCACTTTGGTGGCTTTTGACATACCAGAGCTCAAGCAGTTTAGGTAGAAGACTAGATCTCTTCAGGTTCATAGGTCTATTTCTGTGTGAAGCAAAGGAATATGTCTTTACGTTTCTGTAAAAGTAATTTTTAACTTCAGTTGATAGCTAATTTATTCATTTGTCCTGTTACCTTTTCCCTCCAGTGAAAGCAGTGTGTGTTCACCTTCCAAATACAACCACATGCTGAAGGAGGCTCTGGAGGATATATATATATACAGCATTCTTCAGGAACTTCTGCTCTTTTTCTTCATGTGCCTTTAATTTTGTTCTCCTCTGAAGCAATGAGCAGCTTTGAGTTCAAACAGCCAATTTCATTTGCTCTCCCTGCCTACGCTGTTTGCACAAAACTTCTTTTCGTTTTTTCCCACACTTGTGATAACCTTAAACCTGCATGAGCATAGAGAACTGTGACAAAGCTGTTTCAAAGAAAAAATAATTACAACCCTAGCTAAAAAATTCTGACTAATGTTTGTTTGTTTATTGCACATTTCCTCTCTGCAAGGGAGCAGAATGATGGTGTCAGCCAGAGAAAGCACACCACAGGGATGGGGACTGGGATGTGATATGTCTTGGTGGAAATATATGTTACGCAAAAATTTACCATCCTTCAGATGGCATCCCTGTCAAATGGCAGCCTCTGTTTTCTTCTAGAATTCATGCCAAAGCCTGTGCAGCAGCATAGCCTGAGCTATGTGAACACGAATGTGAACAGTCATGACAGAGATGGGAGGGCAAAGTCACAGCACTCCTACCGTGGCTGGGGTTCCACACCTCAGGGTTTAGAGACAACTGATTCTCAGCCAGCTACAAAATCAAATATAAACCCCTAAATGGCCCTGAGATTAGCTTAGCTGGTTTGAGCATGAAGGTAATGGGTCACAATGCATGAAGGTGATGATGCCAAGGTTATGGGTTTAATCCCTGTACAGGCCAATTGTTTAAGAGTTGGACTTGATGATCCCTGTGGGTCCCGTCCAACTCAGAATATTCTATGATGCTGTGAATTTTCAATGCCTGCACCTGAATCAGGCTTGACAGCATTTAAATGCAATTTTACTTATATTAAAAAATATGATTTCTTCATTAACCATATTTATATTTCCATATTAATTGAGTATATAAAAATTTTCAATGTGGCAAGCCTTACAAGACCTCACAGAAGATGCCAATTTATTTTTATTATACAGCTGGACAGTCAAAGCCAAGAGGCTGCTTGTCGCAGATGATAGACGATGCCTGTGTGGTCTTTCACAGCCATCAAGGAGTAAGCTTATTGAACCACCTGGATGCGAGGTAGCTCAGATTAGAAATGCTGTATTATCCAGGAAGATTTAGCCTTTCAGCAAGAGGGAGCCTTTTCAACACAATACCAGGCTGGCATCTTCAGCTGAGTTAGACCATGAGCTGTGCTTGTGAGCAGGACCCCTCTGTTATCATAAATGTTTCTGTGCCCAGACTCTGAAAATCTGTGTAATCTCAGGCTCTTCCAGATCCCAGCTATGGAATTAACCTTAATCACCTTGAGAAGCTGTTCCTACATCTTCATAACTGACTGTCTGTGTCTCCCGTGGTTGAAAATGCAGGTAGTGCAGAGCTGGGGCAGTCTTGTTCTGTGCACTGCAAACACAAGGAAGCCCAGCCTCACCAGGGGACTCTCAGAGCTACTGTGCTGGATGGACAAGGCACAGATGCTGGACCTCTTGGCCCAACACACAACTCGGAGAGGGAGACAAAAATCTACATTTTTCAGATTATTTTTCAGGAGTGAGAGGTGACACATTCTGAGCAAAGAAAGCCATCATTTTCTAGGGCAACTCCCTTTTGGTTTCCAAGGAGAATGAGGCTTAACACCCAATGATACAGGAAGGCCTTAGGAAGGAAAGGAGGAACTGTAACAGAAGAAAAGTGGTGAGGAGAAAACAAAGAGAAGCCTACCAGTCCTCAGCTAAATATTTAAGTATAAGCTCCAACATGCTGCCAAGAGATGATATGCAGCAGACCACTGCACAGAAGAACTCTGCTAAATGAAATGACACAGTGCAGCAGTCAAAACAGACTTGGGGTGAGTGCTGAGCAGAAGTGAAAGTGATTTTCCCCTGTATTTGCTGCCCATGATGGAGATTATTGCTGCATGTAACCACATGTGGGCAACTGAGCAACAAGGGCCACATCTCCTGTGGAAGTAATTACAGAGTGCAAGGGACACAGAGTAATTTTGAAAACTGTCTTTCTTGTTCAGCAGCAGTCTCTGCCAAAGGGACATTCTGCTCCAGGATGAAGAACAGACCTTCACTATTGTCCAGGGAAGTGGCAAAGAGCCCAGCAGGGAGTTAACATCACTGTCCCTGCTTTTGGAGCAGTCCCATCTATCAGCTCCAAGCTTGTTCTTAGTCAAAAAACTCCATGTCCATTCACAGGAAGGTCCAATACAAATCCTCTAGGTGGCTGTTCCCCTGCTTTTACTCTTTGTCCTCTTGAGTACAGGGGTTTTTTTCTGGGGTTAACGACAACTGATGGTGAGATTTCAATGCATGCAAAGGCAGCATCTAGTGCTGTTTTAGGTGGTGAGGGTACTGACAGCTCTGCAACCACAGCAGCATGGCTGTGAGGATGCTGTCCAAAGCAGGAGGTGATTTTGAAGAAGCCTATTATATTAATGTTTTCTGTCAACTGACATCTATCTACCCTTGGTATATCTAGAAATGCTATGTTGTTACACAGCCTTTCTGTGTTTCCCTTTGCTGCTTTGCCTTTTTCAGACCTAAAATGACCAGCCATTTTCTAAAAGTAGTCTGAGCACCACAAGCAGAGAGACAGAGTTGTGCAGGGAAGGGAGGATGAGGAACAGTACTGAAAAGTATCTGAAATTTTTCTCCATAGGATAATTACAGCTTTTAAAGATTCCTTGTTCCTAAGAATGACAGCTTCTGTATAAAAATGTGTTTGCATTCGTGCTCTTCTTTCTCTGAAAATGTCATGAAATTTAATTACATCCCATTTGCTCTAATCATTTATATGGAGAAAACAACCATTGTGTCTCACCTGTCAAGACAAGGTGCTTGATATTGCTTTCTTTAGCCCACAGGAAGTTTGGGTTTTTTTCCCCATTGCCCTTGCTGCAGAGATCTGACCATATTCCTGATGGATTTAAACTGGCAGGTGTGTGGTTTGGTTGTTCAATTCACACTCTGGTATTTATAGTTTCTGTTAGATTAATAATGAATCTTTGAAGAAGCCCATCTGTTAAGCTGCACAGCCATAACTTTGAAGACTTTAATTTCTCTTGAATTGCAGTATTCTCAGCTGCACAATGAAAGTCGTCTTTTGATCTGTCCACATCATTATAACTTCTCTGTCAAGCTTATTGTACTTACAAATGTTCTAATTCGTATGCTTGTGGTGCTTAGGACCTGCATTACAGAGTAACCCGTGTGGAAGCATCTCAGACTCACATTCAAGTTACAAACAGGTGAAAGAGGATGGATGAAAGTCTCCTCTGGTGCTTAGGCTATTGCCTCAGCCAGCTGGCAGGAGTGGCACTTGATAAATTTTTGCTAAGTCTGAGGAAAATGTGACATGAAAAGT
The DNA here is from genome assembly GCF_965178545.1 of Coloeus monedula. NCBI lineage: Eukaryota > Metazoa > Chordata > Aves > Passeriformes > Corvidae > Coloeus > Coloeus monedula. The sequence continues at coordinate 64,835,296 of NC_138785.1, forward strand.
TTCATGAGGATGTGAAAACTTGTCAACATAAAAAATTACAGAATTGCTGAGGCTGGAAGGGTGAGGATGCATTGCTGGCTCATGGTCAACTTGGTGCCCACTGGCCCCCTCCCCTCAGACCCTTTTTTGTACAGCTTTTTCCTCTGGCTGGCCTCCAGCCCTCTTTGGTGCATGGGGTTATTTCTCCCCAGGTAGAGAATTTTTTGTTTCTCTTTATTAAATGTATGGGATTTCTTTTGGCACATTTCTTCAGCCCCTTGAGGTTCCTTTGAATGGCAGCACAAACCAAATCACTTGGACCCATGTTCCCACCAGGCTTGTACCCCACGGGACTCTGACAAGCAGGTCCCTGAATGGGTCAAAATGAGGGCCAGCTGCTAGTCTTTCTTCTAGATATACAATGTCTTTGTTGCATGAGAAGTTTAGATTCAGAACTAGTTAGAAGTTCCCAAAAGGCAGCACAGCAGCTCCAGGCAATATCTATCAATCACAACCCTCCTGACAGAGATCTCAAGAAAGGAATTTTGTTACTGTTGTCATTGGATCTTCTTCTACAGTCATGACTGGTTTTTACTGTCTCTTTTCAAGCAACTGCCAAACAATTCAATGTGTGAAGAACTTCTGACTCATGAGGTGAAGTCTGACTTCGGGCCAGGAGAAGAAACTGGGGAAAGTCTTATGTGGGAGTCTGTGCTTCCTTTCCTGGAGGAAAATTTGGGTTATCTGCACTATGTTGTAAAAGTGGAATCACAGAATAGGAAAATGGGCTTAGTTAGCATTGTAAGAGCCTAATAATATGAGAAAGGCTCCAAAAAGTGCTTCGTTGTTATGACTGCTCAACACCTGAAAGGCTTCAAAAGTGCTCTGTCATTATGACTGCACAAAACCAGAAAAGTTCCAAAAATGCCTCGTCATTTTGTCTGGTTATGATAATACGGGCAGTTTGGACCACAGGTAGCCCACCCTGAGGCCCATAAGAAGGAAGGTGAAACAGGTGCAAGTCAGAGTGAAAAGCGAGGGGCAGAGTCCCTGGCCTTGGCCTTTCCCCCCGCCCACCATCGCCTGCCGTGACACACTCTGAGGCCTCCTGGAGCCGACGCCGCCCGCCTGAGGAGAACCCCCCGAAGCTGCACCCCTGGACTGGAATCATGAGGGAGTTGTGGAACCCCTGCCCTGCTCCTGTGCCCCGTGCTGAGAGCACCGTGAGCGGGCCAAGGCTCGGCTGCAGGACCGGGCACCGCGCCTGCAGCTCGGAGGATGGGCAGCCACATTCCAGCCAAAGTGCTCCAGAGGCTGGAGAAGGCAGAAGTGACACTTCAAACAACAGAAAAAAAAGGGCAAAGACTGCTTTGCTCCCCCCACCCCATCTTAGCAGCACCAAAGGTAGCACAATGTGGCGGTGACCTATCCTATGCTTTTCTTTTTAAGTAACCTTGGCTTTTTCTAACTTTCCTCTACCTTTTTCTTTCTTTCTCTTTGCCTCTTTTACTATTAAATAAAATACATCAATTTTTTGGCATTAACATCTAACCTCGTTTGGTTTTAATCTCATTTCTGGGAATATTTAGAACCTTCTAAGTTCTTTCCAGTTTATGCACAGAGACTTAGCTTTCTTTGCTTTTCTGAGTTTAAACCGGATCGTAACAAACATTCACATGGCTTTGACTATGCAGAGGTAAAGAGCAGGAAAAAATTTACTTGAGCACTTAGAGTAAGTCCATACATTTCCACATGACATTTTTTTTTTATATTTTCCTAAATAAATTAAAGGAAGAATAAGCCCCAAGTAAATGAGATGGAAACATTTTGGTGTAGTCTACATTAGCTGTCTTAGTTGATGAGCAAGGTATTTATAGTTGTTTTACTAAAAAAAAATCACTTGTTTTAATTTTTTGTTGTGTTTTGTTTGTTTTTATTTACATAGCAATCCCAGAAATCAATTATTTCTAAGCTTCTAACTTTTCTTCAAAAGCTGGAGATGGCTGGAAAGAGAATCAGATATTTATGAAAATATGACAGTGATTTATTTTGTTTTACTTGGAAATATTAAAAATCTCATGTGATATAGATCTAACTCATTTCAGGAGGGCTTAAATTTTATTGTGATGAGCTCTATGAAAATCCAGGACTTGGAAGGACAAAAGAAATATGGATTTTCACAGATAAAACTTGTTATATTTCTAGTACAACTGAAGAGGACATGCAAGATGTGTGTTAGCTGCTGAGTGTGATGGCTCTGCTAAAGAAAACTGGCAAGCAAAGCACAGGAGTGACAGCACCAGAACTGGAAAAGAGATTGCTTCTCTGCTGTGCTCTGTGCCAGTGCAGAAGTGCTGGATTTCACTTTCAGACCATTTATTGTATTTTACAGTCTATTTTGTACTGAATATTCTTTTGCTTCTTTTGGGAGACTGACAGACTGACTAATGCCCATGTCGCCATGACTTTTTTCTGAAAAGTAATCTCTGTGTTTGTTTTCTTCTGTTACTTATGGTTGTATCATCAATGATTCATCTCCTTTGTTTAGATAGCTTAAGTCAACCCCACTTTGCAGAGCCATTTATTTAGGAAGTTCTGCTTTATCAAATGGGTTAAGCATGGGTCAGCAGGTGATCCTTTTCACTGGTGTGAATTAGGGAAATCCTGCAAATCCCTCAGATTTGATCTCTGCCAAGTTAAATGCTAGCATTTTTCTTTCTTATTATTTCAAAATTCCTTTTCAAACAGCTCATTTGAAAAATAATTTGAAATGTAGGATTTCCTATGTGCACATGAAAGGTGTAATCTGTCCAGACAGTACCCACATAAAAAGTTACACAACGTTATACAAGTTTCTATAACTGTATTTTTTATAAGTTTATCCAAAATACTCCAGAAACACAAAGTAACTTTGCATACTTTTATTGTATTTTTTTTATTCTTTATAAGCGCTTTCAAAATGATACTTCTGCAAGTCTTTCCCCATAATAATGTACATCAATACATATATTTTTATCTTTCTAACCCTCTCAAATACTCTCTTTTCTCTCCCTTATGTTTTCGTTCACCTCTGGATATATAAACTGATTTCCACAGACATTTGGATGCACATACACTGCTGACAATCTACCAGCCCAGCACCTTTTCTTATTCGGATACTAGCAATCTTATTGTTGTGATATTCTCCTTTCCTTATTTTCTATCCTATCTGTAGCAGTCATTTTCCCTTATCTACCAAGTATGAGGGATTTCTATTTGGCTTATCTTTTATTAACTTGAATTACCTGTTGTACTCTGTATCCTGGTGGGAGGGCAAGGATTAGATATTTGATAGCTGAGATTCCCTGACTTTTGCTCTAAGAGAAGAGAAACAGAGAAACCAGTACGGAACCCAGCAACCAGAGCCTTAAATCAGCTCTTTAGATAGGTGGGTCAAATTCTTGTTAAAGAATATCTGGCCAGGAACTCAACCCACCAGAGCTTGGTTACCACTCAGGCTGAAAAATGAAGGTTTTGGGAGTCTCTGTGCCTCCCATTGCAGAGCACTTGGCCCTGGGGTAACAGGTAACTTTGTGAGGAATGATGGAAAGCCTGGGGCTCTCAGAACACTGTCCACGGCACATATGGGGGTATGAGCTCAGGGGCTCAAGGTCCAAATGCTGCAGGAAGGAGAGATCAGCAGGCGCTTATACACCCTCCAGTCTCTGGTCTGGACAGGTCCTGCCAGGTAAGCAAAGAGTCTTCATCCTGTTATTTATTGCTCTCAGAGATGCAATGGTTCTCCTAGAAGTGTTTTAAATATCTTTAGGATATAATTTGCCTGGTTCCATTGCTCAGTTTAGACAACAAAAAAGAAAATTGTAAAATATTTGCTGAGAACAAGCTGTCACTAAGTGTCACAACAGAAACGCAGCGATGTGCTTTAGCAGAGCTTGTACTACAGTCTCACCTCAAAGACAGACTTGAAGGCCAGCCTTACAGTTTTCTCAAGATCATGGAAAATACAAGTTAAAAACAGATGGGGTCATTTTCAGAGAGGATCTGCTTCTCTGGGCTGTTTTTAGCCATAGTTCTCACTTCCAGAGAATTATGTTCTTTATGAAATGGGCTGCCCTCAGCAATGTATGGCATGTATGTGTTGAGGCTGTGCTGTGATCCACATGGCCAGTGAGAACTGCCCTGGCTCTTTGGTGTGGATTGTCAGCTGATGAGAGATCAATTTGGATCTCTGCTCTGAATTTCCACAGGTGTTAAAGACAACAGGGACATCAATGCTCAAAATCAACATGAAGTTCTCATAAAACATGAAACTAAGTCTCAGATGCAAAAGTTGTGCTCTTCTGCCACCATAATTTAAGGGTTTCTTTTGGAGGGTTATTCTTGTATGGATATTAAATATTTCTATGTATAGTGTTGCTATCAGCCATTCAGCCTTTTTTTCTTCCCAGAAAATAGCATCTCAGGTCTGAGGACTAAATGAATGGATGGACTGAAATAATTTAATTAAATCTCTTTCAGACATTGGTGTTTGAAACTCTGCAGCATTCTGCAACTAAACCATTAATATTATAATGTTTATAATTGATTGAGCATCAAAAGTGTCTTTGGTAACATAAAAGGAGCAAAAGCCATGTGGTTTATATACCTGAAAGTTTGTAATTGGATCCAGTCAGACACAGAGTACACCTGTGACTACAAAAAAACCAAAACAGAGAGCAACAGCCAGGTCTTAGGACGGCAGAAGTCAGTGCAATTTCATAAAACCATCAATTACAATCTTTCCCTGAGAACCTGACTCATTTTTACCTTCAGTCAATGTCAAGGGACAAGGCTGTAGCAAAGCAAAAGGAACTTTCTGCCTTGATAACTTTTCTTTCCAATTGACTGAAGTTTTCATATTGTCAGGCAATTTTTTTTTTGTAAAATAGTCCAAAATTCAGCAAACGTGAAACTCACTTAAGCTCCACCACCTTCATTGGGAAAAGGCATAGATCAAATTGATAGTGATGAAGGATTGAATCTAGGCAACCACTATGAAATTGTAATTTGGAAAGTGGGCAATCTTTTGCAATTCATTGTGCTTTATTTCTCTTGTAAAAATTTAATCAATAAGATGAAATCATTAGTTGCATATTTTTTTGCCAGCTTCCTTTAGTTCCCTTTTAGTAGCATTTAAGGAACTACTCTTTCAAGAATGGTTTTCTGCCTACTTAATAAAATTTGTTTTAAACCATAACTTGTGCTGGGATATTCCTGTTTGCAGTTAAACCTAACGCCACCACCTCGTGAAAAGGGCTGTAAGCTGGGTATTTGCTAACACACCAAATAGTGAAAAAGGCTGTAACCTGGGTGTTTGCTAACACACCCGATCACTGTGTTCAGGAGAGTTAGCTGAAAACCTTCAATTAACATAACAACATACAGATGGCCTTCAGTAAAGACCAATGAAAGGGGTTTTGGTTCAAAAACAATTTATGTCTGAAACTGTTGTCCTTGGCAACACACCTACGCACTTTGTCTGTGGAATGTGCTACTGTTTTGTCTGCTGGAAGGAAAAAAAAAGAATATTTAATGAAAACAGAAGACAAAATATACTATTATAAATGGGAAGGGGAAGAATCCAGATTAACACAGCACTTCACTATTTTCATTAATCCCAATCAAGACTTATCACAGAAGGATATGCTATGTTTTAACTCTGTGTAGATGCTCTATCCTGAGAAAAGAGGATAAAAAAATGGGTCTTTAAATAACATCCTCACAGAAACATGCCTTGAGGTGTTTCTAGACATCCTTTACCTCTTTTAAGATGGAAATTTAGAGCCCCTTTCCTCAGTTTATAATTGTGTAGCTGTCAATTTTCCTTTACAAACCAGAGGACAAAACATTGAAAGTCATATAAAAATTCATGAAAGAAAAAAAATCACGATCACAATGGTGGCTGGGAAAGGTTATTACTGGAGCTGTTTGATAAGGATGTGCTCATTGCATTTTTTTACCTGGAAATGCCACTGCTTCTAGACTGGCACAGCCATAAATATTTACCATGTGCTCTGGGCAGCCATGCAATAGCTGTGTCTTGAAGCCTGACTCCATTACCCACACTCTGAACACAAACTAGATCTGCTTCTAGGATTTTAAAATGCCTCAAAAACTTTCCAGCAGCCCCAAAACAGAAAGATAAATAGAAGCTGTCTTTGTATTCTGTTTTTTTCCCTATCTCTTCCCCACCACCCTCCTTGTTGTCTCTTCTCCCACCTGACCAATTTCAGAGGTTTCAGGCTCACATTTCTGACTGGCTTTGTACAAGCATTTCTTTCTGGGCATGCAAAACTCAGTGAACCTGTGAATCCCATGACCTAGGGCATTCCTTGAGGATCTCGAGAAATACACTATCCTGCAGCAGCAGAGGGATTTCTCTCACTGGACTTCCAGATGTCTGGGAGGGCAGGGGAGATTTTCCTTCTCTTACTATGCACTTACTAGCTTGGGAGCAGAGAGGAGGACCTACATGGAAACCCCATGGAGTGATTGTTTTGTAGAGAGCACTCCTGTAACCTCTGAAAATAAAGTTCAGCCACTTGGCAGTAACAGGAGAAATACTTGTCTTTGATGTGGGAGGCATCATAGAGTCCCACCATTTTTAGAACGAAAATTTTTCTTCTGGGCCTGGACAATATTTTTAAGAAGACCCTAAGTAAGACACATGGTTTAAGGTGCTTCTGAAATTGCCTTTTTTTTGGGACTGAAAATGTAACAGAACCAGGAAAAGGAAATCACATCACTGACTCCATTCCCACCGTCATACCATATAATTACTCTTAGGCGTTTGTGTGTATATTGTGCTACAACTGCATATTTCTTACATATTTTTATTACATTTTCTAACAATTACATTTTATAACATATAGACATTATTCTGCACCTATTCTATCCTCAAATTAATTTGGATCTTGTTCTTTTTGCACTGATCAGACCAGACTCTCCATGCTCTAGCACTTAGGAAATTTCATCTTATTTCCAGCATAAATGTGTTCACAATCTATTTATAGTATCTTTTTACCCATTTATTCCTCTGTCAGTATTAGCCTTCAATAGAAACAGTTCTCCTTCTATATTTTTTATCAAGAGGATGCTCACATCCACTTTTCACCTTTTATGTTTTGAGAGCGATCACATCTCGGTGGTGTCCTTTCATGACTCTCTTCACTCCTGAACCTTTTAGTAGCCTGTTTTCACACTAGTCCAGGTTAACAGAGAAACAACAGCCACACTTGTAAGTGCTGTGTGGAATGGTAGTCTTGAACATTTGACTGCTTACATTCTGGTATAAAAAGTAAGAAGGAAAAGTGGTTGAAAAACGCTTTACTACCAAAGAGCTCAAACACAGAAGGACCCCCTTTAATTTATACTGGGAAGTATAGAGGAACAGCAGATCAGAAAGTTTGGAAACCTCTCTAATAAAGACAGGTTTTGGAAAATGCATGCCTTGATTATGTTCTGAGAAATTTTACAGTCTAGCTAAAGAATTTTTAAAGCAGGTATTGTAGAATTCACTTTTAATCAACCAATCAATCAAAAAAGTAATCAACATTTGGAAGTCTTAGGAAACTATCATCATCAAATAAGTGCTGAAAATTTAGAAAGGGACAAATAACAACTAAAGATTAAGGAAATATTACATCCAAACTGCATGGTTAATCAGAGGAAAACGGAATAAAATTTTATTCAAAACTTTTTAAATGCTTTAGAAATGATGCAACTCTTTTCACTTAAAGTGAATTTTCACTAAAATTAAGATTAAAGCCAAACTATAGAAGAATTAAGTTTTCAGATTTCATTTTAGATTTTGTTTTTTCCTGTTCCCTTTCTGAATAACATGTTTAAATTTCCCTATTCCAATGAAGATAGTTAAAAGAGAAAAAGAAGACTGGAAATAAAAATCTTTCATCCCTTCTGCCTCCAAATTTGGCACTAAAGGTTATTGATCAGAAGCTATGAAAAATCTGGGGCTTTTAAAATTAATTCATTAACTTCATTTAAACTTGTGAATTATCTGCAGTTATTATTGTAAGGAGTTGTAGCAAGAAGGAGCAAATAATTCAACTTTTTTTTCCAGCATATTTGAGCAAAAAAGTAGTACATATAATAGATCAACTTCACAAGTCACACATTTAGACCGTTTCTAATTTAATTTTAGCTTATTTTCTCTTTTAATTAGTTTTCATTGAAATTTCCAGAAGCTCAATCTTTCATTTCCTCATGAAAAACAAGACAGTATGAAATTTTTCTGTCTTCTGGGAGCTCAAGTAAAAGCATTTTTATCACTATGAAATTTTAACCAAATCTAGCAGTGAAAGATTATTCTTAAAGAAGTCCTCCTCATTTTCCTAAACAGCATTCCTATGGGATAATAATCTCTAGGAAAAGGTTCTCAGAAGATGCCCCATCATATTTCTTCCATATATGTTATCAAATACAAATGTAGTGGAAGCAGGGGAGACAGTCTGGCCTGGATCAGCTGCCTCTCTATGAGTGCAGGGTGCAAGGCCAAAGGGTGGCCACAGGAACAGAGCCAGGATGTGAAGCATTTGGACAGAAATGGGTGTCTCTGTGGCCCTGGGAGAAGCAAACCATTCCCTGCAGTGGGAGCCACTGGGAGCACTTTCAGTTAGGGTCCTTGGGAAAGGAAGCTCAGGCTTTTCTGCATCTGCATCAGGGGCACAGTGGTACAAACTGACCAAATCCCCATTTGGATCCAGAGTCAATCTTAACTACTTGGAGGCGAGTTATTTACATATAATTCAACTCTGTTGGACTAAAGGAAAGCTGCCCACTTAAAAAACCACTGAAATCCACATAAGAAGAAAGTTTTAGTGTAAGAACACCCTTTTGGGGCTTTTGAAAAATTTAAACTTTCCCTCTGTTGGAGTGAGTAGTCTTTCCTGACCAGCTACCCTTATAAAAGCAAGCAAAGTCAGTTTGTAGCTGTAAAGTAACACCTACTGATATGTAATGAAAAACAAATTCAGTATAGCAAATGAACCTCTGTTATTTACCTGAAGTGGCTTGGTATACGCTGTTGTTAATGATCTTTACATCTAAGTTAAGTCCCAAGGCACTTTCAGAATATTTTAAATGCTCTTATTTTGCCTGGGTGGTATTTTCTGCTCATGCTTTCCAAAAGCAAAGGAAAGCATGAGCTGTATCAGTTTCAGTTTAAGTAACATGCTTATCAAATGTCACTCATGTCTTTGTATTACTTTTAGCTATTGCACCGCATCTGATATTAGAAATGCAATGATGTAAAATCTCCCCCTCCTATTTCCTGCGAGTCATAGAATTTTTTAAATTATCTGCATAAATGCATTTATTAGGACTCTTAACCTTTAAATAAAACTTCCATAACTGCCATCAGTTATCCACTGGGCTTTCCTAGCCCACTTAAGCTCATTACCTGTTCCTCCATCTTTCATATCATCCTCCTTCTATGTGGAGAACTGAAAACCCAATGCTGCACCCGGGGCTCAGCCAGCAGAGGTTGCCTGGGCAACCAAGATATAGGAATTGGATATGTGGATAGTGAGAGGAGGAAAAGAAAACCTCTAAAAGGAAGAAAAAATAATGCAGAATACTCTTATGAATACTTTTCCATTTGTAAGAATGTTGTAAATATTCCAGGGTAGCTCTGTACCAGTGCTTGAGGAGTTAGTCTCATCTCCCTTTAGTGAGAGTCTGCAAGAGCTCAGGCAGCAGTTTAGCAAAGAGGAGGTTCATATGATCACAGCCTAGAATTATCCAGAGAGAAAGAAATATTCCTGATACAATAGGACTTTCTAATTTAGAAGAAAAGTTATAACAGTATCTGACAGCCAGATCTAGCTGAAATTAAATACATTCAGACAAGAAATAATGTATGCGTCTTTAATCAGGATAACAGTTAAACTTAGAAGAAGCTCACCTCAGGATTTGTCTTGATGCCTTTCCCTGGTCTTAAAATCAAGAATCAAACACAGTTAGAAGGGAAAAAGGGATTCTACCTTGGTATTTAAGGATCCTTAGGTGGACTATGCACACCCCAAAGCACCCCCACAATAGATCTGGTATAACATTATAGGTCTTACTAATTAACATATTTGTCAAAGATTCCCCAATGAGCAGCTCGAGTGAGCCCCCTTCCCCAAGGAACCTTCCCCTGGATGGTTCTATCTTAGTTTACAGAATTCTGGAGAGGGCTTTGAGGTCTGGGGCTTTCTGATCCCTAACTATGAGGCTTCTAAGATGTTTAGTCTCCTAGCTTGACAAATAAGTCTAAGAATGTAGGCTAAAAAACATTAAGAATACAGAAGTTAAAAAAAGGTATAAAAGATGAACAAAAGAAAAGGCAAAAAATTATCACGGCATCAGTCGCTCTCTCCAACTTAATAATTGTCTCTTTCTAAAAGATATTCTTCAGCTTCTAGATAAACTATGGATTTCACAAATGTATCCCTCAGTATAAGTCATTAGACTGCTGTCTTCTCCAGCTCAAATGGTTTGTAATGGATTAAAGTCTATAGGAAGGCAACAGAGAAAAATAAAGTGTAATTTAAAAAGCTACACCTTATTTGTTATGATGAATAAATACTAACATGTTGGATCAGACCAGTACTCAAGCCAGTCTAATAGTTTTCATTTTATACATCTGGAAGGAGATTTTTCATAATGATATTTCTGATTTTTCTGGTGACAGCCCAAGCTGCAGCAGGGCTGGTGCCGTGGTTAGCCTGGAATGGGTGTCTCCTGGTGGTCAGGGAGGTGACACACGGACAGCCTGAGGGTTAGCCTGGAATAGGTGTCTCCTGGTGGTCAGGGAGGTGACACATGGACAGCTTGAGGGTGAGCCTAGGCACTCACCTCCCATGCAGGGTGGCAGGGGCTGCTCAGGATGATAGGGAAGGCACTCCTTTTGTTAATTCTCCTGTTACAGCCAGATATAGACAGAGATACAGGCAGAGATATTGCCAAACCATGGCACACACATATCCCCTCCCTCTTTGGCCACTCCAAGGGACAACTGTCAATGCACTGTTGGGCAGATAAGACAAATCCAGCCTATATTGTCATGGCCTAACTGGGAGATGGATGCTCCTCTGAGGGCACTGGAGCTCCACACCCTCTTTCCCTGGGTGCCACACAAGCTCCTGGCAACAACCCTGGCAATGAAGAAGCCACATCACAGCGGGCAAAGCATTTGTGGTGGTGTCCCCAGCCATGGTTGGGTTGGTGACATGGTTGGCCCAGGCTGGCTGCCAGGAAGATAAGAGATGAACACTCTTAGTGTGATTCTAGGGAGCCCAGGGAGGCAGGAGCTTCAGGGGGTTGATTGTCCCATTTATTTTCACCTCAGCTCTTGACCAGAATAAAAGGAGTTCCCACTACAGACTGTTCCCTGCCACTGGGGTGGGGAGTGTCATCACTTCCTCCATGGACATTTCCCTAAGGACTACAGAAAGACACAGCCTTGGCTGAAGTGAGCTCTGCAGCACCCACCTTCTCTGTACCACATCATGATCCTACAGGCAGCTGGATGGTCCCTGCAGTCTCATGCAAAGTTCACTCCACTTGACTCCCCTTCTCTGTGTAAATTTTATCTCAAAATAAATTTTCTGATTTGTGATCCCATTGGCTGCTTCATGCTGTCTTTTTTGGAAAGTCTTCTGGGACTAGTACATCAGGATTGCATCAGCCTCAATTTCTTAGGAATTCATGCAAAAAAAAAATTCACTGCATATTAAGCAGCATATCTAAGATTAAAGACTGCAGGCATGCGTATGTGAACCACTCTCTGCCTTATTTGAGCAATGTAGCAAATTTATATGATAAAGGAAAGAGCAGGTATTTCATCTGAACCCAACTGGCTCGTGCAAGCTTATGAGAATATGTAAACTCCAAAGGTCTTATGATGAGCTCTCGAGAATGCAGGAATGAACAAATCTTATGTTTAGCGTCAGAAGACAGAGTCTCTGAGCACAGCAGAAAAGCTGAAGGACTTGCTTTGATTTATGGACATCAAATGTCACACTTGATAATGAATTTCACTGATAGGGCTGAGATCAGTGTCTCCTTAACACAACACTGTCAGAAAAACCCTCAGGTGAAACAGTTGAAAATGCCCTCATTATGAGTTTGCAATACTTAGACCGAAGAATTTTTTGTTACCATGCTGGTAGGACTGCTAACATCACAAGCAGCTGAACCACTTGTTACTCTAGCAAAATAAGCTTTTCTTTTTAAAGGACAGGCAAATGCAATGCACAGTCAACTTGTGTGTGAGGACCCATGCTCTAAATGATAACAAACATACTGCATGGCAGCCAGCTGACCTACATTTACAGCTGAAGATGTAAGGCTGGCCCAGAGGGAGCTGTGTCTAACCTACAAACAGATGGTGTGCTAGTCAAAGGGAGCATGCATTTAAAATTGTAAACTCTTGCAGCAGCACGGGGATGGGTTTCCTGCTGCCCTGTGTAAGGAACAGGCCGGATCAACAGAGCATGATGAGCCAGTGCTGACAGGGAAACACAGCTCAGAGTGACTCCTATCTCCTCAGCACACACAGGAAAGCAGCCTCTGGGTATGCAGAGACAAACCCAGCCTCGGTGGCAGCAGTACCTGGGATGGCAGTGTGGGCTGAGCTGGACAAGCAAGGGGAGCTCAGGGGCTCTGGTGCAAGCAACGAGGCTGCAGCAATGCCAGTGCCACTGTGCACTTGCCACCAAGGCTGTGGTATCACAGCTCCCACAGTGAGTGACACCCAGCCATAAACCCAGCTTTCCCCCTCAGCATGGATAACCTTCAACAAAACCAGAGGGAGTGCATTGTAGGGTCACTGGGCTGTAAAGACAGGAGAGTAGGAGACAAAACAACCTTTCTCAGGCACAGTGGTGAGACCTGCATTAGCACCAGGAGAGAATCACACACACTTGGGTCCAGATTTTTAGCCCCACCAAACCAAATGGCTGTGTTGAGATCAGCACAGTACTGCTCCACAATGTATGAGGATCTCCCTGTTGGCATAAATCAGCCTTAAAAAACAGGCTCCTGGGTATTTTGCTGAGTCTCTCAAATACATTGGTTGTTTTTGAGCACAGCCTTCCTCATCCCTCTGTGGAGATGCCTGTTTACATATGACAGGTAATAAGCACATGAGCAGTTACAGCTACAGTGGCAAAGGAAAGGAAAATTGAAAGTTGCTACAAAACAAAAATGCTTATCCTAAACCCACCTATTAAAAATAAAGCATAAGCATCATTTAGCCACCTTGCTTTTAGATAAATTGTTTCACACCAGTGTTACATGCTTTTCTAACACAAAACCAGAACAAGGAAAATAGCTCTGCTGTGCTCAGTAAATATATGCAAATAACCACAGCACTGAAGTGCTATTAATAAAGACCAGTTAGAGAGATATCTCCCAGAGTCCCCAGAGTCCCCAGATTCCTGAGTCTTACTTTTCTTTTTTTTTTTTTATTCCTCTTTTGGTGTTCAGAAAATCTTTTTTCAAAACTCCACACATACAAGACTTTTTCTGGGATCAGCTGGTGTGTTTCCACAGCGTTCAGGCAAAACCTGAAACATTGGTGTACATGCAGGGTCTTCATGGCATTTCTGTTACCCTGATGATAAGTGTGATACCTGCGTGTTCAAGCTGACATACAACAGAAACTTGAAAACAAAAGTTATGGTTTCATGTATCATCTTTGTCCTTCCACCCACATACAGACTTATATCACAAAAGGACAGTAAGAAGCTGACTAAATATTTCATTCCTTAAATTAATCTTTGATCACCAACATATTAAATAATGGCAAGAAGGATGAGGTTTGGTTTGCAGCCCAGGCAAGAATATTTAATATAAACCCCTAATCTGCTGTGATGGAACTGCTTGAGGAAATTCCTGTTACTGGCACAGATTCTGGAAGAAGGAAAAATAATTCATGTGTTCACTGCTTCTTTCCTGAGACCAGAGCATTTTCCTTCTATACTTTGTTTCAAACTTAATCACTTATAAAGGTCAGAGCATTTGCCCATTACCATCCCTTCTCAGTTCAGCAAGCTGCTTCCAAGTCTTACTCCTCATAGACAGCATTTCAGCAACACTTTGTGGCCAAAGGTAAGCACTTTTTTACTTCTGGTAGATAAATAAAGACTTTTCTATTCATTCAAGGAAGTTAGACTAGAGAAACTTTTGACAGGTGATTACCAGACTTAAAAGCTTAAACTTCTGTCTAAGCCACTTCTTAAAAGTAGCTTTTAAGGTGCTCTGGACAAATTTTAACATTTTACCCTGATTTTCACCTGCAGTGATTTATAAGAATCTGAGAAGATGACAGAACAACTCCCACAGACCCAAACAGTCTGTCAGACATCATTTTTCTCAGCAGCATCTTGGAAGTCTACCATTTCGTCTAAGAATATATTCCCTGCGCCAAGTTACATCTTCTCTAGGACCTGTACTGATCATCCGGATTTATGAAACATGGCAGAAGTCTCTGAAGGGAAACTAAGGCAACGGTGCATAATCCCTCTGTAGCCCATCCTGAAAACATAACATCAGATAGAATATTTGTTCAAAAATATTTCCTAAATATTTCCTAAAAAGTCAGCTGATAGGAGAACTTGAGTGTGTTGGAAGCATTTTCCATATTAGCACTAGATTTTTGGCCGCAATATCATAAAACTCCTTGTTTTCATAGAGTTTTAAGTGCCTTCTATTAAAGATCCATGAAGTATCAACGTAAATGATTGCACAATCTTTGCAAAGTATTTTTCCTCTGTTTTAGTTACAGGTGTGGAGGACAATTTTTTAAAGTATGTGCCTTGCACTAATGCGCCATGTGAGAGCTTATTCTAGCTTAGACTGCCACCAATTCCTACATTTTAAGGATTTCTTTATCAAAAGAGCAACATCCAACTGAACACACTTAGCTGGCCAAGTGTCTTCACCTATATGAAACCATGATGGTAGGGAAAAGCACCACTTGCTTTGGGTTTTATGTGATCATTCTGTACCTGTTATTTGCTAAAGGCTGAGGGGGCACAAATCAGAGCTTATGTGTAGCAATGAGTTATTCTGTGCACTCTGGCCATTTGCTGCTCTCAGAGCAGAAGCCCAAACTGCCCTGGGGTCTGACAGCTTTGCAACAGGTTATGAGCAGCTGTAGATTGCTGTTCTTACAGAAGATGCTTGCCCAGAGAAGGACCGAAAGACATTCCCTCCTCTCCTTCCCTGCTTCCTTCCTGCATCTCCTTACCCTCCTAATGATCAGGAAAAAAAGCAGCCTGTGTGGGAGGCAACCTTGTGTTTTTCTCTTGTATGCGGGAAACCAGAAGTATACACACAAGCATGCTTTGTAACCTAAGATTACATCAGAGATGTGAGCTATGTGTCATTAGTATCATTTTATGACAGAAACACCATAGACACTGGCTGCCCACTCAGATCAGGGTGGCTACAATAGCTATGCTGGAAGGGAGGACAGGATCTGCTCTGGAGAGATCCTATCACCCATCCATCTGTTGTGATGGTGGGTGTGGAACGCAGGGACACCAAGCACAGTGCCATTCCTTTTCCATAGAAATGGGATATACAAAAAGCTTTATTTAAAATGGATCTCATGAAGTAACATTAGTAGAGTCTAACTTTTGTTTGCCATCAACTGAAAATATCGAATTTCTGGTTTTATTTAAGTAATGAAATGTAGCTTGGAAAGATTTTTGGATTGTTTGACCTGAAGAGCACATCCCATGTCTTCTAATAAACCACCACCACAACAAGCTGGCCTCCACATACATGAACACACAGTGTGCTGCCGTAGTTTGCTTAGAGTTGAAGCTCTTTGGAGTATATATTTCAGGTACAAGTACACTCCAAATATGTATGTATACTCTGTGAACCTCCCCCTGAAATCGATTCTCCTTTATGCCAGAGATAAAGTGAACAAAACACAGTGAAAAATGCTTGCTTTCAAAAATATCAGTTGTTGGACGGCTTGGTTGCTGTTCTGCCAGGAGAGATAGTCCTTTCCTTCCCAATTTGGTTAGCAGGAACAATCCCATGATGAAAGAATGAAAAAGTTGAATTATTAGTAGCAGCTTTTCCTTAGAAACTACTTTCCTTCCCACTTCCCGTCCTCTTTTGTTATCTCAAGCATTTTCAATCCAGCAAGGCAGCAATCATACTCCTCCCCTTCCACATCCACTAACTGGATGGATGTCCTTATTATTTGGTTTCAGCAAGTTCGGTTCTGCCCTGTGAAATTTTCAGGAAAATTACTAAAGAGAAAAAGTGAGAACACCCATGGGGTTTCCTTTTTCCTTTCCCTTCTGATGAGAGCTCTCAGTACTAAAGAATTTGCTTTTAACTAAGCCTGATGAATCAGCATTCAGGTGGCTGTAAAATGCTGCCACTTTCCTCTCCCCTTTCTAAGTCTTTGGAAAGACAAACTGCTTTTGATGCAAGGTTTATCATGTTGCCTTTCCATTCCAGGATACCTGGGGCTGGGACAATATCATCCCCACAGTTACTCATGATTCAATGAGAAAAATCTTTTCCTCTTCTGAAAAAGTTCAGCCAAGAGAGACATTGGCCAAAGAATGGAAAATTTGTACTAAAATCTAGTTAATTTTTTTATGGACAGATCTAGATAGATCCAGGGGAAAAAAAATGTAAACTTAGAGAATTCAAACATGATGGAAAAAGTCTGCAGATTTACTACAACCTAAAAAGCAGAAAAATTATACATCAGCCAGATCTTTCAAAAAATAAGTAAGTCACTTGTATTTTATAAAAGTAGAATGGTTATTTTATCAGAAAATAAGTCTGAGAGAGGAAAAATACATAAGGGAGAGAGGAAGCTGCAAAAGAGGGAGGGAAAAATCTGCACAGGAGGGAGGGAAAAAGTTGAAAAGGAGGGGGGCGATAAACAAAGAAAAAGGGAAGATGAAATGTATTACAAAGGAAAGATAAAAAGTATTATGAAGGAAAAGGGAGGAAAGAAAGAGAGAGGAGAATGACAAAAGCTGAATATCCAGCACATCTATTTTCGAGACAGAAATGACAACTGCTGAGGAGAGCAGAGGAAAATAGATGGAGCGAGGAAAGTAAAATTAAACCAAGTAGAGATAAGGATAAGTAATATAAAAATTGCAATTCATTCTTACCACCTAAATTAATGGGTTTAGGAGCAGCCTCGCTGTACAAATGCTCTATTCCTTGCCATAATCATTTATTGATGTTGACCTGCTGCACAGCAATTGACGAGACACAATCCCGCTCCCTGTCCACCCCCTCTCCTTGTTAAGGTACTTTTAATATTGATGGACTGTGCATTCTGTTAGATTAATGAAGTCCACATAGGAAGTGTATATTAATTTGATAGGCTACTCAGACTCATCACAAGTCAATGGGAAGGCAGCCTTTGTAAGACAAAAATGTAATTCTCAGTCCTGTAGCCTTGTATTTTTTACTGAACCTTTTAAAATTAGAAGGCTTGTTGAACTCAAATTCCATTTACCAACTTTGAAAACTTCTTAATATTCTTAGAAGCAGCAAGGTACTCTAAAAATGTTCCACAGTTAGATACGTCCCTAAAAGTATTTTGAAGAAGGTAACTGTTATATAATGTGAGGTCTTAATAGCATTCCTTTGTTCATGAAACTTTAATTCAAATAAGCCATCTTGTTAACCTTAATAAGTATGTTTGAAAGGCTCACCAGCTTCAGTTGGAGGTACATTAATCCTGTTGTAAGCATCTAGAAGAGCACATCAGGTACATCATATACTCAAATAAATGGTCAGAGGAACATTATGTATAGCAGAGTCAAACACTCAGCAGAACAAAATTGCCTGTGCATCCTCAGTTCAGGTCTTGGTGAATAGGTTTTCTTTTATGAGTGTTAGTCAGATAAAACACATAAAGATGATTTTACCCCAGATTCCTTCTTGAATCTGGACAGAAGACAGTTAGTGCTCAGTCAGTAAGCTTCAGCTTTTCTGCATCATTAATAACTTGTGGGTCCCTTCCAACTCAGCATATCCTGTGATTCTGTGACTGAATCTGCATTGGGAAGTAAAAGAAGCATTTGGAAAAAAAACCCAAACCCAAAAAACCAACAAAACCCCCAAACCATTGTTTACTTGTACATCTCCTGCAGTAACGTCATCGTCTTATTTCCCAATTTTGTGATTGACTTGTTCAGCATATCTAAGAGAAACTGCTGTGGACGAGTTTACTTTCCTGGCTTTCCCTTAGTTGCATTTTGGTCAAAAGAACAGCATTTCTGTCATGCCTTTCACCATCTAACAAATGAGCAGAGCAGTAGAGAAGAGTCAGCAGAAATGACCCATCAATGTGCTTGATGAAGCATGATGTAGGTAAAAAGATGATTTGTTTCATCATGTTAATTATCCATGTATAATAAACCATGGACTCATGGGATGAAGATAACCAGAATAAGTGGCAGAGCAAATTAAGTGCTGGATTTTCATAACCATAGAATACTTTGCATCATTCTATTTTAACAGAGGCTGGGTTTTGTTCTTAAAAAAAAAAAAAAAAAAAGGTGAAAATTTAAAAAGATGAAATTGCCCTTTACCTCGGTCATCACAAATTGCAGTCTATATAATTACTGCTCTGCTCTTTGTCACTTGAGAGTGGTGATTTGGTAGCTTATCTGGGGACCATCTCTGGAGAGACAATATGACACACCACTAGACCTGACAACGAAGTGAGAAGAGATAAGAAGCCTGCAGACTTTGAGAGAGAGGGGGCATAGTTTCACAGCCTAGATTTTACTCATGCCTGAGCTTCTGTTGAGTGTTCCAGCCTTACCTCTGCATTCTACCATTAGTCCTACTTCCCTCCCTGGGGGCAGTTTGCACATCAAAATCCATTCTTTAGTTTTTAGCTGTAGTGTTGGCGTTTTTTTAAACTCCTGTTTTGGTTTGGTGACATTATATGTCATCTTTCTTTCATGGATTTTGACATCCTCTCTGAGTTCAAGTCCTACTTTCTCATTTGGGATTTCCACATGGCATCACTTACCTTTTTTCCCAGGTTTACTATCCAGTCACATCAGTTCTTCATCAACTCCTGAGCTGTACGGTCACTCTGCACCCTCATCCTTTGGTGTCTTGCTGCTAAAGCACCAAGAGTAGGAATGGCCCCTAATGCACCTGACCAGCCTCACCCAGGACCTCTCCCCACCTCCTGACCATGGCCCCAGGAATCTCATTTTGGCTTAGACTTGGCCCTGACCTGAGTTATGCTGTAGGTGTATCTGTCCTTAGTCCTAGGTTTGGCCCTATCTCCAGTATCGTACACAGACCTATGTTGACAATTTGGGTCCAGCTCTAGCCCTGCTGCTCTCAAATATCCCACAGAAGCTCTTATACTGTGGACAAATTCCCTCCTGGTTGCACTTCTGCCTCAGCAGCAATGACCTAGAAACTGTGGGAAGTCAAATAATTGAGTGAGTGCAGTGAATGGGTTACAACCAAATGGCAGAAATGAGCTTTCACAGCTGCTAAAAGCTGAATTCACATGCAAGTCAAGTATTAAATCACATTTCAATTGCTTGTAGTGAAATCCATTATAAAATTCCCTGACTTTTTCATATTGCTAGAACAAAATACTTTTTTTTTTAATGTACTGGGCTCTGGCTAACAGGGACTTACTTGGTATTAATCTAGCAGTATCAAAGTGCTTAGACTTAGTTACGAGAGTTGTAGTGTTTCATTATAAGATATTTCTGAAATAATAGTTTAAAACTCCCAGATTTAATGAGTTGATGAATGTGTTATTGATTTCTAAAGCACTTTACAAACAATTCATATTTAGCCTAGAGACAATTCATTTCTATAATTGCCAAAAAACTATTTGAGCAGGTCTATATGGTTGTCAGTTTTCAGACCAGGTTGACTTGTCAGCTTCAAGATTTTCCTGGTTTGGGTCAGTAATTGGGTCATGTGATTTTTTAAGTTGTCTATCTTGTTTTTAACTAGCCTGTGCCAAAAAACTGCCAACACTGTGAAAAATTAGAAGCATATAAAGCCATTTTGAGGAAGCTAATGTTATGAGTGAGCATAGAGGAATTAAAATATAACTGGTCACAATAAAGTGTGCAGCACTAGAATGGGAGTAGATCATAATGACTGTCAGATTAACAAGAACCTTCTTCGAGTGATGATGTCCTGAGAGCTACTACTTTAGAAGAAAGTCAAGGAGTCAGGAAAGAGGCTTAAAGCAGAAGGGTGATGTGACACATAAGTTTTTTCTTAGCTATAGGATCCAATTCTTTCTTTCAATTTAAGCTACTGTATTGCTGCACTTTTGTTTCTTAATCTATTCTGCTGAAAAATACTGAACATAAATTTTATCACTTCATTAAATCAGTACTTCTTGTATGCTCATTTCCATTAATAGGAACTTTAAGAGCTTCAACTAATTTCCAAAACCTCTGTATATAGGTAAGGAAGCTAACAAACCATGCAAAATTCACTCCTGAAATCAATGATAAAGCTAGAGAAAGACATGCAGGTTGTTTTGTTGCTGTGACTTCCAGCTGAATAGTAACTCCCACCTCTAATCCAGCAACACTTTTAATGATCTGATATTGGCTTTTGTTGACAAAGGCTTTAATCCATAAGTCACTATATAGAGTATGACTGTTTTTTCTTGTGGCTGGCAGGTTTTGGCTGTTAAGCTCTTCAAGACATTATTAAAGAGCATAAAATAATCATTGTTAATCTAATGTAGCAGAGTTTGTAATAGCTACAAAATTTTGTATCACTAACCATATCTTTATATAATTTTCAACAATAAATACTATAGCATGGTTCTTCAATTTGACCATAGGTGCAGCTAATGTTCCATCTCTGCTTGGGGCTAATACTGAATGCACGGCATCTGCAGCAGATCCTGGTTTAACAAGTAGCAAAAAATGCTGGCACTATTCATCTAAACAATTAACAATGCTGTGCTATTTCTGAGTAGAAAAAGTACAATCATGGAATGAAAGCTCTAAGTCATCTGGAGAAACAAACTCTGAGTCTTACAGTCAAGCTCAAACAGTGCTTTGGGAAGTGATTGATGCTACCTATTGTTTGGAAGATACTTAATTATTTGCACTGTAATTCTTACATGTCTATAAAGCACTCTTCTTTCAGGCTACTATGAGTAAAAACATAAAAGAAAAATTGTCTCCTAATTAGCTGTTCTCTTGTTGCCTCTTTAGGGAAAAGTTTATTTTTAAACATCTTGAGTTTTTCATAAGGTGAGGAATAATATTTTGTACACACTGATACATGTACTAGGACTTCAGAAGGCACCAAGAAACATATGTTTGTATGATTGCCAGCAGTTGGAGTAGTGGACTTGGCACCTGGCATACTAATTTGGTTTCTGTAGTGATAAATTCACTACACCCCCAAACACCCATCAGGGTTTTCTTGAGGCTAGAATTACTCCATTAGGCTGTGAGTCATGTTTGAGGACCATTTGCCTTGCAAGGCAACATGGTGTGAGTGGTGGCTGAAGGATGTGTGGGAACAGGCAAGAGCCTAGAGTGGGCATGAGAGCAGCTGGATGCAATTGAAATCACCTCTTCCAAAGACTATAATTTGCACCTGAAGAGGAACAGGTCATTAAAGCACAGGACTGGTAAGCATAACATGCTCTGCAAATTCTCTGTGTGGAGATCAAGAAGCCACAGTGCAAATTCAGGAGCAAAAGAACAAAAGCCCAACCAAACATTTGTTGTTTTTCTACACATCTGCTGATGCAGAGGAGTGTGATACAGAAAACTGCAAAGTGCTTTGGCAAAAGGGGCAGAATGATGAGTGGGTGCCCCTAGCTTTGTCTATGCTTGGATGCTTAGGCATGTCTCTTTTCTGAATTAGTGGTTAAGGTTTATAGATACTAAGTATACCGTAAATCTGCCTTTTTGACTGCTTAGTGAATTGTTTAGACTGCATGAAGTGATTAGCTAAACACGGGGGTATGAGAATTTGTACATAACCTAGATGTAAAGTGAATAAATTAACCAAGCAGGGTTGAGAATGCCTTGCTCTGAACATGAGGGACGCTCATCAGGATGAGAGAGCAGAGAAAAAGGTCTCCCAGACACAGCCTGAAACCCAGCTGTGCTAGCGTGAGACCAGCCTCTTTGCAAAGAGGTGGCGTGGTTTTTGTGGTTGTGACAATGTCATTCTAAAATGCTTTCCCCTACAAGACCCCGTAGATTTTTCCCCCAGGGTAAAAGATAGAGATGAAATTAAGTGGCCTGATGATGGATTATTTGTCTCGCCTGAGCGCCTGGCTGTGCCAGTGAGATAAGTGCTTCTACCACTTGTCATGGGAACAGCACGGAACATAAGGATCAGCAAAGGATGTTTCATACAGACACATTGGAATGATCATTTTGATCACTGCATGCCTGCTTGAAGTGAATTTTCTCATGGTGGCTGATAAATGCTTCCTGCAGCACTGTTTTTGGGGAAGTTTGCTTTTGTTTTGCTGGATTTGTGATATGCTGAGCTCTTGTCTCTGCACTGGAGCAGTAGGAAGCTTCCACAGCTGAGTCCTACCCCCCTCAGCTTCTGCTGATATTTTTGGGGCATAGAGGTCTTGAATACAGCGCCGTGCAGGAACTGCACTCTCTCCCATTAGGAAAGTGCAGTTATTAATTAATGATCTGAGAGGAAAAAGAATTAGGAGGTTGAAGTCCACCAGCTGGCAAGAGGTTTGCATACAAATCTTCTTCCCTCAGGAACAATTAAATGAAATCAGTTATATTTGCATATAAAATAGCTTATTTTTCCCCCTCATCTGAAAATAAGTATTATGAGACTCTTTATCCTCACAAGAATTCACATGAGAATTTTTTAATTTGAAATGTTAAATCTACTTTTTCTAATACCAAATATAAAATGAGATTTTTAAGTAACATTTGTATATAGGAACTTGAATAGCTTGGTAATCTGTAAAGAAGTTGTATTTAATACTTTAATGAATTTATAATGCTTTGGGAAGTTTGTGTTCATTAACTCAAAAATGAGTTTGAGTGTTTTAAAGGAATTTTATTAACTAGTCTAGACAAATGATAAAGAGATCCTACTGCAGAAGCATGGCCAGTTTTCCAAACTCTTAGATTCCTGAGAATTTGTCATGACTTCAATATATTTTTTGTTGAATGTGTATCTCCAGATTACTTTAATAAGTTAAGATTCAATTTTCAGATGATCCATAAAAAACCAATAAATAAATGTCCTCAATTTACTTGCTAGTTATGTACTAGTTTCCTTCCTGTTTCTGTATACCCTGATCATGCATAAGAGCAGGTCTGATTCACCTCACCTGCATTGCACATCACTTCTACCTGGAATAGCATTTGAAGTATCTTTTTCATGATGATACCCAGGAATGGCTCCAGAGGTCCTGAGATTAACAAGTATTATAGTCAATGGGTTTTTTACACTTTGATTAGTGGATCTGTGATGATGAGCCATTGGCCAAAGGAGCATTTACTAGATCAGGAATTTTCAGGACTAAAAATATGACCTGCTACTGAGAGCTGAACTCTACAGCAGGAAATCCATGTGGTTTGTTATCCATGTGGCATGAGGTTACTTTAAAGCACATTCATTATAATGTGGGGTTTGCCCATGAGTAGGAGGACTGCTGGGTATTTCAGTAGGCTGGGTAAGAGGGGCAGGAAAGCCTTGAACCCCACTGTTTTATCAGTCAAATTCTGCCTTTGGCTTTGGGGTCCTGCTAACCTCATCCCTACCTATTTCCCTGCAGGATCCTCTTCTGGCACTAGGAACTGCATGTGGTATTTTGGCAGCTCCCTGCTTGCAAACTGTGGTCCTGGCATTCTCAAAGGCCCCTGCTTACAGTGTATCTCAGGGGCACCAAAGTTGGAAAAAAATCGATGCCCCAAGTTATACTTTGTCACAGTGCTGCTCTGGAACAGTTCTTTTACACCTTTACTAATAAAAGTTGCTTTGCCCAAAGTATAGTTTTTATCATCACTATTTGAATTTTAAATTTAAAGACCATATGTCAGAATTTTTGAATGCAGCCAACTGCTTTTCTTTCCATGTGTGAAGTTATGGTACAGCTTTGCTTTCAGGCTTGGTAGAGCTTTATTTTATTTTATTTCCTTGTAAAAACAGAGGAGAAGCTGGAATTAAAAGAGCAGCTGGAGATACATTTTGTCCATGTCTTTACTTGCATCAAACCTGACTTGTTATGAAAGAAAGCAATGGCTGCCTCTGCTCAAGAAATACTTTAGTACATGATTAATTCACTGCCAGATGGATTTTTGATGTCTCTTTGCCATATGTGAGTGACCAGTTGAAATGTATGTTTTTCTAATCTAAGCAGGAGTTCACCATTTGAAGTGCAGCTTGTGCAGAACTCAGCAGCATTAAGACCCATAAGCCCTTTACTCAAAATGATTACTGCAGAGGGAGAACAAGGTCGAGGAACAGAGCAGCAGGAGTAGCAGGTCGATGCCTGAACTTCTGCTCAGAAATGTTATACAGACAGACAGCCCACTTCTAGCTTCCAAAAGCCTGGCCTTTTATTAAGGCTGTGCATAATGTGTGGATTTCTCCCCATGCTTCTCTTGACTTTATTAAAGAAAGAAGATATCCACATGCTATCTCAGAAATTTCTCTCTTTTAGCAATGATACTCTCAACTCATTGGTTAGCTCCAATCAAATCTGATAGAAGGGTGGGGAAGTCAAAGATTTCTTTTCAGGTCTGCCTGATGAGCCCTCCCTGTGCAGACCTGAGGCTGTTGGCTCCATGTTCACCAGGCATGCCAGCAGTGGCCAGCTGGCCCAGAGCACACCTCTGGCTCCAGTGGCACAGGCGTGTGCCTGAGCCTTCCTGCAGAGGCAGCTGAGGACGTGGAGGGGAGCTGAGGTTACTGCAGAGGAGGAGGGAGGAGTGGGTATGGAGCTGGGGAATTGTACTGCAGCTTCAAGAAATCAGTCTTCATTAGTCCTGCTGCAAAGACTTGGAGTGATTCTTCTCTGTCTCTCAGGAGACAATCTTAATCATCTGGGACAGAGGCATTCAGTGTCTTTCTCCTGATTGCCCCTCCAGAGGCTGTTCCTTTTGACTGGTAATCCACTAATCAGTATAGAAACACCAGGAACTTGCTAGAGAATATTATGAGAATGCGCCATCCATAGCTCTTTGGCCCACTGAATATTGAAATATTTTATACCTCCTTTCAAAAGGAAAAAGGCACTTCTTAAGGGATAACAGTTCAGCACTGGTGGTGAATAACTCAGAGTCACAGAAGGGTTTGTGTTGGCACCTTCATGACCATCTCATTCCAACCTCTCTGCCATGTACAGGGGCACCTTCCACTAGAACAGGTTGCTCCAAGCCCATACAAGCTGGCTTTGAGCACTTCCAGGGATGGAGCATCCACAGAAACTTGTTACAGTGCCTCATCAACCTCACAGTAAAGAATTTCATCCTAATACCTAATCTCAATCTACCTTCTTTCAGGGTATTACTCCTCATCCTTTGATTACTCACCCTTGTAAGAAGTCCCTCCCCTTAAAAAAATCTCTCTTCATGAAGCTGTCTCTGCTTTTATGTTACAAGCTGCATGCTTTTAAAATGAAGTTAGCAGGAAGGTAAGCAAATTCAGGAGAAAAAAAAAAAAGAGAGAAAATTAATCTTTTCCACTCAGGAAAAAAAGTCTGAAACAATGCCAGGGGGATATTTTGGATCAGTGTTGAATGACAGCTATCCTAGGCCCATTGTTTGGACAAACATTTGGGTACTCTGAAGAACACCCTAGGCATTGCTAATTTCTCTAGCACTGCAAATCTTGGAAGAATGGCTCAGCAAGGCATCCCTGCTAAAAATTGCTCAACTTTTTGTTGATTTTTCTGCTTTGGTTTTGTCAAAACCAGGCTTTCTTACAAGGATAATTTGATCCTTCAAAAATCAAGTGATCTCACTGAAACAGCATGTTGTTAACATATTATCAGTCAAATCCAGATTTCATGAGGTTTCTACAAAATGCTGTTGTCAAGCCCAAAAGACTTTTCATTCTTATTTGAAATTAATTAGAGCCTCTGCCTTCTTTGATTTTCTAAAAGGTTGCAGCAGGGGAAATTTAGTTATCCTCCCAGCTCTTGCCCTATAAAAACATCCCTATTGTGATAGTAGGCGTCTAGATGTAAAATATTGTATTTACATACAATATAGTGAGACATGAGTCAGTTTTAAGCCAATAAACACTTGGTTCTTTGTGTGCAGATAAACTCATATTAATTCCAAGAGAGTTGAACAGAATTAATATTCTGGTAATTATCTATTTCCAATTAAAATATTATTGTGCAATGAATAATAATAGAAAAGAGCCAAGACTTTCAAAGGTTTGAGGTTGAGTGCCTTGAATTAATATTTATGAGAAACAAATATGTTCTGACTTTGTAGGAGTGCTGTGCACTCAGCAGCATCTTCTGCAAATCAACATGGATGCAGCACAGAGTAAATTGTCTCTTCTGCATTTTGATTAAGGACAGACCTTGCTGCCTTGTTAAGTGCACAAGGCTGCAGCTCTGGGTCAGCTGTGAGTCAAATTTTCCTTGGTCGATCATGACAGTTTACAGTAATAACCGGTTTCAAGAAGCAAATGTCCTTAGCACTCAGCAGCTTCTCCTGAAATCCTAGGGTACGACATAGATACCACTTACCTAGTTTAGGTTTGGTGGTTTTTTGTTTGGGTTTGGGTTTTGGTTAGGTTTTTTTGGCCGGGGGGTGGGGGGGGGGTGGGGGGGGAGCTTGCTTTTTTAGTTGCCAGTCTGTGAGGTTGACTTGTCTGGGAGTTAAGGCTTCGTTTTGAACTCTATGATGGGTGATGGTTTTGCCTGCCTGAAGATTGTGGGAGTACAAAAAAAAAAGGCCTCAAGTTGCTGTCATCCCTTTCCTTAAAATGATCTTACTTTACCTCTCCCAAGGGCTGTGAGTAATCTTTTTTGCACTTGAATGCAGTTGTTCTTTAAAGAGATACAAGTTCTTCCATCTGCATTTGCTATCCAAACACCTTCCTGGGAACTTGCTTAACCACTACATTTTTGGAAGCACAAGAGAAGACAGTGGTGCTGTTATGTGCTGCATCCAGATTTGTAGCACTGCCCTCATAAATGGTGTCTAGGTGGTGGGGGATGCAGCAGAGCAAATTGCGAGGAGCTTGATGCCACTCACTGAAGTTCCTGGCTTTTTTCAGAACATGGTCCTCTGATGCCTGGGAAGATACTTGCACCAGTTGATAGATATTGAGGGCTGGCACTTCAGTTTGTCTGTTTAGTGCTGTCACCTACCTGTAGCCCTTTTCTACCTGCAGATGTGTTCCTCGATGCCATTCTCAGCTTAGAAAAACTTCCTGGTTTTGGCCATTTTCCTGTTGCAGTTGTAGGTGCTCCTCTTATAAACAATGAAGTAAAAAAATTCTGTATCTTGTCTATTAACAACTAATGAAAGTATATTTCAACAAGGGCTAATCAAGCCCTCTACTTTACACCCTTCAGAGTTTCCAGTTAGAGAATGTGCCATACCAGAATCAGGGCCCCTCTCTCCCCCTGTACCATTTATCTCCTCCCTGGGACTCTCAGCTCTGTCCACTGTAATCCCACAGTGATGAGATAAAGATGTTTCATAGTATCCAGAAAGGTGTGGTTTGCATTTTTTATCCACTCTTAGCTGTGAATGTCTACCAAGTAATAAAATAAATCTTTATATGGAAAGATGAGTCATGATATCGGCTGCAATTAAATTTGGAGGGAGGGTTTACTGATACAAGTGGTCAATACATATCAACATTTTCTGACTTTTAGTCATTGTTCCCTGACCTTAATTCCTTCTTAGATTTGTTAAATAGCATTCTGCTTTGCACAGGAATTGCAGAGCTGATCATACCCAAGGAACATGTAATCTAACAGTCAGATGGAGGCAGTATCAGCTATTTCAGTAGAAGGTGTAATACTCAGCCATTTGTAGACAACAGGTAAAGATACATCATTTTAGATCTCATATCTAGCAGAGATTGGTTTATAGGCTTATATATGCCATTTCAGTCACTCAATTCACTTGGGGTAATTCTGAGAAGTGCTGTTATAATACACATGTCCAAATTTTTCTGGTAAAAATAAATTTTTGCCTGCCTGTGGTTTGGCTCTTCCCTGCAAGGAGCATTTTGTGCCAGACAGATGAACAGTGACCTTTCCTTAAAGGAAATTATCTGTTTTCTCTTGGATCAAAACTTTACTTTCTCCCTCTCTACATTAATTTCTCAGATATATCTGAAATAATGATTTGAAAAAATGGGAGCAAACTCTTCCACCCAGTTGTCAGGAGTCAGCAAAAATCAGCCCCTGGCATTCCTGGTGGGCCAGGGAGAGGTTCAGGAAAGCTGGAAAAGTTCAGCAATCGAGCACGGGTGAAAATTACTCTGTATTTCAACATCTCTGTTCGTAGCTGGTGCCAATTTTCAGGAATATATATTTCTCTGCTGATTGCAAGAGCAGGTTTTTGTTTGACCAACAGGGAAAATTCTTTAAAAGTCTCCCAAAATATTGCCAGGTTTAAAGTCTGATGCAAGACTTGATCTGCTCCATTAATTGATTTCCAGAACTCCATTTTCTTTCAGAAATGCTCTGCTTCCTCAGCCCTCTGTCCCTATCCCTCCTGAGCCCATCATGGGCGCCGATGACACTGAGCTGTGTGGTGCAGTCAACACTGGAGGGAAGGGATGCCATCCTGAGCGACCCGGGCAGGCTTGGAGGTGGGCCTGGGTGAACCTCATGGAGTTCAACAAGGCCAAGTGCAAGATCCTGCATCTGGATCAGGGCAATCCCAAGCACAAATACAGGCTGGGCAGAGAAAAGATCAGGAGTAGCCCTGAGAAGAAGGAATTGGGGGTGTTGGTGGACAAGAAGTTCAACTTGAGCTGACCATGTGTACTTGCAGCCCAAAAACGCAAATGTCTCCTGGGCTGTATCCAATGTTGCCAGCAGGACAAGGGTATTTCTGCCCCTCTACTCCACTCTTGTTACACCCCATCTGTAGTGCTGCATCCTGCTCTGGGGTCCCCAGCACAGGAGAGGCATGGGCCTGCTAGAGAGAGTCCAGAGGAGGGCTGCAAAGATACTCCAAGGGCATTGAAATTGGAGGGGGAAGTTCCTCTTTCAATAAAATCTTTAACTCACACTTAATACAAAGTAATTGTCTTATGCCTGACAAGGATTGCAAATTGGTCACAGGTTTCCTGAATCACACTTAGTGCCACCTCAACATTTTACTGGGGAAGTGAATTTCCTAGTCTTCTGAATTCTGAATTCAGTCTGTTGGGATGTGAATCTCTGGATGGACAAAGACCAGAGACAGCCCTGGACTATGTGCATATTTCTCTCTGTTTTGAAATGTCATGTGTGTGAAAAGTATTTGATTACTGATGGGTTTTAAAACTTTTATGGCTTCTGCTCCATGGTCTAAGGTATGCTTTTTTCTCTTTCCAACTTGTCATATTGAGATATTCCTGAAGAGATCAAAGGCAAACCTTAAATTTATTTCCTAATTTCCTATTCTATTTTGAATATAAAGGTTTCATTACTGTCTTCCATTTAACAGCCCCCTGTCCAGGTAGATCTTAGAATTATAGAACCATTTAGGTTAGAAAGGATCTTTAAGATCATTGAGTCCAGTCATTAAACCAGCTCTGCCAAGTCCACCACTAAACCTTGTCCCCAGGTGACACATCTACATATGTAAATCCTTCCAGGAATGGTGACTCAGCCACTTTCCTGGGCAGTTTGTTCCAATCTTTCACAACCCTTTCCATGAAGAAATTTTTCCTAATATCGAACCTAAACCTCCCCTGGCACAGCTTAGGGCCATTTCCTTTTATCCTATTGCTAGTTACCCGGGAGAAGGGCCCAACACTGAGCACAATATTTGACATGTGGACTCACCAGTTCCCAGTGTAGGGGGCCAATTACTGCCCTGGTCCTGCTGGCCACCCTATTGCTGTTCCAGGCCAGGTGCCTTTGGCTTTCTTGGCCACCTGGGCACACACTGGCTCATGTTCAGCTGCTGTTGACCAGCACCCCTAGATGCTTTTCTGCTGGGCAACTTTCCAGCCATGCTGCCCCAGCCTGTAGCAGTGCCTGGGGTTGTTGTGACCCAGGGGTAGGACCCTTTGCTTCACATTGTTTTACCTCATAACTTCATGGCATCCTTGTTGTCCTCCTAAGTTACCACTGCTTTCAAAAGTGATAAACTTTTTTTCATGAGTTCCAGCCAAAGCTCTCTGTTCAGCCAGGCTGGTCATCCTCCCTGCTGGTTCATTGTTTAGGACATGGGAACAGCCTGTTGCTGTAGGTTTAGGGTGCCCTTCTCCTAGAATGTTCAGCCTTCCCACTCTTGCCTGCTCATCTCAGCAGCAGTGCACCTTCATGTAGGCTTAATGGGAAGACCTTACCTCAAGAACTGCAGTTTAGCAGCTGTATTTTGATGCCATATGATTTCCCTCCATTTCTATCTTAAACAGCTCCAAATCTCACTCTCCTACTTCTGTGATGTTGGCTTTTGGGGCCCTTCACAAAGAGACAGAGAGGGGTAGAAGGACCTGCAGCCTGAGTCAGATGAGTGCTGTGACCTGCGGAATGACCAGTGTCACCTGAAGGTCTGAAGTTTAACATTTAGTGCTACAGTTGAATTTGGGGGAATGAAGCAAAAACATGGAGGAAAACTTCTACAAAGTGGTAAGAACAGTCTGCAAATTTCACTGCTCAGACCTCACAGCTTGCTAGCTTATGCAACATGTAAATGTACAACAAACAATTATATTGTAGCATATTAGTGTGTTCACCTATTTCAGCTTGATTCAATTATTTGATTTTTTTTTTCAATGCCTGCACATTATTAGCTAAATGGGAAGTTCAGCTGGATTTCATCACCAGCATCCTGAAGGAGGTACTATAACTGAATCTCCACTTATAGCTTAGTCATACAATCAACAAGGCTATACCAAATTTTGACATAGAGCCAAAAAGTGTCATTTGTGTCAAGCTATTGCTGATTAATTTATTGATCTGTTTTTATTCAGATCTTTATAAGTAGGTATATGATTGAGTAGCTGAGACCTTACCCTGGGGCCACACTGAGCTATAGATGTTTCTGTGTGGAGATGCCTCCCTACAGAGCTGCACTACAGCTAGGTTGTTGGTGTTCTGCAGTTGGTTTACCTGTTCACTAAGCTGTGACAGAATGAGACCTGCTGTCTCTAGAACTGGTGGTTTTTATGCTGTGTACCTATGGCAAACCTAGAGAGCCAAACCATGAGCTACCGTCAATTGTCCAACTTCTTGTCAGTGAGAAAGTCTATTTTCTGAAAAAAACTCCAAACATATATTAATGAGAAAAGTGGAAGAAATATTGGTGTTTGTTGGATAAAAGCATAATGGGAATACCTAGGCACTGATAGGAAAGTTCATGCCATTTTCACAGAGAGACAGGATGAACTGGAGCCCCTACAAGCATTGGAAATACTGCTTTGGTGTTGAGTAGTTAGGCTTTCTGAAACATAGTTTTGCTTGGGGTATTTCCCTAAATTAAAAATCTTCACAAAGCAAATCTTTGTCTCTTAAAAAAAGCCTAAAGCCATAAGTCCTGTTTACTCTTACATAAATTAACTGAAAAATTAGGGAAGACTGAATATTTTCCATTGAAACTATTTTATCGATCTTAGATTTGCTCCAGGATATAAAAACAGCATTGTGCTCTGCATGGTCTCTCCTTGCACCACATAACTAGGCTTCAGTCTTTCTTAGAGAAATAACATCCTGACCATGCAGTAGTTTCTAGGCTGTCAGGATAACTACACTGGTTAGTGAAAATCATATCTGAAGCTAGTGTCACTTGGAGTTCAGGTGTTTCCTGATAAAATGCGTTATTCTGTCTTAATGTGGTTGGGTGCACATTGATATTTTGTCAAGTACTGACTATTCTGATGCATCTGGTTGAGGTGAAAGTAACATAGAGAGACTGTTGGAGCCATGGACTCTCAGAGTGTTGGCTCAGTCAGGATAAGTGGTTAAAGTGATCTGGCTGATGGTGCAGTTTCTCTGGGCATGTCAGTCACAAACAAGGAAGGATATTGCAGTCTGAATGCAGAGTCTCAAGGGAGAACCCCAGTAGGAGCTATTCACATCAACTTCGTTTCCAAAACCAGTGTCCTGTGAAGCTGCCTTTGGATAAACACGACACAGTATCATTGGGCATGACCATAACACATCTTCATGTGTAAGTTGCAGCACACATAGGATGGAACTGCAAAATCCTACTGGGTCTGAAGAGTGGTGGTTTATGCCTGTTTTTTTGTGGAGGTTGATGACCAAAAGCAGTGGGAGAGGACTATGCTAGGGAGGTATCCCACACTGACTGAAACTTCTTTGTGTTGTCCTATTTCCAGCGGTTCAGCTGCTAATGAACCGTTTTCATTAGACACCTATTGCAAAATCTATCTTGTCCTTAGAATCATTAAGGTTGGAAATGATCTCTAAGACCATTGAGACCATAAAAAGACAGCAAAGGAGCCATGCCAAGACTGCAGCATAATCATTGCTCATCTCACTCCTCCTGCATGGAGCAGATCAAGCAACAAAGTCCCACTGCTTTTTGTGGCTGACGTTTGCTACTTTCAGCTGTTGCTATGCAGGGGTGGATGTCACACTTGCCTCAGGTTAGACAGGAGGATGCTCTGACTGTTGGTGGTAAAGGGCTTCAGGCAGCTTAAGGCTCTCATGCTTTGTGAGTCACTACTAAAGGCTCTAAGTAGGAAATAATATAAAGTGTATGTGTATAATGTATATGAATCTTACAAACCACAAAGTGTAGGGATAGTATGACTCAGTCCAGTCCCCCCACCCTGAATTTTATAATTTCTCTTATCTCTGTATTATATTTGAGCTCTGAAACACTGGGAACAAGCCAGGGTCTGATGCATTGTTGAGGGGTTCTTGTTTCTCCAGACATATTATTTATAACGTAAAGTGGGAAAAGGTCAGACCGAAATGGCTGGTGGAAAAACATGATAAAAACAGATGTAAAAGTTAGATGGCAATAGAGAAAAAGGGGTGAGGGGAGGAGTGGGGAATGTTTATGTTACAGATACCTCAAGATTTTAAGTGAATTCCTGAGTAGGAAAGGAGAGTGAAATGCATCTCTTTTTCATGTTTGCAGCTGTGGATCTCTAATCACTGATATCTGTGGATCTCTAATCACTGATATCTAGGAGGAAGGAAAAAAAAGGAGCAGCAGATTTCAGGATGTTTGCATCTTGACCAATCTGAGAT
The DNA here is from genome assembly GCF_965178545.1 of Coloeus monedula. Classification (NCBI taxonomy): domain Eukaryota; kingdom Metazoa; phylum Chordata; class Aves; order Passeriformes; family Corvidae; genus Coloeus; species Coloeus monedula. The sequence continues at coordinate 64,868,708 of NC_138785.1, forward strand.
ACAAACAGTGAGTGATGATGGGTGTGAAAGGACATTCCTGTACAGGAAAGCCCAGGGAGTGCAGAGTGTGCTGGGACCCATCAGCAGCAGAACTGCGTGGTGTCAGTCATCGAGCGGGACTGTGTTTGAGATGAAATTGCAGTAATTTGGTCTTGTGATTTTTTTGTGGGGTGGTTTTTTTTTATGTCGGTTTGGTTGGGCTTTTAAAATTGTTGTTGTTTTGTTAGGATACTGTTTGTTTGTTTTGGGGAGGAGGAGTTGGTCTCTGTAGCTCTTTGTTGGTTCATATTCAAATGCCTAGCTTTGAATTTTCCTAGATATCTGACAGTAAACCTTGCCCCAAATATCCCATTCCTCTGGAAACAGAAGATATTTGGAAGGGCACAAGTATCTTTTGAAGATTCTTGCATCCCATGTGTTGTGCTGGAAACCCTTTACACCACTCTAAATGTGACAGTGCCTGGTTAGATGGAAGTGTTGATGGAGAAGCCTGAGTAGACCCAGAATTTAGTGAAACTTCAGTATTTTGAAGAGCTTTCTAACAAAAAGCCACAAATACTGAGCTGTTTTTTATTATGTTGTTTTACAAATAAAGCAGTCTTTCATGTGGCCATCCATATGGACTGCAAATAGAAGAAACTTTGGATACTGAACAAAAGATATTCCCCCAAAAATATTTTCCACTACTGTTCTATAAGGTGTCCTCAGCTGGATGAAAAGGTGAAAGGTGTGAAGGAGGGCATGATGTGGCCTCTGCCAGAGGAGAGATCAGGGTTCAGGAGGGAAGGATGTTAAACCTGGATTCACACAGAAATCAGTGGTGGAATCCTGGCTAAATTTTTGCTAACTGCCAAATTCTGAACTTTCACAGGAAAGGTAAGATAATTTAGCAGTAAAAAAAGCTGCTGCCAAATTCTAATGAGTTTCTTATTTTTTTCCATATGGCAATAATGCTGAACTATATGGATAAGTTTAACTGGTGCAATGCCAATAAAATGAACAGTTACCCTGGGACAAGTTCATCCCTGGCATGACTGCTCATTGAACTGCTTTTGCACCAGGGATTGGTTTTACTCAGCCTTCCTTTAAGTTACTTTCTGAAATATAACAAGTTGAGACATCTAAATAAAATAATAATTTCACATCAAAAATATTAATAAAGTAGATATTTCAGATACTTCACTTGCAAATAATTCATTGCACTAAATTAGTTTTTTTTTCTAATCAATTAGGAGTCTGAGAGGTACCAGCAAATGGTAACTTAACAGCAGGAACAATTTTATGTATTTTTAGAGAAGATGAGAGAGTAGAACCAATTTATTAAAAATTGGTCCTCCAACCCACAGGTCCCAGGCTGAACACTTCCCTTCAAAGACACAAAGGCTTTTTTTTCACAAGTTTTCCTATTTGGAACAAGGATGTATTGCCTTAGTGCTACTCTGGTGGAGCACTAAGCAAAATATACCATTCTATGATTTATGAGTCTCAAGGACAAACTGAAAATCTGCAAAGACATATGAGTGCATCTGTCTCTGGCACGTGGTTTAACAGGGTGGTACAGACCTCTTTTACAATCAGTACAGAGACACAGCGGACCACAGTGACCCAGAATGGCCACACGGTGATCCCTTCTGTGCCTTTCTATAGGCACATGCAGTCCTTGATAAATGCTGCTTGTTACTGCCCAGTGGATGATTCTTTGGTCTAACCCAATTTGTTTGTTCTCATAAGCTCAGGCCTGCCTACAAGTAGCTCACAGAAAGTGCTCGGTACAAATTATACCTGATCTCTCACTACTCTCTGCTATTTGGATACTTAATGTTGTGTTCTTTCACCAGTGTAGAATACAAGTAGAACAGATGCCTTGCTAGTTTGGGTCATTTCTGGTAGTGGAGTTGGGGCTGGTCACTTTTTGCTTGATGAATTTGCAGCTCAAAATTCTTTCCATGAGGGGGAGGATTACAGCTGATCACCAGGCTGTAGGCTGGATTTGTGCAATGATGACATTCCTCTTCAGCCTCTGATACCAAACCTGGTACCTGCCCTTGGGAATGCAGCAGGGAGCAGCAGGGGAAGCCTGGCTGCAATGTTGGGTAGCAGGACAGTCACTTCTGACTTAATGGAAGCATGTGAAGGGTTATGCAGACAAATTTGTAACTAGGATGTCATGCCTTGGTGTGGTGTGTTTTGCCATGATCCTATCTAAATATCATGTTAAGAATCACCTTTTAGTGTCTAAACCCTGAAACCGAAAACCTGTTGTGACTTCATGACAAATGTAAAAGAATCCCCTCACAGTCCTCTCTACCCATTATTGGGTGCATGCTGGAGACAACAAGATTGGATGCTGGAAACCACAAAATACACCCCTGACTCTCGTAGCTGCACTGCCAAGGGCTTTGGTTTTCTTTCCCTGGATGTTCTGGCCAAGGTTCTGTTCCAGCTGCATGTTGGTTCAAAGAGTGGCAGCCCAAGTACACGCTTTGACAGCCCAATAGGGAAACCAAAAGGCAAATGCTTCTGCCTTGGCACCCCCATCACAGAATGCAAAGCCCCACGGAGGCTGGCAAAGCCCATGCAGCCTTCAGTAGATTAAAGGGACATGTCTCAAAAGAAAAAGGCATTTAACCTCAGGCAAAGGCAAATATGTGCCATGCAATTGTCATTACTGCTTTTCAGCATGATTGCAAAAAATTGAACAGCTTGAGGTTGTCACATTTAGTGCCCTAATTGGTTCCACATTTCACTGGGTATAATCTGAAATACTCCTGTTTTATGGAGTTCAAGATTTCTCTGTAACTGCTTCCACAAACTCTGCATTGGTTTTGCTCTCCAGTTGCAGTTTGGTGTGCACAGCTGGCTGTCTCAAGTCAGCATTAAGGGGAATGACTGAGGTGCAGCTTCTGAACAGAGACAGCCCATGCCTGAGGTGAGCCTGTTTCCTTCCATGGGAAACTTCATCAAAGTCTATCAGGGAAAGAGAGGGCTGCCTTTCTCTTTTGTTTTAAGTTAAACCAACAAAGTGATTTCTGAAAATGCATTGTTCTAATAGCTCCTCTCATACTTAAGAAATAAGTGGCTATACAGGCTAATATTAGTACTGTTTGGTATTATATATGAGTACTATATATTCAGTACCTTTTGGTGACAAATACACACTAAGTACTACACAAAGCTTCAAAACAAATACAGCCTCTGGTCTAGCCCAAAGGCCTTGTATAGCAAATTTCCTGTTAACAATAGACACATTTTCTCACTAATTTAACTGAAACAACTGGCAGGCATGAAGTTGAAGCAAAAGCAGGAGTGTTTTGCAGGTCAAGGCTTTGAGGATTTTTAAGGGCATGGATCAAGGCCCAGGGAAATCTGTGGGAGGCTTCAACAAACCAATATTTTAGAAGTCAGGTTGTAAAGACAGTAAATTAGCAAAAAGATCCTTGAAATTGTGGCTGAGAATTGACATTTGTAAGATATTCCATTACCTGTACACCTGGAAAAACAAGGCTTTTTCTTGAAGTGACAGAGAGTGCTCTGCAAGGGGCTGAAGACAAAACTGCTTGTTCCCAGAACACTGCTCAGGGATGCTCTCTCCAGTGTTGCCCCTCCTTTAATGCTGAGTTAATTTATTTCTGTGATGTGTTACATAGAACTGGAAAGTGGGAGTATGTTGTGGGTAATTTGTTTGTTTGTTTTAACACAGAGAAGAAGGAGTGCAGGTGAGTGTGTCGTGGTTTCCTGGGCAGCCCTTCTCTCCTCTTCCCCTCGGGGTGGAATAACCTGCCCGGCAGTTTCTCATCCACCTACCGAGTCCCTCTAGTGGTGCCATCCCGAAAATTTTCCTCCTTCATTTCCAAATTAACGAACAGTAAAAGCAAATCTAAACGAACAAATATTTTAATGCAGCCCTCCACTAGTGAAAATACCACAGCGTTGAGAAATGCACACGTGTTTGGTCTAAGCAGCACCACGCTGCTGGAGAATCGTGTACCAGGGTAATTGCTGTGCCTTCTGTTTAACAGGAGTTGAAACTGTTTTCAGTGACAGCTGAGCAGGGTCCTCAATTTTCAAGCAAACATGAAACGAGGTAAAAATATAATATGTTTTTCAACATGTAAGTTTTTTTCCTTGGCTCTTTTCAGAAAGATAATTTAAGGACTTTTTTTGAGTAAATTACATATATTTCTATGGTGACCTTGTGAGGGACAAGCTCAGTATTATCTGTGCATATTGAAAATAGGGAGTTAGAGTTGGGGCCATCGTGTTCACAAACAGGGAAATGATATTTCTGCTTTATGAAAAAATAAAATGCTGGGAAGAAAATAACAGTGAAATGTTGGAAATAAAATTAAAGCTGCTGAAAGTGAAATTAAAGTACTGAGAAATGCAGAATGGTCCTTGAAGCAAGCACACCTGCATGTGAAATGCTCAGTACAGCATTGTTTTCATTTTATTTCTTCGTGGGTTTGAGGTAAGGTTTTTTGTTGTTGTTTCGTTGGATTTTTTTTTTAAAGCCATGTATATAGGTAAATAGGAGAAACCACATTTGTTTGTAGAGACTTTTTAAGCTTTCAGGGTTCAGAGCAACCAGAGTAGATCTGCAAAATGCTTTAGCTGACTCTGAACCCTTGAGTGGTGAAACACCGTGCGGAGGCAGCAGCAATCAGGCCGTGCCCTGAATGGCAGGGGACAGATGATGGCTGTCCTGACTGGCTGAGTGGCCAGAAGCCCCCTCAGCACTGCACACACGCTGATGGAATGTTACTCACAGCCAGGAAAAGCCAGGACTGGTCACAAAGGATGTAGCAGGAGCACAGCACTGCTGCTGCTGCAGCAGCCAGGGCTGTGCTGCAAATGCAGTGAGCAGGAGCAGTGTAGCTACAGGTAAATGTGGGTGATACCAGTTTGTCCACTCCCCCAGAGAGGGATTATGTACTCTGCATTGCTCTGCCTGGATCCTCAGGCACCTGAGTTGATGTGCTTTGTTTCCATTTCCCACATTGCCAAGGAGCCACTGGGTAAAAGCACCTGATATTTCTCTTGGGTTAGGCACTTTTTTGATCAAAATTTAGCTTTATCTGGGAATATATTACCTCAGTTAGTCTTAGGAATTGAGAGATTCATGTGGAGAAATCAAATTAATTTCCTTTCTTCCACCAGGTTGTCAGTCAAGGTATGAGAAGGAAAATGGTATCATTTTTCACTTTTTTTCCCCAATACTTTGGGGTTAGTTGAGATTAAATATGCTGTGATACTGCACCCCCATGCAATTCTCTTCAGAGATACCTGACCAAAGTCTGGTGAATGGCAAGTAAGTGAATCTGCAGAGAAGTTTGATTTTAATAGATTTTTTTTCTAATCATGTACTGCTTTCAAGAGAAAGACTCTATTTGGGAAGCCTAGAAAGGCAGTGGGCTAGAATAATAACCAAAATGAGATCTGGATTCACAAATTATTCTTTTTATTTCAAAACATAAAGTGGAAAGTCATGATTGCCTGATGTTTGTCTTTATGCCTCTCCATGCAGAAGCATGCTGACCAGGGATGGAACGTTAGGGAATCAATACTGAGCACTGAAGTAGCTTTTAGATGCTCAGCTCCTGCTGTTCTTGGTCTAATTTGCAGTTAGTTTTAATCCCATTTTAAATGGTGCTGGAGGAGTCTGCTTTATCTCAGCAAGAAATCCAGGGAAGCTAGTAGTTGAAAATAATGGATCACCAGGAAATAAATGTGGGGATAATGTGTGCAGGAAAAACTTCAGCCATGAAACTTGTTTTGGAGGAGTGCAAGCCCACATCTTTGCTTATTGTTTACAGTTAGAAATGAAATCCAGAACTATTATGGGAAATCATTCATGACAGTGCAGTGGCTCAATTTTTTTAGGCTGAAATCCCCCAAAGAACTACTATTAATTTGCTCTAGCTGGCAGATAAACATTCATGCCCAAACTTTCTGAAATGGTCATTTGGGGAAAGTCATGCTTCTCCCCTACATGCTGGATCTCACCTTTCACAGCACTTTGAGAATTCAGCCCAGCTGAGTTGTGTAAGTATAAAACATTCCTAGTCCATGCCAAAAACCCACAGCAGTTACTGTGTGTTCCTTTGGCAAACTGATGCTTGCAACAAAATGCAGCAAAAAACATTTTGGGCAGGGATTCCAGAGGGTGAGGAATAGCCCTCAGCCTTCGCAGAGGAGAAGGTTTTGGTCAGTGAACACTCCTCGCACTCTGGTCCTTGGCAGCCCTGTTTTATAGAGATGCAGCAAAGACCAGGAAACTTGTCAGCCAGTTAAATGGAGAAGTAAACTTAGAAAGTTCGTGCAGCCTGACTCCATTCATTGCTATAGCAATAATTCCCCATGAAAGTGGAGCAAAGAAATGTTTTAGATGATAATGCACTTTTAAAATGCAATACTCCTAGCAAAAAAGCCCTCTCTCATTTTAACCCACGGATCTGTAAAATCCTTTATTGACATTGATAAGCTTCTTTGGCTTCCTAAAGGATTTCTCAAGTGGGAATGAATTTAGCTACTCCTACCTTGATTACTGGTAAGAATCTAGATGTATGAGTCCTTAAACAATAGAAGTTCTAAGCACACGTCATACTTTGATATGAGTGAGTCCTCTGTCTTCTCTTATTTTTTCAGATTTCCAACACCCATCAAAAAGGTAGAGATGCAAATGCAACCAGAAGTTGTTGGCTGTCCTTTGGGTGTGAATTCCCTTTTACACTTTTCAAGGTCCACTCCAAAGTGTTAAGGCAGGAGAAGCATTCCCACAGGACTTATCCCAGCCAGAGCTATCCTACGTCAGGGCAGGGTAAAAATGAGAGATTTCCTGAAATACATTTTTTTGCTATTGGCAGAGTGCAGGTAACTTTTTACAAAAGCCAATGCCTTATCCCCATATATCCATCTCCAGCCAATCCATCTTCTCTACTTCTCCATAAAGAGAGGGCATAAGAGCTCTTTCCTACCTTGTGAAGGCACTGGGGGGGTTGCATGCTGTGAGGTCCTTGTGTGTGGCACAGGCTGAGGAGGAAGAGAGAGGTTTGGTTGGATTATGTCCCTCTGACCCATCCAGAAAGAGTCCCTGGAGACACAGCAAGGGCTGCCTCCTCTCCTCTGCATCTGCAAGGCTGTAGTACTTCCATGCATTTTCTTCTACACTTTTGGAAAACGCAGTCCAAGGAATCAGTGGGTTATTTGGCTTGTAAGTACATTTTGTGTGATTTGTTGAGGTATTAACCATACCTTCTGTATTTACAAACCTGGCAACTAACAATGTAGTTTTATTTAAATTACTTTTGACTAGGAGAATTCAGGTACTTTGTAAAAGGAGAAACATGAAACAGCTCTGTTATAGGCTGGTATTTTGGTATTATCCTGCTTTTTTTAAAAGTAATTAAACAGAAACTAAGAAAGTATTTAATTTTAAACTACATTAATTTGCTCTAAGGCTTTTGAGTAGCCTTATTTCTGCACCTACTTCATCTAAAAAAAAATAGAAAATTCAGTTTTACCCAACCCAGGTTGAGCTAGTTTTAGATTTAGATAGGTTTTGCCTATCAGTGCATGAATGTGGTTTGGATTTTGTTGCAAGGGAAAAATCTAGGGCTTTTAGATCCTTCATAGAACACAATAGAAAAGAAATTGTTTTAATTTCTCTGGCCAACTAGAAGAGAATTGGGAGAATAATTCCCTTTGGTTTAAAATTGAAAGTTGGAGGGATTTTCTTCTATTCAAAATGGGGAAAAATGTTAAGTAAAGTAGCCAAGTAAAAGTTTAGTTCCCCCCCAAAAAATGCCTTGATTTATTTTGGGAAAATTCTTGTTATTATTTCTTAATATAGCTGCATGATAGAATAATTTTGAAAGTAAATGTTGAAAATATATTTGAGTTTTCCCCTGGATTTTCCTTTGAACTGAAACTAATCGCTTAATCTAATCCAAATGCTCAAACTGTTTCATTCCTCTTGAGTCAGGATTTCTCAGGGAAGGAGCTGTCTGGGAAAAGCCTTCCTGAAGCCCAAGAAAATGGGAATTCTTAGGGACAATGCCCACCTGGAGGCTGCCAGGATGGACCATGGGTGTCCCCTGGGTATGACAAAGTACAAAGGTTCCATGGCACAGGGAGTCTGGGAGAAGAAATCTGGAAGTAGGGAGATATTTTCTTGAAGTCAAAAGATCCAACACTATAGGATATCCTATACAATATGATTCTTATAATACTATGTAATAGGATGGAATATATAATAAGAAATCCAATAACAATAAGATTATTCCTATAGTATAGGATATCTGATATCAGGATGCTTCCATCCCAGAGAATATGAAGCTATGGATTGACGGGTAATGAAAAAATTATTTCCAGACCTCTGGTAGCTTGTCATCATCTCTTTACTACACTGTCAGTACTGGGATTTGCAAGAAGTATAAAGAGAGTGTGAGAGATTGCAACATCTGAGTCAGATCAGCTCAGGCACAGCAACGTGATCCAGCCAGAAAGAGCAAAGCTAAAGGTCACCTGTACCCTTCTGCATGTTCAGCTCTTCAGGTTTTTGCCTATGTGAGTCATTGTCTTTTCCAGACTTCAGACTTAATAAAGCAAAATCATGACGTGAGCTACCAGTTTGAACAGACCAGTTTCCTGAATGAGGGAAATATTCTTCCTAAATGGACAAAACAAGTGTCTCACCATGGACAAGGACAGGTTTTTACAAAGTGAGGGAGGGGAGAGAGGTAGCAAAAAATTTGTCAGCTTAGCACACAGATGTATTAGCTGTATTTTGTCAGAATAGCCTGCATCCTGCAGGAGCCCCTTCCTTTCACTGGTCGCAGTCCTCGGGATGAAAGTCCAACAGCAGCTGCACGCTTGGAGATGGTATTCCAGCTGGAAGAGGTTATCACTCTTAGTCAGGCATGATCATCACCCAGTGCAGGCTCAGACAGACTTTTTCCTTACTGCAGAAATACTTAAAGATGAGGAAGGCAAGTGCAAGCATGAAAACCCATTAAAACACCCAGTGGCACCAACCTGTCAGTAGTGGAATGTGCACGCTGTGTCCTGCTGATGTCCAGCACCAGCGTCCATGAAACAGAATGGAGCAGCTCCTAGAAACAGCTGACACACCAGATTCTCTCCAAAACAGACAATTCACTGTAGCTGTGCCAAATGACACACACCTTCCCATGGCTGTGGGCTGCAGACAAAAGAGAGGGACTTGGGATCAGTGCATACCCAGAAGAGCTCTGTTGCTGTGGCTCCTAGAGCATCTCCTTGAACTCCCTGAGTAATGCAAGTGTTGAGTGGGATAAGCCCCTTCCCTTCATGGCAGGACTTTCCCCCTAAGGTGTAACTTACACCTGCAAGCCAAGGGAAGGGAATCAAGTGGGTAAAGCCATGAGATTTGCACACCTTGCCCTCCAGATTGCTCTCAAGAGGAAGGTCACCGTCCATTAGGATACCCCAGCCACCATTTGTGTGCATGAGCAGTCTTGACAGTTCTCTCATGCTTTTGTGTGGTTTAGTACCACAGCAGGAGAGGCCAGGTGAGCTGTTTGAGGGCCCTCAATCTGTGCTGGAAGTGGGACTATTGGATGAACTGCTTTAGAATGCTTTCTATTAAGTATGTAGCCAGCCTTTACAAGTAGGGCATACACTGTCCATATTTCCAGCCATCTAATTAATCAGTGCAATGAATGCAATTTAGACAGGTAATGAAAAGTCCTCTATTCAACCTTAAACTAGCACATAATTTTACCTGTCAACAATCTGCGCTACAGAAGGTTGTTTCTGAAATTCCTGGCTCTAAAAGGTACTGAGCTACTTACGAAAATGTTCTTAACAGCCAGTGAGTCAGCATTCAGAGGTCTGAAACTCATTTCCAGGAATTATGTGATTTACAAGGCTTGACTTTCAAACTTGGCTACTGACATAGCAAGAGAAGGAGTAAAAATGTTCTGAAATAAAACCCCCACATGCCTTTCAAATACAAAGCACAGTAAGAAAACTGTCAGTCTCTTGAGATATATCTGCACCTATCATTTAAAATTAGAGGGTAGTGGAGAAATACTCTTTTCTCAGTAATTTTCTCTTTGGAGTCAGAGTTTCCTGACTGATGTCAAGTCCAAAGATAACACTGAAACAGAAAAAGGAAGCATTCTCTAAATTTCATAGTACAAATAAAGACAATTCCTGTTCTTTTGGATCCCTTAAATGTGGAATGACAGTGTTTGCTATATTACCAGCATCATAACAGCTGACGGTATCTGCTTCAGGCAGTGCTGCTTGAGCAGAGAAGAGATAACAGACTCCTGGCAGCAAAAGTTTCACTATTATTATTTAATGTCGATATTTCAGTGGAGCTCAGGAAAACTTTGACCAGACCCATTTCCAAAGATGATTTCCAAATATTACCAGTGTTATTCAGGTAGAAGTAAGAAATTTTGCAGGTTCTATTTAGGGAATGAGATGAATAATTCATTTAGAGGGTTAAGACAAGGGAAGTGACCATTCCTAGGGGACCATCAACCACTAAGCAGGATTGCTAGCAATCTCTTAGGCAGAATAACTTTTGCTCCTGGCAGTGCCATCAGAAGCTCTTAGAAATAAGTTGCTGTCTCATTTTCTTAATTTCCTGGCTCTGTGTCCTACTTTTTAGACAGATGACTTTCCTTTTCATTAGGGATGCTATGGTAAAGGTGTAATTCTTACTTCTAGGAGCTAAAGCAGTCGCAGAGTTATTAATCATGGAGCCAATGTAACCTTATAAGACCCCATGGCTGGGAGTCCATTCTCCTGACTAAAAGACAAGTCAAGGCAGAGGCTGGTGGCTGCAGTTTGCTGGGAGACAGAGCATCCATCCCTTGCACCAGAGCCTTGGCTAACCAAATGGTATTGTTCCCCTTAGTGTGGTATGTTTCTAATTGGAGTGAGGCACATGCCAGCAAAGAATTAAACAAATTTGTGGTGAGCCTTGTATTGTTTCTTTTGGGTTTTTTTAAGAGTGGCATTTAGTACTTTTATTTGCTATCTAACTCTCTTTTGCTGCAGAAGTTACTGTCCCCTTACCTGTAACCAATAAATGCTACTGAAGAATATGAAAATACATAGACAGCATTAGTAGCTCTCATATGTGTTAACTTTTCCTCTTGTTTATGGAAAAATTCATTACTGGGAAAATTCCCAGTGTCACAGTATGCAGTATCTTGTATTGATATCTGTCCATTTTCAGACCTGGCTGTGCCATGGGAACAACCTGACTTTATCTTGTTAGAGCAGATGATGTCTTCAAGTTTGTGGATACAGGTAAAGCCCCAATAATGACTATCTGAAACGCTTAACAAATTTTATTTACTTATGTAACTTTTAGGCTAGTATATGTGATTTGCATAGGCTTGAAAATTTACCTGAAAACAGATTTTTTTTTTAATGTCTTTAACAGAAATCTGAGGTTTGCAGTGAGAAAGTTGTGTTTCTCCCTAAGATCTCTCTATTCTTTGGTCCCATCATGTTCATAAATTACTTTCATATTTCTTTTGTTTATTCAATAAAAACTCAATTATATTTGGACAAATTAAAAGCCCTGTCTGTGCAAGGTACGAGAACATATGAAATAATTTGGAACAACTTGCTTGGGCTTTATCAGAACAGGAGAGGAGTTGTTTTCCAAGGCTGATGCCAGGCCAATAAATAAAGAGAAATAGTTCAATGCTCTCATGGTAGTATGCCACTGGAGCTTTTATCTTAAACTGCAATATCCTAAGCCAAACATTTATGTTCCATCTTGAAGCCAACAGTTGACCTGCCTAGGTTTTTCTGCAGAGATGGTCTAAGACTCTCTAAGTGTTTTATGGGTGGGTAAAAAGAGAACCTTATCATGTAGAAATTAGGCAATTCTCAAAGCAAGAAAATTGTATATTGTGGTAGCAACATCAAAACTGAGGTAAAAGGAGTTTAGAAATGTTCATGGGCACTACTCTATGGGAATAGTGTGGCACCAGCCAGAGGTCTGACAGTGCTCTGTGTTTGCTTTTTATCCAAAGCAAAATTGGTATTGGTATTTCATCATCATCAGTTTGAATTACATGACTTCTAGAGCATTTCCTGGGATGAGGTAAGAGGTGAAGAAAAATGCATTTGAAATGAACAAGTATTAAAAGTTACTTAGTCCAAACTCAGTGTACAGATGGGTGTTAGGTATGAAGGATCCCTCTTTTTCCATGCTAGTTTTCTGATTTTCTGCTTAGATCTCAACAGTGTGGTGCAAAGAGTGGGCTACTTAGAAGTAACAGATTGAAATACCACATGTAAAAAAGTGGTGAAAATATTATCTCTCTGAAGAATATTGTATTGGAAATACACCAAAATAGGCAAAGAAAATACTCTTGCATGTGAGAAGACAAATGTATACACATATGTAACAGGATCTTTATCACATATAAAACAACAATGTTCTTAAAATCCCAAATAATCAAATGATAATCAGCAAAATTCCCCAGCCTGCTGTATCAGTCCTCTGTGCCTTTACACATTTGGAGGAAAGCATGTTATTTCATAGATATTGCATACAGTTAATAGAGCACTTGAAAAAGGCAGCTGTAAATTATTTCTTCTCATGGCCTCAATAGACTATTTATGTTTTATCAGGAGATGAGAATTTGAGTAGATGTGATTACTTGAGTTCAAAGAAGAAAACATTTTAACCAGGACACCTTTCCATCTCTACTTTTGTTTTGGTGAGGGTTACTTCTGTTCTTATGAAATCATCTAAGAACAATCAAGTGAGGAAAGACAGGAGGGTAAACAAGCTGAAAGTTAAACCAGAAAGCATTAAGAAAGATATCCATGTTGTGTTTTGCAGGCTGCAGAATTTGGCTTTGACAGTGCAGCAGGGTGGGAGAGACTTGCCTATACAAAATCAGAGTCCAGCTGACTTCACTGGAGTCTGCACAGGCAGCCACTGAGCCACACACATTCAATCCTGACAAGAAGAAGAAAAAAGGTGAAAATCCTAGGTGAGAAGTACTCTGCCAGGGACCCTGGGAGCTCTGGATTGAAGCAATGTCACTGCATGGAGGTATTGCCATGGCTTTGCTCCTGGGCTGGGGGGGAGAGAGGTGCAGTTTCAGTGCTTGTTCCTTGGTTTTCTTTTTTGTTTTAGAATTTTTCCAGAGAGAGATTGTCCCATCTTCTCACCTAAAAAAGGGCCTTAGTAAATGAGCAATATTTGTAAATAATGCTCTGAGATGATACATGGCACCCTTTTGTTTTATATAAGTCTTATTGTTGGATATTTTGGTGTAGCTTGGCCTTTTTTCCCCCAGCATGTCTACCCAATGCATAAATAACTTCCCATGGTACAGCAGCAGTCTTGTTAACAATGGATCATATGGAATATGAGTTAAACACCAGTACAAATGATTATGTATTTTAGCAATTCTGCAGGGCTGCTTGTTTCTAATCTTCTCCTGTTACATTATGGGCCTTACTGTTACAACAAATCATCTGAATTGGTCTTGTGATGGGAATGGTAGCCATCAACCAGATGCTCAATTGCACACCAGAGAGTTACTGAGGAACAGGCCCAAAAGCTACAACAACTCAAAGAGGTGACTCTATTCTCAGATCTAAGGCAAACCACTATGGCTGCAAACTGCTGCAATACTAAAAAACAATGAAAAGCCTTTGCATAAAAAAGATTTTTAAAAACATTAAATAATTGTGTTGAGTTCTTGATAGAAAAAAGGAAAAATTAAGAAACCTCAAAATACAGTTATTTGGGACTGTCCCAGTTGTCTCTCATAAATGTTATGATCCCTTTTCTCAATTTTTATGCTCACTGGGGTCCTCAAGAGACCAGTGAGCAACAGGCCATTTTGGAATTGCCATCATCAAGGGCACGCATTGCTTAAGTACTAAAACAAAGATGTTGCATAGTGTGATCTAAATGTCACTGCTGCCACTGAGAAAATGAGGTGATTTGCATTCCTTTTAATAAATTAGGTATTTAATTACATTATAAATGTAACCTCTAATTGAAGCACCTGCTCCCAGTGGGCATAACACTATGATGATTTTGCACGAGCTACCTAGAAGTAGATGCATGCTGCTGCAGGAGTGGGTATCTCACTAATTGGCACTTAAACATTATTCTTGAGTATTTTTGCACCTTAATGGATCTTCCCCCAGGATATCTCTTAGGACGATATTTGTTTTGCTGTAGTGTGTTGCCTTTTGTTCTTGTCTTCCACTTGTGGACATAGGTGTGTCTGCACTTTTCTCTTTGAGAGATTTTATTTTGCATGCCCAGATACCTACTGCTATCTCACAGATATAAAGGTGGATGCAAGTCCCTGTCCGTGGGTATTTCATGCCAATGGTAGTACTGTCTGGTTCTAAACCTATTTAGCTGTCTAGATACTGCACAGATTTTTTTAATATCCATAATGTTACTGAAGCTATTACTTGAGCTCTGAAACCTCAGTTTGCTCTGTGTAGTAACTCATGAACCAAAGGTAGAAGAGCAGTTCTCTGCTGAGGATGCCACATAAAACTTAATTGTATGCTGAAGTCCCATATTATTCTGACTGTTAAACCTTTAACAGTTTTAAATATATTTATTTACCATAGCCTCTTGGCTAAGGTCTAGTCTAAGCATTTATTTTCTTCTTATCTGTGATTTGTTTTCACATCAGTAAGAAATTTTATTTTTTGTTATTTTCCTTATGGTACTTCATACTGTTTCTGGTCAATTTAATTCTCAAAGTGGCTGAATCAATGCATCCAAATAACACCTGCCTGTGTTTCATACATCTAGAGAATGATGTGAAATCACTGTATTTAACTGATGTTACTGTTTGATTGCAGATCATCAAGGTGTTGGGCAGATTAGATACAAATGACAATAATTTGTGCCAAGTGATTGAAGAGTAGATTTACAGTTCCTTCCCTGATTCATGTTTCCAAGACTACCCCTGGATTTGCCTCTGTGTTTGTGACCAGTTTTCCTGTAGGCTTCCAAGGGAAGATGCAAACCTGTTGCTCAAACCTGAACAAACGAGGCACACTTGCAGCAGTCGGGAATTTTGGCCCAATCCCTGCAACAGCAGTGCAGTTTGCTTGCTGAGAAAGTCACAAAAGCCCTGAGGAACAGCAAAAGACATTAAGAACTGTTCAGATCCCAGGCAGTTTTAAAGGTTCACTCTGCTGCTCTCAAATAGTACAAGAATTTCAGCAGCACATTAAATTCTGGAGCCTATTCACTATAGTAACTGACTCCTGTCCATACACAGTACCAGGCACCAGAGAGAGAGGGCCCAGGAATCAAAAGACAAAAAGACCATTTGTGGATTGCTTACAGTTTAGTTTCTTCCCAACTCCCTCAGAAATTTCTCTTTTTATATTTATGGAACTCTCACTTCATTACTAATGTAAGCTTTCTGCATGCTTTTGTACTTGGTCTTTGTTCTACCTGACACGGCCTAATACACAGTATTTGGGACATATTCCTTTGGCTTTAATTTACTCTCACCATGCTTCTTCTGTTTTGCATATTAGAAGAAAGATGATCAGCCATTTGACATCTAAAAAAGTCTGATATTTAAATTCAAAACAATGCAGTTTGCAGGATTAGGACAGATAATGTAAATTAGAACTGTGTGATCTTAGAAAAATCCTATCTCGTACAGAGAACTTGAACTAGGTCCTGTTAAAGAAGTACAAGTTATAATCATTTCTGGTTACTCTCTGTATTCTATAGACAGCATGAGAACCTTCTCAGTTTCTCTGGGAGACATCCAGAGATTAATTCAGACACTTATATATATATATAGCTGATAGACCAGAATATTCTTCTGTCTTCAAACCTCTCATTTTGAAAGATGAAGCCTGAATTTCATATCTGAGATAAGCAGCCTATTTAATTAGTTTAGAACTCTACTATATGGGTGGATGAATTCTATTTGTTTTGCTGAAATATGACAGCTCCTTTTCACATAAGCTGGGAATGCAATGTCATTAATTTTTCTTTCTATAAATTGTGTCACTAAATACCTTGTTAAGTTCATTAGGAGAATAAATGAAGATGTATAGGAATACCACTTCTGGAGGAGAAACTGCAGCAAAACAGTCTGGCTGTAAAATGTATGTTTGTAAACACTGGATCACATTCTCAACTGCGCAGTTTCATTGACTTTGATTAATAAAGATCTGGTCTATTGGTTTCTCTCAGTTAAACACAAATGTACTCTTCCTTTTGTCTCAAAATGGCTCTCCCCAATACCAAATGCAGAGAAGAGGACAGCTGAATCAAGGCTTCCTGGCTAAGACTTCTAATGGAGACTGTGGTACTTTCAAAAATATTAAAGAATAAACTGTGGATGTGGGGCTGTGAAAGACAGGCAGCTATCTTCATGTGGGGAACTACACAATAACCTTGGGTTAACAGTAGCAGTCTCCAAACTTGTGGGATTTGCTAGAGATGTGGGCAGAACCTGCTGCAGGGCTCTGGAATAGCACAGTAAATTCTTTCTCGCTTCTTATCTGCTACTACTAACAACTTTGTGTTGATAAAATAACCCCAGTATTGTTGGATCAAGAGAAGAGCTTGCTTTTTGGGTGTGCCTGCTGTAGAGCTTGGTAACTCTCAAAATGTTTGTGGTAGCTTTTTCTTGATGGTCCCTGTGAACATTCAGTGGAAGGCAAAACTCTCCTCTTCTGCACCACCAGCCCACGTCAGCATTGTAGGTGTTGCTGCTCTTAGCACTCGTTTCATCTGTCAGACATTGCATATCTCTGCCTATCCACATTACATTTTCTGTTACATCCCTGTGCTGACAGAGAATAGCATTACAGAATTCAGCACAGCTGTGAGGTCATGGTGTAACGTGCACTTGGAAGACAGACGTGAGCTGCAAGGTAGGAAGCTCCCAATAAATACTGCAGGGATAAATAAGCAATCTGTGCATCTGTAGTGGGAAAGGAGAAACTATCACCTAATGCTGGCCATGGGAAGCTCAGGGATAGCCATGGTACTTCAGGGTGCTGGCAGGATGCCTTCTCTGAGCTGATTTCCCCCTAAGGCATCAGGCAGGGGCACCTTCTGCTTTTTGCGGGGTAAAAAAACCCCAAAAACCAGAAAAACCTAAATCTTCATGGTCTACTTGACTCCCTATGTGTGTTCCGTGTGTTTTTTCTACATTACATATGGCTTTATTATGAGACTCACCTTCAGTCTGGGAAGTGTCTTTTTGCTGCCTGGGACTTGTTTTATGCCCCCCTGCCATCTGGATCTGTGACAGTTAAAATCATGTTGGCTCGGACTATGTTCAGTGTTTTTTGGTGAAAAACCTCAGAGCTGAAGTTGGTATATTTTATCAGTAAAAGCCAAATTAAATGTTCATAGGGGAGAGGTTAGTTACTGCTTTGCTGAGCAGTCACAGTGGTTTCCTCATGATAATTTTTTTTCACAAAAAATAAGAATCTTCAAAGCTGTGTGACTTGTGTTACACCTGATTTCCATGAAGACTAATTGAATGCACTGTGCCTTTCCTAAAGAAGTTTTGATAGACTTCTCTTTGTTCTCCACTTTAATTCAAATGAAAAAAAGGCATTTACTTGTGCTAATTAAGTTATTTGTGTTAATGAATTTTACTGACTCATCCTTTCATATTGCACTGAAATTTGAGGTGTGCTGCAAATCAGGCATGGTTTAGCATACCAACAAAGCAAAAGTATTTGGCGGCTGCGGGTTGGTTATATGTCTACCATAAATAAGGACACTTAGAAAACTGAAAGCATTGCCTGAAGACCCCTGTTAGAGAAAAGCCCTTGTTTTCAGCCTGAGATGTGGCTCAGCTGTGTTTGTGGCACTGGCTATTTACAGCCACTTAAACTGAAAAACAGATTTATAAATAGTGTACAGAAATATTGCTTCAGTTGAAAAAAGCAATTTTTATTTTTTCCAGAAGTGATTTTATAAGCCACTGAAGACTGGGAAAGTTGTTGATAAAATGTCAGAAAGAAGGAATGCAGGAAAACCATCTCTGTCTGCAACAGAAAGTCATGCAGCCATGAGGAGATGAATGTAGGGCCATCCAGCCAGGATGTGGATTTTGGTTGCCCTTGAGGATCTGTTAGACCAGATCAGCAGGACAAACACCTCTCCTTGATTCAGGAGGTCAGAAGAAGGACAACAGAGGTGTTTGGATGTCCTGGGGGAAAAACAATTTTGTTGGGCCTTCTCCAAAGCTCCTCCCACTGGCAGAAGAATTTTTGAGCATGGCTGAACCAAAATGCCCAAGATGGGCATGAAAAGACTGAGCTTGCCAGGAACATCATCAGTTCCTTCTCTTCTAGGTGGGAGACAGCTTGGAGGGCTGCAAGAGGGTTTGGTGGGCTCTTTGTTTTTCTACCTCTCTCAGGTACCAAGTCATAGGCTAACGCTGTCCGTGTTATTAATTGTTGTCTTCCCTAAGGGAGGAGATATTCAGATTTTTGCCAGGAGAAAAAAGGAGGAAAATGGGACTTCATGCTTCTCAGTCTCCAGATAGGTGTTTATTAATTCTTATCTAAGGAGTACAAGCCACTGGCGTGGCCTTGACATAGCACAGAGCAGAGAATGCAGCAAGAAGACAACTTATCAAGATTTCACAGCCTTTTTAAAGGTAAATCAACCAACGGTTACTGAAAACGTACATTATTTTTACTTTTCTACCCATTATTTATTAACACAGCCAGGAAGTGCGGAATTCTTTGTCCAATCATACCAAACTACTTTTACTGCAGAATATGGAGTAGTAGAAGAAGAAGAAGTAGGTTTGGAGAACAACAACAATCCTCCATTTTTATGTTTTTTGCTTTTATCTATTTACTATGCAAATAGACCTAAAAACTCTAAATTTTTCACCCTGTGATAATCTCACGTAGTATTCTATCACTTAATTCACACCATTGTAGATTCAAATTCTTCCCAGAGGCTAGGCAAATTTTCCCATGGACAAAGGCCAAAACCAGTGTTGTTCCGGGGGATAAAACCCCTTCAAAACAGGCAGAGAAATATTCTCTGCTGTCTGGGTTCCTACAATAGGTAAATGATGTTTCCTTGAAGATCCAGTCAATGCAGACCTGGGTCTTGTGCAGTTGATGAGGAAAAAAAAAAAAAACAACAAAACAGTTACTGCTCTCAGTTAGCATTTATATTGGTAATTTTTTACCTTTTTTTGCTCACATGTCTTGGTACCAGACCACAAAAAGCCCTCCTTGCTCCTGGCAGATGTCTGCAGTGATTGGATGGAGACTGTAGCTTGGTGCCGGGACCAGCAACTCTCCTGCAGGTGGCAAGCAATGGTGGGCAGCTTTCCTGTACCTTTCCTCCGGGTGTACTGCATGACTGAAGAATGAGGAAGGATTGGGATATGTGAAAAAGAGGAAAATGTGCATGTGAAGGGAAGGAGGAGCCACACAAGGGCCAGAGGATGGAATCTGTCTATGGAGGTTTCTGTTGGTTATTGCCTCCTGATGTTCTGGGAGGGGAAATACCACAGTGAGAAAAGACAAATGGTGATGTCTGTCAGGATGTCCATCTTGAGAAGAACAAAAAACTCCCAAACATGGGCAGTCCAGGAGAATACTCTCTTTCCCTTCCCACCTTTAACATGCAGGAGGCTGAGAAAATGTGAGTAGTAGCATAAGCCTGCAAAACCGTGCCAGATGTACAGCAGAGTTTAAACCCAACTGTCGACAACAAAGCCAAACAGTACAAACCAAATGATGCTTGCTAGCATCCTACACTCTGGGCAGATTTCCAAGCTGGGTGGGAAGTGAGCTGGAAAATTGCCAGGCAAGTACAAAGTGCAGACGTGCTGACATGAACCTCGGTGCTTTACTTTGCAAAGAACTTAGCAGGGTCTCAAACAGGCACTCAGGAGCTGCTGTACTCACCAGCTGCTACAGAAAACTTCACTCTGTGCACACACTCACATTTAGGCAGCAAATTATGGTTTTCTTCTGCTGTGGGTGACCAAACAGGCATTTCTGATCTCTCCACTTTGTGGCAGGATCCCAAAGTGAATTCCCTCCTGTGTCCCTTCTTTCTAGGTTACCTGCCCAGAACAGGAGAATTCTCTGTCCTTTCTGACAAAGGAAGTCCTGCTTTGTGATATTTGCCCTTTTAAAAATGGATTAAAATACTTTGTGGAGGTGGGTTTTCTCAGGTGGAAAGGGCTTCTCTCTCCATCAGGTAGTTTGGTTAAATTGAGCATCACTGTTTGGGTGAATCTGCCTGAATGCTCACTTGGGGACGTAAACCAGCAGCTTTTGTTTCCAAATTGCTTTATATTTTGTGGAATTACTTCCATCTGTGAGGCTTTCAAATAACATCAAATTTAAATGGTGGCATTTTGCATTTATTTTGTCCAAATATAAATGTTTAAGCTGTTAGGCAGCAAAGTCAAGTCCAGAATGAAACTTGTAATACTTATCTCTTATTGAAAAAAATCCCCTAAGGTAATACAGTCATAATTTTATCTGGATCTAAAATTTTCACTTTCTCTTTAATCGTATTTCTTGTAAACTTCCTATCTTTTCCCCAAAATGAGTATGTTCTTGGGTTTTATTCCCTCCCCCAGTTACTTCAGTAGAAAAATTGGCAAAAAACCCCTGTGTTTGGATGAATCTGTTGCAGGAAAAGAAATCAGTCTGTTACTACCTCTAGAAATCAAGTCATGCTGGGTTATCTTCTGCATACACCTGGCAGTATTTCAAACTTTTTCTTGCCAGGAGCTGTAGTATTTGAACTTACTCATTTCTGGGAGTGTCACTTTTCCCTTGCACTCTGCAAAGCATGTGAATGCATTCCTATTTATGGAACAAATTAGTAGTTTGCTTGACTATTGATTAGCTAGCTTTAGAATTTGCTTTAGGGAGGTAAAATGTGCTGTCAGCACTTGAGGTTCAACAGTGTAATTAATAAATATTTAGGTTTTGCCTGATTTTTGAAATCACCTTATTTGTTTGAATATTTAGTTAATTGCTAAGGTTTTGTTTGTGTAAATTCTTCAGAGAAATGCTTATGATGCTTCAAATTGTATAAACAAAGGGTTACTGGATGTTTTCTTCTTAGAAGCAGCTCAAAACCTTTGATATATCTGCTTTATGACTTGAAGGCTTGATTGCATTTAATTGCCTTTAGTGCCCTATAGCTTTTGGGTTGTCAGCATGGAACTGCTTTCATTTAATTGTTATATTAAAGGATATGGAAATGAAGGATGAAACTAACACTTCAACTCCACAATTCTGTTTTTTTCCAGATTTTTTCATATGGAAAAATGGAAAGTTAGTATATTTCCAGGACATAAACTTGGAGTTTAGGAAGTAAAACCAGCAACGGGACTGCCATATACATATTCTGTGTATGTTTGAGCCATGCAGGGATTGAATGAGTCAGTTCACAGTCACTGTGGGACTACTTCATGGCTTTTTGCTCAGACAACCATGCACTGCAAAAAGGAATTGTTACTGATATTTGGAAAGGTGAGAACTTGTGTTCATGTGTTGGTAGCTACTTGCACAGGTGTGAATCCCAACTGCTTCTATCATATGATAAATTTAAACATTTATCCCAGGACAAACTCAATTTAAAGTTACCCAGAGTTTAATTATGAACTTAAGATCTGTTAGAACTTACTCATTCTCTGAACAAAGACATGGTTGTTTCCCAATTAAAATATAGATATAACTTTCATCGGTAGGAATATAAGGGTATGATTTTGCTTATGTGTCATTAGATCCTCACACTGGAGGAAATACAGCTGTTCATTGTGGTAGTAAACACAGTCATGGCTTACATGCAGAATAGGATGGAC
This sequence comes from Coloeus monedula, assembly GCF_965178545.1. Classification (NCBI taxonomy): domain Eukaryota; kingdom Metazoa; phylum Chordata; class Aves; order Passeriformes; family Corvidae; genus Coloeus; species Coloeus monedula. The sequence goes on from NC_138785.1 coordinate 64,890,571, forward strand.
AGGCTGGTTTGAAAATAAAAAGGTTTATGTAAAAATTGCCATTAGTTGAGGTGGTCTGGTTTTTATCAGCCTGAAAATATTAGGAGCTAAATTACTGCAACAGCAGAGCCTCATTTCGCTTGCACAGGTGGCTGAGAAACAGTTGGATCATGGCCTGGTATGTACAAGTTAATCAGCTAGGACAGGGGGGTTTATCACTCCCTTCCAAAAAGAGAGATCTGTATCATCAGTGGTCTGGTGGAGATTGCTATCAAACATCTTGTGCTAGCAAAGTCATTAGGCTGTTCAAACTCGATCAGTGCTTGGCTGCTGCACTCTTAACCAGAGAGGCATAATTGTAGCTTCTCCACAGGCAGAAGGAAATCTGGGCTCTGAAGTTTCATTCTGTGTGTTTGCATTTATCTCATGCTCTTCTAATTCTTGTTGATGGAGATATGGTAGTGGAGAACCAGTGGGCTGAAAAGTTCAAAAACATTTCAGCACAGCTTAAGGTACCTCTTCCTAGCTGAGTTGAAGATATAGTGCCCTGGACATAAAAGAAACAAAATAGCCTAAATCTCTATCAGTAGTTATTAAACAAAAGATACTTTCACCTCTATTGATGTAAATATCTGCTCTGCAAGGATGTTGGATTAAATACAAGGCAACAAAACCCGGGGTTTTGTGAGGTTTTTTAAGCACACAAACTAAGGTTATTTAGCTTAGTTAGCTAAATCCTCTCTATCAAGGAGAAATGACAGGTGCCCCTACGTCATGTCTAGGACATTAAAGTGCAAGAACAGTGACATGCAAGCAATTAATGCTCTTTAGATACCAAGTATGTTTACATAAGTGTAAAAACTTGGCAAGCAGATGGAAACATTGAATTTCAGTAGGAGTGGTATCTTCGAAACCACTGTTTGTTACCAGATTGCCCTTGAAGGATGGATTATGGTGGCTCTTAGAAATCTCTGTGAGGAACCCCTTGTTCCAGCTGGCAGACAGTTGCTCACCTAAATAGCTGCAATGATTCAGTGTGCAGGCTTTCTCCTCAGTGCAAGGTGAGTGTGTAACCTGGCCCAAATCATTAGTTATAAATCAATGCACAGGTAAGCAATATTTTGTCTGAGGACTGGCAGATGATAAGAGTTTATCTGCAATTGCATGCATGTGCCTACCCCATGATTAGAGAAGGGTAATACGAACTGGCAACGAGCTCTATTGAAATTGTACTCTGTTTAAAACAAACTGAAAACATGCACATGTAAAGCTACCACAGCCCAGCTGATGCATGGTAAGTCTTTAACCTTTTCTTGGCGTGAAAAAAGTCTTTTTTAATAGGAAAATCCATCCTCAGAAGGTGGAGGAATTTCAGGTGGAAAAGCACAGAGCCTGGTACAATAAATAGCTTCAGAGTGGGAGGATATTTAAGAAGTGTGCCTGGGATGCAAAAAGACATCTAGAAACCAGGAGAAATCCTTTCAAGAGCTGTTGGGAAAGAACAGGAGAAAGTCCAAGTGGTTTAGGGTCATCACAAACTACAGCACTGCTATTTTCTCAGGACCTGAAACACACAGCATTCTCTGAAAAATCTTGTGTATTGTGTGTCACTGTTGAAGGGCAGAGTGCAGCTGAGAACTGAGAAGTGGTTTTTATTAGCCTAGCTAAAGTTTGGTTCTTTCTTTTTTTCAAGCCAAGGTTTTTCTTATATTCAGGTATTTTTTTAACTCCTTTCATGGTGACTTACATGAAAGTGAACAGAGAAAAAATCTATTCATGTGAGGGGCTTATGCAAGGGTCTCTCAGGTCCTTCTGTTCTGTAAGAGTTTGAGATTCTATTGGACAAAACTTAAAGCATGAAGAAAGAGAATCTGCAAATCATTCATGTAAGAGATGGTTATTTTAAAACCTCTGAATGCTATCTAGGCCTTGGAAACAGTTATTATGCAGTGAATGCTCAAAACTCTTTTGGAGGAATGTAAAAGGGAACATCTGTAGAAAACAAAAACATCAGTCTGAGATGCTGTGGAACTTTTCACAACCCTATATTTTGCCTATATTTTTTCTGGGTTATATTTTTCTTTTTCTCTCTTTTTCTTCTTCATTTCTTAGGAAGACCTTGGCTATTTCTGGTACTCCTGAACTCACTGTTGTTCCAGCCAAAGTTTACTGCAGATGATTCATTTTCTGGAGAGTTGTGCATTCACTGCTTTGCAGACATTGACACTGGCACAACTCTGTGAAGCAGCTTCCACAGATAAATGCACAATAAGTGGTGGGAGAGGAAGGGAAGAGCAGGTTAACAAGGTGATACGGCTAAAAAGTTTTGAAACAATTTCGAATAACATTTTTGAGATAGTCTCAGGCCTCCAGCAATCCCTTAAACACACTCAGAGTTGATATCTCTTTCTCTCAACTCTTACTCTTGGACATGACTCCTCCTTAAGGCTCATCTGAGGATTTAACAAAGCAAAATGATGATAGTAATGATCAAGCTCTTTTACATTCTTGCTAGGACTTGATGAAATCACAGGAATTTTAGGTTTACTTTTAAAAACTTGGTTTTTTATGCCCCTATTTCCATTTTCAGTAAGGTTGTGGTGCATGCATGCATATGCATGTACCTTTGTACATTCCTTCATGCTCCTTACATGAAGGGTGTTGGCTTCATTAACAGTGATTGCTTTCTACAAGGAAGACTTATGTTTCTCCTTGTTTTTTTCCAAAACAGAGATCTCAAAGAACACTTAAAACACAAAGGTCAGATACACAGAATCACACAAATCCCACAATAATTTAGGTCAGAAGGGACCCATGCAGTTGTCTACTCCAACATCCTGCTCAGAGGAGAAGGCTGGCTTCAGAGGTCGGTGAGCTAATGGTTTCATACAGCTGAGTTTTGAATATATCCAAGACAGGATATTCCACAGTCCCAGTGCTTGTTTTCACACTTTATCTTCTTCCTTGTAAGTTTTCTCTCTAAGCATTTAGCTGGAGTTTCCCTTTTGTTTTTTCCACCTTGTCACAGCTGCCTCCTGTCCTGCTGTTATGCATCTTAGGAAGAGCCTGGCTCTGTCTTCTCCTTACCTCCTTATGAAATAGTTGAACCCAGCAACCAGGAGTGCTCCTGATCAGTGCCAAATAGACAGCAATGACAAATTGTTTCTTTTAAGATTGTTGCATGACACAAAACATGATTCCATAAACAAACAAACAAACAAATGAAATCCTTTTAATTACTTTTTGAACAAAACGTACACATGAAGGTTTCTAAGGAAGAAAATTATGTGGCTTTATTTACTGGCTTCCAAAGTTTGTTTTGCTACAATAATCCTTATTTCATAACACGTGCAAGGTATTCTGTGATTAAAAATTAATTAGAAGTGGAGATTGTGATCAAAATCATTTAGGATTTGTACTTTGCCAGCAAAATGCAACAAATTGAACACTGAAGTAGGAAGCATAGCAATGGATGTGGAAGAAAGGTAAGTTTGCATGCTTGGCATTATCACTGATATGACATCATGGTCTTTCCTAAATTCAGGCATTTGTGAGATGGACATAGAAGTAGGTGGGGTTTTTGCTGTCTTTTAATCATAGGAATATTATAGTTCACTGCTAATATTTTCCACCAAGGGCTAATGTAACCATTAACACTTTCAATTACCAGCCTTTATGAGCAAATTGCTCGTCAGTATAAGGATCAGAGCCACTTTTTAAGGGCTGTCAGTTGATTGCCTCCCTTCAGTGAGGTAGAAGTGAAGATATGTCCAGGAGTTGTCACCTGTGACTGTTCCCGGATCCTTCTAATGATAGTCAATCTCACCAGCCTCCTGCTGTCCAACATTTCAAATTTGGAAGCCTAAAACTAGGCATGTAATTACAAAGGCATGAGGTCTGCAACTGCAGGAAAGAGTCAGTGGAGTAAATATCATAGCCACAGCTGTCAGTGTTGATTGATGGGATTGCCTTGGATCCAGCTGTCCCTATTAAAAAAGATGTTATTAAAGAATATGGGCTAATTAAAGGCATACTAATTTAAGCTTCCCAGAGAGTCATCATGTGTGCTGAGGGGGAAATTCAGTGCAGTACAATAGGTCTGCAAATCTCTATGTGCCTTCAGTACAGCACTGTTCTGGTCTTCTGTTGAAGCAAACACTTACCTTTTTTCCTCTATGTTTCCCAGTGCTTTTACAGATACTTTAAACCTTATGCCATTGCACAGGTGTAGAGAGGCTGAATGCTGCACCCCAGGACTCACAGGAAAGGATTTCTGGGCAAATCATGTGACTGGCAGAAATACATCTCTGCTGCACTTGCTGCTCCTGTGGAGTAAATTGCAAAACCTGTAGGTACAATGCAAAGTTGTGTAAGCTTCTGCTTTGATCCTCACATATCAGGAAAAAAAATTAAATGTGAGAAGAAATTTACTATGACAAAAATGGTTTCAATTTTTGTAACAAAAGAAGAAAGTTCATGAGGGAAGATTCAAATTAATTTAAATGTGATCATGAAAGACTGATGGAGGGCTTCTCATCTCTCAGGGTTGGTCCAGGGGAAAGGCATGGCAGAGTCACCATCTTGTTTTCATGTTTGGTTTGAGAGGCATCACTGGAAATTACCCTTGTCAGTCTGATAGGATTCCTGTGGCTAACAAAAAGGGGAACAATTCAATACTATAAAGTATTTATACATCCCCAAGGCACATTTACAGATGTCCTTGGCAACATCAATTTCCAACCTGTTAATAGCTTTAAAAGCTAAAAGCAAAACTGTAGACCTTTTCTAGGCACTAAAAAGCAGAAAATGCTGACAGACAAGTAGTGAGTAGGCAGATCCCTCCCTGCCCACCTCTGATAACAATCAAGGTGCTGTATTGTGCATTAGCTTCAGGGAATGGATTAGCCCTTTTGGCAGCCCACTATAAAGCACTTTGCTGTAATCTCATTTTGAGATCTCAAAGGCATGAATCATCCAGGTCAAGTTTAAATAGAGCTTTGAGAGCCAGATTCCTATCTTGCTTATACCACCAAGAATAGAGAGCTATTGCTGTTAGAGCCAGTGTTGCTACACAAATGTTATCATCAGTGTGCAGGTAATCAGAACTGCACCCTAAAGGTGAAAAATTGGTATGCTAATACAAATTAGCTGAGGCAGGAAGCCTGGCTTTCTACATATAACAGTAAAGAAACAACTCCTTCTAACACCGAATGAGGAAATTTGTTATAATAAAGTTAATGGTCCAATTTAAACTAATTATTTAAGGCCTTTAATGGAGAGGTTTCTACTTCTCCACTGAGTTCACTGGGCCTCTTGTCCAACCAAAGTCCAAGCATTTCACCAGCAGACATGAACAGATGCATCCTCCCATCACATAAATCCATTCCCACCTGGTTTGGGATGAGGTCTCACTTCTGCCCCCTTCTTGTTAGTACGAGAAGGAGGTGGCAGACAGTGGGTGGCTAAATTGCTTTATCCAGCCAATGTCCTGCTCTCAACTTGCATCTGAGGGACCCCAGAAAGGGTTGAAAAGACTCTTGGGAGCTGTTCTTGGGGGGCCATATTGGCCTTGGTATTTTCCTTATTTGTCAGCTCTGTGAGTACACTGCAGGCTGCATCTTCAGGAAGCATACATTTTTCAGTTTTGCATAATTTAAACAAGGTCTGTTACATTGAGCTGCTTCTCAGGCAGGAAAATTTAGGGTGAAAGACCTGAGTACTTCAGCCTACTCAGACCTGCTCTAAGTGGCAGGACACAGGTTAATACATTTTTGAGGCAGCTGACCCTGTGGCTTCTCTCCCTTCTCATCTCCGCCTTTCCATTTAAATTGTTTACATTTTCCCCATTTGTAGGTACCTGGCAAGTAGAACAGACTTATTCCACTGCTAATGCAAGGATTTCCAGAAGAGTTGCACACAGCTTTTCCTCTGAAAACTGCTCACTTAACCTGTCCATACTTTTCTGAAGGTTTGCTTTGGAAAGAATGTGCTTAAAATCTGCTTGGATCTCAAGAGCTTCAAATACATAGGATGTACCCAGCGTCCAGAAATCTGAAATGGAACCAGACACTGCTCTGTCCAGTGACCTGGAAAAAAATCAGCATGGCTCAGAGGAGCTTGCAGGGGTCAGGTAGTCTATGCCCTGCCTTTCAGCAAGCTGAGCCCTTCCCATAACATTTCTGACAAATGTGTCTACCCTATTCTCAAAAAATCTTCTGTGGCGGAGATTCTTCTACCTCCTGAAGCAAACAGCTCTTGTATGTGCTTGTTGTTCTCAGGTGCCAACTGATAGGTAACAGCCCTGAGAAGCTGGACAGGTCTGAACCCATAGGATCCCCTATGTGACTTATCTGTTTCCATGAAGACAATTTTTGCCTACACTGGAATACTCTTTTTGGAAGATATATGGATCTGGGTCTATATGTCAGGTATATCCCTTGCATTTGACAGCAATATGAAGAGGGTCCCCCAGTGACTCTGAGCCCAAAATACTTGCACAGCAAACTTATGGAAAGTGAATTTCTGCAACTAGAAGTCAAGCTCAGACTTCTAGGATTGCTAGACATCTGGCTGCACAGTGGGGAACCTGTCAGTCCTGTAAAATGCATCTTCTAGGCTCTGCCATGGGTAGTGCAGGCAAGGTGGTGGAAGGGCAGGGGCATTTTCCTTGCAAGGCTGAATTAAACTGGTGTGTTCCTGCTAAATATGCAAATTATTGAACTGGCATATTCATAGAATCATAGAATCCTTAAGGTTGGAAAAGATTTCCAAGTTCATCAAGCTCAAACTTCACGCAGAGGGAAAAAGGTGTTATTAGAAATTGCTAACCAGCCTTTGAGGAAACTGCCCTCCTACCATGTGTTTATCAGATGTGCTAATCCTTTCCCCTCAAACAGTCTGACAGGTGCTTTTGCATGGCTTTGCTGGGCCACAGCATAGATGCCAGATTCTTTTAGGTCATTCTACAAGAGCATTTCTGTTTGTGTTTTCTTGTAGCAGGCCTCTGTGTGGACCAACACCCACCTGACAGATTTCCACGAGGGAGCCTTTCTGCAGGTGGGTATTTTTAGGAAGTGATGGGGAAAGAATTGGGGGAAAGTACTGATCTTTGTATGTGTGTACTGTTTTGTGATAGCATACCACTTATTGCCTGCAATGTAATCAGCTTTCATTATGATTAATACTGTTCTGCCAAAGAAAGAAGCTGCCTACACAGAGACATTCAGGGGAGCAGCTCATCAAGTGGGTTCACAGCCCTCAGGTTCACCCCCCAAGAACTTCAGACAAGTTAGGCCTTTTCAGTTTGTCTGTTTTACAGCCACAACACAAATATTTACATTCTACACATTCTCTGATGCTTCTGTTAATGTCTTCATAGTGACTGACAATGTTTTTTGCAAAAGTTAAAAGGAGAGCTGTCGCAAAATCTTTTGCCTCTGGTAATAAACACTGCTGCAGGCAGCGCTGCTACTCAGCTGCCATTCAAGCCCAGGGTTATGAGGAGTGTTTGCAGAGAAATGCACCCGGAATGCAAAAGCACTTTCTTTTCTGCTTACATTTTGTTCTCTCAACACTTGGAATTTAAATGTTTCAGTCAGAGGTTCCTCTTTGTTTTGCTGGAAAATTTTAATCTTCCCCCAAGAAGCCTAAACCACCTACAAAACCACAAGTGCTTTCTTTACAAAAGATGGAAGGCAAAGCTATTCTGTCTGATGCTTGGGCAAGAGGAAGAACAAACAAATGCTGCTCAATTACACAAAGTGAATTGAATGTGAAGGCAGGAGACATCTTAACAGAGTGCAGACAACTCAGGATGGAGACACGACTCTCTTTACTATGCAATTGTCACAAGATGTTCCCTCTCCACAGATGTGGAAAGAGACAGAGATGCAGCTGTCAGCCAGACTCCTCTTCATCCTCTCTACCTTCATCCCCAGCACAAGAAAGCATGTCCTTAAAATATACACATAGACCAGTTCTTCAGCAAAGAGAGTCTGTTTGTGTTCATTTATTTAAGATCTCTTTTAAGTAATTAATCTCTTTTATGGAGGATATCAAGGGTCTCTACTCCAGCATCTCACAAAGCACCAGCAAGGAGTACCTGGGTGATGGTTCTTGGCTTTTCATATGAAATTTTGTACCCGTGAAAGGGGCAGAGAAGCAAATGGATCAAGAGAAAATACTGAGAAAGATGAAGAAAACATCAAGCTGAATTCTTGCCATGTATTTCATTCTCCTTCTCTTCCCCTTCTCAGTTTTCATTTGATATGGTTTAATAAGTACATAGCTGAAATGGATTGGAGGCCTATAACGATAGCTTCTGACATCAGTTGACTACACTGCTACATCACCAACCTTCAAGAGTTTGCAGATTATGTGTCCTCTTTAATTATAATCTGTGAGTCATGTTGAGAAGCAAAGATGTTTTCTATATACAGCATTCCACTGGAAGAATTTGCTTTTCCCCAGCCTGTTTGATTACTAGCCCGTAACTGAGCACGTATTTTCTCAGTGACTGTACATCACCTTTCAATGTGACCCATAATGAGAAACACTGCTTAGGGTGAGGAGAATGGATCCACTCCGTACCTCAAATTAGGCCTATATTAAATGAATACTTTTTGCTTACCAGAAAGAATGTGTTACAGAGTCCTGGAAGATGTGTTCCTCACCAGGAAATGCTCTCAAAGTAATTGCAAGGGCCTTTTATGCATCCCGAGATTGTTGTTTCCTCTCAGTCTTCTCTTGCCTAAACAACTGCATTTCTTTCAACTGCCCCTGACAATCCACGTTTCCTTGGGCTCTGATTATCCTTGTCACTCTCTTATTTGTATGCCAATGCTTCCATCTTCCTCTAATTATCGTATTCTGGATGAGAGGCAGGATTACTGCTGAGACCATGCCAAAGCTGGAGGGAAGGTGAGGATTGCTTCACGTCTTGCATAAAACCCACCTGCTTCTAAATGCCAGAAGGAGGCAGGTAGAAACAGTGCAGCTGTGTGACACTGAAAACTCTTCAATTTGCAGATCTGAATGTTTTCTCCCAAACTTAATTTCATCCAGTGGTTTTCCATCTTCTATTTGTGCTGCTAACTATTCCTACCTTTTCACCTGTCCTTGCTGAATTGCATCCTATTTGTTTCAGAATGCTCCTCCAGCTGATGAATTTTAATTCTACACCTGTAGAGCTTGAAACTCACATTAAACTTCAGATTGTATACAAATTTCATAAGGAGCACTCCCAGCTCATGTATGAGTCATTAGTGGAAATACTGAGAAATGCCAGAAATGGGATGGATTTTTGCAGGAAGCCACAGGACATCCTTCTAGTTTGACAGGGAAAACTGATAGCTCTTGGCATTAGGTTTTCAGGCAGTTGTATATAGCTTCTAACTATTTCAGCTAGAGCAGTCATTTAGAAAAAAACCTCTAGGAGAGTATTCAAGCTACTTCAAAACCCTTACTGTTAGAGAGCAAAATGCCTCCTATTTACCTGAATGCTGCTCAGGAGAGCAGTCAGGGACTTTTTGCTATTAGTGGCAGTACTAGCTTAGGAAACTGAGCCTAGGAAACCCCATCTACAGGACATTCCTCAAGCTTATTTAAAAAAAAAAGTCAAATTAGTAGGTTTTCATGGTCTTTAAAGTAAAAATACAGCACATGACATCTATTTCTTTTGAGTGTTTTGGATTAATTTTAGCATAAAATGCATTATTTGACATCAGTTGGCCTTGAGAAATTCTTGCTGGATTTTTAGGGGCTTGTAAAATAGATTTTGCTTCAGTTTCTTGAGTGTTAGAGCTAGCCTGACAAGGTTAATGTTCTGGCATTTCTGCCTTCCTACTCCACCCATTTTTTAAAAAGAATGGATATGCCACATCCCCTTTCCAAGGTTTCTGTTTTCACCTGTCCCCCATAATTCTCAAAAGCAGTACTTGTGAACTGCTTGAGATTGCACCACTCAGTTCTTGATGCATGTCAGAGTGAGTTCCACTGGGTCAGTCTGAGCCAGGAAATGCTATTTAGAGAAATGTAGTATAATTTAGGTAGCAAAGAAATTCTGGAATTCATCTGTTGCAATCCCAGCTCACAGGGACAACTTGAACTTACCTAAGTATTTTCTGCTTTTTTTTTTTTTCTCCCATATTTTTTTCTGTCTTATTCAAGCTGAAGCTCACTCCTTTTTATTGCTAAGGCTAATAGTTGTAGTCATTTGATTACAGGGAAGACTAAACAAGACAGAATATCAGAAAGCTGTGCATTAGCTTTCCAGTCTCATGGAGTGATGAACCAGGTCTTTTTATCTTCTTTTGAAGATTGTGTTCATTGCATATTTCCCTGTTTCTGTCTGCATATTTGTCAAAGAAGGAAACCAGGTAGCTTTTGGGTTTGTGTTGGGTTTTTATGGCCAGGTTTTGGTAGCAGGAGAGCTACAGGCTTCTGTGAGAAGCTGCCAGCAGCTTCCCCCATGTCCAACATAGCCAAAGCCAGCCAGCTCTGAGGTGGAAGAGTGACCCACATTGCAGCAGTCCATGAAGGACTGTTGCCTGGGTGATGGACTCATGCTGGAGAAGTTTGTGGAGTACTGTCTCCCATGGGAGGGAGCCCAGGGTGGAGCAGGGGAACAACCCCTCTCCCTGAGCAGCAGAAGGAACAACGTGTGAGGAATTGACCATAACCCCCAGTCCCTGTCCCCTGTACTTCTGGGGGAGCAGGTAGAGCTGGGAATGAGGGAGGGTTGAGGGGAAGTTTTATTAAGGTTTTATTTTTCATTATTGTGCTCTGATTTTGTTTGTAATAAATTCAATTAATATCACTAATTCAAGTCTGGTCTGCCTGTGATGGTATTTGGTGAGTGATCTCTCCAGTCCTTATCTCAATCCATGAACCTTTCATTATATTTTCTCTCCCCCACAGGGTTGCAGAGGGGAGAGACAGAGTGACTTTGGTGGGTGCCTGGAATCCAGCCAGGGTTAACTCACTACACATCTACATAATCCAGTAACTATCTCACATTCCTCCTGACTAATCTGAACTAGCAAAATAATCTTTTCATGACATTCAGAGATTAAAATTGTTTAGAAGTGCAGCTAAACTATTTTTAAGAGTGGTCATTCCTATTTCACTGCATATTTGTTTCTTGAAGGAAAAATTATTGAACAATTCACATTCTCTTCGATGCAAAGACAGGTGCCACTTCCCTTACATACTTCATTAGGAACCTTACTGCTTGTTCTTGCTAATTTTTCCCTTTCTACATTGTTACTCAATGCAGTCCCAAAAAATGTGTCAAGGGCATGCCTCTCAAAAAAAGTTGGGCCATAAAACTCAAGTGATTTTTAACAGGGGTAGCATTAGAACTAGAAATGGCTTTCAATATTTATCTATATTTGGTTTTGCTGCACTGCTGGCTCTTAATCTGTTTAAATCTACAGTGTAGACGTCATTTTCCCAGAATTACTGAAAACAAAAAAACCTTGTTTCTCCCTTTCATCAGACGAGTTATTTTCAGGCCTATCACCTTCTGACACAGACACTATAATAGCAAATCCTATTTGTGTTAATCTCTTGAATATGGTAGAAAAGAGTGTTAGACTGTAGAGTTTGGAAGCTCTTTCTCAGGTTTATTCTCTTTCAGAAAGAAGTCAATATAATTCCTAATGATTTGATTTTGAATGAAGTCTCTGGACATTATCTTTATTAATGGAACCTATTACCACTTGCATTGATTTCTCCCTGGGAAAGAAGGCTGGCACACAATCTGCACTGCTCTGGGTGTCTCCTGGGAATGGCACCACTCTGATCTGACAGCAGCTGACACACACACCCAGAGGAGCTGGTTAACACTTCTGCTGGCATGGAGCTGAACCAGTTGACACGAGCCATTGGCAAAAGTCTCAGAGCTGGATTTTAAAGAGCATTTAGGTGTCTTAGGTTTGTACAAATGTTGATATTTTCTTGATTGGGGTTTCTAGACCCCAGAGAATATGTCTAGAATAATCACTGTGGTGTGCAAGTGAGTTTAAAGTAAAAGAGTGTGCAAAGACAGGATTTTGAGTCCTGAAAGTAATAGAGCTGTGTTAGAATTGCACTGTACTGGGCTAAATAATACTATTTCTCTACTAGGCAGTTTCCCTGGTGTGAGTCTTTGCTGACAGGGTTGTGGCTGCTGAAGCTGTAGATGGCTGAGAATTGGGCTGAATTCTCTGCTCTGCTCTGTTGCCCACTGTGAGCTCATGGAGTCACTGGGGTCAGATCATGATCATGGATATTTCAATTTGTGAAAGCTGGGGACTTTCAACATAGCTCTTGATGAAAACACATAGATGCTTTCTGCTTTTTGTCAGTGAGGCTTCACTTGTAGCTAAATGCTTCTTTAAAAGTGTTGCTTCTTTGGGAGTATTACTAAAAAGAACATGAATTAGGACTTGAAACACCTCTGAAATATTGAATGTTTACAAATGCATAAAAGAACCCCACCCACTCAGGAGATGTGGCATGTTTGTGTGCTTCAAATACCTCTTTACTTCAGCATAATCATGTGTTCAGTGATAAAATTTCATGTCTCACAGAAAAAACACAAAAGCTTTTCCATTTAAACAAATCGCTTTCTATTACATGGGCATTCAAAGTAATTTACCTGTACATCTATAAAGCAAGTGCAATAAATACATTTGTCTTGTATTTGGATTCTGCTCTACAGAATTATTTTCTCTTTTCAGCTAAGCAAAAATATGAAAGATGACTAAAAGTGAATGTTGCAATATTGCTTTGTGCCGAATTCATTCAATTCAATTTTCTAAGGGAAAATATTGTGACATCAATTCAACGCTGTGCCTTGGAGTGCTAGCCTTGGAGTGCTATTCTATACAAGGCATGTATAGAATTGTATTTTTTTCCTGTAAGAGATGAAAATGCAGCTGCATTCAAATCTTAATTATTCATGAAACTACTTTTTCCCTCTTCTTTCTCCTTTTCCCTTCTTATTTCTTTCTTCCTTCATCTTTCTCTCTTATCCCTTTTCCTCTCTCATATCTTCTTTTTTCTTTTTTTTTTTTTTTAAACAGAATGTAAACAGGAACATGATAACTGCCAGCAAAACATGGAATAAAGGGAAGAAAATTCACAGAAAATGTCATTGTCAAATGGTAGTGTATGGCAAAGACCAATAGGGAAGATTTCATTTTAGAAAAAACACAGAGACAGAAGAGCAAGTGGGTGGCTTTAAAGTGATGACACTTTGCTTGTGAAATAAATGCACAAAACTGTGCATAGATTTAAACAAGTAAAAGCCTCACGTATTTGTTCTATATTGCATGGCTGTTTTTTCCCTACTCACTCACTGCTTCCTAGTAGTCAAAAGAGACAATTTTTTTACTACAAGGCTTCACATACTCTAAATTTAAATGGTAATAAAAGCATCAAACAAAGTTGCATGAATCAAATCTTGAAGCATTAAACCCCAATATTCATTAGAGTTGAAGAAACCACAGTTACAGACATCCATAGCTCAGTGAACACACCTGAATGCACTGTCATGGTCATTCTTGTGCAATGAGCACTCAATGCAACTGCATGCAAATGAATCCAATGTTTTACTCAGAACTCTGCAAATCATATCAATTGATGTAGGTTATCCCCAAAATTTCTGCGAATATGGTCCAGTTTGGAATAAGCAACTGTAACAATTTTAAGGCTTCAGGAACTAAGTTGGAGTGCCATGTTCTTATCAAACATATAAGTAGAGAAATAAAGTTGAATCTTTGCAAAAATATCTTACAAACTGTATTGCGGCTGTGGCAAAAAAAGACTGGCTCTGTCAGATATTTTGACTATGAGGAGAGTGGGCCAATTTCTGCAGCTGAAGAAGCCTTCAGAAAGCCCTTTAAAAATGAGGCCAAATCCTTCAGCTACAAAACAGGTGCAACACTAACTGATTTTAGAGTGCTGCTCATTGTACAGTTGAAGCAGAAAGTGCCATGAACAAAATAAAAAGAAATAGATCAGCTTTTTTTGTCTAATAGTACTGGAACTTCAATTGGTGCTCATGTGTGGGTGTACAATGATGCAAACTTTTAAGCTATTTAAGTGGTTATTCAATATAACTTTTAATACTGTTCAGTGTGCAATTTCAGACTTCAGCTTTCTGCCTTATGCTGTGCCATGCCTCAAGTTTCATAGGGCTGGAAACAAAGTTTTGGTAGAAGAGGAATCTAGCTCTTTGATTTCAGCTTCTGCTTTCCAAAACATAGCAGTTTTGTGCCTTGGAATAAGGTGAAGGTACACGGTATCTGTGCAAAGATTTCCAACTTTTTCTAAAGAAACTCTTACATGTTTCCAGAAGTCAGATTTTAATGATGCAATATGATGCTGAATTTGTGTGAAATGTTTCCTATTCCACGTGGTTGTAATGTAGATTGTGTATGTCACCATTCAGGGTATATACTCATCCTTATTCTGAAAGAATGGACAGCTCAAGCATTTCCTTCCTCTGAGGAGTACGAGGCTTTTCATTACTGTTTGGATTTGCATATTAGTCCTAAAGCTTCTCCTAGCCAATAGTCTCCTGGAGTTTCTAATCTGTTGTTGGATTGCTGAGATATTTTTTCTTTACCTGTGGCAGAAACTTCTCATTTGAATAGCTTGTCTGCAGTCAGCTCTGGTTGCTGGCACTAGTGACATCCTTGATGAGTGCTGAGAATGTCACTGTCTACATAAAAACGCTTTGGAAAAATTTGACAAACATGAAAAGCAGACATTTTAGTAGTTTTATAGAATAAAAATTTAAAGATTTTTTAATTTAAAAACAAAACAAACTAACCAAACAAACACCCACTCACCCCCCCAAAAAAAACCCCACAGCCAAAAGCAAATAATTATATTGGAATAGGTGCATTAATGCATTTTAATATAATAGTTTGATAAATAAACTGAAATGTGTAGTTATTTGTTTTCCAATATACATATAAAAAAAGTTTTCTTCAGAGGCATTGATATTGGTCATTACAAATGAGATGCTGAGAGAAGTCCCAATCAGATAAGTTTACCAGGCAGGTAAAGTGTCCATCTCCTATGTTGCTGAGATTCAATGGCATGCTCCCCTATTTATCTCTCATCTACATAAGCTGATATTTAGGAATAGCTATTGCCTTTTAAATTAATGAAATTTTTCTTTATTAGCAGCTATCAAGTTTAAGCAAGTCCTTGTTAATCACATCAAGCTTTCCATTTATCAATGTGTAACAATAACTCACACAAAAGCTACACCAGAACAGGATTAAATGTAGCAGATACAAACTCAGGTATTTCTGAATCACAGAACATGTTGGATTAGGTCTGTTTTAAAATACACCAACAGCAGGTAAATGCATGCCTCAGTCCTGATATAGTTTATCTCCTCAGCAGTCTGGCCTGATACTCCCATCTGATCTTTACATTTGTTTTTTGTAAGAGTTTACCTCCAGTCCAAGGTCTTGCCCTTACCTTCAAGAGACTCCAGGCAGGATTCATCAGACCAGCTGTAGACTCCTACATCTGAGTGAGTCATCACAGGCTCACTGTACTGTCAGAGAAGAGAAGTAGGTGCTTGGTGACAGAAATCTCATCCTGAGGTCAGTGCCTAAAATAGAGCAGAAAATTCTTGCCCAGCAGTGCTTATTTCTTTCTGTGGACTATATTTGGGTAAGATGAATTCCACCCACGCACAACTGAACTTCTGCAGCAAAGGGGAAAAGTGGTCTGCAGACTTTAAACACTAGCTGGATAATTACAGAAGACACCCCACTGCAAATATTTCCCCTGCTGGGACTGACTAAGTGAACAGATAAGTGATGAACATGTTACAAGACCTAATGAATGTTGGAGGAGGTGCTGGCTACAGGGGAGCTGGATGTGAGTGTACAGGACATGGCAATGTAGAGGGAGACAGGAACCCAACTGCTTTTCCCAATTTGGTAATCTGCCACGCAGCTCTTACTTTATCTAAGCATGAATGTACTCCTGTTCAATGTAAAGGCTATATTTAATAAGCCTGTGACATCAGCATCCTACTCCTCTTCTTGGAACAATTAAAATATTTCATATTAAATCAGTGCATATGTTGTTCCTGGCTATGTCTGAGATCACTTAGTACTCCTTATGATCTGAAAATAAGTGCTTGGGACATTACAACTGCTGATTTTTATCAGAGTCCTACTGGAGATAGAGAATTTTCACATGAAATCTCTTGCTTTTAGAATTTGGTTCTCTATCAAGTCTAGCAGAGAGTGTTTTCTGACTTCTGTGGCAATGAAAATGTTCTTAGTGATTATTTTTCTCTATACTGTCACTTGTCAAGAAGAGATGGATATTTCTGGGTCTCCTCAGAGGAAAATTAAAAGCCAGTACATAGGGAATTTCCTTCCTTTACCTAAACAGCTTCTGGCTACAAAATAGTGGATTACTATACTCTGCAGTTGTAACAGTATGCTGCTGTTTAAGAAAACATGTCTGTCAATTTAATAATTAGGCAGATACCAGCTTTCATTCAGTGGATCAGAAATAATGTACCAATTATCTAATGCTATATTGTTTTGCAGGCTGATTGAAACACTGTAGTTGACTCCAAACTTTCTGATTTCATTATCATTAATGCAATTTTCTGTTCAGTTTTTTTTTTAACAGCTACTGGTACTTAGAGGTTTACTATCATTGTTGTGCAATCTATGCCAATGCTAGGATTTCCATAACTTTTTACCATCACACCAGTCTACATTGTTTTGGATGAATGAGAGTCATGAGAATTAGCAGATTGTTAATAGATCATAATAAGGTTTTCAGTGATTTAACTTATTCTCTTCTAATTTACAATGGCAACACTGGACATAGATTTTACTGACTTAAAGAAGTTATAGTGACCTCTGTTGCAAATGACTGATTTCGGCCACTTAAAGAATCACCATCAAAGATTAACAAAAATAGGTTTTAATTATGAAAGTACAACCTTAACAGACCTCGATGACAAGGTTCACTCTGTTACTCTACAGAGTGAGGCATGGATAGGAAAATCAGATTGGAATCAATTTTTTATTATTTACATTGAGACCAGGGATGGGAAAGGATAGGACTGCAAAGGATAGAGATACATAAAGATAAAGGTGTAAAAGAGTCAGAGCTGTATAAATCTTTATTTGTGCATAAAGGTACCTATCAAAAACTCACCTCAAGTTCAGTGAAATACATAAATCCCTTTGTGTTTCTCATCAGGCATGGGTTGCACCTTGAGGAATGTCCTGTGGGGTATCATCCTAAGGCTTGTCATCAGCAATGGTCTTTCAAATATTGCCACCTGAAGGGTTTGTGAAGTCCAAGAGGTGTCCCACTCAGAGGGAGGTGTTGGTGCAGCCTGTGGTCCAGAAGAGCTCAAAAGACAGCTGTTTATAGAGTCTCAAGAAGATTGGTTTAGTCATCTGTAAAACTCTGTCCTCAGGCTTTTAATTACTGGAGTTTACAATAGGTTTGGAATTTGTTTCCAAAACTCCAGCAGCAATGGTAAAATGGATAAAAAAAGCCTGGGCACTAGAGCAAACCAAGCAGCAAGATCTCACTTCCACTTCTTCACGAAAGAACTTCCTAGGTGTACTAGTTTGAAAACAAACCAGTGGGAGGCACCAAGTCAGAATAACAATTTAATGGGGAAGTTAAAGAAAAGGAAAGAAAAAAACTAAAAGAAAACACTGGTTCAAACTGACAGAGTCAAGATGCAACCTGAGTCCCTGTTAGGCAGGGTGGTGGTAGCAGTCTGGTAGAATGGTGGCTGCAGTCCTCTGAAGCGGTGATCCTGTAGTAAAGGGGTCTGCTCTTCCTTAGAGGGTCCAGTGGTGGCTGTGTAGCTCCCGTCCTCTGGAAACCCAGTGGAAAGGCCTCCTCTCTGGTGTTCAGCCTCAGCTTATATCCACGTTGGGATGCTTGGTTCCTCCCTCTGGGTGGAGCATCTCACAATGGGGTAATGAGTCATGAGGCCAGGTGTTGATTGGGCTCATTAACAGAAGATAGTCCGGAGGGAGTTATCTATGAGTCATGCGGCAGGACAATGATGGGCCATTAACAGCAAGATAGTCTGGGGGGAGGAGGCAAGGAAACACTGCCCCACCTGATTTCAAGGGCTGATGGGGATGGTAATAGAATACACTGCAACCCAGGACACTAGGCTTGCCAGGGTAAGGCCGACATTTTTATGGGGGAAGGGCCATTGCAGAGCAGGCACTCAGCATTTGTTGAAATTTCACTTGCATGGATCTCTTGGTCTACCATTCCCTCTTCTAAGCCCATCTTGTGTTGATGACCATTCTGAATACTATTTTAGGACATCTCATGTCTTCCACACAACTCAGAACTCAGCTATCTGACTCCACACTCAGCTCTTTTCTCAGGAACTTCTCTTGTGGGTGCCTGACTAGTTACAGTAGTCTCAGCAAAATTAGTGGCTTATAAGACAGTCAACTGTTTCCATATAGGAAAGATAGTTGCATCACCATGGTGTCTTCACCCTATGAAGTCTTTATTTGTGAAAATCCAGAATGGCAGAATCTACTCAGATAAAACTTGCAAGTTTTCTTTCTGGAGAACAGCAGTTTTCAAATTTTTTTCTAAATTTCAGTGAGCACACAAACTTCCATCAGCTGCATCTCTTCTTACTGCTGAACTTCAATCAAACACATTCTGGATGTCCAACAATCAAAGCATTAAGCTGAGCTTAATGTCTAATTGGAGAGAATTTTCTTTTCAAGTACAAAGGGGCACTGCCTTCAGTCATGTTAGCTTTCAATAATGGAGACAGGTAAACTAATCCTTTCTTTCCAACCAGACTACTCTGAAAATAGGCCAGGTCCCACTGGGAACAAAAGATGCTCCTAGAAAAGTCTGTAATTAGACAACTTCAGCTGCTCTACACAAATGTCTCATTAAAGTTCCACTATGATCAAGCCTGCTGATGCATAAGACATACATAAACACCTCAGCTGAAAGCTGTATTTTCTATGATTCACTCTCTGAACAAATAGTTCAGAGACTGATTATCACTTTAATCCAAACATATAGCCATTCTTCTTCATTGATAACTCAGTCAAATGCCTATTGTAGGTAACAGAATATTTTCCAATAATTTTGAAGGATCCAATAAGTTGGATCAGGCCCTGAGAAACTCCCATGCTGCACCTGCAAAAAAACTCTTCATAACACTTAGTTCATTCATCTGAGTTGTAGGCACAGATTGCAGCTGGGTCTGGTCACTGACTCAGAGTCGGTGACAATTAGATTTTTGCTTGAAGTTTATATTTATATGCTGATGTTAAGTCTGATATTTCAAAAAATAAGGTCAGAGTGATGAAGCATGGGAGAAAGAAGATCAAACTTGGTAATTTGGCTAATTTATTTTTTAATTTATTCACAGAGTTCTGGACTGTCTGCCTTTTTGCAATACAGCTGTCTTCAACTGAAAGTCAAATTATCTCTTCTGAAATTAAGATTACAGTGATTAAGTACTAAAATCTTAATTTTTGACACTGAATCCTGATTTTACACTTCCCATCCTGCAAAAAACCTTTCCACTGAAAGCAATAATGGTTTCAAGTGGGCACAAGACCACAAGGTAGCCCTTGTTAGCTTGCTGCTTCTGTGTGATTCACTGTGAGATTGCAAAATCAATTTTCCCCTTTTAAGACTGATGGTGTCAACTCCTGCCAGTAGCTCATATTTAGAGTGTGTTTCTTTCAGCAGTAAAAGTGAGGCAGAATTGTGATCTGCCTCCCTGCATTTTGGCTAAATAATCAGCAATGCTAGAGAAAGTTGTTTTTCTAGAGAAGTCCTTGAAGGTCAATCACAAGCAGTTAAGTGAGATACGGCTTGCTCATACTATACATTTTTTTCTAACTGATTCAGAACCTCTTTGGAAAGAATCTTGACCTTATTGAAATGAACTGGGGGAAATGGGAGAGAAAAGTGAAGCCTGTAGCTGAAAATCTGAAGTTTTACTTTAAGATATTCACAGAGAAAACATGTGATTTTGATGTCACCTAACATAATCAAAAGAAATTTTGAGAGAAGAGTTTACATCTGCAGTCGAAGACTAATAGAGAAAGGGTCATGCTTGTGCAACTTCATTTTACGTAGGAAAAAATTCCATATTTTATTTTTAATACAGTTATTTCTACACTATCTCTAGGCTTTTTCTTCTAGGGATTTACCAGAGAGTTTTGATGTTCAAGGCTTGTTTTGAAGCTCTCTGTGCTGCAGTTTTCTGTTACAGATCCTGGGGACTGACAGATGCTCTGATTCTTCTTGGTACAGTGCCAGCAGTGGCAGCAGGTAGTGAACTACCCTGTGTGCTGCCAGCCCAGATGGCATGTCCACACATTAATTGGTTCTCAAGAGTCAGTCCTCCTGAGTCCACCCATTTGTTGCTTTCATAGACTACTGCCTTGTCTCATTAATCAATGTTTGCTTCTGCAAACTTCTGCAAAGATGGTGAAATAGAAATACGGCTTTGTGTAGCATTGAAGTTCAAAACTTATTGGTTTGCAAAATAAGGATGACTTCCTAACTTTCACAGTTAGCACCCTGGAGACTGAACTGCTGTCTCAGAAAATGATCATAGAGCATTGAGGCACTGGAACCTGAATAACTGATAGAACGACTTGAGTTTCTCCTCCCAGACCTGTTCTCCGTCTCCATCCTCACTGGGCAGTGCCATAATATCGTAATTTGAAGTTGGGAAACATGTCCCTTTTCTCTAGATGTATGGGTGGAGTACTGGTCATTTCACTCTCTTCAGACAAAAGTGGGAAGAGCTATGAAAAAAAAAATCAATTAGATTTATCAGTTCCTTTTCAGTGACTTTTTCTGCTTTAAAAGCATTCAACTAGAATGCAATTCCTATTATCTGCTTTAAACTGCAAAGCAGCTGCTAGAAGCCTTTCACATAATCTGGGCTTTTATTTTTCTTGAAGCTCATTGATTATCTCAAGACTCCCTCATTTTTTCTTATATGTTTCTAAATAAGCCATTTTTAGGCTTGCAAATATTGATCCTGAATGAGAGCAGATAGGGATCCACCTAGGAGGGGGATGAATGGAAGCAGGCTCTCCCTCCCCTGCAAGATCCAGCTGCTGCACTGCTGTGAGGGCAGTAAGAATGCACAGTGCAGCACCATGGTTTCTCTTTGGCTCTGTTGCCCTAGAAGGTCCCTCTCTCACAAGGCTGTTTCTCCTGCTACAGTGCCTGTCTGCTGTGCTGCTCCTTCTGTGACTGTGAGGTCTGGGAAAAATCACTTGAATTCCCATCACTGTTAGTAATCACTTGATCTAGATTACTTTCCCTATTGACTCCAGGTTTTGTACATGCTTTCCTGTGTTGGAAGAGAGCTGTGTGGAAGGAATTGATCACTGTGAATGCTCTTGTGTTTGGGGTGTTGTAAGGAAGGCACTGAATAAAAGGATGCTGACTGCTGGTGCCTTGGTTGTGGAGCCTTCCCTCCCCCTTCCATTCTTAAAAATTGTTTTTATCTTCTCAGAAGAAAAAAAAGAGATGGAGACAAGAGGGGTCTTTTGCCAAGTCATCACAGTTCTACTGGTGAGCTTTCTTTCTATCAAAAATTATTTTTCTATTAATCCACAGAGCATCTATTCTTCTTTCAAGAACATTACCCTGACAGAAGTGCTGTATGCCACTAGCTCTTCAGAGACCTCTTCACATATCTCTTGAAAAGTTATCCCTGAGAATTCACTTTCATATTACACCTTCAAAGATGCCTGCTGTGGTCTCAAGGTTTGCTTGAATTTCTAAAAAACATGGAGCAGAGAAGAGAGTTTGTTCTAGCTAAATCCAGAGGAGACCACATCAGTCCATCAGTGCTGTTTCCACAACATCAGTGTGATATATCACCATGTGAACAGTGGGTGTTTGCTATCAAGTACCATAATACAGGCTCAGCTCTGTCTCAGCCCAGTTACTTCCAGAGCAGGGCTGGGTCATATCCAGTGAACTTTGGTCCCCATGGAGGTGTACCACATCTGTACCCACCAAAGTTGTCCACCTTTATACCTGAATTGATCAGAGATAATAATTCAAATGGAATCTGCTTTGTGTGAAATAACATTTTTGAACCTCAGGTATCTTCTGCACAACTAATACCTGAGCTAAGTGTGATGACTGCATCACCTGGGAAAGCCAGCTCTGGAGAGAAGGCATCTGAGGTTTGCACAGCTCAGAGAGGTCCTTTCTTCTTCTCTCAATGCCAAAAGGCCAGGTGAGGTGAGAGGGCGAGACATATGTCCAGAGCAGCCCCGAGCCATTCTGACCCTCAGTTGCAGTTTGGCCCCTTGTTCTTGCTCATGGGAGTTAGAGCAGCATTTGAGAGCTCTGAGCTGAAAATGAGAGCAGATCTAATAAGGAAGACAGAAACCAACCCAGTGTACTGAGGTTACAGGACCTTGTGAGTACAGAGCCTTTTAAACCCAATGTATTACTCTGTAAACTTCATTTTGTGAATGGATATGCCTTAAATGTTTAGGTTGCTGGCTGCCTTAAACCTACTCCCTCCCCTCCAAGTTATGACCTCAGTATTTAAAATCTTTTAATAAAAAAGGTCTCTCAGGTACATCTATCCCCTCTGACACAAAGACATACGCTTGTTAAAAACAAATGGAAGACCTTACTTCAGTAAAGGAAATTGGGATTTTGTCTCTTTGAGCTGTGCGTGGGCAAACTCAGCAACATGGCACACCTTGGAGAGCCTTTCAGCAAGAAAGGACCTTTTCTGCAGCTCAGAGCCCTGTGGGAGCCTGAGACGGCTTCTGCTTGTGTCCAGCTCAACAAACTTAGACTCTGCAGATGCAGCATAGGCTCTGTGTGTTGTGGTGACTATTCTTATGTCATGTGTTCATGTATAGCCTGCTGAAAATGTATATCCAGTAAAAGTAAAATTGTTATAAGATACAGCAGAATGAGAAAGTCTTATGGTATCAGGACATACAAGAACCAAAATACTTCCATAATCAATTAAAAATGAAGTAAAATCAGGTACAGAGCACAATTCTTTTTGTCATTCAGAATTTCAATACTCATTACCTTTCTTTCTTGAAAGGGAAAGTTTTGCCCACATAATGCAGAATTTCACATAATGTGTTTTCTCCTGTCCTAATGTATCCACATTCTTGTTTAGCTCTGGGCAAGTGTTGGTAGACATTTTAAGAGAAACCCTGGAGAGTTATTCACATTAGCATCAAAAAAAGGATTTTCTACCTTCACAGTTTCTCTGTCCTCCAGAATTTCCTTTTGCTGGAAATTAAGGGACATCTTCTGTAGTTCTCAAACATAGACTCCCTGGAGGTAGAACTTTGGAAATAAAAACAAAAAAACACAGAGAAGATCATGGGACAGAAAGGGCGAAAGTGGAGTGGAAAAGAGAGAAAACTTACCAGCAAGACCATACATCTGCTCAGTTGGAACAAGTGCAGGGTTGAATGGAGCAGGTCTGAGAGAAAAAAGAAATGATTGTTAAGGTAAATATGTTTTTTGATGTTTTGCCAAATGAGTGGGTGTTCACAACAGACTAAGGAGAGTGTAAGCGATTTTGTAGGTGGTCCTAGGAAATGAAAGAGAGCCTAGGGATGGTGATGAGAGGAGTGGATGCGCAGGAGGTTTGAGACTTTATTGCAGTCTGGGTAAAGGAGCAGAAATCTGAACATGAATTTAGATCTGCTCAGACTTCTTAAGGATAAGTCCCACTTGTTACTGTGGTGGAAGGTAACATGATAGAAAAGTCTTTGGAGACTCATTTGGAAGGAAGGAAGTACCTGAATGTTTTTGCAAAGTAAAGAGACCAGAAATAAAAGCCAGTTGAGGGATGGAGAATTTCCAGTCCTGTGTGGATTTTTTTTTTTTTGATTGGTAATTAACCTCACTTGAAAATCTCAAATCCTCATTTCTGCCTTGAGTTTTTCAAACTTAACTTTCAGCTGCCAGCCACTGAATTATACTGTGCTTTTAGCTGATGCCTTACAGATCTTACAAGTACCATTACATGGTCTTGGGTGATTTTTTTTGTTTGGTTGGTGTGGTTTGGTTTTGATATATTAGTTTCATGCTGTGGACATAAAAAAGTATTTCCTTTTTCAGTTCATTTGTGTGTGTTTTGGGAGGCATTTGGACTATCTTCTACACGTAAAAAAGCTCCTTAAACACTTTTGTGTTTCTCAAAGGTGGACAGATCCTTCGTATAAAGGGAGGTGAGGTGAAGGGAAGCTGATTATTGTTTCTTAACTTATTATAACACTTGAGAGCAGGTGCTGTAAAAGCTGGGGCTGTTTGGCCCATTCACACTCTTTTGCTTCTCCCTCCTCCTTCTAAAACCTGCCCCTGATATGAGATACATAACGTAATTTTGAATAAATAAGAGTTCACATCTCATATTATGGTTCATGAACAAAATATAGATCACAGTGCGAAAATGAAAACTCTTAGAATCCTGATTTAATGTGGATAGTTTTTGTACTTCAGGACAAAGCTTGGCAAGTTGAGTGTATTTATTTGCTGAAAGCCATCTGCTGAAAAAGATTGTATGCTGAACAGTAATTTTAGGTTATTACTGCAATTCTGCAAAGGAAGGAAGTGGGAATTGACTACTTATTTTTCAGCTCCTCTAGACTAAATGAGAATGACAAGCACTGGGAAAAGAAACATGATTTCAAACATTGGGTGCTCTCTCATGGGAAAGAAGCAGAAATAATTGATGTCTACAAGTAAAGCACTCATTAGGAGGGACATGTGTATTAGGGAACCTATGGCTGAACAACAGGATTGACTTTAGGCAGAACTTTTTCTCTCAGCGCATAAAAATATCGGCAGTGAACAAAATAGATCTGCAGTGAAGGCAACACCACAGAGACAATTTTCTACACAAGTTTTCTAGAGAATGAGACCATGGCAAGTTGCCAGAGCTATTTCTGTGGTCCCTGGCTTGTCCTTCACTGGGACAAGACTGTTCACAGAGGTGAAGGTAGGGATAAAATCCTCTTTTGCCATGCAGCATTGTGCTGTTCATTTAAGTGTAGCTGTGTCTCTGGCTATTGCTCTGAGCCTGCCTTGGTTACCTTTTATGTTCTTTTGTATTGCCTAAGCCTTCGAACTCTCTGAGGGTAAACATAACTTAATGGGCAGTGTGGTTACTGTTCCACTGCAGAGCAAGGCATGCTATCCAGCTATTTACAGGGCGGAAAATAAGTATACATGTTTACATAAATGTACAGACCCTCTGAGTTAACACCGTGAGGGATTGCACGGGCTGGGAACCAGGACAGACCCCATTTACAGGCTGCAGTGGCCCCAAGCTGGCCCAAACCCTGGCAGCCAAACCCCAGCAAGAGATGGGTGCCCTCCAGGCCTTCACAGCATCTTTCCAAATGATGACAGGGCACACCATCATCCTGATGGCAAGCTAGTAAAACCAGCTTTAAAGCAGGAGCTTTATTCCTGCTTTACATCAAGGACACAAGGACAAAAAAGTCAAAACTAATAGGGCCCTTGGCTGCAGATCCAGAGGTGCAGCTCTTGGCACACAGAGACTTCCTCAACACAACGGCATCGTGGTTTGTAAACCACAGAATCTGGTGATTGATGCTCAAAATAAAATCAGACTATCTCTTCCCCAGTCTCCCCATAAAGCTGTTTTTTCAGTCATTTCCCACCGAGGAAAACAACCCAGTAGTTTACTCGATTTATTTTCCAGTCCTTCCTATGAACCAGAGAAGAGGCCGTAGGAAGGGCTCATAGGGAGAGCACTGACTTTGACACGTCTGCTCTGCACCCAGAAGACAGGTGTGTCACCTTACCTGTGCACACACAGCCCAGTGCTGCTCTGCTGTGTTGTGCCAAGCCCCTGTGGCTACTGATAAACTCAGATAAGGAAAGTGGCTTTTCCTGCTGCTACAGCCATGCCATGCCCTGGCACCCACACCACTGTGGGCTCTAAAAAGGAGAGCACCTAACTGCAGCCCAGACCAGAAACCTGAGATCACAGCAGGCAGCACCAATGAAGTGTTGAGCACCCTTATACCCTTGCCTGTCTGAGAAAGGAGTTAAAGCACCTCTTTCATGGGCACAAGCTAAAACCCACATAACATCGGATTTAAGCTGACTTTTTTCGAGCAGAACCATGTCTACAAATATCTGAATTTAAAAATGGCATACAAGTAGCCTTTTCAATGTCTTTGCTGCCTTCTCACTCATGCATGCATTTTTGAAATCCAGGGAAAAAACTTAATCATGTAGCTCAGGCAGTATAGGTACAAACTGGAACTCTGTATTTTAAAAACTGCCATAAATACATTATGCAGGTGTATGAATAAGCACTCTTACAGAGCCATGATTGCTTATTAAGTTTTCCAAGGAGTTTATTTCTGCAGAAAGATGGCAATTCCTTCACCTCAGTCTCTGTTGGTCTTTAATTTCAGTAATCATTATAATCAGATTTATTTTTGATCTTTTTCTGATTTAGGTGACTAAGCAGCAGGTACATAGCGTGTATTGCTATTAACTAGAGTTCTGGAACCCTTTTTAAGACTATAACTTTTACACAAAAAGTTAGAGCATACATTCTTTGTGGACAAGACCATCAAATGGGAAAATCTCCCTGTCATTTCCCTGGACCAGTGACACCAGAAACCACTGCATTTTCTAAGCTGTTGTGAGTGAGGATGTTAATAATAGCTCTATTTAACTGAATTTCTGTTTTGTAGGAAATTCTGACATTTGGAAACTTGTTCTCATTCCAAACCAGAATGATTTTCAATGTCTTTGGAAATCATGAAAAGGTCTGGGCCATTTTAAAAAGCATCATTCCTCATTTCTAGGAAATCTTGTATTGCATAGTTAAAATAAAGTAATTTCAACGTCAAAGTGTCATTAACTTTTTGGTAATGCTTTTTCTATGCAAATTGCTGCTGAAAAGGGTAAACATCCTAGAGTCATGCTGAATGTCTTCTCTT
This sequence comes from Coloeus monedula, assembly GCF_965178545.1. Taxonomy (NCBI): domain Eukaryota; kingdom Metazoa; phylum Chordata; class Aves; order Passeriformes; family Corvidae; genus Coloeus; species Coloeus monedula. Next base: position 64,917,570 of record NC_138785.1, read on the forward strand.
TAACTTTCTTTTCTTATGGTCCCAGAGGGGAGCTGTGGTGTGTAGGGGAAAAGTGATCATGGTAGAAGCTGCTGGTTTTCCTCCCACAAAATGTTTTAGCACAGAGCTGGAGAAGTGCTGGCATTTCCCATGATAATAAGACACTTTTTTATTCTCTGCTACTAGCAAAGTGATGCTGTGCCACTGAAGCAGGTGTCACACGGGTTCAAAGCTCTTGAGGAGCAGGGCACGACACTGGTGGAGGGAGGGAAATCACAGTCTGCAGTAACAGATCCCAGATATGGAAGTTGACAGTGAGAAATGAAGAGCACATAAGTACGACATCTCAAAGGAAGAAAGAAGCTCCTGTCACCAAAAAAAAAAAAAGAAAAAGAAAAGAAAAACCAAACAACAACAACAAAAACAAACAAACAAACAAACAAAAAACAGAAAAAAAAGGTAAAAAAGGAAAAAAAGGGTTTTAGTTAATGTTAGTTTGGGGACATTTCTTGGAAGTAGCAGATCGTTTCCTTCCTTTCAGGGAACCTGAGCATTTCCATTACTCTCTTACTGCAGGGGAAGAAGCTGAATTGTCCAGAATTATTGTCACACCCCAAAGTGATGACTATTGAACTTGATCTTGTAGTCTCCTACAGAAACAGCCTCTCTCAGATATCTGTCCTCTTGTCAAGAACATGTTAAAAGCAGTGGCTGATTTCATCCTGATTCAGTGTTTCAAACAGAACAGAATTCCAGCAATTTTTGTAGAAGTGGGCAACCAGAGAGGAGGAGCGAACTGGGGTAACAGAAATTCTCAAGGTTACTCCTATAAATTCTGATCATTATTCTCATGTAACTCCTCATTCTCTTGTCTTGTTCTTCTTCAGCAGGGTGACTTTGCAAAGCACATTTGCTTCCAAATGAGGCGAAGCCATGAAAAGCAAAGAGTCTTTCAGTGAAGACTTCAAGAAAAGACTGTCAATCCCATCCTCTGTCCCCCTACACTGCCCCAGCGGCTGGACTGAAACTAGAAGGTGTTGTAAAGCAATTTATGACGGATGTTGAAAACACAGAAATTAGACTTTGGCATATCCTTTGTGGTGTCTCTGTATCTGATGTGGGCTGAGTGTGGAAAGAGGATCATGGCAGGTGAATGGAAGAAACTGCACAACAGCTCAGCTTCTACCTGTCATGCAAAGCAGAGCGGCTGCACAACCCCTCAGGGTATGGAGAGGACAGCAGGCATGTCTGACTGTTCTCCATTGCATCCCCCTCTGCCCACAGTGAGAGCTCCCCTTCTACTGACTTGCTGCCTCCAATGATATAAAACCCTGCTTCCTGTGCTCAAAACTGTTGAAGTGCTTTTTACTAGCCCTGATTTAACTATCTCTGTTTGCAGGTATATTTTTTTCCACAGCCAGCCCCCCTGTCCACATCTGCTTCTAACTACAGAGTGGGGTGGCTTCTTGTGCTGAATTTGAAAACAGGTTAGCCTGTCACCTGCTTTTTTCATCTGAGACTTGGGTTTTAGACTCTTCTGATGTCAGGAATTAGCACCTTCCAGTACAGCATCCTCCATGGACACTTGCTCTCTTGTTTTCTCTATTCATCTTTAAATAATCATGGCTGATAATTAATGCTAAAAGTGCATTTTTACCTTGTTTTCAGTTCACCTGTACACAAAAAATTCAGTAATTTTTTCCAAAAAATTTCAATCTAATATCAAAAATTACTCTTTAACACATTAGAATAAACCCAAGCATATCTCACACTGTAATCCACTTATGTTGGCACTTTTTTCTCTGTATTTTTTTTCAGGTTTACCTGAAAAATTTTTAAGTTTTTTTTTCTTGCACTTGTGCAACTAAGTCATGTCAGGCTCATGCCTTGAAAACGGGTACTGAAAGTATTGCTTTTTAAAGAGAACCCTCATTCATTTATCATGATGACATCTCATATTAACTAGTTAATCTATAAAGGCCTTTGGGCACTTATGAACCTGTCACTTCAGGAGATCTAAAACGCAGCAATAGCTTTTCAGGCAACCAAAGAAAAATTCACCAAGGGCAAAATTTAACATTATGCAACTGTTCCAAAAATACTCATTCTATACACGGAACAATACACTTTTTAGAAGTAAAAATCAAAACACACTGGAGAATTTACATATGAAAGCCTGGCTGCTTTCTAGGCAGAATGTCAGTTCTGTATTGAATCCTTATCATTCTGAAGGTATCTTTCTTGCAATCAAAGAGCCCTGTAAAAAAAGCAGGAAAATATGCTTGTTAAATTTCTCAGGTGCTTTTTTAAGGTAATGTATATGTATATTCAATTTATAGCAGAGCAATATATCATATGAATGGCTCTAACACTTTTATGATAATCTGAGTGATACCTTACTGAACAAGTAGTCCCACAGATTTTTAAGGGGTTTTGTGATACTTGAGTAAATTTTGTGATCTGAATGATTACTACTAGCCTGTAAACATAATAAATCAATTTTTGAATCTCATGTGAAGTTTGTCACTATCATTAGAAAAAATTCCTTCTGATACATTCAATATACAAATACAACAAAAGGTGTGAAAATATCCTTTGTCACCAAAGAAGGCACTTATATGGGGAAAAGGATGTATTGGAAAATTGTGATAAATTGTTTGAAAATATTCAAGTGAGATAGAAGAACAGAATGTCCAAAGGAAGATGAAAATCAGTGAAGGAAAAAAAATAAGCTAGAAGAGTGACCTGAGATGTGACCTGGCATCATCTCATGCCACGACCACCAAGTCCTGTTGTTAAATTATTTTTCTGACATGTACAAAGCATTTTGTCACTACTTTTTTTTTTTTTTTTTTTTAAGAAAAATACCTATTTTGAAGAAGTTTTCAGGTAACTGTGCAATAGCAGTGCGTAGGAAATGAGCCTGTGACCTCCAAACCAGGTGACCCACAGGCAGGTTTGCAGCAGTTGCTCTGTGCTTCTGCTGTAATTTCTGTGCAGTCTCTGATACTTGTCCAGGTGCATGATAAAGAGTTCAGTATGGTATTACCAGTCAAATCAATTATTTAGCCTGTGTGAGTCTTGAATTCATTACCTTGTATCTCCACGGAGCACAGGGGTATGGCTACATAAATAAATTAGTGAGATAAGATAGGCTGTGCACTTAAAAACTGTCAGCTTGGTCCGTGGAACTTGTCCACTTGCACACCTTTACTCTTGAAGAATACGAAGCGATTTGGCATAACTTGCTTCTCAAAGTTAATGGTTGGACCTGGTGGTCTTAAGAATCTTTTCTAACCTAAATGAGTTTATGATTCTATGATTCAATGTGGGAACTACTTTGCAGGAGAGGTCCTGGGAGTGGTTATCATGAGGCAGCTGACATGCTCTATATCCACAGTGGTCTTGATGTTTTTGTAACCCCACAAAGACTCCCAAAATGTGGGAATGAGAACTGTACCCTATTCTTACCCCAGTGAATGATGTTTTACTTGATTCACAGCTGTCCATCAAAGAACTGAATATTACTTAAGAGTAGAACATTTTCTGTCAAATACTCAGGTTATTCACAATTGACAATTTAAACTATAGCTGACACAGTTGAAAATTACATGTGAAGCTTATTTGATCAATTCCCTACCTAAAGACAGGACCAACAATACATTTATCATCCTTCACAGAAGTTTGCCTAACTTTTAAAATTACCTACAGTGTGGAAACTATGTGTTTCTTTAAGAGTTTCTTTCCCTTTTCACTGCGAGTTGAAAATCCTTACAAGTCAGCATTGTAATTAGCAAGTTTTCCTGGTGTCTGAATATTCTTTGTCCTATCTGCCACACATATGAATAATACAATCTGTTGTTCCCAACACTGCCCACCCTATCACTCTTTTTATCTTTAGACCCTTGCACTTGATGAATTTCACACAATTTCATCCTAGTTTTGGACTATTGCATTTGTCAGGGTCATTATTAAGTTGTTATCCCCTCCTACAGCCGATGCACAGTCATTTCTAGCTTTGTATTATCTGCACTTTTAAAGGGCTTACTGAACATTCATCATCCAGATTATAAAGTGAAGCATTGTGCAGACTTCTGGAGAACCCTGCTCAACAAGTCTTTCCATTCTGTCAGCGAATCCAATTAATAACTCTGGAAATGAGTAGCCAAACTCTTTTTTAGCATTTTCATTTAGAACATTGAGAGTCTGTCCTAAGCCAAAATTAATAGACTTGAAAAACTTAGATATATGGTTCCTTCTTTGTCTTTCCATCCACAAAGAGTGATGATCCTGTTATACAAGGGAATTTTTTTATTTGGTAGAATAAAAAAGATTATACTTAACAATTCTGTGTTATATGCTCCTTGTTTCCTTGCTAAGAGTTGGCTAATCAATACCTTCTTTATAGCTCTTCTTTTTAAAGATAGACGTGTTCTTTGGTTTTATAGAGTGTTTTGGTGCTATAGCTATTGCTGCTGAGTCTTATAAGCATCACTAGTTGTTCTGAAATTCCAGCCAAATCCAGCCAACAGGATGTTGTTCTGTGCATTGGAGAATGAAGTGCTCATCTTCTGTGTTCCACTCAGCAGCTCAGTGAACAGGAGCACTGAAAATTAATCTCTTCCTCTTGATTTACATTGAAGAACCTGGAAACACAAAACCTGTTCCTATTTGGATGTTGCCTTCTCTCTGCTGATAAGAAAGCATTACATAAGTGATAAGAAAAGCATTATTCATTTTCAAGATGATGCTGATATCAAATTAAAAAGTAAAATCTTTTCTGCCCTTTCCAGGATGGTTCTTTCTGTGGCAATGTGCTCCTTTCCTGGCTATGATTAATTGCTTTTATTCATTAGTTACAGACTATTTTAGCACATTTCTTTCCTACACATACAGACAAAAAGTCAATCCCCTATCAGTATATTGACTAGAATCTACTCCACAGCTTACTGCCTTAACCTGTGGTAGAGCGGGAAACACAGAGGTAGGACACTTCTAATCCCTGATTCTCACAGCCATCCACAGCTAAAAGTCAACTTAGATCCCTGGTGGGCTTTCTCTATAACGATCTATTAATACAGGGGTTTTTGTGCCTCTGCTCAGTGACTAGGCTTACATGGCACTCTTGTTCAGAAACCACAGACCATAAAACCAAGAGTTGATTGGGGCATATTTGGGTCACTTCAGAGGTCAGTCAATTTTGGCAACTGAATTCTCTGAGGGAAATCTAAATCTATTAAATAAGGGCCTCTTTTGCATTATTGTTAGTTCCAGCACTGTAACATAACAAAATGTCTGATCTTAAAACTTTTTTTGTTCCTTTAATTTAGTCAATCCATTATACTTTTGCCTTATTTATTCTTCTATATGTTTGTAATCAGACTAAGTCAAAAGACATTACTGCATTCCCCATGTCATTAAAATTCTTGTTAGTTTCTCAATTTTTCATCTTCCCTCCTCCATATGCCTCAACCTCTGAAAACCTCAAGTGGTTCCTTCAAGATATTTCGGTCCATACAGCCACCCTGCAATGCTACAAGTCTTTTGTTCTTTCATGGTATATTGTTTGATTTCCCCTGGGTTTGAGTGCTGAATGTACTTACCTTTGATCAGTCCCCTGGTCTGAACTGCATCAGAATTTCTCATAAAGCTGGTTCCTCTACATATGTTTTAAAATGCTGACTGCCCTCTCTCCAAGGGCTGTCTCACGTGGCCCTCCTTACAGGTAGTCTTCTATCTTTACACTCTATCTTTACACTTTAGGGGCTATTTTATTGACAGAGCAGAATGAATGCACTGGGAAATACCACTAAACCCATGATATGGTCTAAAAGGTGTTGCATTCCAGTTTAATTCATGCTGCTTTGAAGGTGAATGAAAACAGAGGTCATTATACAACCAGACAGAAGGGCTCATAAGGCTTTGGGGACCAGTTTAATTTTAAAGGGTGTTTCAAATGTGTCTCATGCAGATATTCTGTCTCTATAGACAGCACAAGCCTTTCAGACCTCCCTGGAGTTGTGTTCTGCTGCAGAAAAGCACAAGTCTCTTCCCACAGCTGAAGGTCATGAAAACAGGGTCTGCTCCTCTCAATGTCTTCCGTTATGGGTTGTGGCTGTAATAACCTCACTTGCATCCCATGAATGCCGATGTATGCTACTTAGATCATTCTTCTTCAAACAGAGGCCTTCAGCTGATATTTCATGGAACCACGGAATCCTAGAATGGCTTGGTTTGGAAGGGACCTTAAATATGACCTAGTCCCAATCCCCCTGCCATGGGCAGGGACATCTTCCATTAGATCAAGCTGCTCAAAGCCCCAGCCAGCCTGGCCCTAAATACTTTCAGGAATGGGGTAGTGTAAAACTACTTTATGACTCAAGGCCCTCATTTATCTATCCAACCAATATGAGTATGCAAAGATTAAAAGATTACATTATTGCCTTCTAGAAATACATTAAGGAGAGATGTGCAGCCCTTATAAGCAGTAAGTGGCAGTTGTGTGAAGGAAATACTATTTAAGCTGAAGGCAATGGAGGTATTAATGTGTTGATGAGGTAAATTATTGCGTTAATGGTTTTAAGTGTGACTGAGGAGTGACTTGCCCGCAGAAATACTGGAGACAGGAACCAAACTGGATTGCAAATGGAACCTGAGACACTTCTGAAGCTGTTTTTGTGGGGGTTTTTTGCAGTGGTCAGAAAACAGTTGTTTTGAGCAAGAATGTTTTTTTCCCAGGTTTGTGTTTTTCATTCCTGAATCCTTAGTGACATCAGAGACTGCAATGTATTCAGGAAACAATGGGGCAGTGCCCTACACTGCTGAAAGTTTGAACTTAGCTCAGGGTTGAGAAGGAGTCAATCTACATTTCTGGTGAACCTTTAAAGCCTTTTTCTTTCTGTGTTTCTACATTTTTCTCTTTACAAAAGAAAAATAAATAAATAAGAACATTTTTTAAGGGGACTGAGAATTTTTTCTCTGCTTTTTTTTCCCCAAAAACAGGAGCTAGTTTTATGCAGTTTTTTGAGTTGGTGCCCTTTAAAGAATAGCATTGCAGGCAGGGGCAAGAGTTCCCTGGGTCAGGGAGGAGAAGTGATGGTAGATGTGGTGGTGTCATATGGCTGCCCACTTACAGGCACTCCTAAACATGGGTTGTGCATGCTAATGGATCCTGATAGCAAAGGTTTAACCAGGCTGACCTGGATCCCTGAAGCTATTTTAGAGACACTGAGTGAAAAGGTAATATAATTTCCTGATATGCACTGATTTGATATTTTTTAAATTGGGTAAAATTCCAGTCAATCAGTTTTGAGGAAGGTGAGGTAATAAAGTTGGAAGATGTGGTTCTTAAACAGCAGGAACACAGATCTGACATTTCTACCATCTATGACAAGAGATTCTTCTCAGCCTGAGCTGAAACTAAAATAAGCATGTCTAAGAAGTTGTCAGATGTGTGTCTGTCTTTAAACTACCACAAAGTGAGTAAGATACAATTAGCAACTATTCTCCTACAGTTCCACAAGAGGTAAGTTCTTGCTGAAGAGCATAAAATATGATGTGATGTTATGATGCTACTGTGAACCTTGGATTATTTCAACAGAGAATTTATATGGCTGTTTTAGCAACCTCAGGATTGCAATACAACAACTGTATTTCTGGGCCAGAAGAATCTCAAGAAAATTGGTCCTGTATCTTATTTCCTTTTTCTTAGGAGCCTAAGGAAGTGAATGACACCTCTTCAACCTTTTTTCTACTGAAGTTTCTGGAGGAATGTTTTACTGGTGAACTTAGCAGCTGGCATTTTCTGTCTCATATATGACAATGAATAAGTTTCTCATACTTTCAAAGTGTACCATCAGTCATGTGTAAATCAGAGATTAACTGCTCCAGTTTATTGTCATTCTTGCAATATGAAACTATTTTTGAAGCAGGAATCATCCTATTTTATTTTAGCTGCTGCTCATCTCTGTTACATTTGGGAAAACTTTATGAGAAATTGTATTTACTTCTTCAAGAGCAGTAGATAATTCCGTAATGGCTTGGCAAGTAAACAGCATTTCATTATTTCTGCACTTTGTGCCATTACATCACGTTAATCCTCTTACAGAGGTCCAAATAATCATTAATTCAGCACTGGAAAATAATATGTGCTGAAAGACTATTCCTTTTGAAATATCATGTCAGGTTATTATAAAGTGAAGAGAGTTCTGCATACAATGGGCCTGAGGTTCCAAACAGAACCAATTTTTTTAAGGACATTGTCTTTCAGATCTAAGGAAAGGTGGGGTTTTAAAACTAAGAATTGTCTAAGTTTTCCTTCAGATTTCAATGATTTGTCAAAGGATTTGAAGTGTTGAACTTTTAAATAACCTGATCATTCATTTCATTTCTTGCTCTTTCATAAATGGTCCCTAGACTGTACCTTCTTTGTGGCTCGATCAACTTTGTCTCCCACCTGTGAATTGCTATTTTCATAGAGATTCATAGCTATAAAACTGTCCTGATACAGGGCTTAATGCCTTTGAAATTACATTTTTGTGTGAACAGATGTGCCTGAATAACATCCCTGGAAGTGGAGGACTTGGTATCTCAAGTATTCGTTTTCCCTTTGTCATTTTCCTTAATGAAATCCTCCAAGGAGTGACAAACTGAGAGATAAACAGCAATTAATAATTCACTGTGGCCAGAGGGAAGGAACAGGTGGTTGTACTTCGTAGTGCAGATCTAACAACTAACACACAGCTTGGACACAAAATTGAAGGAGTTGGTCACTGGCTGATTCTTCCTCAGTTCAGCCTCAGTTTGGATAAAATGAATGTGGTAAGTATAAATGCATGTCTTCACAAGGCAGTGTAAAGAATAGTATTTCTGCAACCATTGCCTTATGAGTACAACATGGAGCATATTCTACAAGGAACATTGGTATTCTACCTCACCAAAATGAGATTCTTTTAAATCATCTGCTGTGTAAAGAGAAAAAAATCCCACTGTGAATTCTGGTCTGCTTCATGCCTTTTCTATCTTGTTGAGTCTCACTGTGTGTTTTTTCCAGACATAGTAGCTCAAATTTATTTCATGGAGTTTGCCACAAGGGGAACAACTATTGCAATCATTTAGTTATTGTATATGTGCATAGTGTGTCTCTCTCATATCCAGGCTCTCTGCAGTCCCCACTAAGGTTAACTTCCTTTCCTTGTCTGTGCTTTTGACTTTGCCTATTGAGGTTAAAGATGTGAACCTTCCTCTTCTCCCGGATGGACTAAAAACCCTTTTTTAAAGCATGGAGTTCAAATCAGTCAAAATCCATCCAAAATATTCTGCTTGAGTCATATCACGCCTAAAATTGTCTTTTCTGCCTTTCACATTAAAACCAGGTTCAGTGGTCATATATTCTAAGTCCTTCTGACCCACAACAGAAAATCATATTGGAACAAGAGAGACCTGCAGTGATTTTGCAGCAGGCTACTCTCCAGTTCAAGTGGTTTGCCTTGTCGTTCTTGCCTTAAGACTTATCAATGTAGTTTTCTTCTATTAATTTTTAAGGTCTCCCCTTGAACAAAGACAAAATTCTAGCATTCTTCATAGCTCCTCTGTAACAAGGAGTTCCACAGCTTTCTCTAGAATTGCTTCAGGTGATTTTCATCCTTCCATATGCTCTTTTCATTTGGTTTACTTTGTCTTTTTACATCCCTACTCTGTTTGCTTTTCCTCTCCTCTCTGAAATATATTTTCCGGCTGTATTTCTTCCTTAGTTCTGTCTTTTTAGTTTGTAGGTTACTGACCAATTTAATCAGTCCTCGCACACAAACTATTTGCTTTTCCTTATCCTTTTTGCTTTCTTGAAATGAGCTATTTCCAGCTTTTTGTACACTGTAGAGATGCAAATCTTAGCCCCTTTTTTACTTTGATTTGGGAAACTATATATGAACAATATGTCTACATCTGAAAAAGGTGACTGATATTCTTTAACTATTCAATCCACACTAAACTATAAGCTACATAGGCTGGGTACCAGATGCTAATTTTCCTTTTGAGTACACCTGCATTAAGTACTGAATAATAATAAGTGATTATGTAATTAATTTTTGAAAGTCACATCCATTATGCAGAGAGTTTTCCTAGAAAACAGGTAAACTAGTTAGTCATAGAGTTCCACAAAGGCAGAACCAGCTTGATTTGTATATTAGCAGCATTTTAATATTCTGAACAATCAGGAGTGGGGTTTTTTTAAGCTAATGCATCTATTTCTGGTATTAATCTGGAATTAGGCAGGTGTTTAATGGCAAGAATTTAGCACTTTTGCCTTTTCACTGAAAGTCAGAAACACGCTGGGAAAGTGTAAAAAGATCAGCTTAGCTCAGATTTTTTGGCAGCAATTTTACAGTGAATTGCACCAGCTAGGGGCAAAGATTAAATTTCCACTAAATACAACATTTCTCGCTTTTGGTGACACATGTTTTATATGTAAATATATATGTGTAGTAAGGACTATGTCATTTTCTGGGCTATTAATAGATTATTTTGAGGATTCTGAACTGACACTATTCAATATGTCCCTATATTCAGTAAACAATCTTTTTCTCTTTTTAAAATTTTGTTAATTTTTTTTCCATAAGCATGCTGTTTCTTGTTCCATACACTTTTCCTTTTCCCTGAAAGCATGCATTATTTATTTGCCAAAATTCAACTTATCTTGCAATGTTCTGAATTACAGATACACTGGAAGGTTAGGTGAGCTGTCTCAAAGCACTGAGAGATCTCATCTATTCCCATCCTGTTTCAGGAAAAAGTGTTCTCTGTTAGGGTAGTTTTGGTTAAAGTCTAGAGTCAGCATTCAGAATGTGTACATAACTGGAAAATATTGCTGATGACTCGAGCCTCAGGTGTCCCTGTGATACCACAAAGAAGAAAGGGTGGAAAATGCATATTTTCAGTCATAGGACAGCAATTTCAAGTAGTTCTGGTCTTTTTCAGAGATGAAGACATGAGGCCCTTTCAGGAGTCAGTGAGCAGTGAACAAATGTTACAATCAGGTTAACTTTAGGTGTTTGAGTAAGCAGGAGGGTCTATCAACCCCAAATTAGTTTGTCTATTGTGTTGGCTTTTTCTCACAATCTCTGAGACTCATGCTCCATGAAAACTGTGGGTAAAACCTTCATAAGGTGTACTAAGCCTTTAGGTGCTTTTTGGGTCTTGTTTGGGTTTCTTGTGTTCTATTTGGCCTATTTAGTTTCTGTGGGGACTTCTGTGGGTTTTTTGTGTGGTTTGGGGGGTTTTTGTTTTGTTTTGTTTGTGTTTTTTGTTTGGTTTTGGTTGGTTGGTTGTTTTTTTTGTTTGATTTTTGGTTTTTTGTGGGCTTGTGTGGTTTTTATTTTTATTTTTATTTCTTATTTTTTTATTTGTACTCATTTCTGAGAAAGTAGTGAGAAATAAATTCTAAATTTACAGGTAAAGAAATATGCTGGGAATCAAATATTTTCAATGTCAAGGAAGTAAATTTGATCCTGTCTGAATTACCATTAATAAGCCACAAACTACTTCAGAACTTTTCTCAGGCTGTACAACACCAGGGATGTGATGAGGTCTCTGCTGAAATTTGTTACATAAATTCTGTGGAGTTTGGTGTGATAGGTATAATGAAAGTGCTTTAGGCTGGGATTTTTGTTGTAGAAACATGCAGACTGCATATAAAAACCATAAGCCTCTCTCTAGTGAAGTGAGATTTTCAAAGAGGAAGAAAAAATAAATAAACAGACATGACAAGGTCATTTTGACATCTTGTAAAACTGCAGTTGGTCAGAAATTTCCGAACTTACTACACTATGGATAATGTCTTAAAACCCACAAAATCTCCGGGCTTTTGTCTTTGTAAATTTGCAGTAAATGACAGCAACTATAGCAGTTGCAAGTGTATATAATGATTCTTAAATATTTTTGAGATACAGTCATGTCACATTTCTTTTTATTAAATTTTTTTCTATCCTCAGTCCCTCTGCACCACTCATATCTCTCCTCCCATAAGTGCTTCTCTACTATGTGGATTACTTTTGGTTCTTCTAGCTGTTTCTGCACCCTGGGTACCAAGCTTCTCTCTATTAATATAACAGTGATTTCTTCTGGTACTTCCTACTGCCTCTTAAGTGTCCACAGGAAAAGAATATAATTTCTATTTCATCTGAGAACATCATAACAAAAAGGAGAGCAAAGGTCATCAAATCCCATCCCCTGCACCTGCAGGAAGCCCAGCACTGGGCATGTAACTCAAAAGGATATGCTGAACATCCAGTCCCTCTGCCTCTGCTTTCTAGAGGGTGCAAAGGATTTTCAACATGTTACAACAACCCTCAGATACAAATCCCTGACCTATCTGACCAGTAGGCTTTAGTCCACAAAGTTGCAACCCCTAGACTGACAGGAAACAGTCATTTAATAGATGTAGATAATGAAATTTGCTTTTTAGGTTAGGAAAACCTGACACTTACCATTTAAAAATCAATGGCAGCATGACCTCTTGGGCAGACCTGTGGATGGATTACACATTAGAGTTGATGACACTGATGACATTTAAATTCACTGTCCCACAACAGACAGCAGAAATCTGGCCATGCAAGTTATCCTAATGAGTATTTTGCCATCAAGCAACAGGAGGTTTTGCACCACTTGATGGTGGTAGGAGGGAGAGCTGCTCAGCTTTATACAGGAAAAGATAGGGAAGGGATTTTCCTGTGGTTTGGACTCTCCCTCTCACCATGTATTGCTTTCAGCTTGTCTACTTGCTTCTTTTGGAATTGTCCCTAAACAGAAAGGAAGATTATATTTTGACTACAATTAGTACCACTTCATCCATTAATAAATCAATATTCCTAGCACTGTTTACAGCCTTGGCTATTTTTAAATTCTTTCAATGCCAATTTTACAGGCACATTGATTAAAAGTTGATTATAATCCATAAATCTCTTTACCATTACTATAAACTAAAAAAAAAAAAAAAAAAATTAAGTAAAACAAAGAACAACATTTTAAAATATTCATTACTTTCACCCAAACAATGTATCTGTCAGTGATGGTGTTTGTTAGAAGAAATGTCAACCAGTGTGCAACTTTTGTCATGTTTTCCAGTGGTTTCTGCTAGAGCTTGGGAGGATGGTGCAAAGTGTGCAACAGACCATGAGCTTTTGCAAATGTGCCTCAGACTTCAAGCAGTATTGGTTAAGAGACATTATCCTGCTAAGGAAAATGTACAGATCAGAACTTGAGCCTTTGCACCTCATGGTTCTGGCCATTGCTTTCCTATTTTTTGAAAGCATACTGTGGTATTGCCTTATTTGTATTCATCTTTGTCCTTATTTCTCATCATAAAAGTGGCTAGTTAATTCAGGTTTCTAGAAAAAGAGAACAAAATAGGTTGAAATTTAAAGATTTAATTTGGTAATGATGCTGTCAATGATATACAGGCTATACATGTCTGCATTTGTCATTTAAAATAATGTACCCCCCCTTGCTTTAATGGACTCAGTAGCTGACACGTTCAGATTGCATTTCATTTATTGAATTCTTTTTGGTTCTACTTATTGCTTTAATTTCATCCTTCACCAACAGAAACATTTTAAAATTTGTTCTTCACATCTTTAAATTATTTTCCACCTTTTCTCATTACCATTGTAGTTCTCAAAATCTTCGTTTGCAGAACATACTGAGAAGCAAATATGAGTCTGACAGAAAAAGGCATCACTGGAGGAAAAGAGAATATTTTGTAACCTTTGCTCGGATTGTCCCTCTTTATTGTATTGAGGATTAAACGTTTATAGCTGACTTCTCAATTCACTTATGATAGCATGAGCAAGTCTTCCTTTAACTGTGAAAATCTTTGGGTTCCTGGGACAGAGGTTTTAGTCTGAGGTGCCTCATTATTTAGACATCCACATGTAGCTGCAGATGGTGTTTCATGAGTCAAATCCTGTGTTTCTAACATCATTGTGCCTGTCCTCTGAAGTCAGTGGGAGTTTTACATGGCTGAAGAAAGTGGTATGATGTAATTAGTTAAAAAACCCCCACATTCCTGGTTTGAGTAAGAGACGGATTCCAAGGTAGCATGAGTTAAAGAACTGAATAATCATTCTGGAAAGACTGATCAGTGCTTCCTGGTTTTAGTGTGAAACAATAAACATTGAGTTATTTCCAATCTTTTAATGTTTGGATCAATTGTGCTTATACAGAATCATAGAATCATTAAGGTTGGAAAAGACCATTAAGACCATTGAGTCTAAACATTAACACAGCACTGCCAAGTTCACCATCAAACCATGTCCCTAAGCATCACATCTATAGATCTACCTCCAGGGATGGTGACTTACTCACTTCCTAGGTCCTCCTTATGGTGAAGAAATTTTCCTATCCAATCTGAACCTCCCCTGATACAACCTGAGGCCATTTCTTCTCATCCTGTCACTTGTTACCTGGGAGAAGAGACCAACCCCCACCTGGCTACAGTCTCCTTTCAAGGAGTAGTAGAGAGTGATAAGATCCCCTCCGAGCCTCCTCCAGGCTAAACAGCCCCAACTCTTCCAGCTGCTCCTCATCAGACTTTTGCTCCAGACCCTTCTCCAGCTCCATTGCCCTTCTCTGGACTCGCTTCAGCACCTCAGTGTTCTCCTTGTAGTGAGAGGCCCAAAACCAGGATTTGAGTGTGACTTTACAAGTGGTAAGTACAGGGGGACAATCACTTTCCTGGTCCTGCTGACCACACTACTTCTGATCCAAGCTAGGTGCCATTGACCTTCTTGGCCACCAGGGCACACACTCTGGCTCATGTTCAGCTGCTGTCAACCGGCACCCCCAAGTTCTCTCACACCACTCTGGTTTCCAGTCACTCTGTCCCAAGCCTGTAGCATTGCATGGGATTATATATCTGGCTAAAGAGATTTACTAGGAAAATAAAATAATGTTTTTTCCTGGAAATCTAGTCCCCACTAAAGTTCTTAGGGAAGGTTCAAGCATCTGTCAGATGTTGAACTATTTGCACTGAACGAGAGCAGACTCTACTAAGTTAATATCCTGAAAAAAAGGCTACAATTTCCAACAGGCAGTGAGAAACAATTTTCTTGAATTGTGTCTTCACTAAAAGCCACTCTGGCCACTATCCTATGGTGACATTCCTGCTGACACAGAATTCCATCTGAAAGTGTCCCTGGGGTCTTAACCTGCAGTCCCAGCAACTGAGACAAGATTTCAACACTCCTGCGACCCAAAAGCTTTCAAGCTCTATAGAGAGGCACAATGCCATTTAATAAAAACTCTGCCTGATTATTTTTCAGTGGTTTGTTTCAATGCAGGTATGCTTTTGTTTTGAAGAAATAAATTATTCTGTGAGAAGATTATTAAGTGCAAAAACTGGAACCAACTAATTTTAATAGTAGAAGAGAGTTAGCTGCTCAGTCATTAAATGTTGCCCTGTCCTAGGTTTGAATTTGCATTTCTTTGCCTTTCAAGTAGAAAAGAGAAAATCCATTACAATGTCAGATTTGTCATTCCTATTCAAACTTAAAGCCTGGAAGGACTATTGTGGTCACCTACTCTGATTTCCTGCATGAAAAAACAAAAATAAAATACAGGCAACAGAACATTATCACATAATTCCTGTTATCGAGCTCACAGACAGCAGAGACTTTATTTTGCAAAGAATAAGATGTAATCTTGATCCTAATATTAAAAGCTGAATGCATAAACTAGACTGAAAAAATGAAGACTTTTGTAAAGCCATATGAATAACTCATTACTTCCACCCTAAATTTTTCAACTTTGAAATGTTCATTTGTTCTGTCTATACATTATAACCTGTATATAAATGACACTTCTCATTGTGTCTGACAGCTGAAAAATGTTTTTTCAGGAGAAAAACTCCCCCCATTCTATTCCTAGATTTTTTTTTTCTGTTGATTAAGAGGAAGAGAAAGAAATTATTCTACTGTTGCTGATTTTTATTAGATTTTTCTTGCTGAGAAAAAAAAATTCAACATATAATGCTCCATAAAACCTACAGGGACTGCTTGTTTCCATAAACATCTTGCTGCTTCACTTGTCTTTGGTTATTAAACCTGGTGGTTAAATAGAAATGTGCATTGGATGGAGTGTAAACCCACAGTATCCCAGGACCTTACTTTTAAGCACCTATTCCACAGACTGCACCTAGAGCTAGGTAGGTCATCATTACATGTTTAGTTTGCATACATATATATCTAATACATATCTACATATATATCTATACACATATATATACATACATATATTCCATACATATATATATAAAATTTACATTTCTTTTATATTGTCTACAGAAAACCTCTGTGTGGTCTGAAAACCCCACGCAGCTGGTAAGAAGATGCCTGAAGTTAGATACTTTGAAAAACTGGTGATAGGAATGTCATTGAAATCCTTTATTTCTTCAAATCTTAGCTTGACTCAGGTCTTCAGCAGCCTGAAATCCATGCTGATCTCCCTACCATACGTTTAATAACCCCTGATGGTTATTTGAAAGAACTAAAGAAGGATTGGGGGTTTTGTCTTTTTTTTCCCCCTAGGATGTCTTTTTATTATCATCTATAGCTATCTAATGGTGATAACTCTTACAGAATATATGTACATTTATTGTCCTTCTTCAGTCTGAAGGAGAAACAAACTCACTGCTGCAGCCATTCAGAATGGCAATAGGAAATGTACAATTATGAGAATATTTCCCATCTCTCTATAAGTGCTGTGTCATAAAATTTTCTTGAGGGGAAAGAAGCGGAAAATGCCTTGATAATTTGCCTTCTGTATGAGTATTAGACACAAAGAGTCCTTAGTTTATGTTCTTCCAAGTTATTTCCAAGGTGGGATTCTTACCTTTGTATCCAAAAACTCTTGAATGTGTTTTGAATCCAGGCCCACAGAACTGGTGTGTCTGCATCATGAGGAGACAGCAGTGCTCTTCCTCATCTCTTCCAAGTGAGTAGTCTAATTGTCCTCTTCACGCTGTTGCTCAGTCCCAACAAAAAGCAGAGAGAAATACCAATTCAGAGCTCATCCTTCTTGGCATTCTGATTTTGGTGTATTATACTGTTAGTGGCTGGGTTTTAAAGAGAAAGCAGCTGCAGCCCAGTTCTAGCTGCTATTTCTGGCTGTGCTGGACATGCCCCATGCCTATGCAATGGGGTAGGAAACTGAGCTGCCACAGCACTCCATCTCTGCATGTTGGGGAGGATGAAAAGACAGCTTAGGTTCCATCCAGCAGCAGACAGATGCTCAGCAGAGATTTTGGGACATCATCTGTTTTGCAAATAAATACTTACCTTACTCTTCTGGATCACACAGCTCTTTTAGGACCAGAAAATTTATTTCCTTGAGTTTCTTGAGATACAAACCACTTTGTGTGACAGAAATCCCACAGCATAAGGAATTTCTATAGCTTTTTAAAAAAGGTTCAAAATATAGTAAAGCAACATTCCTTTACAATTTCGGTTGCCTCCAGCTTGTAAGGAAATGGTAAACTGATGTGTTCTCATTGCAGCCTTATCCAAGACACTAAATGAAAACAGAAGTGTTAATTTGTTCCTCTTCCCTTGAAATCTGAGTAAATCAGTGGACTTAATTTTTCTCTATAGAAATATGAGTCCATGTAGTACTAGATTAAGTGTTAAGAATGATAATAAGCTATTTGAGAAAACACAGCATGTGATATGCAGCTACTGAGTGAAACTCTGAGAAGAAACATGAGAAAAATTAAAAATTGGTTGAAAGTCCACTTTGATGATAAATACATTAAACCTCTCCAATCAGCTGCTATACACCATCAACTTATCCTGTTGGCAAGCCAAAGGGAGGGTTGGCTTCCCTGCGTGTTTATGCCAGATGGGTTCCTCAGATGATGTGGCATAGAAGCCCTGAGTGTCTCCAGGGCAAGTGTACATCTCTAACCCTGCTCTTCAACTGACTTGGTACATTAGAACCTATAAGACACAAGAAACCAGAAGAAACTATAGAAACTAGTGGTTTTTTGGTTTTTTTTATATAAATTGGATTGAGTAATTTAAAAGTAGGCATGTTTGGCAGCAGTGCTTGTCCTTGAGCTGGAGCCCACCAGTTTTTTTTGAGGGGCAGTGGACAGTGCACTTCTTTCTCCAAGACAAGGCTGAAATCACAATCAGGATTTCAATCCTGGCTTTTCCCTGCTACAAAAAAACCATTTTCCCCTGTGGCCATCCAGGGTGGTGTCAGACACAAAAATAAAGAAAATTCAAAACCTTTCTTTGACTGCTACAGTTTGGCACAGAGGAACGTCACTGTAACTGAATGTGCTTGGTGAGTACATCATGGTCTTGTGCCTTTAAAACATGCACTATTCAAGCAATCATAATTTCTTCTAGTCAGTCTTTCATCATGAATTTTTTAAAATTTTCTTTCTATAGAGAGCGTGGGAGTTGTACAGAATAAATGGCAATGATTCTTGGGGCCCTGTGCACTACAAATGGGTGCTCCACATGCCATCTTGACAGGATGCCCATTGGTTTTAATTTTGTGTCTATAATAATCTTGAATTGGCTTCACTTAGTTTTGCAGTTTATTAAAGTGCACTGGAAAGCAGGAATTCATTTTTCACTGAAAAAGGTATTTGTGCCTCAAATACAAACAAATTCTGCTGAAGCTCATGCTTCTGCATGATGCAACCATGCCAAGCTCATGCCAAGAAATCTTGCGTACGCCTGATCTCAACATGAGTCTCTCTGTCTGGCTGTTTTTGCTGTAAATAAAGTTACTCATTGGTGAACATCCCAGGAAAACTTGCTGTGCATACACACAGAGAATACAGATCCTCAGGAAAAAAGACAAAAAATAGGAGAGAAACAGGTGATGATCAGGATACACCAGACTAACTGAGTATAGAATAATAGAACTGGATTTTTTTACATTCCAGGGCAATATCCAGTTCATTAGTAAACTGTAAAACTATATGAAAGAACCAAAAAGTACAATTTTATCAGAAAAATGAAACCAAAGAAACATCCCCTTAATAGTTACAGGAGCAGTGCAATGTTCTCTTGGGTTAATAGATTGGCATATGTGCTGCTTGTGGATGTCGATGAACACTAGCATGTGGAAAAAAGGAAGCAGTCATATTTTATTGATTGTGAAGTATTTTTCTAACTTCAGCTGAAGACAGAGTTCACACATATTAGCTACTTCAGTGAAGTCAAACGAGCTGCTTGGATGCCTGGGGTCAAATACTGCTACCTTCAGGAGCAGCTTTTATTTTTCTGGGATTTACAGAAGACTCTAAAAGAATAAATCCCTGCTCATGATTGCCCGGTATTAAGAAGTCTTACTCAGGTTGATATTCAGCGTAGCTTAATTAGGAATATAGGCTGTGCAAGTAGGGAATGGGAAGAGTTCCTGCAGACCACGGTCCAGAGAACTCCATTTAATTGTGTAATGATTGCCTAACCTACGTGCGCTGAATATTCTCTCGGAGAAGACTGCCAGCCAGAGGGGTTGGGCTTGTCCAAAGTCAGGAGTTAAGAATACTGGCTTTGCCTCCATGACCTTTCAGCTCAGCTCAGCACTGCTACTGAGGACAGCTGAGTTTGGTGTGAAAGATGGGTTACGTGTCTTTTGTACTTTGAAGATATTATTGTTAATTTTGCTTATGTCTTGTCAGTATGGCCTTGTAGCCTCCATTTCTCTGTGTTTCTGTCCCACAATGTGCCACCAAACAAGCACTATTTTTCAGATTCAAAATACAGATTTTGCATTCCATAAAATGAAGCTTAACTTCAACTGATGGGGTGACCGGAAAAAGCCCTTTTCCATTATCCTTTCATCATACAAACAATCTAGTTTGTGATAACTCAAATTTCACTCTAGATTATGAGCTGACAGTACACCAAGCAGCTTGTTGATTCTTCTCCCTGCCTACCAGTCAGATTCCTGCCAAGGGACGTTAGCTCAACATTGGCTTGACTGATGGCATCCCATATGGGTTTTGCTTGCACTGGAAGATCACCCAAAGGTGATGTTTGGAAACCATTAAGGCTTCCTCAGTTTGGGTTTCTCTTTGAAGGTCCTCAACTCTGGTGGGAAGCCAGGTCATAGGAACCCAGTGGGCTTCTGAAAAGGTCTCTGCCCTACACAACAGCAGTTTCCCCTCCACCTTTGCTGATGCAATCTCTGCATATTGAAATTTAAATTTTGATTTGCCACATGCAGCTGTCTCTATTACAGCATCAACCCATTCATCCTCAGCAAGTGGGTGGACTTTGTTTCTCTATTCTGTGAATAGCAAAACTGCAATTAGGCACTGTATATTCCTATTACTCATAACTGTTCTTAGTAAAACAGTCACCATTTTCTTTTTTTACTTCCCTGATTTTATTTAAAAAAAAGTTTTACAGGTGGACTTAAACCTGACACTGATCACTGGTGCAAAAAAGAAATTAATTACCAAAAAAGACAAAAATATTACCTTGATTCAAAAAGCACCTCAGATAGGATCTCTGAGCTCTGGATTTAAGACCTGACTGCCCTTCTTTTCTTCGTATACCCAAGCATGAGGAGCCCCTGATGAAGGGGCATCACAATCCAGCCAGTGGTGAGGCTTGTGAGCTAGTACCTCAGTTCTTCCCTCTTACTAAATTGTTACACTGACTAAAGTGCATTTGTGCAAATATATCTGGATCAGCAACACAGGCTTTGCAGTCAGAGCAGGCAGAAAGGCAGATAGCTTAGGAGAAAGTAAAATCTTACATGGTCACAGCAAAACCCTTTATCGGTGTCTTTCACCTCAAACAAGCACTGGGATGTCATTGCATCTGCTGTGACATTTTAAGTTCTGTGAAGGTCTAATCAATACACCCAAAAAATGCCAGTGTTCAGGTTATAAAGAACAAATAGGAAAGATTCAAATACTGCTCTGTCATTCAGCTCAGGATTTTGTAAAGTGTTTGTGCTAATATGGAGCTGTGAGTTCTATTTAAAATTCATATTAGTGTGCATTTCAAGGTGACTGCACTTTTTATTCTGAAAACTTTTTCTACATTACTTCATTCAGCTCTATAAACACTTATGGAAAGCACACTCTAAAAATAAATTCCTTTTGCACTTCTCTCATTTAAATTGCTTTCAGGAAAATGCTGATATCAGGAAAGAGGCACCCACATCCATATGTTTACATTTATAGCAATTCTCAGTCACTTTTCTAATGTTAACTAGGAAATTATGTTATTTGAAAAACCTGTAATTACTAACAGAGCAGCAGTCTGTCTTCATATTCACTGCTCTTATTAATGTTTATGGCACCTGCAATATGGCACTCGGGGCCGAGGCACACGACTCAGACAGACAATACAAATAAAGAGAGACATGCTTTTCTCTCCAGGCAGCCTCAGGTCAGAGTGACCACCACTGAGATGTGTGTAGTGTGGGTGACATGAGGTACCAAAGGATGAAAGGTGTGTTCCTGCTGCCAAAGCACACATTGTCTGCCTGCAGCAGATCTCCCCAGCTCAAGAACGTTTACCTTAACAGGATTAATGCCAAGGAGAAGTTACCTTCCTCCAGACACTTCTCAGGGGATATTTTTCCCAGTCATTCATGTTGACAATTGTGTCTACATGAGGTAAATTCACTCCGAATGGTCACTGGTGGAAGCTGTAAAGTGCCAGCTGATGCAACTCCTCAGGGTACAGGAAGAGGCTGGAGAATGGTGCTCTGCTGAGGCCTTGGTGGATGTGGGGAAGAAATGCAACAGTTTTGGCATTGGGAATTGAACTGGTGTAGTGCTGGAACAAACCATAAATCTTCATCTGTTTGGAAAATGCATTCTTGTCAATCAACTTTTTCTAGAAAAATGGTCTCACTTTTCTCAGAAAAAAAAGAGAGCCTTTCATGAAACCGAGGTGCTTTCTACATAGAAATACATCTTCCAACATCTTTATCCTTCTCAAGCTAACTGTTGGTTGACTTTTTTATTGAAAGTTAACAGATGCCTTGTGCAGCTATGAATAAATCAGAGATATATAGATCCTACAGGTCTCCTTACACAGTAGGTCCCACCTGGTCACACACCACTATGAGAGGTGCAGGGTCTCTGGTGCTCTGTGTGAGTAGCTGCTGCCATGTCAGGTTGCTGAGGTCTCTTTTTAGGGTCCACTGTGGTTTATATAACAGGTAAGAACCACTTTGTGCACTTGAGAACCATCAGAGTTTGTGTGCCCAATAAAAATGTTTGTTGAAAATCAACAAGATGTTCAAGTTTGAAATGTAATTATACTGTTGGGGGGAAAAAGAAGTTGTTCTGATCACTGCTAACTCTGGAAATAATATTTAAAAGACATTTTGTATTGACTAGATGGTGTCTA
This sequence comes from Coloeus monedula, assembly GCF_965178545.1. Lineage (NCBI taxonomy): Eukaryota > Metazoa > Chordata > Aves > Passeriformes > Corvidae > Coloeus > Coloeus monedula. Next base: position 64,939,937 of record NC_138785.1, read on the forward strand.
TTGTGTCTCAGTGAGTGATGGCTTTTTACAGTGCTACAGTGTAGCTTGTTCTTGCTGTACAGCTCATGAGTACATCAGAAATACAAGGTAGTCACCTAATTACAGAGCAGGTACAGTGTTATTAGTGATGCATGTCTCAAAATGGAGCCATAATTATGTATGAAGATCACTCCAAGAAATACTTAATTGCATCACTTATTGCTAACAACTTACATCTCCCAGCCTGCTGCTGAGTGATAACAGCAGTTCTTCCCCACACACTCCTGGGTCGTATAAAGTGCAAAATCTCTGCCAGGACTGGGATTGAGGAAAAGAGTGTGTTTGTATCAAGGACTCAGATATAACTCTTCAGAAAAATACATTTTGTCCAAAGCTGGGTGGGACTGTTAACTCGATTTTTATTGCTCCAAAAATGTCCTCTCAAAAGCAAAATTTCACCCAATGATTCTTGATATTCTTTGGGTTTTTTTCCTAGTTTTGAAATATCTCGGATATGAAGCAAGTTATAAGCCTCTGCTTATATATAAGTCTCTGATATAAAATAGACCATACATTCTTAACAAGGGTTTTGAAAACTCTATGGAAAACTTATAAAATTTTGTATTCATAGTCACCTATGGTTTACTGTAATTTCTTGGTGTAAATTTTTTTTAAAGAAACTAAAAAGGTCATATTTTTAATTTACAGTTTCTGTAGAATAGTCATGAACAAAAGAGATCCATACTTAATTTATCACATTTTGAAAAATACCCTCAAATTCTTAGTTCAAGTTTCAACTCTATGACGTGTATTAAGGTAGGCTATAAGAACTTTTGAGGCATTAATATAACCATATTTATAGAACAACTTGGGGCTGAATTCCATATTATTAACATACAGTTTGGTAGGGTTTTTTATTTAAAACTAAAACAGGTAAAAATAAATTAACAATTTGAGGGTTTTGTTAAATTTAAAACTAAAATAGGTAAAAATAAATTTATCTGGTATACAGCTTGTTTATACTTGTTCTTAGGAAATAAGAATTTTTGTGATTGAAGAGGAAAACATTGTATATACATGGACTGGAGCCTTTGCTTATTGCCTTTGGACCTGCTGTAAGGATGTCTTGTCTTACAGATTTCCTTCTGCTTGACTGTTTCCCTAATTTTTAATTCACACGTCTATGAATTGAATATAACATCCACTTTCTGGAAATTGGAAACTTCAGGAGTATTTTAGGATGTGTACATATACAAAAGCATAAACACACATCTATATTTACAACACAGATAGACATTCACAATTAATCCCATAACCTCACTTCTCAGTTTGTTCTGGAAGCTAGACTGTGTCTTTAAACAACAGCCTGGGGAGAGAAAACAAACAAATAGAACCTGGTGACCATCCAGATGCCTTCTCAAAGAGTCTGAGCAGTGGGGAGAACCTCCCTGCACAGCTGACAAAATAGATGATCCGACAGTGAGAGCTGCATCCTTAGATCTTACATCTGGGAAAGTACTGTGGGTCCTGAGACCCCACATGCAGCAACCCAGTGTCTGTTCTGAGGGTAAAGGCATGGGTGGTATGGGGGAGCCCTGTGTTTTCTCCCAGACCGGACTCAGCAACCTGGAAAAGGAGATATTTCAAAAAGCTTTTGCTGGTAATTAGCCGAAGCAGGGAAAAGGTGCCTCTAGCTTTTTACCAGATGTATTCATGAAAAAAGGTGGGGGAAATATTTGAATTTCATTTTAAAATGACTTAATGGCAACACAAAAAAAATTATTTCTTCTAAACTACAGAGTTTTTTCTAATATAGTACCACTAGAAGTTAATTCATTTAAACCACTTTCAGGTTTGTGTGTCCCTGGAAATATGTTATGTCAAGGAGTGAAAAAAAATCAAAAAGGAAAATCTCTGCTAGAGTGAGGGAAGCAGAGGCTCCTCGACTCACACCACTCTACAGAGGTGAGCTTTTGTTGCACATCCGAGCCCCTATATATCAGTGGCCTAAGGAAAAAAGTAGGTGATTGAGTGGAGCAGGGAGGAATTGCACTATAAGAAGGACAGGAACCGCACTATGAAAGAGCAGTCAAATGTATAAATCTGTGTGGCTGTAAAGGACACTTCTCAGCATGATGTCATGGCCATGTGTTTCTTGGCATTTTCACAAGTGGGAAAGTGCTGCTTCCTGAACTGACAATTGATCTGCTTCCCACTGTTAATGTTAGCATGTTTGGGACTTTTCAGCTGAGTTGGTGGCTTTCCAATTCATAAAAATGCTTTGATTACTTTATTATTTAATCTTGATTCTGTCACCTTTAGTCATCTTGAATCTATGATTCTATAATCTTACATGGTATCAATTTAATAAATAGGCTCATTATTCTCCTTCTGCCAACTTGCTCTTCATCTCCTTGGCTCTGGCTTTTCTTCCCTTATTACCCAAACCAGTTGCTTTGCCTCCTACACTCTGCCTGGCTGCCTATTTCTTAAATTATGGTGAGACAAGCTCCTGCTTTCAATATCAGGGCCAGGCTTCACAACATCCCAGAGCATTTGTTAACGTCTGTCCCACACAGTAAGTCAAGTTTTGCCCAAAAGGCCTGGATGGGGGATGCTCTGAGAGCTGCAGTGCTGCCAGAGCAGGACTGGGGATACTCTGTGCTCAGGTGCTCTGTGGGCAGGAGGCAGGGCCAGCACCCTGCCAAAAAAGGTTTGATTCCTGTTTAAAGGCAAAGTCACTAGGCATGGAAAAAAGCACTTTTCAAAAGCAGTTAGGATGGTCATACTTGGAAGATATTCACATAGGGATCGTTACTTATTACTTCTTTCATCCTCTCTACCCACACATTTCCTGGCTCTGACAAAGTTCAGTTTCCTTCTCCAGACCAGGGAATGGAAGAACAAACCCAGAAAATACAAAGGTTTTTTTTAGCGTATTCAAAACAATGCATATTCCCTACCCCTGGAATTTTACCTGATTTTTTTTTTCTGAACGTTTTACATGTTTTCCTAAGGAAATGCTCTCATGCTACTTGTCTCTAATTTCCCATCTAATAAATTTAGTTTCAACTAAAAATAAAAGAGAAGTCTTGACCATAGTTAAGATCTTACTGGTTCTATTAAAGAGAGTGAGGAGAGATAGTCTAAATTACTGTCTCCAGTGGGGAAAGATAGGCAGAAGGTCATCCTGTCATATGCTGTAGGTCAGCCAGCACAGCCATACTTCCCTGCATGGCTTGGAGAACAGCTGGGTTGCCTTACAGGCTTAGGCACAGCACCAGGCTCTCCAGCTGCTATGGATTTATATCCAACCACCTTGGGTGTTATCAAGAAAAACCCAAGAACTTTTCATATCAATAAATAGGAAAAGAACAAAGTATTAAAATCTAGTGTAAGGAATAGAAAATTGGTAACAGTTTTGAGGGGGAAAAAGTCAAGTTAGAGAAGCAGGAACATTTTAGCTGTTGATATTTATTTTCTCTGTGCTTATGCCCCTTTGCAAACAATTGTTTTTTAAAGACTGCTATTCTTGTTTTTAAGTGTGCATGATTCTTGCCAATGTCTTTTAGCTGCTCTAAAACTTTCCATTTGTACACAGCTACTAGAAACCAATGGTGCCAAAAGATGGTCAGACACAGAAGGTTGTGTTTATTATTACAGCAAGAGTAATAGATTTATAGAGAGAAATAAAAGTAGTAAAGACTAGAACTATAAAAAATTACAAATTTTCAGTGGAGGTAACACTTCCCTGGGTGGATGATCACAAGGAAGAAATGTACAAAGAATTACATAGGAGACTCCATATTTGGGAGGATTACATATATATCTAGGAGAACTTCAAAAACAATTTTCCTGGAGACCATGAAATATCTAAATAACAGTGACCACTACTTGGGAAAAAGGTCAAGTATTCATGAGTAATTTAGATCAGACCATCAGCACTGAGTTGAGCGAATGCTGTTCGGTTCAGGTCTATGTGGTGTGCCATGAGTGCCCCCCTGCTCTCACTGCCCATCACGTGCATGAAGTGGATGTCCAGGAGGCTCCACAAACACACAGTTTCTACACCTGTGCCCTTAAACATGTTGCAGACAGAAAATTCTTTCTACTCCTAGCAGTGAAAGGGTCAGAGCCACAAAACCACAGTGTAGCATGGGAGGAGAGGCACAGACATCAAGGACATCACCAGTGCCCAGACAGCTGCAACAACAGGAAACTTGTTAGGTGAAGATAACCAGAACAACCTCAGTGAGTAGGCACTTTTCATGCTGCAGAGCAAGGCAAAACCCCAGTAACCTGCCTGGCAGTCTGACCCAAGGGGAAACTCCTGTTGCTGAAAGCTTAACTGGTTTGGAAAGGACTAATGAGCCAGACTCCTTGCCCAGTGCAATGTAGTATAAAACTTTCCAGGATCAGTATGAAAACCATTGTCAAGCAGTGTTTTGTCTAAGTTATCACTACTCTATTCCCTTTTTTTGTTTATTTCTTCTGTTTCTCTCAGATGTGGTCATCTGTATTATTTTTGCAGGAAATAGTGTCTTCCTGTGCTTTGTTTACATTGCTGAAGCACACAGGTAAACTATTGACCCCGTGTTTCCGCTAAGATGTGCTTTTATCTATAATGCTGACTTGAATGGATACATTTGAAGAATTCTATCTTAAAAAGATATCATAACAAAGTGTTTTACTGACATATCTCAAGTCCACTGATTTCTTGTGAATACTAACTCTGTCTATTACTTCCGGAATTTTGTTGGTTTTAATCCCAACCTTGAGTCCATTCCTGTGAGAAGCTAAAACCCAGCATTTGAAAGTTTCACCAAAAAATTGTGGGGTTCTTTTTAGTTTGAGGGATACAGTAAAGAATGTGATCACAATGCGGACACAGCTTCAGAGCTGAAATACAAGGATTATTAAAGTGTTGAGGAACAAAACCGTGGAAAAATGCAATAAAATGTTGCTGTACTAAACACATATAAAATCCAGCTGCAATTAGCATATCAAACAGATATGGAACTTCCTGAAAATGGGGAGCACACAGCTTCTAATAATAGGTCATGAATATAAATGACCAAGGAACAAACATTTCACAAGGATAAATTGAGATTTCAAAATTTGTCTCCATTTTGATGAGTCTTGAAAGTAAATGTTATTATTTGTGATTTTTTTTTTCTAAGAGAAGGTGGAGGAAGAGAATTTCACCTGTAGTGTCATTCAGGTCGGATCAGTGAGATATGAAATTAAACATTAAATGTAATCAGGCAGAAGAGAAGTCTAAATATCTCTCTTCCTTCTTATATGAGACCTCAATCCCAGCAGAGAAAGGAGAGGATGACTTTCTACCTTGGAAAGCTAAAGGTAGAAAACCTTGATGACCTTCTTGCTTGAAAATCTTATCAAAACAGACACAACTCTGCCAACGATTTTGCTTTAGTGTATTGATACTTTCTAGTGGTCACAGAGTCACAGAGTCACAGACTCACAGATTTTTTGAGGTGGAAAGCAACCTCTGTTCAAATAGGGCCAGCTAGAGCCAGTTTCCCAGGACCACGTCCAGATGGCATTTGACTGTCTCCAAAGATGGGGACTCCACAACCTCCCTGGACAACCTATGTCAGTGTTCACAATGTCACAATAAAAAAAAAGTTTCATGATATTCAGAGGGAATCTCCCGTGTTTTGTTTCTGCGTATTGCCTCTTGTCTTGCTGTCACTGGGCACCACTGAGAAGATCTTGGCTCAGTATTCCCAGCATCCTCCCTTCAGGCACTTATGTATATTGATACAGCTCCCTAAGCAACCTTCTCCTCAGGCTGCACAGTCCCAGGTCACTCAGACTTTCCTCAAAGGAGAGGTGCTCCAGTCACTTTAACATCTTTGTGGCCCTTTGTTGGATTCTCTCTGGGCTGTCCACATCTCTCTTGCAGTAGGGAGCCCAGAACAGGACACAGAATTTCAGGTGTGGCCTCACCAGAGCTGAGTAGAGGGGAAGGAATTTTGTCTTATGGAGCTCAGGATAAAATCTGCCCCCTTTGCAGCAGGGGCATTTTGATGGCTCATGTTCAATGTGGTGTTCATTAGGACCCACACATCTGCACCTGAATCTTTAAGCACCATTATCATCTCCTCAATATCTTCTCTTCTAACCAAGACACTGTGAAACTGGGTATTGGTTAGCATTTGTGTCAAAACCTCTTTCTGCTGCTCTGGGAAGTTAAAGAGATAGAAAGTGATTACTTGTACCTTCATTTCAAGCACAACTTATTCATGCTGCCAGGGTGGTTCAAAGGGAACTTGGTGAAATTGTAAGTGAAGTCCATTACTTTAATTGCATGCTGATAATGAACCACTGCATGGAGGTAGTTATAGTAATTTTAAGAGCCAGAGTAGTTTAAAAAGTTGCTCTTGCAAAACTATCCTGCTAAACTATCTTCTTTTTAATCTCCTCTTGCAAGAACAGCAGCTGTTCTCAGCCAAGTAGTTGTGCCCTGTCAGAATTCTGACCTTACATGCACTCAGTTATCAGGGGACTATTTCATTATTTTTACCCTGTTTTAACCCATGCTGCTCAAAATTACCTGTGAAGCACAGTCCTGTGGAATTAGTGTGCAGTTTGCTTCATCTTCCCTGCAGGGAGCACTGAAGTTACGACAATCTTTTCTAGTACTACTGATGAGAGACAAAAGCACCTTTGATGAGATTTTTTTTTCCAAACATGGACCCTTGTGATTACCTGTTTGCACAGCAGATGGAAAAAAAAAAAAAATACATCAGGAATGGTTGCATTTCTTCCTGTGAGGATATGAAACATTATTATGAGTTGAAATGATTCCAGGATCCAGTGGACAGTCCATTTTCTTCTTCTAGCATAGCTGAGAAGTAACTGATAGGGAAAGGCTAGGAAGAATAACTTGCTTTGCAGATGTAGTTTCTTTTTTTGATGCAAGCATGTTTTTCAGCAAGTCACAACAGGACACCAATGGAAACTGGGTCCCTAAATGCCTTTGTAAATCAAAGTGAAACTGTAAGCGAAAGTTAATGGGTTCCATGCTTAAATATGCATGTCTCTGAAAATTTCCCTCACCAGCCATTCTAATATAAATATGTGAAGGGAAAAGTGAGGATGTGGCATATTTAGAGTTCAGTAAAGCACTTGGCAGTGCGTTTCATGAAATCTTACTGCTAAATTAATTCAGATTGGCTTGGATAGCAGCATACTCATGTGGGCTGGAAACTGCCTGGTAAATTGTAAACATGTGGCAGTGATAAAGAGTCTTCCTTCTACAGTGTTGACGATATGTGTCTAATGGCATATACTGTAGGGACTGCAACTAACCACATCTCATTGTATTATGAGTAAAAACATCTTCAATATTAGCTGGAAAGACAGACCCAAATCTGGAAAAACTGAAATATATATATAGCTCTCCAGAGGCTGATTAATCTTTTTGAAGTCTAGAGATCAGTAGTCCCAAAAAGATTATAAATATAGGGCTAAGAGATTAGAAATGAAATTAATTTGGACAGGAAAAAACCTAAACAAAGCAAAAGAAAATAATAATTAAAACACCCAAGGAACCTAATAATAATTTTAAAAAATGCAGTGAGGGAAAAAAGACTAGAAAAGTGTAAAGATTTATTGACAATAATCAAGAAGTTCATTATACAAAATCTTGCAATATGATACAAGAAAAAAATAAACCAGTGACTTCAGAATGTGTATATAAAGAATATACAAAGTCATGATGTAATGGACTAATATTGTTATGATGTTAGCTACTAACTGTGCTGTCAGAATTATTTCACTACTATTGCTTGAAATCATCTTCTTTCTCCTGTGGAACATTAAAAATCAAATGTCTCTTCTGTTGTATGGTGGTGGAACAGCAGTTTGGACAGCGAGGCTCTGAGCCAGCTCTTGCCATTGCAGAGATAGACAGTAACAGAGATGCCTTTTCCCTCTAACTCCTACATCCTTCCTAAGGACTGCAGTGCTCACATTACCCCAAACACATCCAAGGAAATTCAGAGAAGTAAAACAAACAAACTGACCGGTTCTTGACTGCTGAAATGGCCAAACCTGCAGAATTTTCTGAAGAATAAGTATTAGATATTCTCCTCCTTCAAAATACTTAGAGACATTTTATTCCATTACATGCTCACTGAAATACAATGAAAAACCTAAGAGTAAAAATAAAGATTATTTTTATTTTTATAACCTATATATTTGAGAGTTTCCTCAGAATTCAAAATACGTATTTTGCAAACAGAAACAAAATCCCTGGACTAAGGAGCATGTTAATTAAGAGTCATTCTACAATCATCTCACTGTAGTTTTATGCTGACACAGCCTTAAGATATGTCAATTTTTCCATAAGAGACTCCCAAATGTTAAATCTTCAGCTTGTGGTAAATCTGGGTTCCTCTAAAGTGAAAGACGAGTTATTTACAAAATACTGGATAAATAGATGGATTCCACTGATAACTGGTAACTGTGTAGCATGACATAAGAAAAGACATTTTATATATTTGAGCTCATTAATCTTATTTCACCATGTACAAAAACTTGTTACATCTTTGTCTTGGGAGTTCTATAGCAACTACAAAGGATGCAGCCTTTTACCATCAAAAAATTGTGTTAATGCTGGCAGGTATTTCACTATAAACTTTACTGATAGGTATTGGAGATGCTTCTGCTTCCTTTTTAAAAGGGAGGAGAAATGTAGGTGTAATCTGATGTGAGGTCTTTCTGGTAGATGACTTCAAATGTTCTGTTTCTATTGTGATGAAAGGAATGCACCAAGTGGGTTCAAAACTCAGTTAATGAGAAATGCTATAGCCAATTCGGTATCTTGACCTATTATGGCCTTTTTTGTTAACTTCTAACTTTTCCCCATCCTCCACCCAAATCTCAACCATCTGGTGATAGGGTACAGTGCTTACCAGTTGGTATTTGGATATTCATATACAATTTCATAACAAACAAACCTCCAATGTATTCATCTTGACCAAATGGTTGTGAAGCAGTTTTGGAACTGAAATTTAATCTGAAAAAAAAAGCAAAAAAAGAGTGCCTAGATTGGTCTACTAATTAATGCAACATGCATTTCCATAACAACACTATTAATTCTACTTTTTTTTTTCAGATATGTGGACAACAAGCACATGCCATGGCCAAATTATCAATTTGCTTTTAGTCTGGACTGGCAAGGCATAAAGGGTTTTTGTTAATCATCATCCATTAATGCTTAGCCAGCTGAAAAGAGCTCTGAACAGGACACCCCTTGCTTTGCAGCACTAATGCTATAAATTGAGTGTAATTAAAGGCAGTCAATGATGAAAGAACTATATGCTGGGATGCTGCAATTTATTCACAGTGTACCCCACTATATGCATTCTCAGAGGGAAAAAAGATTTAAAATTCTGATTTCTGGGGGGTTTTTTTCTGTTACTTGTATCATCCAAGGACATAGGAAAGTGCTAGCAAAAAAAAAATTAAAAGGATAAATCAAACTGCAGAAAAATATTAAAAAAAAACAAATAAGCAACTAAACCAAAACAGCAAAACCCTCAAACTGGACCACTTAGACATTATTTTTCTCAGTTACATAGATTCTTCTACCACATTCAACATTTTGGGTTTAAACATTTTTTCATCATTTTGTTTTCATGGAGGGTTTAGGTTGTTTTTTAGTTTAGTTTTGTTTTGGTTTTGTTTTTGGTTTGGTTTGGTTTTGCTATTTAAAACAAAGGAACATACTATCTGTTTAACCAGAAATGATGGTTTGTCTTTTTCTGTGGAGACCTGCTTGAAAAAATCAGGTACATGCTTAGTCATTCCAGTTTAATATTCCTGAGTGCCTTTGGGAACCAGGAACCTGAGGCTTCAGCAGAGCTGCTGGGCTCAGCTCTGCCAGGAGGCTGCACAGCCAGCTGAACCAAGGAGAAGAAAAGGGAATGGCTACAGGCTGATCACCTGCCTGTGAGAGAGGGGGAAACACCACCCCTGGGTCTGCATATTGTTCTGCCACTACCTGAAACCATCAGGAATTTAATCAGATCCAAATAAAGAAAACTGGGGTTGCCCCAGCTTCAAGAAGGGATGAAAATAAAATTTATCGATTAGGAAGCTTCCACATGCCTCCATCATCCCCTAAGATATCTGAAAAATGCTGGTCTTATAAAACAGTGCACACTGGTTTTTTGAGCAGAAACTCTTGTTTGAGTTTACAGGATTGCTCCTCACACCCTGCAGAAACATCCTGCATGTCACTTAGAAACATAATTCAGAAAATCTGAATGTAGAAATGGCCAGATTTCAATCATTACTTTAATAAAAGTTTTGTTTTCTTGTTTGGGGTTTTTCTCCAACAGCATAATAAGGTTGTCAGTTTTTATTTGTGAGCTAGTTATTATACAAGTCAATTTACATAAAAGGCAATTTTAAGTTGAGAAATACTATCATATTATTATGTTTCTTAGAGAATACCATGGGAAATTGGGTCTGGTCTGTCATATATAATACTTTGATCAGGGACTTAGGAGATAACATAAGATCACTGACAAAAGCTTCATCTCAAAAAGAAAGTGGAGACAAGTAACAACAAAGAGGAGTGGTCTATGGCCTAGAGTGGTCCAGATCAGTCAGCTAAATAAAAAGGAGTGTGCAGTATATGCTTTAAAATAGCCAGTGTAAAATCATACCTGTAGGGCCATTTAATTTACCTTATGTTGAAAAGAAGGACCCCTCTGAACTCAGGAAGTGAGTGCTGCACCGTGAATTTCCACGTTACTTTCCAGCTGTGCCAGAAGCCACAGATGCACACAAATGTTTAATATAAACCTTCATTGAATAACAGATAATTTTGCTCTATAATCAGTGTGGTGGGTATTACCTGTGAGTGCATCTGGAAGGCAGTGCCTGATTGTGATTTCCCCATTAAAGACATGACGAACTGGAGAGGGCTCAAATTAAGTACTGGAAATTGGTGGACTTAATCTGTCCACTAATAGTAGAATTTAATCTGGTGGAGAAATGTATAAGACATCCCCAAGCTGAAGTTAATTCTGAACACATGCAGTTCAGATATGAGCCATACCTTTGCTAGCAGTGAGAGAAATGAGCCAGGACAAATATGGTAGGTCCCCTGCAACAGATTCCCTGCAAAAGACTTTTTTTTGTCATCAAGTTTGAATCTTTATTCATGCTGTAGTACAAACAAGATAATTGCATACCCTTTTCTGAAAGAATGTCAAAATAAATTATCACAGCTGTTCCCTTTACTTGGTTTGATGATCTATAAATCCTCTTAATATACCTTGATTATTGATTTTTAACATTAGCTAATAAAAACCAAAACAACACAACCTTCAAGGCTATGAATAAACCTATTTAAAGTTAGCAGACACCTTGCTTTTGCATACAATTATACAATACAATTGGAAAGGAATAGCACATACATAATATCAAAGAACACAGAGAATTTTACAAAATGAACTTAATAGCTGTTCCTGGGACATTTTTACTAGATATATCCATTCATAAACAATGAGAAATGCTGACTCGAATGAGCATGTTTGAGGAATTCTACCTTAAAAAGATATCAGAACTATGTGTTTTACTGACATATCTCAAGTCCACTGACTTCTCATGAAATTCAGTTTCATGTATACTTAGTCTGTCAATGACTTTGGGGGTTTGCTGGTTTTAATCCCAACCTTGGGTCCATTCGTGAGAGAAACTAAAGCCCAGCATCTGCAAGTTTCACCAAAAAAAAATTTTGGGGTTCTTTTTAGCTTCTTTAGGTTCTTCACAGTAAAGAATGTGATAAAAATGAGGATGCAGTTTCAGAGAGAAAACACATAATGCTGAAATACAAGGGTTATTAAATAGTGTTGAGAAAAAATTCCATGGAAAAATGCAAGGACAGGTTGCTGTACTAAACAAATATAAAATCTATTCATAATTAGCATATCAAACACATAAGGATCAGATATATTAGAACAAGGCAGAATTTTTACCCTGGTTTACTCAGGCAGATCTAGGAATTAAATCCAAATTTTTCCTATCTTAGGCTTGCAACTTAATTAGCTCAACTAGTAAGTGAGCTCTTCCAAATCCTTGAACATTTTTTGTGGGGATTAAAGGCATTTCTCAGATTATTTTTTACCTTTTTTTGAAACTTCTGTGTCAAAAATACAAGAAGCTGAGTGTGTATTGGAGTGGCAAGGAGAGTTCACTGTAGCTCTACACACTAATTTCCCAGAACAGCTCTGTATATGACTACACATATGAGAACAGCGTATTTTTACTTGCTTAACTCATAGCATGAAGCTGGATGATGACTACAAAGCTCTGCTTAGCTGTTTCCAAGACTACTGCTATGTTAATGAAAACAATTATCCATGAAAGAGACAAAACTCTAAATGCCCTTAAGAGGCACAAAAATTATCAGAATTACAGAAAAAAAAATCAGAATTCAGAACAAATTATTAATTTGTAACACATTTCCAAAGAAATTGCAGAGGTTACAAAACTCGAGGGACCTCATCGGCATAAGGAGGAAAAAATGTTTTGTGAATAATTGATTTGCACTGGGCTCACAGGGTAAGAGTTGGGGTACTTCTGAGGAGCTGTGAGTGGTGAGGTGCAACAGAGCTTCAGCTGCAGGTAATCTCCCAGAGCCCTTGTGTGAGAAGGAGCTCGTGGCATTTCTTCTCTCCCTGCCTGAGAAAGATCTTCATTCCCATCTTCCTGCATGGGACCAAGCTTTGAGGAAGCAGCATGCAAAAACCCCTGCATGGCAAACAAGCAGAAGTCTAGCCCAAGGGTCACTCAGCCTCTGCCGCCACAGACACTGGTCAGGGCAAGGTTACTCCATCTTATTGTTTGGGGCAAGAGAACCCTTCCTGCAGTCTGCCCCACAGATGGGCAAAGGCAGCTGTAGGAGGTGTAGGAGCAGTGGCTTTAGAAAGCCATTATTTCCACTTGTGCTTTGGTTCCCCATTCCTATGAATTTCTGAAGATCTTACTGACTTTGACAGCATTTATTTGCGGAGGGGCTCCCTGCAAGACTGGGGAAAAACTTGTCCCGTTTTCTCCAGATGAAAGCCCATCTCAGCTAAGGATAAGAGTGAGACTCAAGGAGGGGCATAAATATTTTACTTCTATGCTTCTGGAGGGAGATTGGGCCTGTCTTCCTGCTTATTTGGAGGGGATGATTGGGGGCTATGTGTTATTATTGTTCCTAAGCAACTCATTTGCTGTGGGAACCCCTGCTATGCCAGTGCACAGAGTTTGCATTATACAGTGTCAGTTTTGTCCTGGCAGTTTCTTGATTTTCTTTCCTTACCCTACTGAAAGAGGAGACTTTTGGACTTGGTTTTTTTAATACACTCAGTGAAACACACAGCGAAAGGTGCATGATAATAGAGGCTCCAAGACAGCTGTGCACTCGTAATAACTTGTGTTCACATTTAAAAGCCTTAGTCCCTGAGTGTTTCTATGAAAGCAGCATAGTGCAGGCCTATTTATTACCTGCCAATTCCATTTCTTAGAGTGGAGTTGCCTCTGAGCCAGAGTATTTTCTGCAAAAACATGTTCCTGCGGATGGATGTGGGGGCGGGTGGATGTGTGGGTAGGCAGGGTAAAAGGATGGGTGTGATGGGAGGACAGTGCCTAGATATTGCTGTAGAGAATATCCTGGCTATTTATTCCTCAAAGCAGATGGTGCCAGTTGATTACCCTCACCAATAGAGGCTGTACCTGTTAGTGAGGGTGTGAAGAAACATCTCTGCAGTGAGGGGCTGAGGAAAGGCAAACTAAGGTACTCAAGCAAGATCCTGCTGCAGAAAGATTAATGTGTGAAGGTTAAAGGGCTGGGGCTGGGTGAAGTCTGTACAACACAGAGCTGTTAGCCTGAATTACCCGCACTGCTCTGCTGCATGTTCATGAGAAGATAAGTTATGCCCACCCTGTCAGAGGGGATTTTCAGGGCTCAGAGGCACAGCGCCATAATGCCAGGGAAAATTGTCCTGCTGCAGCCGCTCTGGCCATGTGTGAGTTCAAACCGAGCTGACTTGTCCAGCCCAGCTTTCTCTGCTCTTTTGATTCAGCATCTGCTTGAACTGCTCCTGAGCTTAGGATAGAGCTCTCATCTGTGTGCTTGTGCTCCTTCCTCTGCTCCTTCCTCCATCCCAAGGGCTTTGTGCACCTGTCCCTGAGCAGCTCAGCACTGATTCCTGGAAGATTAGCCCTTCCACTGCACAAGGTGGGGTTAATTTTTTCTTGATGTGCTTTCTGAGAGTGGTCTCTGTAATAAATAACTATAATCAAAATGGCCTCATCATAGAAGCTTCATACTGTTTCTACAGACTTATATTTGATTGCTTTCATTTCCACTGCGTTGGTTTTCCCAGTGGCTTTAAGAGACTTATCTTGGATTTGCACTGACTCAGGGAAAACAAAATCAAACCATCTTTGTAAGATGTGGGGGAGATTTTGAGCAAGTAAAGCAGGAAAAGGAGAATTTCAATAGTACAACAAAAGAACACATGCTGGTTTTTCATGTGTTGGCTCCTGGAACTTCACTGCAACACTAAATAAATTGCCTCAGCAGTTTCTGAGAAATGCCATTTAATGTTTACTGGCCCCTGGAAGTGCTAAACATTGTCACATTTGTTGAAAATGCCAGTAAAAGGCTCCTGAGAATTTCATCCCCATGCCTGAAGCTTTGATAAGTTTTATAACAATCTGGTGTAGTACAGCATTTCTAGTAAGAACTACTGTGTTTGTGAGGCACTGAAAAATAGCAAAAAAATGCACTTTAATCTTTATTCCTGTCAAGTTAAAAATTTACTGATAAACCAAATCCTTAAAAAGAGACAAAACAGATGAAAATGGAAGGAGGCTATATGCGCTCCCACGTTCAGTAGGATTCCACTCACCATCTTATTTTTCTGCAGACTACAGAAGAATTGTACCTTCATAAAATATAAAATTCTGGTTATAGACCAAGTCCTGAATATTTAACTAAATCAGAAGTAACTCTATTGTAGAACCAGTCTGGGGAAAGAACTGACATAGTTTGGATATTTTGAAGAACTTGTACCTGAGTTATGAAAAACAGAGATTCAAGTACCTGTGCCACTTGCTTGAGGCAACAGTGCTCCTCTACTAATATTTCAGACTTGCATCATAGTTGTAAAGCTTCATGGTGTAAAAGCTAGTTAGTGTTTGCTTACTTCCTGACACAAACTTCACTGAAATCAATATATTTTGCTGCTCAGTAAAAAAAAAAGAATAGCATATTTTGCCTTCACACTTTTGCATTGTACTCTAGGAAAAAAAACTTAAACAAACAAGCCAGCCAGCTTGATTCCAAAGCCAAATTTTGCAATCCAGAATTCTGTTTCTACCTGCTGCCTCATGTTGAAGAAGAGGAAGAAGACAAAATGAAATAGTGTGAGAAAGAGGAAGTATTGACACACATCCATACATAACTATTTTTAGAGTTGCATGTCAACTGAAACTGGTTGAGTTTCTGTGAATGTTTTTTTTTTCCTGTCATCTTCCAGTATTTGTGCACTTCCATTTCCATTAAGAATATCAAGAATAGAATCATAGAATCACTTAGGTTGGAAACGACCCTAAAGATCATCGAGTCCAGCTGTTAACCCACGACTGCCAAATCCCCACTATACCACGTCCCTCCATGTCACATCTACATTTAAAAGATATTTAGAGGTCTTTTAAATACTTCCAGGGATGATGTGTCAACCACATCCCTGGGCAGCCCATTTCAAAGCTTGACAACTCTTTTTGTGAAGAAATTATTCCTACTGTACAATCTAAATGAACTTGAGGCTGTTTCCTCTCATCCTGTTACTTGTTAGCTGGGAGAAAAGATTGATGCCCTACAACTTCTTTTCAGGTACTTGTAGAAAGTGATAAGGTTCTCCATGTGTCTCATTTCCCCAGGCTAAACAACCCCAGCTCCCTCAGCCACTGCTTATAAGATTTGTGTTCCAGACCCTTCACCAGCTCTGTTGCCCTCCATCTTCCAAAATAAAATATTGCCTTCTGGAATAATTTTGAGATCAGTTTTTGCAGACTGTAGGAATATATCTAGTTTGCATAAAGAGAAATATGACTCTAAAGATTTTTGCAAGTGTAGACTTTTGATACAATCTGTTGAACTTTGAGATTCCTCATTACAGTACTTTGGCAATTTTGAAGCAATTTCAGTCTGCAGAACTGTGGCATGGTTGAGCTTCATATTTCTGCTCCAAATTTTTCCCCTGAAAAGTAGAGGCCTAGTGAAGGAATATGTGGGCTTTACACACGTGGAGTTTTCCTTCTTTCCATTTTAGGAAGATCTTTAGGACAAAGTTATTCCACAGGTGATAAATGTGTCTACATGAATTCTGCAACAGGAACAGTCTTTCAGAATTGTATTGTACTGATGAGTCAGGATTCACATCTTTTCTTTAGAGACTAACAGGATGTCACTTGTACATAATACTACTATCTGCTTGCTTATTTGTCTTATTTTTCCAGAAAGAATAAAATCTGTATTAGTGTAGTAGCCCTGCTTGTTCAAAGACACTATAGTTCAAATCCTAGTAAAAGAGGCCTCTGAAAAGAAAGAGGGAATGAAAAAGAACAAAAGAAATTTTAAAAGTTGCTCCTGAGACTTGACAGACTCTGACTTCACTAAAGCTTCATTAGCTAAATGTAATGTGACAACTACACACCTGCAGCCACTGTGGTAGTGAGAAGATATTTCTCTGTGAGAAGATATTTCTCTATGCTTGTCAGGAACTATGAGTACCAGATATATTTACAGGACATACTGAAAAATCTCATGGGTATTAACCAGTCTTACTCACTTTTGAAATGGGTCACATTTTAGCAAGTGCCCTAGAAGTGAAAAGCTTTTTTTGTAACATCTGTTCCATGAGTCATTCCATTTCCCCCATGTTGGTTAATATAATTTAATTTCCCTCTCATCACCTGTCATAAGAGAATCTGGGAAAAAGGGTTGCTTTTCTCTGTACTTGCAAATTAATTGGTATAATTCGTTTGAGGTTTCCTTCTTTCATAGTGCTTTCTTAAAATTAGAACCAAATTAAATGTGTTCCTAGCCATTGCAGAATACATTGATTAGAGCTGAACTATGGGCAGTTGTGATCTACATTGAAATTTGCATGACACATCTCTCCTGGAATGAAACTAAAAAAGGAATTTGGATCTTACCCTATTCTTTTCCAATAAATACAGTCCATTCACCATTAAATCCAGTAAGTTGTGGTCAATATTTAGAACAGATCGGTGTGTACATTTTTGAATGATGCAGCTACTAGAGTAAAAGTCTCAAGTACTTACCTAATCTGTGTTAATTAAACAGTCTATGTTTATGACAGGATAATTATTGGCAAGAACATCTTTAGTTTTCCTTTTCTTAACTGTATTGCAGCAGTCTCCACAGTCCCCAGTTTCCACCTAGACATCATCCTTGATAAACACTGTAAGAACTTGGTTGTGAAAATATGTGTGTTAGGGTATGACTGCTGTGAGCATTTGCAATGATAGAAGCATCTGTCTGCTTATCTATGAAAAAGTAACAGGAGTACATGTGTTTTCAGGGGCTAAGGAGGCACTGCCCACCTTTGCACTGGAGGAGGCACTGCCCGCCTTTGCAAGCCCACCACAGCAAGTCTGAGCCTTCTGGTTTCACACAGGCTTCCAGCCTCATAAATCGCAGGTAAGACTGAAAGGTGTCTGGTGTGAAGTGTTATGGGGTTGCTGCCTGTAAATGGGAAAGGGTCAGCAGAGGACTCGCACCCCCCAGGAAGTTATGTGCATGTATACCTTGTCACACTAACAAAGCTCCAAAAGCAAAAGGAGAAATCCAACAATGTCATCCCTGCTGGGTTCTTTGACCAGAATATTGTTGCAGGGGATCATACAATGCACTGCACATGTGAAAAATCAGGATAATTTTTCTCCCATCTTTTTGCCACTTTTTATTTTCTTGTCTTATTTCAATGTATTCTTTCTGCATCAGTATTTAGAAACAATTCATTCTTCATTTGAAAAGGTTTGTATGAGAGAAATTGTAGAAGAGAGAGAGAAAGAAAGAGACAGAAGTTGTCCTCTGTCTGGATCCAAGAGGAAGCAGCTTCCCAGGTAGCTACCACAGTAAGGGAACAGCACATCTAGATTGTCTCTGTGACGATAGAAAATAGCATCTGCCCCTCCTGACACCACTACACAGGCAGCCTCTGATCCCAGATGGATAACATAAAAGCTCCATAACCTTGTGATACTGTGAAATGAAAGGTAGGTCATATATGGGTTCTGCCTAGTAGGAACTGTAAGAATTGCTGCTGTGAGAGAGTGGGAAATTGCAGAACCTTTGCTCTGTAAGGATACAGCCAGGTTCTTCCATGATGGTTCATTTCTTCCCAACCCTTCCCAAACAGTGTCAGCTCTCTGATGATAGAAGTGCAATAACTGAACTCTGAGAAAACTGGTATTGTTATGCTTTTATAGATTTCTTTTCCCTCAAATGCTTGCACAAATATATATTGGATTTTTGTTTGTCAAGCATAAGCTCTGTCAAATGTATCTGTGCTGCATTAACTTTGGAAATGACAGCTTTCTGATCAAAGAAAACATTCATTTTCTTTCCATCCTGAGGAATAGTACAGTACTGGTTTGCTTCCAAATAACACATCTCATGTCTTGTTGCTTTGCACTTTCCTTAAGACATATCACTTACCATAGCAAGCTTTTCAATTAGGGCATGATCCAAAACTTTAACTACCCTTGGGGGAAAAAAGCCCAACAAAACCTAAATTGCCTTCAGGCTCTTTCAAGCAGTTTTATGTACAGTTATTCACACAGTGGTCACACTTGCGTGACAAGGCTACAATATATACAGCATTTCCTTAGGATATTAATGGTAATTTTGGATACTAGGAAAGCTACCTTTTCTTCTCCTTTTTCTTCATGTCAGTTCTGGCGATCAGCTGTGAAATGTGACAGTAATTAGACATGGCAGCTTTTTTCTCTACCAGTGTTTTGATTCACCAAAACTTACTCTGTCTTCTCTCTTTTTTTTTTCTTCCCAAATTAAAGACAAAGATTCCCGGCATCTTTGGAAATTAGCCACGTGATCCACATTTCTGACAGCTGCAGAGGGGGAATTTCTGCTCTCTTTCATGTCTGTCTTTTCAGCTTTTGCCAGAATGTGGTAACAGAAAGAACCTTTCTGACCACCACGCTATCGTGTTATCAGTGTGACTGCAAAATGGTAAAGAGA
Organism: Coloeus monedula; assembly: GCF_965178545.1. Lineage (NCBI taxonomy): Eukaryota > Metazoa > Chordata > Aves > Passeriformes > Corvidae > Coloeus > Coloeus monedula. The sequence goes on from NC_138785.1 coordinate 64,959,246, forward strand.
GAGACTTTAGTTTTCCACAGAGTGTGCCAGCATTGCCCTAATGTGGACACTTGCTCAATCAGCTGGTGAGTCCAAGCAGTCAAAGCAGAGTCTCTAACCAAGAAACATCCCTCATTGCCGGCCAGAGGCAATGGGGTGGTAATGTGAATGCTCAGAAGGCAACCATAGCAAGCGTGGTAGGGGGAAAGGGCAAGAAATCCCTCAGATGGAGGGGGGGAAGCCTTCCAAGGGGAACAGACAGCAGATCTTAAACAGGTTTCGGGAACGCTGGATGCAGCCGCTGTGCTCAGGATGTGGCTGAGCACAGCGCAGGGATCAAACTACCAGTAACTCATCTCCAGGTCTGATCCTTCCTGAGCTGCACACTAGCGGAAAGTTGGGCTTCCTGCCGCTCTCGCCTGCGATCCGGGAGTGGATCAGCCCGACGCCGCGATCCCTGGCTGAGCCTGTGCCTCGCAGCCGCTCGTCTGCGCATGAGTCGCTGCGGGAGGCTCCGCGGCTGGAGTATTTGAGGGGCTGGGCAGCGGGGGAAGATGCTCAGAGCCTGCGGAGGCCGCGCGCCCGGCGGAGCGGAGCGGCGGCGGGACATGGAGGGGGCGCGGGGCGGGCCGCGCTGCCCGGCCTGAGGGACAGCGGGGCGGCCGTCGGGGCAGCGCCGCTTCAGCACCGCGGACAGCGCAGGGCGAGCCCCGCGCCTCCGGCCCCGCCGCGCCTCCGGCCCCGCTCCCCCGGGCGCTCTTCCCTGGGCCCCGCTCCCCGGGCGCCGCGGACCCCCTATCTCCCGCTCCGATTCTCGGGTACCCCCACCTCCCCCCTGTCTCCCGATCCGGTGGCTGCGTGCCTCGGAGCCCCTACCCTCGGCTCCGGCCACGCTCCTGCCGGCCCCCGCTCCCTGACCGCTGTCAGTGAGCCCCGGCCCCGCTGTCCCTGGCGTCCTCCCCGCTCTGCCCCGGCCGGCTGCCCAGCTCTGCTCCCCTCGCCCCTCTCTCCGCACCTTCGACTCCGCTCCCCGCCCCTGCCCTGCTCCCTGCGCCCCGCTGCCCCCAGCGCTGCCCCCGGCCCCTGCCCCGCCGCCGGCACCATGCGCGGGCGGCCGCGTTGGGCGGCAGGCGAGGCTGCGGTGCCGGCGCGGGTGCCCCCTTCCTCCTGCCCTCGCCCGCTCCAGGCGACCCGCTGAGAGATGGACTTGGCAGGCGTGCTGCTGGCGCTGCTCCTCGTGCTGGTGCTGGTGGTCTCTCTGCTCTCCAACCTCCTGGTGCTGCTATGCTTCGTCTACAGTACGGAGATCCGCAAGCAGGTCGCCGGGGTTTTCCTGGTGAACTTATCCTTCTGCAACCTGCTTCTCACCGTTCTGAACATGCCTTTTACCCTGCTGGGCATCCTGAGGAACCAGCAGCCCCTCGGGGGCTGCGTCTGCAAGGCGGTGGGTTTCCTGGAAACTTTCCTGACTTCCAACACGATGCTGAGCATGGCAGCACTCAGCATCGACAAATGGATTGCCGTGGTGTTCCCCCTAAGCTACACCAGCAAGATGCGGTATAAGGACGCTGTGATACTGATGGGCTACTCGTGGTTCCACTCCCTCACGTTCCCCTTGGTATCCTTGTTTTACTCGTGGGTAGATTATAACAGCGTTTACGCCTCTTGCACCTTACACCTGAAGGAAGAGACGGAGCGGAGAAGGTTTACAGTGTTCACCATTGTCTTTCACTCCACCAGTTTCATGCTGTCTCTGGTGATCTTGTGTTTCACCTATTTAAAGGTGTTGAAAGTTGCCCGGTTCCACTGCAAGCGGATAGACATTATTACCATGCAGACTCTGGTTTTGCTGGTGGATATCCACCCCAGGTAATGCGTGTGCGTTCGGATTCACAGCCCCCGGTCACTCCCGGTAGTTACCCCGGGCGAGAACGATATCCCGCCCCTCCAGCGACCCTTCCCGCTGCCCCGGCCGCATGGCGAGCGCTTCTGCCTCTAGTTTCAAACGCTGCTTACAGTGCCAGGAGCGGTGGCTTGTGCATTTGTAGCCTTCTCTGTTCAAATGCTAATCGGGCTCTCCGGGTTATCCCACTTGCCTGTGCTCCCTTTAAGCGGGAGTGACTGCTTTGTTGAACGCGAACGTCCGAGGCTCGGCGGGGCTGGGGCTACCCTCCTCCCCTCCGGGCTGCCCTCATCTCCCCCGGGGGATTGCCTTCTTGTGCCCCGAGAGGCTGCCCTCCTCCCGTCAGGATTGCCTTCCTCTGCCCCGGGAGGCTGCCCTCCTCCCCTCGGGGCTGCCCTTCCCCCGCACCGGGCTGCCCTCCTCTCCCCAGGGGCTGCCTTCCTCTCCCCTTCCCTTCCCGGGCGCAGGGGCTCCCGGGCATTGAGAGGGTTCTTCCCCTTTCCCTTGGGCTCACGTCTCACCTCCTCCCTTCCTGCCTTAACACCCTTACTGCTCTTTTCCCTTCGTAGTGTGAAGCAGCGCTGTCTGAACGAGCAGAAACGGAGGAGGCAGCGGGCTACCAAGAAAATCAGTATTTTTATAGGGTCGTTCGTGATCTGTTTTGGTCCTTACATTATCACCAGGTTAGTATTCCCTGTCGGGGTGGGGGACTTAGCGGGACCATGATGTCCTGTGATGCGCAAGTGCCCGGGGGTCCTACAGCTAATTTTGGGGTGCTAGAACCAAACAGACCCTCGGGGCCGGTTTTGTGGGGCAGAGCACACACACACACACACACACATATGCAAACACACCCTGACACGCCGCTCCTGCCCGCACACCCAGTCCTAGGGCACAGCCCCGGCAGGACCTGGCTCTCTTTCCCTCATTGCAGCCGGGTCTGGGCGCCTCTGCCAAGAGCAAGTGGCTTTTAGGACAAGTACCAGGAATTAATTACCTGCCAGTGGGAGATAAAAGCAGTTTAAAAGACTTGACACCCTTCCTTATTAGCACAACCCTAGCAATAGAGAGGAAAACAGACAGACGTTCCTGATTAGCTTGGCTATTTTTTTTTTTTTTTTTTTTTAAGGCATACGGCCAAGCTTGCTGCTTTTGGAACCTGAGTTGATATAATTTAAATTTGTCCAGGCTGATAATTTTTCTAATAAGAATTCTGTCTGGAAACATTAATGCCTGTAAATATATTGCTAACGGTGCAGCCCAGACTTGTGTTGAGGTGTCAAAGTTATCTCTGAGGAAAACCAATAATTAGACTCCTAAAATATATAGGAAACACGATATTCCTCAACTGGACAGAATTATAAGCATCCATCCTGATGGTTTGCACCTTTTTAAGTGTCCATGCATCACTGTTGTTATGTATTTGTGTAGTCTTCATACAATAGATGATTATTTTTATTTTTAAATCTTGCATAAACCAGTGAACTGCAAGTCAGTGTAACTGTACTGAATTGCAGCCCCCCAGGATTTAGCCTTTCATCTCTAAACAAAAATGGGCTACATCTTTCACAAGTGATTTTTAAAAAATATTTCCCACTTCACAGTGTGTTCAAGACAGCCTTGAAGAGTGCTGTCTTGTGTTGAGGAAGGTGCACTAGTGTGTAAAACCCCCTGGTGAAGGCTTCTTCAAGGTTGTTACCAAGCTGCCAGTGTCTGCAGCCACACCAGCTCACAGAAACTGGCCAGCTTTAGTGCTCTGATCTTACAGAGTCACACACATATAGGCCATTAATGGTCAATGTCACTGCCCTTTTCTGATAGGAGTAGGGGATAGGTTAAGGCCACTGCACTAAACAGACAATATTTTTTTAGTTTTTAAAGTGATATTTTTTTCAGTTCCCATTTACAAAGGGATTCCTTCCTGGTTGCCTGGATAGCTACATTTTTTTTCTGCAGTTTGAAAGGATTATTACAAATATTAGCATTACATCACAGAGTTAAAAGGTTAATTTATCACTGTTCAGTACATTTTGAGTAATTTTCTATTCACTTTTGCCATAATTAGGATGTAATTATGTTGAGCAAAGTGGATTTTGCCATCTTCTTTCCATCTGAACCTTACCAAACTCAGCAAATTCCAAATGTGGCCACATTTTTCAGGATGGAGGTTATTTCTCATAAACTTCTAAAATAAAAGTTACTTCCTTCTTCAGACCTTGCATTTGGCAAATGTGAGGTGGTGCATTTTCTATGTGTCACAAACTGGTACCTACTGAATCACTACAGAGAAGGTTGAGGGCTGGTTTATGGAAATGTGTGTCAAGGTACAGCTTCTGTCTCAGTCACAAGGACTGAGCTGGTTCAGTGGCAGCAGAACAGGAAGTATTTGGGGAGCACATCCTAAAAGGCTCTGTGTCCCAAAGACAAGACAGTGCCAAGACAGCACTACACAAAAGGTGGTGATGGAGGTGAGCTTGGAGGACTTGCTGCCGTGCCTGTTTCTCCATTCTTCCCTCATTCTGCTTTTTAGGGGGATGGCACTGAAGCAGTGTCTGGGGAAGCAATGTGAAAGCCATCCTCCCTGTTTTCCTGCTCTTGGCCTGGTGACTCAGGTTGCATTGTGTGCTCAGGATTTGCTCCTCACTTCAGAAATATGAATGAGATTAGGATCATTAGCAATATATTTGTCTGTTCACTAAGAGACGACAGATGAATTTCATCTCTTTTGTAACAGCACTAAAACCAAGAAAACTATACTAAGATGCGTTCAGATGGGTATTTCTAAGTCTGACTTGTTTTGGCCAGACCCTTTATTTTATTAAAATCTGTGCAATTTTTCTTCTGTTGGCTTCAGTGCAATTAAATTTGGATCCACAATGCCTTAATGGGAACATAGCAATACATCTATTTTCAAGACTGAAAAGTGTCTTAGTCTTCTTATTTAGAGTCTTTATAAAAACATCAATTGTGTAAATATCAATTATATTTTTCTTGTATTAGTATGACATGCAGGATGGGGTAAACCTAAGCAATCATGTAGCAAGTGTCATTTATTGTACATTTATTTGTCATATTTTGTGTCTTCCTGTTCTACCTATTTTGAATTCACTGGAACTTTTTCTGAGCAGCTTCAAACAGAAGTAATCTGTTTTTTTTAATGCACTTGCCATAGGAATGATTTAACTTTTAGTTATACAAATAAGAATTTTTCCTGTCTCTTGCTGTAATGTTCAGTCCGAATGATGGTAAATCAGCTTTTCCATGAGGAGGGATTGGAACAGCTTCAAAAGTCAACACCCTGCAAGTTGGAGCTCTGCATTTTGGAAAGAGGACAGAAGGTTCTTCACGCCTTGAGAAAGCTTCTGATCTTACATCTTCAAACAATGATGTCTCAGAGTACAGAAAAGGGCTATTTTATCTCCCAGAACATTTTCTTTTCTTCTGGGATGAATAGAGCAAAGTAGGATACTCTTGCTCCTGCAAAAAGTTTTACAAAAGATATACAGAAAATAAAAATTCCTCACCCTGTTCTTTCTACCTTCCTGAAGGGTTTGCCCACTGCAGATGAGCTGGGCGAGACATTTGCTGGAACAGTCTGAAGGATTGCCCTCACTTTTGTGGAAAAGTTGTTTAACCTAGTTGCAGTTTCTGCCCCCATGATTAATACATCCCTCCCACTTGAGGTGCTGAGGCCACTAATCATCCGTGAAGCACAGACCAGGAGACACGGGTCTGGAGGCAGCTGACTGGTCATATAATGATGATAAAAGTGTTGTCTCCTTGTTTTCTTTGGCCAAACTAGCAGTCAGCTAAATGCACACAAAAACTTCCATGGCTAAGTAGTTGTAGGTGTGCTCCTTAACACAGTGTGGGATTGCAGCTGCCAGTCAGACCCCTCTGAGTTACTGCCAGGTTATTCTTCACACTGCAGTGGTCTCATGTGAATCAACTTTGCATCTGTGTTAATTCACCACAGTGGTGTAGTGAAGGTTCGCTGGTCTGTCTCTGAGGGGATGGATTCCATGATCTAGACTGGGTTTCTGGAGTCATTTGAGATGCTGCATAGTATCCAGGTCCTTTACCTAGGCTGGCAGATATGCCACAGGACCTAAAGCAGATCTTCCAGGAGCAGCAGCCTGATGCCAGTGGGGTTAAGTCCAAATGTCTCAAGTGTCACGAGACAGCTCTACTCAGGCAGCTGAGGTCAGGGAGTCTGGGTGCCCCGAGTCTCATGTGTCTATCTCAAGTTTGCTGTGGGAGAGAGGTAGTCATTTATGTCACCACAATTTTGACTGCTTACCAGAACAGCTCAGTAACTTCAGAAAGTGAGCAGTAAACTGCAGCACTCTCTTATCTCCGATGCACAGAAGCATTGCCACTGAAAACACTTTTTTCCTCTTTCCATAGAAGGAATTGATTTTTGCCTCCCAGTGGCCTTGCTAGGAAAGTTCTCTTTGCCCTTATTGAATGTGAGGAGTAAGTACATGGCCCTTCTCCTGCAGGGACTGTGTACTGTAAGAAAATAAATGTTACTTGAATGTTTCTGTGAAGCATGAGTTGAGCTCTGGGCTCAGTGTGAATATAACACTCAAGTGTTTCCATTTCTCTTTAATGTTTAACAGGTTGATAGAGCTCCTTCCTTTTGTTACCATAAATTACTACTGGGGAATTATAAGCAAGTGCCTCACCTACAGTAAGGCTGCATCAGATCCGTTTGTTTACTCACTTTTACGTCAACAGTACAAAAAAGTTCTGATCAACATCGTCAACAGGATACTTAAGAGGGACCTGTATCCATCATCGGGGTACAACAGTTCTCTCGACACTGAAAACGACTACTGCTTGCACAGAACAAACTGACAGCATCAAAGCATTCCCCTTCCAGGGAGACAGGTGTTTGCTGCTGCTGGAAAGCTGCCTTTCTCCTCTGATGCTGACAGTGGTGACAGTGTCTCCAGGGTGTGAAGGCTGCATTAATGTGACACATTTCATCGTGGACTTTCATAAAAGGCTCTTCCCTGCTCTGCAGCCAAGCACAATTCATGGCAAAGCCTTGTCCCCGCATGAATAGAGTTGGCTTGAGGGGTTTTAAGAGAGTCTTTCGAGGCTTTAGAGAAGCTTAGACAGCTCAATATTTCATGTGTGAAGACTTGGTATGACTTGGAGCATTCCATATGAGACATGATATTCCAGTGTCTTCTGGGAGCACAGGAATCCCCACATTGGAAGGACAGGTTCAGAGTCCTCAGTGCTGCACGTGTAACTTGGCAGCCCAGGATCTGCTGTTAGTTTTGAACATAAAAAATAGGTCTTTTAATTGATTGATTTATTGTATTGGTGCCTCAAGTGAGTCAGCACTTTGAATCTGAGATTGCTATTATTATTATTATTATTATTATTTATTACTAGGCATTATGATTGTAACATAGCCTTTAGGAAGTGGTACATATATTTGATATGCCAGTATTCTATCAAGCATAACCAAAGTCCACATATCTGAGTTACTAATATTTAGCACTTCAGTGGTATGTGATTACAATAACTGCAGCAACAGTAACGAAGACATGTACGGAATTTAGTTAAATAGCACTGTAGTTCCATCACTGAGCTAGTAGTCCTATTCAAGCAAGCTTTTATTCAGAAAAAAAAATCAGTAGAAGTGACAGGTACCATTGTGTTTAAGATATATTACTTCAACTATCTGTTTTCAAAGAAAAGGCTAAAATATATTAAATCTTTTTTAAGGGATATATAATGTGTAAAATATTTCATGCATTGGCTATATATGGTGGATTGTCATAATACTGTACAATCTTTTCATTAATAATGATCAATTAATTTGGTGATTTTAACTGACAACAAGAGATGTGAGAAATATTATAACAGACCTGCTGCCAAATGCCCAGAAATATAAAGCTGCTTTGTTACTATATGTATTTTTCTCTTTTATTTCTTTTTAAATTTAAACAGGCTTTGGAAAAATGTGGGAATTATTTTTGAACAATATTCCTTTCATTATATAAGACATTTATTAAAATTAAAGAATTCTATGGCATTCAACAAACTACTATTTTCTAATTGAATACATAAAGGGAAAATTAAAGTAATTCTAAACTATATTTTAAGAAGAATAAAAAGAAAGACGACAGTAAAGTACTCTTATTTTTTATGTAACAATGGACTTGACCCTATAAAGCATTGAGAAGGCTATTTCTGGTCAAACTAAGCATATAAGCATGTGATTAGGCACAAATATGATTTTCTTTGAAGCTAACAGCTCTATTTCCATGCTGAAAATTAACCACACACTTAACCGTTCTGCAAAATCAGTGTTGAGCAGTCTGCACATTGAGAGGGTTTTTCCCACCATCCACAGTGAGGAAGGAGAGTGTCTTGTTTAACCCCACTGAAGTCAAAGACAGATGATGCTGCCTAACAAATACAGTGTTTTCTTACCTCCTGCTTTTATCTCTGGGGCCTTTATGATGCTTTTTTTTCCCCCCATGCAAGTACCTTAGGCCTCTGTGCTTTGCATCTATAGTTCTGCCTGTGTTTAAATTGAATGTACTATAATGGTTTTGTCTTCTTAGTAAAGTATTTGTACTCTCTTCAATTTTGTGTAAATACAGTATTTCAGAAAAAAAAAAAAAAGTTGTCTATGGAATCTTTTCAGTTTAACTCTCCTCCTGTCTCCCCATTCCTCCCCCTCTACCATGCCTCTAGAAAAACCTGATGTTTCAGTCTTTCATTTCAGCTGCACCATAAGGACCCGATAACTCTGGGGGGAGTGGGAGGGATGCTAAATTTTCAGTAATTTTTTAGTCAGTTTTGTGCCAAAAAGTTTTAATGGCCTACAGTAGCTGTCCATGAATAAACATGAGCTTAATGATACCTACAGTTGTTAGCTTACCCTTGGTTTCCTAAACAAAATGGTCCTCGCTTTGGGAAAGGAATACGTTACAGGTAGTTATGTGTATTAAATTGCCACCTTCAAGATAAACAAATGAAATTATGTGTTATTATTAGGGAAAATGGTAGAGGAGAAAAAAAATAATAAACTTTAAAGCTATTACAGTAATAAACTTCTAGAACTAATAAGCTATAAGCCACATTTTAAAGGTATAAAACAGAACCTATTTAAAGTGCTACCTCTGCTATTAAGTTAATTAATGAATGTTACATATGCCAGTTGAGGGCGTACACTTTACAATACCACTCAACCTCACTAAGCATTGAATATTTCTGGAAGTGCTTGGGTCTAGATGGGAAAAAAAATTGAGCCTGCACTAGGTGTTGCAGAACATCTTCTAGATTTCATTTTCACACGGAATTGGAAGCCAAGGTCTACAGTGCTGCAGACCAGAAACTAAGGAAGGGCCAGGAGAGCTGTAGCACTCTCAGTCCTGATTTGCAATGAAGTTTAACAGCTTTGTTTAGCATTACCAAAAGGCATCTCCCACTGTCAGTATACAGGTAAATTTTTCCTTTCTCTCTTCTCACTCCCCATTCCCCACCAGAGAAGGACTTGCTCTACTTTTCTAAAAAAGCAGGAAACATTCAGTAAGAGGTCTCACTTTTGTTCCCTTGGCTTCCTGACATAGGCAAAACTCATTAGGTTTGTGCTTCATTCAGCATGCTGTGGGTTATTCAGGGACAGGAGAAGCTAGGGGGAAACCACACTCAGCTCCCGTTGTTTTGGAATGCTGCAAAAAGTAGCCAAGGATTTAGTGCTACATGTATCTTACATGATGGGCACATTCACCAGAGGTTGTGGATTCCCTCTTACTGACATTTTGACATTTTAGATAAAACAGGGGGTACACAGTCCTGGCAGTAGGGTTTAGTCTGGATCAGCAGATTTCCAACAAAGCTGAAGTGCTGTATCCAAAATGGCTTCTTGCCATTGACGTACTCTTGCCAACTCAAAGGTAGTGCTCTAGGAAACTTCATCCAGATTTCTTGCCCAAAGGCCTGGACTGCCTTTGCTAAGAGACAAGAGACTGGAAAATACTTGGCAGGTATTTTGTGGAGGTGGAAATGCCACAGGGGTCAGCAGGAACTGCCTGAGACTGTGATTTCCTTAGCAGGAGGTGCTGTCACCCACCTGTGGCTGCTGAGGAAAAAGGATGACAAGTTGTTAAAAGAGTGTGCAAGAGAAACATCATTTTCTCAGAGCAGTAGGGCCCACAAATAGCTCCTGGGCTGTAGTTTTGCAGCTCCTGCTTGCAATTAAAATTCACAAAGTCGTCTGCTCTTCTCCAAAGTCGTATTTGTCTGCAGAGACTGGAGCTGAGAACTGCACCTTCCCTGGATGACATCCTCCAGCTAATGGCAGTCAGGGTATAAACTCTGAAGCACAGCAAACCTTTAATTAGTCCGTGCAATTAAGGAGACAGTAAACTTTAATTCTTAACACACATTCACCAAAATATTTCCAAGCCAGATGATTTGGATATTTTCAGGTGAGATCCAGGATGGCATTTTGAATCTGCCTTTTCAGAGGAAGAAATTGAGTCTGTGTGCCTCATTTCCTAGGTGAGTGCTCCGATATTCCTCAATAACAAAGAGGGGCACCTCTTCCAAAACAAAATAGATGCTGCTTTTTATTTTCTCAGGTAGGTTCTGAGACTGACAGGCTGAGTTTTTGAGGCAGTAAAGTCAAGGTATTGCTTAGACTCCAGATTCCCAAAAGGTTTAGGTATGAGCTGGCTCCCAGCCTGCTAAATCCTGACAGGATGGATGTGCTTCACTACAAGTGCAAAAACAAAACTAGTTTTCTTGGATGAGATATTCAGTGTCTTTGAGCTTAGATGGCAGCTGAGCACTGAGGACCTTGAATTCTGTGAATTTTCTCTCCACAACTTCCTTAGTCTAACTGAAGAGCAGGCGTGTTATTCATCTGGGTAAATCAGCACCTAATAAACTTCTGCAAATAATGTGTGCAGCTCAGTGATTACTGAATACATATTTACCTTGTCTTAATGTGGGTAATGCTGATATTGAATTTAAACCTCAGAGCTAATTGCAATGTTAGGCTTATTAGATGGTTAAATATGTTTACAGTTGGAGTCTATGACCTCAAAAGTAATTTCCAACTTAAATGACTCTATGATTTTAAGTTAGAATCCAAGTTCCTGCAATGTTTGGGTATGACCAGAGAGTGATCATGCTCTGTACAACTGTGGGTTAAAATTTGAGCTCTTTGGTAAATTTAGCAGCATTGAGCCTTGTTGAAAAAATTACCTATAAGAAGATGTTCAAGCACCTCTATGTAAAATGCTTTAAAAAAAAAAAAATCAAACCCAAAACACAAACTGAAGTGATCTAGTGTGAGTGGGAAGGTTTGACTACATCACCCAGAGGATGTATTTTCTGTTGTATTTGAGGTGTTTTTTTCCCCTCAAATTATACATGCACTTGTACACATGGAATGAACAAGCAACCGTGTGTCTGTCCCAAAAGCACATAGCACATTTCAGGATGGTGGAGAGCAAATTGCTTGTTCAGTCTAGTTCAGGACACCTGGTTTGTGGGAGGTATTAATTACACAAGTAAATTAGAGGTTCTGCTTTTTATTTTTGGAAAGTAGTCCAATTAATATTTAATGGCTCAGCTGGAGGCACAGCAGAGATGACCTTAAGAAAGGTTGTAAATATATGAATATCTTTCAATACTAGAAACCTGGGGGAGCAAAATGTCACCTGGCACAGTATATGCAGCCAGCTCCTTCTCTGAGCTGGAGTTGCTTTTCCCTGTGGCTTATGAATGGGAAACAGGCCAAATGACTGGTCCCATTCCTGCATATCCCTGATTCTTCTCCCTTAATGTCAGATTTTCCGTGCCAGGACAGGAGGGTGTGTGATGCAAACTTGGTGCTTCTGCTCTTTTCTGTAAGTGAGCAATGCATGAACCATGAGCTGCTCCCAGCCAGGCTTCTCATACATTCTCTATGCAAATGAAACATATTGCAAAGCAGGTATGTTAGATGTCATAGGGTCCATATGGTTTTAAAGGTATTTTTGAGTGTTGAGAACTACAGATCATTCCAGTCCACTGACATTTTAACTAGATGCCTTAAAGTGTTATAAATCGTAACTGAAGCACCTTCATTTCAGTGTTCAATCCATTATCACAAGAGTGCAAATTGTTGAGCAGTCCACTGTGGACAGTAAAGATGCCAAGCAAAACCCAAAAACATCTCCTTTGCGACATAACCTGAGTTTTGTTGTGCATGTTTCATCCATCTCACTGCATCCTGCTGTTTTCACGTGTCACATACAGTTTTGTATCCAGCAAATTTGCAACTATCCAATATAAGTTTCCAAGTTTCCTTTCCTTCACCAAATGGATTGAAATCTTCAAACGCTTTCCAAGAAAACTCCTCATGCCTAACACTAGAGTAGTTTTACTTAACCCACTTTCCCAATTTGACTTTTTTTTCCAACCAAGGCGTAGCACTCAAATTGTACTTCAATGAAGCCTGACCATAAGTGGCAGACTCATTACCACCTTCTTTTATAATTCCTGCCCTTACATATCCAACCACTCTGTTCTCTTTGCTTGCAGCTGTCAGTTTCAGAATGTTTTCTGAAACCCAATAAATTGCTCAGTGCACTTGCTCCATGGCATGGGACTGGAGATTGGGTTTGTGTGCTTTGTGCGTGTGCCTCCAGGGAAATATTTAAACAAGTTTTAGGTTTCGTATTTGTCCTTTATCCTGGGAGAACAAAATGGTGATTGGTGACATATGACCTTTGTGTTATAAAAGACTGCTGATCACTCCTTGCAGATTCATAGCTCAGACTGGCTTTCAGCTTGAAATCTGGCTTATCAGCTAATCAGACCCTTATTGCTATCATTGCTAATGAAGCCTGCTTTAGGAATTTAAAATATCTTTTGGGCTTCTCACACAGTAGCCTGAATACTTCATTATGCTTTTATTCTTAATACATTGCTGGAAGCCAGATAAGTACTAAAACTGCTATTCTCAGGAGACCTGAGGCACAGGCAGATAAAGACCACACAGCCAGGAAAGAATGAAATTGTATGAATCATGGTTTAGAAGATACCTAGGAATGGAAGACAAGTAACATCATCCTGAATCTATCTGTTGATCTTTTGCTCAAAGTTTCTCAGTGTATTGGGTTGGCCCTGAGTTGATGGACAGTCTTTAAGACCAATTACGCTTCTCACAATTTACATATTTAAACTGCACAGAAAGGCGGGACTTCCCCTTTTGGTCGGAGCTGGCTTGCTGGGAGGTGGGGGCAGCTCGGGGCCTCCCGGCCCCGCCGGGCCGGGCCGGGGCCACTGCCCCTTTCCCCCTTTCCCAACGCTGTGGCACGGACCCTGGGTGGCTGGGGGGACTGCCTCAGAGCCACAGGCAGCTAAACCCAGCCATGGACTGCTCACAGCTAAACCCATCCAGCGCGGCTTCTGGGGACCGGCGGGTCCCTCTCCTCTCCATGCGGAGCCGGCGGAGTCAACGGGAGCCAGCAGAGCCTCCTGTCTGCAGCCAGCACACTTCGTGCTGAACTGAAGAAGACACCACATAGCCAGCAGCACAAAGGGAGCGAGGCTTTCCCCACCGTAAAGCCCGAACAAGAACACTCTTCAGCATGGCGGCGTCAGAGTCAGAGAGAAAGAGAAGTGAGTCCCGTGGGACAGAGCTGGAAATGGCGACGGGAGAAAAGAGGGCGGTGCCGCGATTCTGGCGGGCAGCTTAAAAGAAACCTTCTTGCATGCCGTGGTAAGAAACTGTAATACCACAAACTGTTTGTCTCTTTAATCCATTTGAAGAACATGGGGGGATGGAGTATCTTCGTGTGCCTGTGAAGATTGTGAAGAATGCCGATGCCAGGCTTTATAGTAGTAAAAGGCTGTTAGAGACTTGTGGCGAAGAAGAGCCTTTGTGTGCAGGACAAAAGAACTTATCCTTAAAAAGATGAATAACCCCATGTGATGGCCCATGTTTTGCAGTGTGAAGGAACTGTGAGATTTTTTATGGGAGAGATGTTCTACACACAGCAGATTGTTTGTTTCCGGGCGGATCTGCTGTTGGTGGCAGTTTGGGAACCACGTGCAACTGAAGGAAAAACCCTTTTTTCCCTTAAGCATAAGAGAGAGACTTTTCAAGAACTGGAACGCTGACTAACATCCCATGTTCTGTTATCCCTTGTGTGAGCTAGGTAAAAGGAGAGAAGTGCTGGCTGGAGGCGGGGGGGGGGATTTGCTCTAATTTTGTTTTGTTATTGTCTCTTTACTTTTAATTCTATTAGTAATAAAACTCTTTCATTGTACTGCAACTGTTTAAGGTTTGTGCCTGCTTTGCTTTCTCCTAATTCTTATCTCACAGAAGGAAAATAAGTAAGTAATGAATATTTTGAACCAAAACCACTACATTTAATTGGTGTTTCTGCCCGGTTTCGAACTCAACCCCCTACACTCAGGCATTTAAAAATGTGCTTCTCATAATGGTTAGGCATACCTTGGAGTTGACAGTGGAGCTGAATTTTTGGGAGAAAGATATTTAGGACACAAGAATAGGATGCTGTCCTCCTCTCATCCTGAGGAGCTTGCAGTGCCAGCACCATGCAAAAAAAGGAGTTGCAGACACTCTTTACTCATAAAAAAAAGCTTCATGTGTTGAAGTCACGACTCCCTTTTGCACTTTTCTAGATGGAGCTTCAGTGGCTCTCTCTGGGTGTGACATCTCAGGTTGGAGTCTCCTTGGAGAACACCACCTTGGCCAGGCTGGAATTTTGGTAGAAATTTGAGATGCTGTGTATGAGAGAGAGCAGGCTCCATGTACAGGATAGTGAAGTTGAGGGGGTGGGGCATTTATCACAAAGGAGGGATGATGCCTCTGCCTCTCTTATGAGGACTGCTTATATCCCATCTGTGTATTACATCACACTCATTTTGTTAGTGGGCAGAGAATAAGTTTCCTGAATCAGAAAATAAGTCCAGGAAATGATCCTGACTTTATTGACTTCAGGTGGATGAGGTAAATCAAGATTTTACTCAAAGGTTTTCATCAGTAGAGTCCAAGTCTAAATTTGCAGAAATCTTTTGAGAAGGTCGTGTAAGATCAGGTCAGTTACGAAGTCTGCACACTGAATTAATCATGCTAAAGAAAAAAAAAATTGATTCTTGTGTATCCTAGCAAACCACCTTAACAGTACTGAATGGAAATGTAATCTAAGGTGTACATTTTTCTTTAAGTGACAACAAAGATATCAGGCAGACTGAACATGCAGATGGTGTGGCTGTTGAGGAGCCTGCACTCCAGCGCTCTGACTGTCGCTTACACTTCTGAGCCCTTTTCTCCCTGAGCTTTGTCATGCCTCTGTGCACACTTCTGGTGCCCTCTCTCTGATGGATACCCGTGGCTTGCTGAGCATCTGCAATCACTCCAGCCAACCAAATGTGGCACTTGTAAACTCCTTTCTTCCAGACCCAGAGGAACACAGCCACAGTGGTTCTGAAAAGCTATTCAAACCCAGGGTATGTTCCTTCCTTCTTAAACCCTCTGTTTATTCTTATTATTCTTAAATTACCTCCTACTCAATTATTTTCTTCTCTGGCCTTAGAGCTGAACAGAGACACAAGAAGCATTTGCTCCTGGCATTTCTGCCAGCCTGTCCTCCCTCTGCTGGAAGCTCAGTCAGTTCCCATGCTTCCTCCACCTTCATCAGCTTGTAAAGTTTCTACCTGCCCTCTGGTTTCTCATGTCAGCTGAAAGTCAGGCTGTTCAGACCCTTCTTTCCTTGATGCATTCCCTTGGGCTATTGTGATGGTATTCTCACATTTTCTGTTTTTTTTTTCCCCTGTGGTTTTGGTTTTCTGTGGGGTTTCTTTGTTGTCTTTAATCAGTTTTCCACCGACAGCCTTTTCAGTTTTTAATTTTGTGCAGCTGAGCAGGATTGCAGACTGCAAATTAAACAAACGAGGAAGAAAGCTGTGCCCCTCACTTTTTTGTGCTCAACAAAGAAAGCTGGTAAAGGAATAAAACTGAGAATCTTACTGAATCTTCTTTGTCCCTTGGGATTACAGCCTACCAATTTCTACAGTCAGTGGCACATAGAGAGTAATAATATGACTACTGTCACATTCTCACTTTCAGATAAAATTACCAGATATCCATTTATGGCTGAATCAAGGTATTCAGCATGAATTCCTCATAAAAATAAAATTCTTACTGTTAGAGCTTCCATAAAACTTCCCACCTACTGTCCTAATAAGCATAACGAAGGGAAGATTGGATGGAAATGCAACCTACCCCATGTGGATGCATAGTGGGTTTCTCCAGGCTCTTCCTGCAATGGCTAAATGTCTGTAATTGCCCTGTCACTTCAGAACCTCTGTGTCCAAATCTGATTCTCTCAAGTTCAGCCATTGAGTGTCAGCCACCTTTTGATTTTCAGTTGATTTTCATATCATGGTATGAACCTGCAAAAAACCCAGGTAAACGGATCCCAGGACCTTTAGCTTTGTCATTTCCCCTACCACCATGGCATTGATTTGATAAGACCTGAGGGTGGCTGTTGTTTGGAAGCTGAAGAGGACTGTGAGAAATGAGACAACTCTTAAAAAGATTAATTTATTGAAAACAGAAAAATTGAAAAATTACAGAAATTAGAAAAATATAAAAATTTGGGATCCTATGGCTCAGTAGATGGTATGCCCCAGGAGCGCAGGGATTTGAGATCTGGCTGAGACAGCACTAGACCTCAGGTAGAGAAAAAGGACTTGCAGTGCTGGGCTGACTTTTAGCTGGTCCAAAGTCAAAAAATTACTAATGGCTCCTTAATAGGAGTAGGCTTTTAACATCCAGCACCAATGTCTCCCACAGCTAGCCTGGAGAAAGCAAGAGAGGAAAAGAGACCCCGCCTCTCTGCTTTCATTCTTTTTATAGTGTCTTTGCTCCGCCCCCTCCCAGCCCACCCACAGCCCGCCCCTTCAGTCCAAAGCGATTGGTGCTTTCCTTTTGATGGATCATCTCCATCCACCAATGGCTCATCGTTGTCGGGGGGGAGGGGGTGGGTGGTATTGGTCGAGATAAGGGAGGTACAATGCCTTCATTAAAATTCAGGAATTCAGGTTGCCGTGGAGCTTGCCTGCAGAGTAATGGCGCTGTAGCTAAAAATAGCTGCTGGCGGGGATTTTTTTGGCCTTGGAATCAGAATGCAAGTGAAAACACCTAAAAAAAAGTATTAAAATACATCCAACACATCTCAAAACACTTGTAAAAGTATACAGTAAACACAGGAAAGGTAACTCTTATGGTGTATAGGTGGTTTGAAGTTTGAGAAGGGACAAGTTTGTGATTTTTAACTGGGAAAATTTTAACTGGGAAGGGTGCAACTCTATTAATAAACTACTTTAAACAATTGAAAACACTGATAATGGAACTGGATTTTTGTACCTGGGCTGATGGGTTCATTTTAACATTCAATTTAAAAATATTTAACTCAAAATTAATTAATTAAAACACTTAATATGCAAAGACCAAGCACAAATAGGGATTTCATGTATGACAAGGACCACCATTAGGTGGAGTGTGTAAATAGTTTACTCTGACATCCTGGCGTCCTCACAGAGGTTGGACATGCCTTCTGGTACCATGCAGTTTGCTTTAATGAGAAAGAAGGGGTGATTCAAGCTCTTTCTAACACAATAATCTGCAGAGAAATGGAAAAACTCAGGAATTTCTCTGGATATCTGTTCTCCAAAGTTGTCCTGCTGAGCAGGGGTTTAAAGGAAGGTCCTGACTAATAAAAATTTTGACAAGTAAAGTTAATCTTTTTTGGTTGAGACACTAGTACTTTTTTGTTCCCTAATGACAGTAAAAGGTAACTCAGTGATATGAACAGTTGAGGGAAGTTAGAAAAATGCAAATTCCCAGTTTTCATAGGGGTCTCAGTGTCACAGTAGTTACTAGAGGTATGACTAGAATGACAAATGACAGTTTTGGAGCTGCTAAAGGTCCTGAAGCCTTGTGGGCTGAAGAAATCTCTCCCATAGAGTTCAGTTTGATATGTGGATGATAAGGCATTTCTCATACCTGTTCAAAATTTAGCAGTTCTGGATCAGCTCTTTAACCAGGGAAACATCATGATATCAGTACCACTAGATTACACTGGCAGAGGTTATATTCCAGAATTCTGGCTTTTTAGAAAATCAGAGAGGAGAATTTGACTAATTGATGGAGCTGCTCCCAGAGTTTAGCCCGTGACTGGTATTGTTCCCACAGTTTAGCCTGTGACTAGTAATTAAGACCTTATAGCTGTTCTTTTACTCTCTCTACTGCCCTGTGCTGGTTCTCTTGACCCCTTATAACCATGTCTTGGCCTGTTCTATTCAACTCATTTTTTCAGACCCCTGAATATCAAATTAGTCATTATTTGGCCAAGAAAAAAACATATTCAACAGATCAAATTATTTCTCATGATGAGTCAATGCTTAAGTCCCCATCCAATTTGTTACCTCTCTGCAAATCCTTTCCAATTTTTTAATGCTTTTCCTGAAATGGAAACACTCATGCTTCTAATGTCATTGAATGCACAATAGCCTGACTGAAGGATGGCACATAGCAGTGCTTGCAGGACTCTGTAGCTCTCTAGTGAGCCCTGGGACAGGCCACAAGGCAGCCCTGGAACAGTGACACAGCACCCACACCCTGCCCTCCCCACAAAGGACTTTGTGCAACTTACATTTGAAATAGAAATCTGTGTCTGGAAACTGATGAGTTTCTTACAAATAACTTAGGGAGCCAGGATGCTGCATGTGGGGCTGGCATGAGCTATGGCAATGTAGACATTGGTAAAGCTGGGAGAACAACACTGGGGTCAGTAGGCTGTTTGTGATGCCTCTGTGGGGCTGGGTATGGTGCTGCTGAAAATCCTGGCAGCGTGGGATCCTGCGTGACCTCAAGGATGGCCTCCAACTTGGTCTCTGCCCCTTTGCTGTCTCTATCCAGTACCTTTGCTGATTGTGGGCAATTGAGCACATCTTTAATCTGAGCATGATGAGTGGAGCATGCCTGAATACCACAGGCTAGAGATATTGTTTTCCAAGGATTTTCTGGGAAAAAAACCGATGGTTTTATATTTGTTCTCTAGTTTCCACTGGTAGATACCTTGATACACTGATAGATGTTTTGTAAATTCTTTGAATAAATGCAGAAAATAAAATTTGAACTAGAAGTCCTTACCTTTTAAAAGACTCTCTGTTTATTTTTATAGGCTGTGTCACTTTAAAGAGTTGGAACCTTGATATAGAAAACAAATATGAAGACACTTAAATATTATCATAGCACAGATACTTAGTGTGGTGTAGATTCTCAGTATACTGCTATGTAATTTTAAAGTGCTTAAATAGCTTTGAAAACATTCTGTTTTGACTACTTTAATAACATTTTGCTCTTGGTTTTAAGTCAGACTTGTGTCTCAGAAGTGTATTACTGAAAGTGAAGTTAAAATCCTCAGAGCTGTTATGCTAGTATCATCTGAAATGGATACCAGTTCTTGCTATCTGAGCTGAACTCTCAGTTTTCTGGGGAGTGCCAGCCTTGGAGGGCTTTATTTTCCTTTGGAAAGTACCAAGGAGCTGCTTTAAAAGCATCAGGGTCTCTTAAATATTTCCCCCATCAGGTATCTAAACTAAAGCACTCCAAATCACTTTTTCAAAATGCTTCCCAGCACCTCTGTGAATGTGAAAAGCAAGCCCTAGAGAACTTCTTTTGAATGTTTTGGCATTAATGTTCTGTGAGACAGGGAGAAGAGATGAAGTGAAATGAGTCTCAAAATAGGACTGTCAAGTTCTTTTCTGGTAGAACTTACATTAATTTTTAATACTCCATCTGTGATCAGAAGAAAAGAAAGACCTTTAGTTCTCAGCGCAGATCTTTTTTGAGCACACATTTTTCCTTGTAGCTGTTATATATTCAGTTCTATGATTCACTAACATATTTGTATTATTTTTCTTGCTTTATGGGAGTCAGGCAGGGTCACCTTTGGGCCTCGTCTTGAACTAAAACTGCAAAATGCATCACCAGTAACCCCTCAGCAGTAATCCTGCTTTGCTACTTTACATGTGGGAGTAATAAGAGGCAGCCTTTGAGAGGATAACAAGGTCCTTATGTCAGCTCTATCTTTTTAATGATTAAATTTAAATAATATTGTGTGCTTATAGCAGGATCTGATGATCAGTGCATGTTATTTTGCACATGTTCTCCTGGATAAAGAATCATATTTATTACTGTTGTCCCTTTGTGGTCTCATTCTACCATCTGGTGCCAGGTTCCCTTCCAGTCTTTTGTATCATTTGTGCCTTTGATCATGGCTGAATTTTAACTAGATATCATTTTCTCCTGTCATCAAAAGAAACTTTCTGAGTGGCTTCATTTCTTACTGATTAACTCAAACAAGCACGGAGACCACATGAAGGGTAGGCTGAAAGGAAGGCATGTATTCAGTTGAATCTTTTGGGGATGGTGGGGCCTTCTCCCGTTTTAGTTGTGTTCTTCTGCATTATGATAGGATCAGTTCAGTGAATCACCTGGAAGTGGTATAAGTAACTAATTTTGTGGGTCATTGACTTAGTTAATCTGTGAGAAGTCAGAAGATTAAAACAGAATTTAATTATCACTGACAGTACTTGTATTGAATTTAAATAATTTAAATATTTTTCGAGAACTGCATTTTTTAACATGTATTATATTAAATCAGGAAGGAAAGGAGTATCTGTGACTGTAATGTTAAGTGGGGGAAGTAAACCCACCCAGTCATTGTTTGCTTTTGTTTCCAGCTTATGGGAAAAAACTGGGGGAAAGAAATTGGCAAAACATGCCAAAAAAAAAAAAAAGAAAAAAAGAAAATAAAGACCAATTTTGAAGCCACTGCAGGAAATTTAATGTTTTCAGTATGGTGAGACTGGTTCACTCTGAGGAAG
The DNA here is from genome assembly GCF_965178545.1 of Coloeus monedula. NCBI lineage: Eukaryota > Metazoa > Chordata > Aves > Passeriformes > Corvidae > Coloeus > Coloeus monedula. Next base: position 64,980,082 of record NC_138785.1, read on the forward strand.
TTTTATTCTTTCTCCCTTAGTGAGTTGGTACAACTATGTACTTGATAAATAATGATGATAAATAACTGGTAGAGGCTACAGGGAATTTTTGAAGTATTTGAGACGTGTAGGCAGTTGCAGTCCATGATCCATTCTAGGTTAAACTTTTAGGGTACAGTGTAAGAAGACAGAAAAACTTGTTCTTGTGGTCTTTTTCTTTACGGTCTCTCAATCAAATTTCCAGCACTCAATGTTTATGTGTGGCAGTTTCTAAAGTGAGGTTAATCCTGGGGGTCATAAGGGGAACAAACTGAAAGTTGAGATAAAAGGCAGTGCTGAAAAAACTTTCTCAGAGTGAGAAAGTTTAAAGCTCCCCAAGCATAATGTAGATGGTCCCAGAAGGCACAGAGAAACATCCCAAAATATCTGCTTAAGTGCAGAGCTCAGAATAGTATGTGTATCTTTAGAGTAAATTAGCCATCTCTCTTATCCACATGCATGTTAATTTGAATTAGAAATATTTGTTTGGAGAACAAATCTGTTTTCCTTTTTTAACTTAGCAGCTAGAAGCTGAAAGAGAAGCCCTTGTGGGCCTTTTTCAGTTCTCTGCTGTTACATGAAGCTCAATCCCTTCATAGGGAGACAAGGTCTTGCAAAGGCAGGTAGAATAAGGTTGGATTTTTTAAAATATTGCTATTGCTATTGCTATTGCTATTGCTATTGCTATTGCTTTGCAGGAAGTTGCTGATTTAGTCCCTGTCTGTCCTGAGAGCAGCTCCTCTTCTCTGCCCTGTTTTGCAGAAACTGAAAGAGGGAGAAAAAAAATAAAAACCACAGAATGGGGATTGGTTACTGCTGTGCAAATAAAAATATCTCCTGGATTAATTTAAACTCCTGTAAAATCCTAAACCCACACCTGCTGACTTTGTACTGGAGCAGATGTAATGTGCAGCCGAACACTTTCTGCCAGCTTCACTAGCACCTAGTAGGGGAGAGAATAACAAGCATGAAATAGCACTTTCATCTGGTCTCTGTCTGTTTGTCCTTCAGAAAAGTTATCTAGACAGCACTGCTTCTGTTTATTGTTCAACCTCCTCTCAGCAGAGTCAAAATAAAAAAGAACCATGTAATGAAAACTCATCTAAATCTAAGATACTCCTCTGCTAAATTTCTCTTACATTAGTAAGAATCATGAGAATGCAAGCAAGTTAAATGTACTGTATTTAATCCCACTTTGAGTACCTGCCAAGGACATAAACCATTTTTGGTATTTAGTCCTGTCTGACTAGGGGTTGCTGCTGTACTGTGGACTGTAGGCTAACAGAAAGGTCAGATCAGGAAAAACATAGCAACAACAGCTAGTGAAATTATCTACCTTTATTGCAGTGATTCAAATGCAAATGATGGAACTCAGGTGATGATGTTACATCTGCTTAACACTCTGGGATTCACTAGTTCATTTTAAAGATTCTTTTAGAACTGGGGTAAAAATATCGTATTTAACCCTAAGCCAGAACTTGTTGTGAACCCCCTGGGACAACTAGAAGATTTACTAAAACCCAGAAGTTAAAACAGAGATGTTGAGAAATCCCTCTATTCCCAACCATCCCTTCCCTAGTTGCTTTTAATGCTTCTATGTTTGGTCATGCAGCTGTGCAATTCCTGATAGTTCCATTTGATATAGTTAGTTGATAACAAACAACAAAAATATGGGAAGGGCAAGTGATATACACAAACTGCTTATGATGGGCTGAAAAAGAGCCAGAGAAGTTAGAAATGCTGGGTGGCTGGAAATATCATATAAGTGGGAAGAGCACTATCTGAACTACTGTTCCCTCAGAAAGGGGAACAGGGGAACCCAGAGGTGACAGACATCCCAAACCTTCACAGAAAGACACACTGTAAAGTCTGGGATCAAATCCCTTGGAAAGGAAGAGAAGAACAGGCAATCTAAGCTCAAAGTGAAATAACCCTTCCAGATCTTCTGTCTTCCATACCTTAAGGCATGCAAGCATGGAAACATTTATAGGTAGTAGTGACAAACTGATAAATTTACCTTTGTTGTTAATTACCTGGATGTCATTCTTAGGCCCCCATCTATCCTACTTCTGCTATAAATTTTTTATCCTGGTACCCAATAGACATCCTGATTGAATGTAAAAAGTCTGTGAAAGCTGAGGAACAAAGAAGCTTGGAGCTTGTCAGCTACTGACAGCTTTATTTAGTTGGTGCAGTGGAGCTTGTGAAGGATATGATGTTTGTGGGTGTCATCCAGGCGATGAGGACATGTGCAAGTTCAGACAGAAATGAGGGTGAGTCCCGTGGTGGCAAGCACACACACATGATGCCAGAAGAGCTGGTTTGCCACCAGCACTCACATAAGTGTCAGTACAGAGAGCTCAGTCCTGCTGTCCCTCTATGGCTGTTCAGGATGGAGGTGCACTGGTGAAAACACACATGCTCCTACTCTGGGTTCACAGGTATGCTCAGGCTCATAGATTCCTCCAACATCAGCACAAGCTGTCAGGTCATGCCCCTGGGCCCTTTTCCCAGCCACTGATTCACACCTTGGGTCTTTTCAGATAAGTCCTCTCCTACTTGCCTGCTAACCCAGACTGAAGTTTGTTAGCACACGCATGGATGCAGGGTTATATTCATTTGGGAAATGTAACCACATCCAGGTCCTCCAGAGGCTGACACCTAGACCTTACAGCTTACACCTTAGTCTCTCAGGTTGCTGGCATTTTGACCTTCCAGCACACATGCCTAGGTCAGAGAGGGAGATTACATAGTAGGAGAAAAAGTTAAGGATTGAATATGAAAACAGACTGGATTGCAGTGATCAGGCACAGGACTCAGTCAGACGAGTGTACAGCCTGGCAACATACATGCATGCAGCCATTCCTTTTAATCCCCTCCTCTGATTTTCCTAATCTTAGGCCTCCCTGATCCACACTGGCTATTCTCTTTGCTCCTTCCCCTTAGCAGGTTTTGCATGGTCTGAAGTCACTTCTAATACCCAAAAATACTGAAGTTAACCACATTTTATGTTTCTAATCAGTGACAAATTTCAGCCTGACCCTCCTCAAGGCTGGGCCCAAGCTGTTGCTTTAATGGTCCATCAGGCACTGACCAACATGTTCTACTCCTGCTAATGTCTCCTTCATCAATTGCTAGTTAATTCCTGAGTGTCTGTGGGGTTAATTTATCACTTTCCTTCTTACTTATTTATTCTGTTGAATAGTCCTTACACTGCCTCCATTTGAGTCTGTTGAAGTTGATAAAAAGGCCCAAAGGCTGATTGAACTGGGCAGGGGGGTGGCGGTGTGGGGGTCTGGAAACTGATGCATGGACAAGCCACAAGTAATGTTAGGTAGATACAATCATCTTGAGAACAAGAAATTACATAATGTGTGCCACAATATTTTAATTCAGGGAAACAAATGAACATTCCCAAATGACACCAAATCAGTATTCCCAGTGGGATGGGACTTTGTCTCATTAGTATTTGAGACTAAGTATGAGGCACAGTATGGATGTGGAGTATCACAGTGCTAATAGCACTGGTGAAAGCAGGTGACAGTGGTTTGAAAAATGTTTTGGGGGATCCTGGTAAAGGAGGCTTACATTTGCTGGTGTTTTAAAATACATGGTCCCAATGTATTTGGGGCATCTACACTGGCACTGGTGGCTGAAGTGCAGTGGAGGGAAGGAGGCACTTACAAGGACATCATGCCTAGGCTGGAGGGTAGGAAACTGACAGAAAGTACAGGCAGAAAAACATGCCAACAAAAAAAAAAAAAAAAGAAGGGAAAAGCTGTCAGGACTATAGATAGTACAGGATTAGTTCTGCAGCAGAGCTCACCTCCACAAGCAACAGAAACAGGGGTGTATGCAACAGAATCTCACCCTACACTCTCAAGGGCTGCAGAAAACTGCAGTAAAGACATGAGCATTTCCAGGGGCTGAAGGTTGGCTTCTGTTTGCAGGTATAACCTCTGCTGCCTTTTGTTGTTGCAAAAAATCACTTTGTTTAGTTCTGGGCAGCTTCTTTTTTCCCTTTAACACAAAATGCACAGCCCAGGCACACAGCAAGCCTGGGGCTTGGACATATCCTCAGCCATACCTGAGCACATCAGTGTGGCAGATTGGTATTCAGAGCAGGCAGCTGCTGGGGAGCTGGGCAGAAGGTGAAGTATTCCTGCCCTTGGAGGCCACACTTCCAGTGCTGTGTTGGTACTTTTTTTTCCTCAAAAGTCCAGCCATACTGCTGTGTGATCAGGACAAAAATTAAGGCAGGTAGATAGTACTCTTGTCCTTGGAAGTTTTTTCTTTGACGTCTGAAATGCTTTGATACTGTTTACTCCCAGAACAGACTTTTCAGTCTCCAGATCTAGAAAGAAACCCTGGAGAAAAAAAGCCAACCTGCCTTGCAGAGCCTGGAGGCAGAGGACCTACTTGACTGCTGCGCTTCCCAATGCATCTCTTCCAAATAAGATGAGACATCAATTGCTTTTTGAGACATAGACGTCTTTCTTCTGCCCTGTGAGCCTCTTTAGTGGTTTCCCTATGGGGGGGTTAATTGATTACATTACCATATAGCACCATAACTCCCTACTGATCTCTGATACTGATCAGCAGGAGGCAGCATGCTCCGCCTGCAAGGACAGATCCTGTGCTCTCATGTGTAAGCAGGTATCTGTTCTCAAAGGAGCATGCACTGCCTGAAAAGATAGGATGCTTTAGTCTGTTTTGATCTAGGTTTCTGAGGAAAAATTCCCTTTTTTCTATGATATGGGATGTTTTTTGATGTGCAAGTAAGAAATGAGGAATTTGCATCTTACCTAAGGCAAGCTTTTCCACCATACCTGTTGCACAGAAATAAAAACAAACAATGCATATTTCTCTAAAATATACTGAAAAAGCCCCACCAAAACCAACCAAACAAGAAAATTAAAATATCAATTTACTATCAACTTAATATAGATTTACCGTCTGGTTTAAACCTTATAACACTGTCCTGGAGTCTTATCTACACATTTGTGAAGTTACTCTTTTTTAAGAATAGACAGAAAATACTGGAATCTCTCCAAGTTTGCTTGTGTAAACTCCATCTTATCTTAAGTAAAATGACCAGGAGGTGCATGCTGAGGGGGATCCTGGTGGCTATTCTGTGGGTTCCCATTCCCTCTGTGCCAGAGGGGATGCAGCTCAGAGTCTCTTCACTGTCATGTTATGTTTTAAACTTGCAGTTAAGTATGTGGTGAAATACCACAGTTCGGGAGGAAAGTTGCTTTCTGTTGTTTGCTTTTCTCTGTGTCTTCCCTCCGCTCTCTCCAGGCAGTTCTCTTGGCTTCAGGGAGACATGCTTTCATGAATGTCCCTTGTCCTTTAGAAAAACTGCTGAGTGCAGACCAAAGGGACCCGCGGCTGAGGAGCAGCAGGGCACAACCCTGTGGGAACCCCCATTGCTGAAACTGTTTATGAAATTGTAAACCAGGCTGCAAGAGGGAGACGGTCTGGAGGCAGAGGGGAGGGGGAGCTCATTCCTCCTCCCTCTCTGTCTCAAAGCCTTTTGCTTTCCAAGCTCAAATGCAGCTGAAATCTGACGCCTGGACTGCACACACTGTGAGACGTGGGCATGCCCTTGCAGTGCACTGATTTCCTCTGCAGCTTGGAGAGCCAGAGCCGCGCTGAGGCTCAGGAGAGGAGTCACTCCATCAGGCAGTGAGTGCCACATCACTGTGCTGCCTGTGCAAGGGGCTCCAGCATGGTCCTGACACTCCTGCTCCTCCTAGGTGGGCTGCTTAGGGCCGCCAAGCCAGCACCCCGCTGTGAAACCACCCAGGAGACCCTAGGTAAGGCTAATCACCCCAAAAGTCCTCCTTCTTCTCTTCTTCCTTCTCCTGGAGATAACTAAAGAGTTCCAGCTTCAAGGAGAGGGAGGCAGGAGCTGTCACTCTCCCCTAGAGATGAGGGGGATCAACTCTTTGGAAATCTGCGTACGGCTGGTGATGAAACTGGGGTTGTGCTTGGGAAGTATGGATGCGAAGGTGGGAGGTGTGTGGCTCTGCAACAGAAAAACAAGGCTGTGATGTAAGGGAGCATAATGATTCCCCATCACTGTCTTTAAGGCTGTCATAGAGGTGTCTTTCTGTCAATCTGTGGAGTTGACAGTTGTTAGGACCCCCGTCACTGTTATTGGGAATGTAGAAGGTTTGTCTCATCTCTGGCATTGCCTTCTAGGAATGTGGTAGTCAGATTGCAAGAAGGTGAACTTTTGACCTTCTGTATGTTTTTCTGCTTAAGAAAAAAAGCTTTTCCTTACTTTTAGCTTTAGGTCATTTATTTCAAGTCCAAAGTATGAGATTTATTAGGATCTGACAGCTGTAGGGTGTGTTTTAGCTTGCTATAAGCAATATGGAATTTGTATGAGTTGATTGGCTGGAAAAGCAGATCTACCCTTTAGAATAAAGGTTAGATAGGAACATGCTGCTAAATTAATTGAAAGTTTTGATTCAGTAGCCAGTTGACTGATAACATATATTAAAAGTTCCTTGTGAAAACACATGGGGTTTTTTTATCAAGTGTGCTTAATTAAAATTTCGTTTATGTGGGGACAGTGGAGACACAAATTCAGTGTAGTGACAAGGTCTATTCCAGGAAAACTATTTTCAGACAGTTTAAACTTAAAATGAGTCAGAAAAATATTTATTTTATGGGATTACAGGAAGAGATAAGTTAACCTGAAACTGACCTTAATGTTCCCCAAGGAAATTCAACTATATTTCAGTGCTTAAATATAAGCCATAGACTGTCACTGGCATTGAACTGCTACACAATACAGTCCGTGTGCCATGTACTGCATATAATTTGAGAGTGCTGTTCCCACGAACATCAAAGTGAGGTCTACCACAGCCCAAAGGGATTTTATTTTTGGATAAAGCTGCACAAAGAGAAGTGTTGTAGACTATTTACAGCCAATTACAGGAAGAGGCTGCGTGGTTTGCAGCGTGACCTTTCTCTGTGAGGTATGATTCTGCTCCAGTTCCAGCTGATCAAAGTCTTGCCATGGGACATTAATCCTAGCAACCACAAATGTATGGATCATTGAGGGGTGACTCTGAGAGTGTTTTGTGTGTGTTGGCAGCTGTGGTGTCTTTAGGGCAGGGCTTTCAGAAAGGCAGGTGCGTATGCTGCTAGAGGGATGGCTAGAGGCAGGGAAAGGGAGCTGTCAATGTCACCACATTGTGTGCCACGTAGGGGACACACTTCACACTGGAGGGCTGCTGGAGCAGGCGATAAAGTAGCAGCTTGGACATTGAGAGACCTGATGGGTTTCTCAAGGGCCTTTCTTTTCTAAAGGGGGGATAAGGTCATGTCAGGCCACATGAAAAGAGAGGTTCCTGCGGTGACGCACGTGTTCACAAATGGACCTTGCAGGGTTCTCCTCTCAGCGTTCAGGGCATAGGCTATATCTTCAGCTGTAGCAGTGGGGTTTTCTCCCCTGTTTTTGGTTCCCTTGCGTAGGTCTTGCTGTATCCCAGTGGTCAGACCTGTAGCGCCCTGCAAGAGGAGACCAGCCTGGAGCTGGTTTTACAGGAGAGAACAGCATGAACCAGTGCCACTGTCTGACTCCCAGCAAGACTGGAGCTGCTTTCTGCAGGCTTCCTGGTGGTATTTGTTCTGCAGTGACTCATTTTGCTTTTTTTTTTTAATAAGAAGCCAAAATAAAACATGGTTTACAATACCAAGATCCTTTGAAAATGCTTTGTGCTTTTCTGTTAAGAAAAATACAGAAATGATTACTGTCATCCAGCTCCACAGTATGACACAGGCGTCATACACTGTGTGGTGAGCTGTTTGGGCAGCAGCTGGGAGCCGTGGCACTGATGGAGGGCCCTTCTCCCTAGCTGTGTCCTGTATCCCTGGGGGGGCAGTAAGCTGCTGTCTCTCTCAGTGATGTTACATGGTCCCGTGTGAGTGAGGCAGCACTTTCAGACCCTGATGAGTTTAACTGGCCTCTTAGCCTATAGCTTGGGTGAGAAAAAATACCGTTTAGCATGTTTCCTCTGAGAGATGGCCAAACTTTTCAGAGGGAGCTAATAAACCAGGTTCCTGTTTATTCAAGTGGTGCATCTCTACTGCTGACTGATGTAGTCCAGTGGTAATTAGTTAAATGAAGTGCTTTATAATGATTGACAACCCATAGAACTAAAAACCCAGAGAAGCAGATCGAAGTCATATGTCTTCAAATAAGTGACTTTCCTTGCAGCTGGGGACAACTCTACAACTGTGATGCCACCAGGGCTAGGCTAAGGATGAATCATAGAATGGTTTGGGTTGGAAAGGGCCTTAAAGATCATTTCATTCCAACCCACCTTCCACTAGATGAGGTTGCTCCAAGCCTTATCCAGCCTGGCCTTGAACACTTCCAGGAATGGGGCATAACAGCGATAAAACCTTTATCAACAGTGATACTAACAGCAGTTAAGCCTTTCCTTTCCCGATCACTGGCATTCAGGGAGCTCTTTTTTGGGGAATTCCGGGTAGGGCTACACCAGCGCTCCAGTGGGGTTGCGAACCCCCGGGGCTTACCGGGTGCGCGGGGAGGGGACGCCGCAGGTCCGCCCTGGCCGCGGGCGGCTCCGGGCTGCGGCCGCCGCCGCCACCGTGCGGGGCCGCGCCGCCGTCTGTGGTGCCACCGTGTGGCTCCTCGGCTCGCACGCACGGCTGCGGGGAGGCACCGAGCCGACCGGCCTCGCGCTCAGCAGGGATGCCCGAGCCTTTTGCCGCTCTCCCGAGCCCTGCCCGAGCATTTGAAGGATGGTCCGGGCACGTGGCACAGCCTGACAGATGACAGAACCGCGGAATTGTTACGGTTGGAAAAGACCGCTATGATCTTTGAGTTCAACCGTGAACCCGGCACCACTGTGTTCAGCGCCAAGCCAGGTCCTTAGGCAGCACATCTACACGTCTTTTAAATCCTTCCAGGGATGGTGACTCAACCAGATCCCTGGGCAGACTGTTCCAATGCTTGACAACCTTTTTGTGAAGAAATCTTTCCTAGTATCCAACTTAAACCTCTCCTAGACCAACCTGAGGCCATTTCTTCTCCTCCTTTTACTTGTTATCTGGGAGAAGAGACTGATCCCCACCTCACTGTAACCCCCCTTCAGGTAAGGATAGAAAAAGAGAAGGTCCCCTGGAGCCTCCCATTCTCCAGGCAGGAGACCAGAGGCGTGGAGCTGTTTAACCTGAAGCTGTGGAGGTAGGAGAGCAGCCAGAGTGCTGGTTGGCACACCTGTCACTTGTGGGTCTCCTCCTCTTCCAAGCACCTTGTTTTCATCATTTTGGCTCTCTCTTGAGACAGGCATTGCCCCATCCTGAAGATCTCTGGCCTTAGTCACTGGAGATGAGAGGGAGTGGGGAGGTACAAGGAAGAGAGATGAAGAGTGAAAAACCACCAGGGTAGGAGGCAGGGGACAGTTACAGTATTTCTTCTGGAGCCAAGAACAGATTCTGTGACACTGACTCCTCTCTGAGCTACGGCTTTAAGTAAGACTGATTGTCTTTTGGAAAGTCAGATTGACAGAAAATTGTGTTCACATGTAGATGTTATACCTTTTCCCTCTCCTTCTCTGCAGCTCCAAACTCCAAAATGTTCCATGGTTTTTGCTAAGTGAAGGGGGAAAAAAGGGAAAAGCTATTTCCTTCCATGACCTTCACAATGGCTCTGGCTTCATGGGACCTGGGCAAATTTGTTCACCTGCTGTGGATGTTTCTCATGCTGGCTTCCTGGTGAAACCTGTGCATACACAGAGGCAAAGCCTCTCCAGCTGCTGCTGCTCCTGTGCTCCTGTGATTGCAATGAGCGACCTGGCAGTGGGCTGGGGTCTGCTCCCTGTCCCAGTGGGGTGGTCCCTCATCTTGCTGTGGCTAGCACAGGCAGGTGCTGACATGGAGCATGACCACAGGACTGTGCTGCCACGTGTGGGAAAGCCCAAGTTGCAGGAATCTCACTGGCTAGACCCGAGATGGATGTGTCCAAGTTGTGTCAAAACAAAAAAATGCAGGATTAGGATCTACATCATGCTCACTCACAAGATGAGAAATTCCTGCTCTTTGTGAAGCCAGTTGTCATCACTGAAACATGTGAGCTCTGCTGAATTCCTGCCAGGGGCTCTAGGATTTCTACATATTATTATTTTAGCAACGCTGACCTTCAGCCCCATTTAAAATGGGAAATGGGATCAGAAACAGACACTTATATGGGCAAAGTAAATTTATATTGAAAATAAAATACACAGGTATCTCCTTATACTGCTGAAATGATTTATGCATGATTTTAATCAGAAGGCAAAGTTTTCTTTAGAATACTTGTACAGACATCTTTAAAGTGTGGGGGTGTGAATACGTAGAAGTCAAAACTTGAACAAAACCCCACTGCTCTTAGTCACAGCTAGGCTTTTAGCAAGACTTAGTAACACTAATGGTTGATCCCCTGTAACATTTCTAGACATTACCTCTCCCTTCACACAGTCAGAGTGTTTGAGGATGCTGGCTGGCTGATAGCTCCCATGGTCCCCTTTGGGTTGCTGATGCCATGTGAGAGCCATCCCGTTCTCAAGCCTGGACCAAATGCTGGATAAATGTCATGTGTTATTGCTTGATGCAGGGAGGTACCATGCAGAAGTCACTTATCACGTTGTGAGCATAGTGTATGAGGCTGGTGGGACATGTCCTGGTCTCTTTGCTGGGCTTTTATGAACCACGGCTTTTATGACTGGAGAATTCCTCTTTGGACAGAATCACCCTTCCTGGATGCAGCTGTCACAGATCAGTGGAGTTAAGGGACTTAGGGTTACTGTGTCCACTTGAGAAATAAAACTGAAGTTTCAATCCCTTAATTTATCCTGTTGTCACTCCATTGATATAATTGGCACCTAATTTTTAGGGTTATAATAGGATAAACTTATCTAGGAGACAATATGAGATTAAGGCACAGATTTAAGTCAAGGTTATTAAATTAAGTGTCAGTCTTTTGTAACATAAAAATACCACATTTGTTTGTAACTCAACTACTTACAGAAGAATCAGACATGATGTTAGTTATAACAGTTCTCATGTATCTAAACTAAAGAAAAGACAGAGTTGTTCTAGGGGGATGGATATACTGTTTAAAGAGGATGGGATGATGTTTTGGCAAATGTTTTGGAAAGACTGGGGCAGAAAAGACCCCTCGATTATTCAGACATGATCCTCCATCCCATAACATTCAAGACAGTTGGGCTTACTTAAAAGAAAGCTTCTGACTGTGGTAGGTTTTTGGCCAAAGCACTTGGAGAGTACCACATCCTTAGACAGTGGGAACTGAGCGATAAAGAATGTATGGTCACAAAGTAAAGCTATGGAGGCATTGCAGATTCAGATTACCTGGTTAATAAGTGTTTTCATCCTTCTCCAGGCAACCTGGCAAAAAAATTGATCCTTTAGATGATCGTTGTAGGGATTTCCTGACCTATTCTGCCTTCTCACCCCAGCTGTTTTTTAGCACCATTATGCCCCAGATATGAGCTGATTTCTTCCTCCTTCACTAACCAGACACTGAGAGATGATCTCCACATGTCTCCAGATCATCCTGGTGCACAGGAAATGCTTGTTCAGCTACAGCCCAGTCACACATGCAGCTCACTAAGCCTTCAGTCAATTGGCAACTGCTGGCCCACTTTGTTACCATCATCTTTGATGCACTTTTTTTCCCAGTGGGTAATTTTTCCCTTGCAACTTGGAAAAGATCTCAGCTGAGGCCAGAAAAAGGCATTTAGTAGGTTTTGTTTAGGGAATTATGTTTATGTTCATGATTTTCAGCTCCTGAAGGACTCCTTGGAGTAGCACCTACCAGCCAGAGACACAGCTGGGGTGACACCCGTCTCTAGAGGCACCAAAACAGTGGTGGGGGACAGACAGACAGATAGGGATACTCTTCATCAGTTCTTTTAGGCACCTACAACTGCAGACATGTTTAAGTTGCATCTGAACAACTAGAAACAAGGGAAGATTACTGGTGCCCACTAAGCCTGTCTTTGTGCCCTTGCTGTGTGACAGGTCTTGGTGTGCATCTGCTCAGATTTTGACCTGTGGTCCACAGGCTGTGAGCTTACATCATCCATGGAAAAGTTTCAACACCTTCTCCCTGGCCCCAGAGAAGTCCTGAGAGAGAAACAGTCCAGAAAAACAGCCTCAAAAGAGCTGACTGCAGTGGCAATGCTGAGGGAACACCTTCAATAATTCAATAAAAATGTGTGTGTAACCCAATGCCGGGCAGCAGGTGGGTTAGAAAGAAGGGTGATTGGCAATGAACATTGGCTTGCATCTTCCTGCTGTGATCTTGCTCTGCAAAGTGAAGGCAGATGAGGCATTAATCTCTTTCAGGTGCTTTCAGGCCTCTTCAAGTGAAGGAGCAGGGTTAAAGGAGGGCTGCACAGTGCTCCTGGGCACTGCTTCTGCCTGTTGCAAACACATCCCTCCCCCAGGCAGTTACTGCAATTGCTGGAGGGTTAATAACAAATATTCAGTCCTCTACTCACAAAAGCTTTGATGTACCCAGAAAATGGAGTTAACCACATAGCTGCTTTTTGCAAGCACTCCTCTCTCCTCCAGTTTTTCTGGAATTTTTCTCGGTGGCTGGGAATCTTCTCCACTTTTGCCCCTGCATGCACGCCTTAGGTGTGTAGCTGCTGTCTCTTCTGGGCTTTCTGCTCAATCATTCTCCCCCTGTTTGAGCTACTCAGCTCTCTCATTATTCTGTCACTAGTCACTCTTCCATCTCCACTCCTCCCACACCCTCGTCCTGATGATTCTGATCCATTTTAGAGTTATATAATGGATCTTGTCCTGCCCTTGTCCTTGTGCTGTAGTTAGGAGCTGGCTCTGAAAGCAGGCTGTGCTTTGCCATTTGAAGGTGCTGCTCCAGTCTTTTACAAAATGGTACAGCTCAGCAGTGTTGGTATCTTGCTACTAAGTTTTGTCTCTTTAGTGACAAAGGCAGAATGCCACTGAAAGATTAACTTGATGAACCATGTAGAACAGCCAGAAGAGTAATAGTAATGTGATAAGGAACTGAAATGCTTTGCTTGGAAAAATGGAGGTTTTGACTATAAACAGACTAAAATGAATAAATATGTTCTTCTAGTTTAAAAAAGTATTTTAAGAAGCCCAGAGAACTGGGAGGGAGTCTGCTGGTCAGGACAGATCAAAATAGATGAGATAATTTTATTATAAAGCCCAGCACACCCCTTACCAATCTGCTTCACTGAATGATTTAGATATTTTAGATTTAAGACTGGCCCTTGGGCTTATTCCAGATCATCAATTGCACGAATCTCCTGTTGGCTTTGCTCTTGAAAAGGCAACTGGCAAGTCCATGGTACTGGAAGTTGCTGTTGAGCTCTGTTGTCTTGGTTAGGGTTAATCACAGCAGCTTGCTTCCTTTGGTGCTGAATCATCAAGGGGAAAAAATGTAAGCTTGGCAGTAAAATATGTATGTGCTGCATTGTAGATTTTCAAGCTTGCCTTTGCAAATTAAAACCAGAAGTGTATTTTATAGAGAGAGCTCAGAAAGCTTGAAATGGCTTTTCTCCTCTTCAATAAGTTATTTTACCCATAATCTTAAATAGAAGCTGTGCTACTGAAAGGACTTTTGTAGCTCTGTTGGAATAGCTGGAATACAAAAATAAACATAAAAAACTGAAAAGGCTGTTCTGGGTCAGGAAGAAAAAAGGCCTCTCTGTACCAGCCTGTCAGTGGATGGGACTTTGAGAGGTGGTGACACTGCCTTCTTTTGAGCCCAGAGAAGATTTTGCACAAAAAAATTGAAAAATTTTAGATTCTTCCAAGCACAGAAGAAGCAGTGACTGAAGCCTGCCAAGTGAATTGGGAGACCTGAGAAACTCTGTGTAGCATCGCCTGTCATTTCTCTTATGAAAATGAGGAAGGGAGTGGCTGAACTCTTCTGGCATTGCCAGAGCTTAGAGAAAATGAGCTGTTACAGGTGGGGATGGGGATTTTCTGATGATTTCTGTGTGCAGAGACCCAGGCCAGTAGGTGCAAGGTTGCAGGAACAGAGCATAAAGCTGCAGCCTGGGAGCTGGTCTTGGAGAGTTTCCTGATGCTGGCTTTCTAGGCAGGCAGGCTCTGGCCCAGCTACATGTATCCACACTTATTTATATAAGCACAAATACTGCAGAATTATCCTTGGCCCCTGCAGAGCTGCACCCTCCAAAAAATATGTAAGCACTGGCGTTAGGAAATGTTGGGAAAGTCAAAACACCACATCAGCACACATACACATTTAAGGCTGGCTATAAAGCAAGGTTTGGCATAAACCAGACCTTTTCTCTCTTGCTTTCATGTATATTGACTCCCAGGAACCTGACATCTCAAGCTGCTTCACTCCTGGGTGTTTACAAGACATAGCTGTGGCTGATATATGGGTCACAGGACAGCTGGCATGATGGGGAGAGGTGGCCTCTTACAGCAGAAAAAGTTGCATAGGTATCTTTAGTAAGGAGAGACCGAGAGAAAATGCCATGGTATGCTGCAAAAGTGTGAGGCTTAGATCAAATTTTAGCTTAGATCTAGATTTAGGTTTAGGTCCAGGTTCAGGGCCCTGGATCAAGGAGCCGCTTTTGCTCATCAGTAAGGGAGTCTTGGTAGCTTTGAGTTTGTAAGGGGCATCCTGGGTGAGAAGTAGTGGAAAAGCTTTCTCTACTATGCAGGGGTGTTGCAGAATCACCCGTGCTTATCACATACTGAGATCAGTTGCCATGAAAAAGACTTACATGGATTTGGTTCCTCATCTAAAAAATAGATTTGTCCTCTTCAGTCAGCATCCTTGTTAATGAGTAACAGCCATATTGCTTAATAGATTTCCTCTCCCTATATAGATATGGTAAAATATCGAAGTGTAGACAGCAGATAGCACAGTCTGAAACCAGAGCTGTCTTTCCCTCTCCTGTGCTAACATCTCCTCCTACTCATGAAAGGAGTCAGTCCTCAGGTGAACCCAGGGACAGCACATGACTTAGCAGAATTTCACATCTCTTCTATCAGCTGTCCATTGCCTCCCAATGCCTCTCCTTCTGGCCAGCTGGGCAGAAAGAGGCATCTGCTGAACGCAGCAAGTCTGCTGCTGCTCGGAGAGCTGGAGCAGGGAGAGGCAGCACCACGTCTAGACCCCGCCTGCTGCATTTTCCCTTTGGTTTCCTCTGCTTGTTCCAGCATATTGCCAGAACACCTTTTTGTTCCAGCTGAATAAGCAGAATTCTGAGATGGCCTGTGCCACATCTCGCTGACTGATGGCTATAGCAGTCCTGCACAGCAAAAGCAGTCGGGGAGACTGTGTGTGCCTCAGTTTTGTTATTTGATCATTGGATGTTGGAGATATAAACAAAAAGGACAATTGTAGCTTGGTCCTGGAGCCAGCAGAGGGGAAAACACCTCTTACCTTTGAGGAAATGTGAGCAGTTGTAGAAAGACCATTCATACTCCCCAAACGCCCCATTAACAACTCTGCCCAGCACACACAACCCTCTAGTCTAAAATAATAGCTACAATACATTCATTTTTTTTGCTCAGAAGAGGGAAAAAAAGGTGTCAAACATTTCTAATCCACCCCTCACAGTAACAAAGGGGATTCATTGCTACTGACCCTGGTGATAGAGATAGTGTCACTCTCCTCTTTGAGACGTGGATAAACTCAATCCAGTTCTCTTCACACTACCTTTTCCCCTCTGTAAGAAACACTTGGCTGACTCCAGACTTGTGTCCAAGGTCTCTCAAATGTGGGTGTGACAGTGTTAGTATATAAGACTATCCAGATTCAGGAGGTAGTGACATCCAATTTTATCAGCAGGATTAATTGCCGGAGCTGTTACTAACAAGAGATCATTTCTTTCTCTCTCCCAGCTAGCACTGTACAAAATGCTACTCCTTGATTATCCCCAGATGTAACTCTACATGCAGTATCTGGCTGAGATGAAGCTTTTTTAGAAATGCCTTGACCTTAATAACTAACTCACAGAGGGGATTGTGCCTAGCTAGGGGAAACATTGAAATCCTATAATGGAAGGCACTGTTGATGAACCAGGTATTATTTAATGCAATTAGCATAATTTACTGAGCCAGGAAAAGAAGTTTGTGTGGATATAATTTTTTCTAGCTTGCTGCTAAACAGAACTTGTTGGTGTTGGGAATGGGCTGTTTCTGCTAGTTCTGATGCCTCATTTATTTTATGAGGTAATGTGGCTCAATTGCAATCCATAATATAGAACCAGACTAATTTCCAGTTAAATGTCCCCCTCCAAGATAAAATCCCAGGGTTAATTTGGTTCTCATTACAATGACTTTATTTTGGCTAAAGAATGATCCACTCACTAGCAACACATATGCAGATGATTACATTTAAACAAATATGCCAGGAGCAGAACTTTAAACTCTCTTTAGAAGGAAAGAAAGAAAGCATAATGAATTTGGTCTTGTGAGGACAAATGCTCAATTTACTGAGCAAGAAGCTAAATGCCTGTCCCCCCAGTGAGAGCAAGAAGAAATAGCAAGAGAAGATATCCCCAATAAATGACAAGGAAAGTGAACCTGGTGGTGTTCAGACTTGCACAGAGTGATTTAGCTCCTATGAGGCATTGGTGAAACCAACTCCAATACCTTGGTAGAAATATATTTCTTTAGTTGCCAGTATTGGAGAAGGACAATATAAATTCATTGGCTACAGGAGCAAAGGAAGCATTTCCTGGGTCATCAAACCATGTTCCTTCAAAACCAAGAGAGCATCATTTATTTGACCTAGTAAACAGAAAGCAGAGGAGATCCAATTGCTCTTGCAAACACAGTGTGAGGGAATGCACCAGGGAATGCAGAGAGGTACTTAAGCTAAAGGACAATGTTGGCACAACAACAGTGGATATAAACTGGCCACAAATACTTTTAAACAGGAAATTAAAAGGCAATTTCTAGCCATTAGAGGAGTGATCTTTTGGAAAAGCTTTCCTATGAGAGTAGTTGGGGAGGAAAATAACTAGTTTTAAGATTATTATTAAAAGTGTGATAAAATGCAATTGCTAGAGATACAATGAAGTAGGATGAGGAAGAAATAAAGTCCTCTCATATCTCCCAAAGGCTGAATTGCTTTAAAGGAAAGGTATCCACAACATTGTGTAAGACAAATAGATCTTTTAGGGGAGATTGATCAGACACTTTGATCTGTACAGAAGGACTCATATGGACATTTAGACTAAATCAGATTAAAAAAGACCTAGGTTTTGATTAGTGAAATTTCCTAGGTGCCTAACTGTGTGTGAATGAGGATGAATGGGATTTCTCAACTCAGCCTATTCTGTGATTCTGTAATATGTGCCTGCTGGGAATATGTGCTTGTTCCTGGTATGTCTGGACCTCAGGACACAGAGCTGCAGTGGCCTCTGTGGGGATATCAGATCAGACAATACCTAACACAAGGGAGGAACCATGTATACCCACCCTGTAATGATTTTTCTTTTCCTCTTTATTTACAGGTCAATGCCAAACTGTACAGAAAGGTATGAAGTGTCTTTCCTCGCTGTTTGTGGAGAGCCTCAAAACTACAAGTATTTCTTCATGATTTCCTGACAAGTATTCTCATGTTGGTGCTATAGTGGGTTCTCTTCCAAGAGAAATGTGCTCTTTCACACAGTGTAGTATTTTGCTACTGTGACAACAGTATTTGTTACCAGAGTCATTACCAAGAAAAGGATGCTCAAATGTAGACACATTACTATAACAGCCAGTAATTTTATGAAGAGATGTCTTTCTATTACTCTTTTTCACCTGTAAGTGGGTTGAAGGTATTACCAACATTTTCCTAAGATCTCTGAACCTGATTTCCTTAAATTTATTGGGTTTATGAGAACATACATGTAATCATATTTATGGGTCTGCTTGCCTGTGAGTGAAGCACCAGAATGACTTTTCATCTCTTTGGGCAATTTCAATTAAACTTCACAGAGGGTCTGTAGTTTCAGAGATATTAAACTCTACAAATTTTGTGGGGCCAAGCAGAGAAAAGAGATAACTTAGTGATATGTTCCCCACTAAAGAAAAATCCTCACACCTACTCAGGGAATCCATATGAAAAGGCAAGGACAGGGGAGAGAGTGATATCACAAATACACTTTTATTCAGGAATCTGAGTTTTTCTCACCAGCAAATTCCCACCTTTCTCTTAGAAATTCTCTGGTCAAATTCCTAAACTCAAATTATATCTCCAGAACGAAGTGTGCTTCTCATCATCTTTCTATAAGTGGTTTTAAATATGCAATTCAGTTTGCAAACTGTTTCCAGCCTACCTGAGAACTAAAAAAATAAGTTCATTGGACATGGTATTTGTTATGTTGTCTTTGAATTATTCAGAATGTCAGTGAAGAAAGTTATTTTTTTCTATGTTCATCTCCTTTTCATAGCAAAATGCATGGATATTGCCCTGAGTTCTTGTACTGATGTTGCCTATACTCAAATGGTGTATCCTAACTTTCTGGATCAGAAGTCTCGAGAAGTGATTGAGTACAGCTCTGAGTACCTGCTCATCAGTGTGCTGCACAACTTGCTCCAGGGGGAATGCAACCCCGACCTGAGGCTCCTGGGCTGCTCAGTGCTGGCCCCACAGTGTGAAAAGGACAAAGTCATAAAGCCCTGCAGGCACGTCTGTGAAAACCTCAAAAAAAATTGCCTCCCTGCCTTTGATGCAATAGACATGGCCTGGCCCTACTTCTTAGACTGTGACCGCTTCTTTGCTGGGGAGGAAGAGGGGTGCTTTGACCCGCTGGCAAAGCTGCGAGGTGAGCAAGGAAACTCTGCTGGCACAGCTTGTCTGCGTGGGGAGGGTCTCATCTCACTCAGCTTGACATGTCTATGGCACAAAACCTCTTCGCTTGTCATCTCAGCCTGTTGTCTTTGTAGAGACCTGTAACGTGTCATTAATTCTGTTCCACCTATTTTAAACAATTAAACTGTGCTCAAGAACTAGCTATTTCTCTCTCTCATTTAAAAAGAGCATCAAGACAGGCAGCTCAGGGCAAGATGTTTGGATGCATTTAGATAAGCCCTGTCCTGTGTGATAGCTGTCTATATATTTGAAATCTTTTATTTAAAAACTGAAACTTTAGTGAACTCATAAATCTGTGACTGCCTGTCAAATTTAACAGCTGATTAAAATATTCTCATTAATGATTGTCACAGATTTTTGTTTGGATGAAGAAGATCCAGATAGCTGAAGACAGATAAACTCATTAAAAAAACCCAAAACACAAAATTCAAAGGGAAAAATCTGTACAATTTGTTACTAAAATGAGCTAGTATGTCAAAGGCCAAATTATAGCTGGAAATTGCACAAATATTTGTTAGTGTGCATATGCATTAGTAGGATTTTGTAAATAAAACATGCCACAATAAACAGTGTAGGATGTACTACATACATTTAAGGTTTTGATTACAGCTTTATTTTCTATAATTCTTCTACTTATAAAGATATTTTGCAAAAAAGTGCAGGCTTTCATACAATCCTCTGAGCACTATGGTTTTAAACACTGTGTTATGATTTTTCATTGCAGGAGAAGTAGATGCTGAGGAAGATTTGCCTTCAGACTTGCCAGCAACTTTTATTCAGTTCAAACACCATTCATATTCCCAAATGGTGAGCACGCTGAAGAAGACTGCTTCTAAGTGCTCCCACATTGCAACAACTTACAGCATAGGGCGCAGTTTTGAAGGGAAGGATCTTTTTGTGATTGAGTTTTCAACCAAGCCTGGACACCACGAACTGCGTGAGTTATATCAGTGCTGATCAGGTTGCTTGAGGAGAGACCAGATTATCCAAGTGAAAACAGGCCCTTCTACTGGGACATCTTTTAAACTGTAAAAAGCATTGATTCAACAACATTTCTCCTCCCTTGTGTTCCTGAAATACAGTGATAGTTGATGATTCCTTGCAGCAGTTACAACCCAGTAGCAATTTCTTACTGTTATGAGCTCTGTCATGACCACGCTTGGTAATCCTGTTCCTTGTAGGACTATGTATTTGGTTGCAGTGATGTGGCTGTTATTTATTTGTGCCCAAGGTACAAATCTGGGATACTTTTCTGTTACTGACTTGCCCTCTCTATCATCTACCACTTCCTCACTGTCCTTCACATCCTAAAATACAGATGTCTTCTGAGAAGGCCTCACATACAGAAGGAGATTGTCGCTAAAAAGGGATGATCCAGCACAGAAAACAATCCTCCTGTGCAGAGAATGAGCAGAGGTTCATGTCAGTGCTGTATCTGTCAGTGTAACAGGTGGATAATACCAGGAATTATGTTATCAAAGCACCTGAATAGATGCTATTATACTATATATAGGTGCTAATATATACATCAGGATGTGAGTCCTCACAAATTTTCTTCAGAGGGGAATGGTGCAAATCTCTCTTTTGTAGTTTCATCACTAAGACAGCAATGGCCTGATTTTTAAGTGGTTTGAATTCTTCAAAAAGCAGATAATTTTCTAGGGCAGTATTAGGTATTATTTTGCAGTTACCAGCTTCCAGCTCAAAAAATTGTACCTGACTAGATATGGTGGATTGCTGTGGCCACTGCTGAGAGCCTCAGGTTGTTTCTCATCAGAAGAGCCCCAGCATCAGCACAGCCTCAGCAGTGTGGCAGAACTGAATGACATCTGACTTAATACTTTATTGAGATTATGATCTCAGATCATGCAGCTGTGTCCTCTGTGTGCTGTGCTGCAGGGGAGTCAGGACAGCAAAGACTGGTAGCTTTGTTTACTTTCAGCTGTGCTGCCTTGCATGGTCTAGAGGTATTTTGAGGTGCCTTTAAACTTAATCAGGTCCCAGCAGATGTCATTAACAGAGCAAAGATCTATATTACATTTTCCTGGCCTATCATCCTTCCTCTCTCTTTCAAAGAAAATAAGTTGCAGGTGTCTTTTTAAGCTTGTACTCCTTTTGCCAGGAAAACACAAAGCCTATGAATCAGGCTTTTAAATGAAAACTCTGATATGACATGATAAAAGATGCTAGTTTAACACATTTCCTAGCATTTTTCTCTAAATCTGTTGCTTCATGCTGCTCAGGACAACATAAAAGGAGGTGGAAATAGCTCCAGATTTGGAGATTTTGCCAGCCTGAGCAAGTGGCACAATAGATCTGTGCCAGGCCCCCTCCAGTATCCAGTGCTCGAGGCTGGCCAGGATCAAAGGCAAAGATGAAGGAATAAACAGGAAAGGGTGTTTCCAAAGTGCACCTATTTTCTACTTTCCATTAGTCTCTAAGGAAGGATGGAAACTGAGTGAATAACTGCAGGGAACTGTGAAGTTATGTGTTTCTAATAGACTTATTCCAGGGCTATTTAGCCTGAAAGCCCCTTTTTATGCATAACCCAACTTCTTCTCCAAATAAAGGGGTAGTATATTACACATCTGCAGGACGTTTCTAGGGTCCATGAAAAAAATAAGGCATTGAAGCCACCCAAGGTAGGTCAGTGTGCCAGGGCTGTAATTTGTTCCTTCCGAGCCATGGCTTGATGTTTTTGTTTTCATCATCCTTTGCTCACAAGTAATGATGACTCTAGCAAAAGCTCAGACCAATGATTGCCTCTTATGGTTTGGAATCCTGACAGTTTGGACTTAACTTTATTTCACACTATTTAAACTGTTGCTGAACTGATGTTTAGCAGAGGGAAGTTCACCTGGAACTGCTGTGCTATTTGCAGGAACGTGTGGAGGAAATTAGTGTAAATAAAACTTTGACTCATCAGTGAGAAACTTGGGTTAGCCTGATTTTGGAAGCCGCTCAGGTATAATCAAATTAAAGCATCTCATTGCTTCATGTTCCACAGTCAAGCCAGAATTTAAGTACATTGGCAACATGCACGGAAATGAGGTTGTGGGGAAGGAACTACTGATATACCTCGCACAGTATCTCTGTTCAGAGTATCTTCTTGGGAACCCTCGCATCCAGACCTTGATAAATAACACCAGAATTCATCTCCTGCCTTCACTCAATCCTGATGGGTATGAACTGGCTGCAGAAGAGGTAAAAATTTTATTATAGGGAGAAGTTCAGGCCTTCATGTTTCTACAATTCCCCATGGGTAAGAGCAAACTGGGAGGGGAGTGTCATGTAAAAGAGGGAACATTAATAATTGACTGCCAGAATCCCAGGTGTGGCTGGTGGTGCACTGCTTTCCAAAGATGATGTGAACAGAACTAAGAGGAAATCAGAGCCACATTTGTCATTTTTGCTGCCTGCATGTGATGATGTGGGAATGACTGTGTTACTTTTTCACACACTTACCACTCTGCTATCTGTTCTAGAACAAAATGCCTACTGACTCACTCTAATGGCTTACACTGTCTTATAAAGAAATGCAGTTTAATACCATGTGATAGATGTTCCTCCTCTTTTAAAACTGTAGGTATAATGAAATGTGAATATTTTCTGTACTGTCAAAGTTTCATAATGGATGGCAGTTTTCAGAGATCAGCCCATGTCTGAGGGAGACCTGTGAAAACAGAGGTTCTATTACTTGTTACCTGACATTCTACTTTTCCCCTCACTGTTTTCTTTACCACCACAAGCATGAAACTAGACCTTTCTTCCTCTGTGTTTCTCATGTGGTGATCTCTGTCCGTTGTATGAGTCTGGGGTTATTGCACTTTGCCTCACGCTGTCTTGGGGCATCAGCTGTATTTTCTTTTTCTCCTCCTCTAACCCACTCTGCATGCTGCTCTGAGCAACAGGCTCCTGTGTTCCTCTTATGAGTCACATCACTGGTGAGTGAAACACTTCCTGAATGCTAGTTAGTGCATTAATATTCCTGGAGACAAAATGTGATTAATTAATAAGTGTGGGTTTTTAACAGTACAGACATTTTCAGTTTACTTCTTTTAAAACTTCCCTTTGATTAATCAATTTCCACAAAGTGCTATTTTGAGACAGGGACCTATTCTGAAGTTGGCTTCTGTGTTACAAAATAGGGGGCTGGTTACAATGGATGGGTCATCGGACGACAGACAGCTCAGAATTTGGATCTGAACAGAAATTTCCCAGATTTGACATCTGAGGCTTACAGAAGAGCTGGGATTCGTGGGGCCCGTCTGGACCACATCCCCATTCCACAGTCCTACTGGTGGGGTAAGGTATGAATTACACAATTTATAAATCATATATACTACAGAGCAGCTCGGGAACAAAGAGACTGAGATTGCTTGTTCTGAAGTTATTTGCTTGTAATCAGATTTTATAAGTAAGACTGAAGTGGACAAGCTCAGAATTGGCATGAAAATATGGTGTAGGTCTGGCCAAAGAGACAGGTGTCACAAATCATTTGGAAAATTTGTAGATAATTTGAACTTTGCTGGTTTAGATTAAGAATAATGACTGTTACAAGGGAGTCACAAGTGCGTAATGATTCATCATTAGTGCTTTAAACTGTAGTGAATGTTAAAGACTTTATGGATTTGGTTGTCATTGCACCAAGCTCTGCACAGGTTTGATGCAATAGGAGTTTCTGCCATGGAAAATGTACAAAGGCTGCATGTAAAGTTGTGCAGTGTAATCTTCCATTAAAAGAGGATGTTTACAAATCACTGTAACCATATAGAGCAGTGGAAACAGCCTGTCAAGCTGCAGTGCTGCTGGAAGGGAGAGTTGCTGCTGCCAGGTGGGAGCAGGATGGAGGCAGTACTACAGGGCTTCACACCCATCCCCACTAAGCTCTGTGTAAAGTTATATCAGGAATGCAGAGCTCAGCCCTACCTGTGTTGCTGGCAGCCCAGCAGCTCCCGGCACCAACAACTCTCAGGGGAACTTAGTTGCCCTTGAAAGAATCACAGGAAGCTAAATCAGTAGTTCAGATATTGGGAGCTCTGCTTTCCTCTGCTTTTAAGCTCATTTTAATCTAATTCAATATTTGTTGCTGGCACAAAGCCTCAGACAGGTAGGGAACAGGATTGTTTCAGTATCTGGTATTAGCAGAAGATTTGAGAGATCATACTTCAGTTTCTTACTCTGATGCAGGTGGTCTTATATAAAGACAGGTCTAAATCCCAAAGGCATCCCTGATGCTGCCCCAGTGTTCTGGTACCCCATTTCACAGTAGTAAAATCTAGATGAAAGCCCCTCACTTCCTCAGGATAATGTGCATATGAAGGTGGAAGGCTGTGAGAGGCTCAGTAATGCACAGTGTATTAGAACACTAATTTCTGCCATAACTAAGCTCAAGTAGTCTATTCTATTTTATGCATGTAATCACAGATCCCAACTCATGGCACTGAATTTCTGCATGATTATAAGGTCACAAGCTTAAAAGTTTTCAACTTTTGACTGAATAATAACAGATAACAGTGAGCTGGTAAATGCGAGTACAGAGGCTCAGAAGGGGAGAAAAGGTTGAGAGCTGTGGAGCAGAGCCTGAGGCCAAATGAAAATAGCTGGGAAAAAAGGGGATTTTAGGAGAAATTCAGAGAGACTTTGATTCACCCCTTTGGTGAGTTTCCCCAGTTGGATGCCAGGTGCCCACCAAAGCTGCTCTATCACTCCCCTCCTCAGCTGGACAGGGGACAGGAAAAAAAACTAAAAGGTGGATGAAGGTAAAGACAGGGAGAGATTGGTCACCAATTACGATCAGAAGAAAAATAGAATCGACTTGGGGAAATGATTATATCTCTTTTATTTATTATGAATCAAATCAGAGTAGAGTAGTGAGAAATCTTAAAAACACTTTCCCTCCACCTCTGCCTTCTTCCCAGGCTTAACTTTGCACCAGAATTCTATATCTGCTTCACCCCATGGTACAGGGGGACCAGGGGGACCCTGGAAATGGGGGATGTGGTCAGTTCATCACACATTATTTCTGGTGCTCCTTCCACCTGAGGGGGAGAGCTCCTCAGACTCTTCCCCTGCTCCAACATGGGAAGGAAAGGATGGAGATCTCCCTCCAGCCATGTGCTCACTCTCTCTCTGTGTCCAGAGGTGCAGGGTTGAGGACGCAGGCAACACTGAGGAAGGACAAACATGTCTTAGACCCACTTTTTTGCCAGTGCAAACTGTGATCTTTTCTCACACTGTGCAGCCCAGAGTCCCTGTAACTGGGTTTCTTGGCTCTAACCTCCTCCCTCTCCAAGTCCTGCTTTTGCCCTGGTTCTTCTGCTGCTCTGTGAGGTGCTCAGTGGCAGGCAGCCACTTGCAGGAAGTCATTTTTATAAACATGTATTTAGCTTTCTTAAACACTGTGTAACATCACAGTAGTTTATAGAGAGATGGGTGGAGACAGCCTAACATTGCTCTCACAGCTACCACCACAGCTCTGCCCCAGCAGCAGCGTGCTGGTCACCATGGGTTGTCTGTCACCACAGAGAAGGGACCAGGGAACCTTGGCACACAACCACCCCCTGCCTGAGCTCTGCCTCAGTGGGTGCAGTTCTGGGGTTACAAACACATCCCTTCTCCTGCAAATCTTTCATTGTTTTTAAAGAAGAAATAAGGGAGCCATCCAAGGAATCACTCCTCAGAGCACCAAAGCCTGGGGAACTTCTAGGTGCTCTCCTGGCCCCAAAGCTGGTCCTCACATAAACAACACCCAAAGTATGTCCAAATCCATATGCTCTAGAGAATAAATGAGGGAACCAGTGTGCCTGTGGCCTCGGTGGCACCACAAAATCTTGCTGACTGTAGTTGCCTATGGTTCACAAACCTAGCAGTAAGTGGTCTCACAACCTTGTGTCTCCTTTGCTGGTGGTACCACAGGACTGTCAAATCAGCTCTCCCATAATGAGCCTCAGTTTTGTCAGGAAGATGAACCCATGGCTCTTACAGTAGTGCTTTGCACATGCAGGAGCATTAGGTTGAACGTTTCAACACCAGTCTCTCAGCTTTCATTTACTTAACAGTGTTTGTTACCTACCTTATTGAAGTAATTACCTGAGTGTGGCAGGGCATTGTATAAAGATCAGGAAACAGAAAGTGAGCTCTCAGCCAGAGCTCCTGCTCTCCAAAAGCCTGGCTTTATATAGCATGTTTTTTTCCCCACTATTATGAATTACTGTAATAAGTGGTCTGAAGGCTCAGACAGACTTCAGGCTTCATCTGAAATAAAGTCAGTTCAATTTGCTTGATTCAAACAGAATTTGGAATTCTATGCCAGTGGAGGCTGGCATAATCTTTAGGAAAATTTGTCTGGCTGCTTTTAAAAAGGAAGAAAGAGATCTTTGAAAGCTGTGGAGACAGTGACTAATTGCAGTATAATCAACAGAAATGAGATTCCGGTTTAAAAAGGGTAGTGGCCTTTCTCTGTACTCATGCAGAAATAATTTAGCTGTTTTCTAATTGTGCTCTGAATTGTTCTTGTGAGATGGGTACTTTAAAATTGATCTCATCTAACTTAAAAGCAAAATCCTGGTGAAAAAAAAAAAATCAAACCCCACAAAACCCACATTAAAGGAAAAGTTAAAGGCCAGAGTGACATAGATAACATCTGCTGTCATCCAGTGGAGCTGAACCAGGATGTGCACATTTCAAAGCCTTAATCACTGATGTCACTGAAATGTTATTAGGATAAAAATAGTGACATTGAAACTCCTTGTTTTCCACAACATTCACTTCAGTAAGACACTGGCTCTGTGAGACAGCACTGTCTTGGGGCTTATGCAGGTATCTACTTAGCCAGTTGGCTGATCAGGATGAAGGACTGAAATTAGGAGCTCTCAAATAAAACTCTGCATTTTACTTTTGTCCACTGAATTGCAGAAGCAACTTAAAAATCTCATCAAGGCCCAAGGCTGTTTGAAAGCTGGGCTGATGCTGTGTTAGGCATGGCCTCTCTGGCTGGGCAGAAAGAGTTGGGGCAGCTGCAGCAGGGCAGGGAGCTGATGGGATTTTGGGACAGCATCCACCTCAGGAGTGCTGGTCCTATGGACTTGGAGGGTGCAAGCTTGTTCCAGGTGCTCAGCCACCCTGAGAACACCCCAAATCCATGGGACAGGGAGTGACACTTACAGCCTCTTACAAGCCATCTGGGGTCTTCTCTTCAGAAGAGATGGGGTCAAAGGATGAACTTCCAGAGTCCTGGTCAGAGTGGCTGGTTCAGTCCCAAGCACTACCAGGATAAAGATCATCATGGGATCATCCCAGGACACTGTACAAATGCCAGAAATACAAGTGCTTTGGTGCAGATAGCATTCTTTGGACACTGCCATATTCCTTATCAGGAAACCTGAGAGCTGCTTTCTTCTCTCACTTCTGTGTTGTGAGTGGCTGTGTGAGACTGCAAAAAGTCCTTTCCATTTGGAATGTTCTTTATCTGCCTTTAAAAAACTTTTTTTCATGTCATGCCCTTCCTGGAAACTTTATGTTTAATCTTCCCTATAATGTGAAAAAACTCTGATTAGGTTTCTGGTGTGCAAAGTGCATTCTGTGTGTTCCTTAATTGATCAGACTTTACCTGTTATATCCCATTTTTTAAGTTGCCTCTTTAAAATGCCAGAGTTGAAAGGGTTGTGACACAGAGATTCAGAGGCTACCACTAGGCTGTTAGACAAAATGAACCTGTCCTGTTTCTCCTGGGGATCAGTGGCACAAACTGGCTTGTGTTCTTATGCTAATCACAAACTACTGATTTAATGATTCACCTTGCAGCAGTGAGAGAGTCAGGGTCCCATTTTTTCCCTAGTACAAGGTACAGCCTTTCACACTTGCAGTGGCTAAAGGCTCTAGTTCAGATCAATAGCTACAGAAGGGCATTTTAAGTAAACCTGAAAACTAGAAGGACTCAGTCAATAACTATGGCATCTATAGGGAGGTGGTCTCCTGCTTAGGTCAGGAATAGGGAAATATCTTCTTAAATCATCACAGGTAAAACTATGTTTGGACATGGCTTTTTCCTTGGCTTTCTGCCTCATTGATGGAGCTACAATACATCCATGGTGCACCTTTGCTTCACAGTTTCTCTCTGCTCCACACCTGGGTTTGTGGATCCCCAAAGGTTTTTTTAACAATAGCAGATTAGGGACTGATCCAAAAACAACAGGAATTACTATTGTTGAAACACAAATGTATTGTTATTTAGGAGTTTTATTCGGTTGGTTTGGTTGAGTTTTCTTGTCTGTTTGCTCTGGATGTTTTTTTCCCTGCATGCTGTTAGTCACTAGGCACTCTGCAGCCCTGGCTGCCTGGTTTCCTGACAGCTGATGGAGTCAAAACAAAGGGTGATAAGCAATTCCTAAAGCAGCCCTAAATAGGTGCTAGACTAAGTTCATCATAGCAGATCTTTCTCATTTTTATAAAACCTGCATATCTGCAGTTGTGCAGAGTCCGGATGAGCAGCCTCTGCCCTCCTCAGATTTTCCCCAGGTAACTTCCCCCAGGTAACTTCCCCCAGCTGCAAAGAAAAGAACCTCAGCTCTCCAGGGGCACTGGCTTGAGTCTGGGCTTGCAGGGACCGGCCACCAGATGACACTGTTATCCCTAAGAATGAACTAACACCGGACCAGGTCCCAGAAATTACTCCTCGGAAACGGGGTGAAGGAGCCTCCTGCATGCCGGGTGCCTGAACATCTCTTGGAGTCCAGTGCCTCCTCCCTTGACCTGCTGTTACTGAGGAGGGACTGTTAAAAACCCCTAAATTTGGCGACTTACCAGCCACAGTTCACTGCAGGTAAACTGCAGGCATTGCTATGCTTTATGTGCATTAGTTTTCATTTATTTGCAGATTATCTTCGACCAAAGGATAGCAAATGCATTTTCAACAAGTGATGAGAATTTCAAATTTATCCCCCTATTCCAGTGTATCCATTCAAAGTCAATCCTCCTGATTCAGAAATTAAATTAGATAGGGAGTTTGGTAAAGTAGTGATAAAATGTCACAAGTTTTCCAGCCTGAAGTACTGCCATCGTCATCTGAAAATGTCACTGTAATGAAAAGTTTTTTCTTC
Organism: Coloeus monedula; assembly: GCF_965178545.1. Taxonomy (NCBI): domain Eukaryota; kingdom Metazoa; phylum Chordata; class Aves; order Passeriformes; family Corvidae; genus Coloeus; species Coloeus monedula. Next base: position 65,009,095 of record NC_138785.1, read on the forward strand.
TGTCAAATTTTCTGTTTCTTTTTTTGTTCCAGTTTTTCCATATTAAACAATGTGTATCATCTATTCCCTGGAGCAAACTGACTTTCTCCCCCCAGTAACTTTTGGGCTGGAAGAGCCAAAGAGCCTCAATATTCTCCTTTTGACATAGTCCCTTCTCCACTGGGTTTCATCCTGCCCAGGATCAAATCTCCTTTTGGAACTGCATGGCTAGTCACAGCTTTTTTTTTTTTCTCCTGGATTTCAGGTGGCCCCTGAGACAAAAGCTGTCATGAAGTGGTTGAGATCTATCCCATTTGTGCTCTCTGCTAGCCTCCATGGGGGTGAGCTGGTTGTGACCTATCCTTATGACTATTCAGTGCATCCTATGGAAGAAAAAATGTTCTCCCCTACGCCTGATGAGAAGGTAATATTGTTTCTGCAGGGTGAGCATATTGGTTCAATTTGTGGAACTATGGAAATATTTTCTTTAAATAAACAACAAACTTTGACTAATTTAGATCATGTACGTGTGTATACGTATGCGTGTATGTATTAAATATGTAATAAATCAAAATTTTATATACATAATGCAAGTCTATATACATATATATAACATGAGATCACCTCATTTGGGTAGAGCTGATGCTAATAATGCCAAGGTCAAGTCCTCAATCCCCACAGAGGCCTTTCACTTAAGAGCTGGACTTGATCCTTGTGGATTCCTTCCAACTCAGAATATTATGCAACTCTGATTTATACACTTACTTAATGTACTTTAAAATACAGGAATTGCTTACACACTGTCAACTTGGTCTGGAAAGATTTACCCATCTTCTGTGAGGCCAAACATGGTTTCATAAAGCACAGATTAGGAAAACCCTGGCTTTTAATTTTTAAAGGGAGTAAGCTGTGATATTTTTGCCAGTGGTTTCCAGAAGAGAAGGAACCAGCAGTGTTATTTTCCCTTGGAATCCATGAGGAGTGGGGGGAAAAAAGGCTCGTTGCCATATGGTGGCAGCCTTGTAACATTTATTCCAGGTCAGATGAATGGGAATGGTTTCCCCCTCTCATCCCTGGAAAGTTCCTCATTTGGGACTCACTGTAAATCTTCTGTGAAATTTTTTGCCATCTTTCTTATTTCCCTTTGGTTTCCTCAATCTCGTATTCATTGCCGACATGCCCAGCAGGAGAACAGCTAGCTTTTCAGCCTTCTAGTGTGTGCTAAAAATGTCTGTGGCCTCTCAAGAAAAGTAGTTCTTTATATAAACAAAGAGCAGTTCAAAATAGTCAGAAGTTGATCTTTGACTTGAAGCATCCTTTATCTTTGAGCATATCTCTTAGCTGACGTCTTTTGAAGTGACAGTTCTCACTAACACATATTAAATATTTAAAGATTTACGACTGTTAAACATTTTCTGTATCAATCCATTTCTTCTGAGCTGTACAATGCCTACTGACTTATGTGTGTATGAAAATGATTTAGCAGTAAATTTAACCAGGCACTGCACAGTAAAAAGCCTGTGTTAGAAATATCTGGTGGGTGCTAATGCAAGCTGCAGGACCTCTTGCTGAGGACTGGGGAAATCATAAAATTGTGCATTTACATCCCGCTGCCTGAGCTAGGGCTATCCCATGCATAGGTGGTGAAAGAATATTGCCATGTGTGCTTTATCAAGCACTTCACCCCTGGAATGGAAGTACAGCAGTGCCTCCATCATCTCCACTGGGGGACAACGTGTATTTTGAGTGAAAGGATGCAGCCACATGGACAAAGGGCTCAATCCCAGTGCAGTGCACAGTTGGACAAACCCTAAAGGCACTCCTGGCTTGCAACAGAGTAAGACAAGGAACCTCATATAGGTGGCTGCTGCATAATCAGTGACTGCAAAGTCTGGGAAGTTGGCTACAAACCTGGAAGTTTAGAACATACAAGGGAGGGCTGGGGATGTCCTCAGTGAAGAACCGATTTTTCAAATGACTCAGCACAGGAACCTTAATAGCACTATCAGTATCACTTCAGATTTTGCACAGAAAGTTATAAAACCTGTACCTGTGAAGTGACCTGCATTTAAGTAATCTGATCTACAGCTGCTGCTGTCAGGGAACCTGCATCCCAAAATACAGCACTTTGGTTTAGCTGCCATACACTGGCCATAACCCTTGCTCTGAAAGCTGACCTGCCAAGTTTGCTGTGCAAGGGGAAACTTGCAGCCTAGGGTGAAATGCTGGAGAGTAGATAATAGCCAGATATTAAAAAATCAAATTCTGTGAAATATATTCCAACCAGCAGTTTGAAAATGCATCTCTTTGCTGCCACATCTATAATGGTGCATGTGTGGAAGCACGAGGATCCTCTTTCCTCTGCTCCAAGACACTGCAGATTTCAAGTTTCTTTTTGGCCTGCACCACAGCCTGGGCCAGTACCTGCTGAGAGAAAGGAGTCTCAAAACTGAACCATGTCCTTGCACTCACATTCTTGCATCTGGTTCAGCCCACCTAATTAAAATCTTTCCCATATTTTGGGGTTTGTGGAGATGGATGTTTTAACGCTTTGTGTTACACAAGAAGCTGAATTGATGCCTCTGCTCACTAGAGCAGAAAGGCCCACACCAAGTCAAATTCATTCCCTTTGATGAGTTGAAACACTCCCTTCCCTCCCCCTGAAAAACACAACCTGTGATGGTCAGTGGTGCAAAAGTGCTGGCCAAGGTAACCGCACTAACCTCACTTTACTGAATGAAACAACACTCTACCAAAGTCACAAGGATTCTGCTGTGGTTTTCCCCTTTTTTTTCCCACTATATTACACCTAAATATCTACCTAAATATCTAAGTTTCCTTGACATCCATGACTTGTCATACATTGGCTTCTAAGTGATAACAAATGTATTGTTATCCAGGAACTTTTAAATTTTTTTAAGTGTAACTTTTTGGTTTTCTTTTTTAATAGATTTCACTTGCTTTTGGAATTCTCACTTTCTCTTCTCCCTACCACTTGTCTTCTTTCACTTGCACTAGTGGCCAGGCAAAAGCCTTATGCCTCTTGGTGTGAAACAAGAGGAGACTTGGTCACTGGAAATAGGACATCTGCAGATGTCTCTGTAAAAGGTGAGGAACATACTCCTTACTCACATAGGCACCTTCTAAATATTATATCAAATACCTTCCACAGAGGGTTCAGAACTGGAACCCAGATTCCTGTAGGAATTAAAGATATTGAGCTTGGCACTAAACTATTGGCAGTTAAAGTTCCTCTTAACATATTTAATTAACATCTATTTCTTTCAGCAGACCTTTGAAGGACACTTAATTTTCTGGTCTGGACAATAATTAGATACATAGAAACTTAAGGGAGCTGCAAAAGAATTTTATATTAAATCTGGATTTTTAGTGTCTGGTCATCAGAAGTATTTAGTAAAGTGTCTTTACACTTACATTAAACTCTCTTTCCATCTTTCCTTGGTCATCTACCTGATTCCATAATCGGCTCAGCCATGTGATTATCAGAAACAATCAGAAATATTAACTGGTGTTGTGTGCTTGATCATATTAGTCTCTATCCTTGATGACAACATCTAGGATAAAGTTTTAGGATCACTTCTAAAACTAGGATTTTAGCCACCCAACTTCTTGCACATGTTTTCTTAAGCAATATGGAATGAAACTCATGATCATGAATAGTAGGATCAAGTAGCATCTGATAACTGCTGTCATTTAAATGTTGAAATCTGAAAGTATAGCCTTTGCAGATGAAGTTCAAACAAACAAAAAGGAGAGGCCGGATTTTTGTACGGAGTTGAAATAACCATTGGAGAAGAAGAACAGGAACATGATTCAAATAAATGGTTTCTTCAGACAACTGCTCTTTCTTCTGTCTTCACTACGTGTTCTGCCACTGTTCCTTTCTGCATGGTGACTGCTCTGCTCTTCATCAGTATCAACACTCTTTGGAAATCAGGGGTGACATCCTACATCACCACATCCTATCCTTCACTTTTTAGGAATGGTTTCTGCCCCACAAAGAAGCAACTGTCTCTGAGATCAAACTGGCAGGTTTTCCTGTGTGAGTGATAAGTAAAAAGCAAATTGACACTGTCTGTTTTAAACAGCAGCATTCAATGTGAATATTTAGTTGGGCTGAAAGTAATACAGGTATTTTTTAAGGGGTAAAAATATCAAAAGCTAAAGCAAAACCTAAAGGACGCCTAAATTTCAACTTTAAAACCTGGGCTCCTGCTCCAGGTGGTAGATTGAAGCCACATATCAAAAAATCCACTGGTATTTAATATGTTGTCTCTGGCTAAATACATTGGATTGCAGAGAAGGACCCTAGAGGAGAAGACAAATGAAAACTTCCTTGCAGAGCAGTTTATCACCTCCCTCAGTCTCAAGGACACAGGGTGTCTCATAATCTGGGCTCACAACAGCAATAGTTAATAGCAGCAATGGCAAAGTTTTCAGCTTGTAAAAGCAAATGTATTTCAATCCTGTTTGTTGCAGGTGTTCAAAATGCTGGCTAAAGCCTACGCAGATGCACACCCCGTCATCTCGGACCACTCCGAACTGCGCTGTGGTGGGAACTTTGTAAAACGTGGAGGTATTATAAATGGTGCTGAGTGGTACAGCTTCACTGGAGGTAAAACCACTTTACCATCATATCAAGTGAGGTAAAACCTCTACGTGACCTTTATAAGACACCAGGGTTTGAACAAAATGATTTTATTAATTTCAGTTTGCTTAAGGTCCTACCCCTGCAAAACATAATTTGTAGGGGATTTAAGTAGTAAAATGTAACGTGTATGCTGGAAACATATATATGCAGATAACATGGGATGAATTCAACCCCAATGTGACCTGAGAAAAGTTAACAAGTTATGCAAGGCTCAAATTTTTTATAGCATATATAGCATATAATAACATTTTCATTTTCAAATCTGACATGTAGAAACAAAGGTTTAATGCTATGCTCTCAATCCTTAGGAGCATGAGTCTGAATCCATCTTGTAGACTATGCAAGTGCTGCTTTTTCATCTGTTTAAATTAATTCTTTTTTCAGGAAAAACTACAACAGAGACAAACATCCAATTCATTTGTTCCTCCATTGCTAATTTGATTTCCCCAGTAATAGTACTTTGTTTTCTTTAGGAGTCCTTCAATACTGGCATGGATAAAATATCAGTGTTCATAAATTTTCAGCAGTGCTTCAGTTGTGTTTTCCAATAGGACTCAGCTGGATCCCCAAATAATTATGCTGAAACTAGACATTTGGAATGCTTTGGGGCATGCATGAGAATTAGGTTTAGATATCTTTGGCTTACATTCTTCCCAAAATTATATCCAATGTCTTTTGTACAGAAACAGTTTTGAACACAATAATGGCAAAAGGACATTTCTGTTCTGGTGACCCTTGGTAATCACTTCTGATACAGCCGATTATACAATTGCTGTGATTAACCAATCTTTATTGCTCTGTTTCTACTTCTTGGCCAGGTGAATAATAATGTAAAATTATGCTTTTTTGCCTGAAAGAAGTGTCATTGTCATTAGTTAATTTATAGTTGAAACAAGTGGTAGAATTCTGAATTTGTTGAATACTTTTTATATATCAGCAAGCACTCTACAGTATAATAACCCACACCCACAGGGATGGGATTCAGCTGACTACAGCAGCAAAGCTCCAGTTAAAGGCTACATGGCCTGTTCATGAGCTCTCCTTTTTTCTTTTTAAACCTATAGGTATGGCAGATTTTAATTACCTTCACACAAATTGCTTTGAAGTTACCGTGGAGGTAGGATGTGAAAAGTTTCCTTTGGAGGAAGAACTGTTTACAATCTGGCATGAAAACAAGGGTGCCCTGCTGAATTACATGGAAATGGTACTGCTCTCTTTTTACAGACCTTTGTGCTTACAGTTTTCCTTTTTCATTCTTTTCCAAAATTCATTTCTTTGCTGTTTGCCTGGTTAGCTGTCAAGATAATGCTAAATCAATCACCACACTCCACCGGGGACCCCAGTGCCTCAGTTTGTCTAGCAGGACACACAGGTAGTATTTTGCCTATGCTGCAGAAGGGATTGAGACTGAGGACTGCAAAGGCCTTGAAAATAGTGAGAAAGGGAATTATCTATGAATACTTTGGGCAGTATTATTCATCAGCTGTCCAAAATTTAACACTAGAGAAAACCCTAGTATTCAGAAAAGTATGAATCAACATTCCTCTTGAAGACTAAAGCAAAAAACTCTGTTGTCTAGAGAGCTTCCTGAAATTTTCCTTTCCATATTCCATGTTTGTGTCCCAAACCCTACTGTCCCACAGCAAGAGATTTAGATTCAGCTAAAATCTTAATAGAAATGGCATTTACACACTTTCCATCTTGATTTCTTTATGAAAGTAGTTATTAAATATCTGAAGCCAAATCTTCTAAAGGAAGAACTGTATGTCTCTGAGCATTAAAACATGCCACTTAAATGTCATTTTTAATAATAAGTTTAAGTTCAGCAAAAACAAATACCTCACTGACAATAAGTAAGTGAAACAGAAACAGAAGTTGCTCATCTTTCTCTCAGCCATTAGTAGATTAGTTTTCTGTCATGCCTTATTTTGATAGAGTACGCAGTACTTTAAAATTGTTAGGAGTGTTTTTATGGCCTTTCTAAGCAACCTCTTGCTACTTGTGGTAAGTATTATCTATCAATAAAGTCTACAGTACAGACCACCAAACTCATTTCGTTTTACAGCTGTCTGATGAAAATGAGTTTTAGTGAATCCAAATGGAGCTGGGTTAAATCCATATATATTACAATTGAAGTCTTCAAGATGTAAAGATTTTACAGTGTGAGACACTGTAGAAGTCTGTGCTGGAAAAGCTTTTTGAGTAAATGCAGGACAGTAAGCAAAACAACTTTGCTGATAAGGATGACTGAATTACCCCCGATAAGGATTAAGTCTGCCACAACCAATTCAAACTTTTCTTATTCTGATATATACCAGGCTGTTTGGTGTGTGTACAAATCTACTCGGCTTAACGCACAGAAGTAAAATTCATTCTCCTAAATGCTGATCTCTTCTCCCCATCAGAAATAAAATCGGAACACTCTGCCAAACTCATGTGGCACTGACTTGAGGAAAAATGAAAAATAGTACAGTTACTAAAGCAAACCAAAGGAACATTGTTAAAGAAATTTCACTTTTGTCATTTTTATCCCGTCATGTTGTAATTGCAAAATTATTATTGAAGTTGGATGAGGTCATACTATTTTGAGTATGTCTACACTGTAAATTAAATTTGAGTCTGAGATGACTCTTCTGACCAGATTTACTCTCTATCCATATGATAAATCCTCAAGTTCATGCTGAAAAGAAAATTGCAGTGCTTCATTATAAGGGATAGTTTTCAAATCCTTATATTGAGTTGTTCCTAAACCTTCCAGTGAATAGCTTCACTCAGTATGGAATGGCTGCTTAACGAGAGCAGTGACAACACAGCCTCACCTTAAATTAAAAAGTGCTTTCACTAGACTAGACTTTTTTTTCAAGCTTTGTATTATCAATTACTGTATAGTTGGATATTTTAATGGTTATTTTTAAACATCTTTATATTCCAACAGAAAAGCAAATATGTTGTTTTGATGCTTTGTGGTTTTTATCCATTCTTCTTTTGTGACAAGGCTACTGGGGGAGGGAAATTGAGAGGAAGAGAAAAGAAGAGGTGGGGAAGTGAAGTAAAGAACAACTCAAGTTGGTCATAGCTGTTCAGAGGAAAAATAAAAATGGAATTATTTTTCACTTAAAGAGGTCATAGAGATTTTCCAATATAAAATATTTTAATTTTGGAACACCTTAAAAAGAGAACCTTAAGAGGCTTAATGTTTAAATACTTGGAATTGTTTTTTCTGTTTAATTTTATTTTATTTAACTTCCAATATAGCTGCTTGTGCACCTCCTTATATGACAGAATTCACATTGCTTTTCAGTTTGTCACCAAGCACGTTTCTCAGCAGCTCAAGCAGCTCAGTTCTGTGCTTGTAGAGAAGGGAAAATGGCTGTCATACACACTGCTGTCATGACATTCTGACAGGCAGTGAAGTGTAGGCAGTAGAGTGATGATAAGTCACAAGTACCTGAGCTGATGCCTTCTCGTTGTGTACAGAGCATCGGATTGGTTTTGAAAGGCTTAACTTTTCATTTCTTTGTGGTTCTGTGTCTAGGGCAGACATTCAGAAACAGTCCTTAAATACTGTGGTCAGATCATGAGGTGCCGGTGATTTGTGCAGAGAAGGGTCTCTCAGTGCACAGCCACATGCCTAGCCCAAAAAAGCTCTGGTTCCATTATCCCTTTCCCTCAGCCCCCTTGGAACTCCCTAAACAGGGAATGTGATCTGAGGGGGCATTAGCACCTGAGAGCCTCTATAATGGGTTGAACTTTCTGAAAGTTGTTTCTTCTCCACAAAGGTTTCCTCGTGATGAGGAGGTGGTACTGTAGTAAGTGGCTCCCATCTAACTTTTCTTTGCTCTGCCAGGTTCATCGGGGGATAAAAGGAATTGTGTCTGATAAGTTTGGCAACCCAATAAAAAATGCTCGTATTTCAGTCAGGGGCATTCAACATGATATCACCACAGGTAATATTTTTAGTTTAAGATTCTTCCTTGGGCAGAGTGAAAGTCCTGTGAGCTGAACCTGCAAAAGTATTGTCATGTTTGATAGAAATGGCACCTTAATGGAGAACTGAAGGTTCAGGTGGGGGTTTTCTTCTAGAAAAACAAGAGAGAAGACATGCCAAGATGGCTGCTCAGTCTGTCGTGTCTGGGATGACAGAGGTCTTGATGTGAAAAATTCCACCTGGAACAGTCTTCTGTCCACCAAAGCCAATGTTTGGGGGAATATGGCAACAGCTCTGCTCAGGAGCTGTAACTCAGCATGTGGAGGAGTGGAGCCCTGATGAAATAAGTTAGTTGAGATATTGTGAACATGAGTTGTAGATAGTACAGTCGGATCCTCTCTGATTTTCACATCTAGAATAATTGCAGTAATTGAAGGGTCTGCAATCTTCCTTGTTTATTTGGAAACACATAAATACGTGCAATTTTTGGACAATAATTACTAGAACATTGAATTATGTCCACTTTATACCTGTCACCAACTGACAAACATGTATTGAGGTGTATGCAACTATTACTTTTCACAGTCATAAAGTTCTGAGCTCTTAGGCTGTCACTTAAATTAATGCTTTCTTTTTATTATTGATTTCAGTGAGAACCGGGTAGGCCACAGAAGCGCAAAATAGAAGACATGAATGGTTACATTTTGCTCTAATGATTGTTGTTGAATCAATTTGGAAAGCCAGAATGGCTTATAATGTAGTGGATGTTTTCCAGCTTTCAAAAAAACTAGCAGTAGAGGGGATACAATAGTGGAGATGATGCAGATTTTTGAGGCTGGTGGGAGACTCTGGCATGAATTATGGTCTTTTTCAAACTTCTTCCCAGACAATGGCTTCCCATTGGCAGTGGACCTTTAAAGGATTAAGAATTAAATAAAAATATGTTTACACTGTAGGAGACTATTTGTTCTGAGTTAGGTGGAGTTAAAAATGTCATATGGTTAGAAAGTTTTTTGATTTTAGTGTTAAAAAGAACTAAGAAATTCCACAAAAAAATAGTATTAATGTGACACTAACTGAGCTAAGAGACTTGCCATTCAAAATAAAGGAAATATAAAATGAGGAATAAATTTTTCTGTTTTAAAGCTCCCTAATTTTGCCTGCAAGGTCTAACCTTCAGCTGGAGGAAATTTACACTCATTTTACACTAATGGCAATTTATACCAGCTGCAGCTCCAACTCCATAGTCTTACATGCTAGAATGTCTGCAAAGTAATTGAAAGTAATTTAATAAAAAGAGGGATTTCTTAGCTCCTTAGACATGCTAAATATATAAATATATTGCAGCCTGGATTCTGATTTCACTTTCTTAAGTTTCACATAGTTTTAAATTAATTTCTTTGGGAGTTATTCCTTGTACCTTTGGGAAAAGCAGCATAAAGGAAAGCTTCTCTTCCCTGTGATCCAGGAACAGCAGTTACTGATATTTCATATGCGAATTTTTCTCCATTAGCTCCCAAGGGCCACATTTTCACAGGTAACATCTCTTTTTGTCATCTAGAGTTTGCATTCAAACATTTTTCAAAATCTGAGATCCTTCCGTGGCCCACCCTGTAGCTGCTTGTGCCAGGGGTGGGTGTCCATGGGTGTGTGTGTGTGTACCTACCGAGTGTGAGGCTAAAAACTGAGCTCAGTTTTGTCGTGCCTGTCCCTTTCCTAAGCTGCTGATGGCGACTACTGGCGACTCCTGCCTCCAGGGACGTACATCATCAGCGCCCAGGCGCCGGGGTACAGCCGCGTGATGAAGAGGGTCACCATCCCTGCCAGGATGAAACAGGCCGGGCGAGTGGATTTCGTGCTGCGGCCTGTCGAGGCCTGGCCCAACAAGCTCCTCCGCCGCTCCATGGAGGACGCGTACGACCCTTACGACCCCCTGGAACTTTTTGACCCTCACGCCCAGCACGGGCAGCCCGAGGCTCGAGGTGGGTCCGCGTCCGGCAGGGAGAAGCCCTGGTGGTGGTCATACTTCAGCTCTCTAGACCTGCACAAACCTCTGTGGCTGCTCAAGCAGCGCTGAGGGACATCGCCATGCTCTGCTCTGCTCAGCTCACTCCCGTGCCCTTCCGCTCCATTCCAGACACCCTCACAGCTGTTGGCAATATTTAAATGTTTCATTCGAAAATATAATGTTAATTCAAGCACGCTTACTTCTTTTGTTTTCTCTTCACACACAACTGAGTATATTCAAGTGGGTTTTTAAGTATTAAAAACAACGGTGCACATCCCTTCAAAGGCCAGATTTTATGCAATTTTTTTTCTTGGTAATGCTCTGTACTTCTGCCCATGTAGTTAATCATCACATTCATTATTTATTAGGTTCTAAGTACCTGCAGGAAAATATTCCTGATCCTTTAATGCATTTTTGTACACGTTTTAATACATTAATGATTACATACTAAAAACAACTTTCAGAAACACTCAGAAAACTCTTTTATTTTCCCTTTTTACATTAACATATTAAGTTCATTACCTCTTCTAATAACAGCTCAAAATGTAGGTGTTTTTTTAAAAAAATTAAATATTTTTATAAATTTAAAAATAGGCTTTTAATGTATTTTAGCAAAATACTGAAAAATGCCTTTACTGCTAGAAATACACACATCCTATAAATGTGTGTGTAGACATAGAAAAATACATGAGATAATTCATGAGGAATTTAGGCTAAAGTGTGACATATTACATTAAAATTGTTAACATCATGCACTGTTCTGAGCCTGTGTACTCTTTAATGAAACTTGTAGGCATCAAAGAAATCACAAACTTCTTTTCAAGATAGCTGGGTAAAGCTCAGTTAATACTGGTCTTGCAAGATGCTGTCCTCTCTCAGATATCAGATGCAATGTATTTTTAAGGCGATATATATAAAAAAAGTCCTTGATTTTGATGAAACACATGGGCCCACACTTTCTTTTGGCTTGAACTGTTAATGAACTCTCTATATAGGCGGTATTTTCCCCTCTAAATGCCACAGTGTGTGAATAGTGGGATTGTTGGAGCTGATATACTTTCTGCAGGAGCTGCTGGATTAGCTGTGTGGATTGCTCTATGATTTCTAAAAACTTTTTTGCTCATCTTCAGTAAAGCAGCCTCCATTGTGTGAACCCCTTAGTCCACATGCACGTATCTCATTCTGTAGTTTCCTAAGACCCACGAGATGAATGATCTTAATTCTGCAGCCAGAGGCTGCACATGGCTAAGTACCTTATTCCCAGTCGTAATCTGATTGAAGTTAGGAGTCTGTTATTCATGTGCTTGGATGTCTGCAGGACTGGAGACTATGTTAAAATGAAAGAAAATTATTTCAGAGCATTAACAAAAAGTAATAATATGGGAGTGAATGTACTGCATGCACATGGATAAGTGTTCCTTGCCCAGGCTTGCCAAGTTAAAGGAACTCTGAATCCTAAATACGCCAAAGAAAATTGAGCAGGAGATACACCTCCAGACTTTATTTCCAGTAATAGGTATTAATACTGTTTTCTGTGGTCATTTTTTTCAAAGACAGCTTCCTGTGAAAACAGTGGTGAAGCTAACAAAATCAGAACAAAAGGCCAAATTGATGACTATTAGCTGCACTTTTTAAGTACATAATGTGTTGCATACTTAAATGTTTTCTCTAAGTATTTCCCAGATTCTCCTAGGGTTATTTAGAATTTTTTTCAAGTAATCTCAGTAAACCCAAGACTGCTGAAATACAAAACAGAATGACTGTGCAGAAAATCCACTTCTTTCTTGCAGTCCTGAGTTGAAATAGCAGATTAGAGTCAAGACTTGGGAAATATGATTTACTGAGTAAAGATTTCTTATGTTTGAGACAGTTCGAAAAAAGTAGTTTGCTGTACTACTATACCATTTATGTGAAAATGGTATGAGAGAGCAAGAATAGCCTCCCTCCCTACCTCAGTTACAAAAAGAGGTGTCCAGCAGAGAAAAAGTTAAGATCAGAACCTTCTCCAGGTTCACACTCAACAGCCTGTATAGAAGGGATGTATTAAACTTCATTATAGTAACTGCAAAGCTCTTGGGAAAAGGTGTTCTTCAGTATTCTGGAACTATTTAATCTTTTTCATAAGAGGAATTCTTCCATTTTCAGTTAGCTTGGAGGCAGAAAACACTGGCAGAATGACTACAGTGGCTCCCAAAAATCTGTTTGACTTTAGATGAGATTTAGGAGATATTTACTGGCTCTTCCAGAAAAAAAAGGAAAGAAGCAAAGAAGGAAAGAAAGAGAAAGAGAAATAAAGAAGGAAGGAATTCGGAAGGAAGGAAGGAATTCGGAAGGAATTCGGAAGGAAGGAAGGAAGGAAGGAAGGAAGGAAGGAAGGAAGGAAGGAAGGAAGGAAGGAAGGAAGGAAGGAAGGAAGGAAGGAAGGAAAGAAGGAAGGAATTCGGAAGGAATTCGGAAGGAAGGAAGGAATTCGGAAGGAATTCGGAAGGAAGGAAGGAAGGAAGGAAGGAAGGAAGGAAGGAAGGAAGGAAGGAAGGAAGGAAGGAAGGAAGGAAGGAAGGAAGGAAGGAAGGAAGGAAGGAAGGAAGGAAGGAAGGAAGGAAGGAAAGAAAAGGAAAGAAAGAAAAGGAAAGAAAGAAAGAAAAGGAAAGAAAGAATTGGTCAAAGCCAGCCAAATAACAATGCAACCAAAATTCTTCTTCTTCCTTCCATCCCATTTTTATTTGAGATTATTACAGACTTAGTTCTATACATATATATGTGAGAGAAAGCATCAGCTTGGATGTGTATCCTGAACTGAATTACATAAATCTTCTCCCAAATTTATTTAAATCAAGCAATGTGTGCTTAATATCAGACAGTTTTGTTTAAAAAAAAAAAAAAGAGAGACGTAACCCAAAATAACCCACCCCACAACTATAATATGGTTCAAAGGATTTTGAAGTGGTGGTGAAATTTAAGCAGCTGTAGGCAGCTCTGTAACTAATATATGAAATGAACACAGTGATCAGCTCTCTCATGCACCTCTCTGGAAGATGTGAATATACAGTTTAATGGAACATAAAGTTAGGAGAATATTAAATACTTTTTAAATAGAAAGAGGGATTAAAATGCTTCTATGAAACATGGCCTCCTACAAGTGAAGTGCAAGTAACATAGGAAAGAAGTGGGAAATATCCAAAGTTCTCTGGCAGTCTCCATCATGCTTAAACCCTGCCTTAGAGACTGGACTTGGCCTTTTTCCAGTGCTACTTTGGATCATGACAGGTCCAGCAGCCAGACGGTGCTGTCAGGAATTATAGTGTGTGTTCATCAGACTCCCTCTCCTTTTAAGTCAGAGTCTACATAATTTTTTTCAATTACCTTCCAACCACATATTGAACAGTATTGATGTATGTTTTTGCAACATCCTCCTTAATAATTAATTTCCCAGTCTTCTTATTTATTTCAGAGGGATCTTCTCCACCATGGAGACAAACTTTTCTGCACAATCACACTTACAAATGTTTTGACCTGCCAGCTTTCCAGACCTCATTGCTCTGCCAGCAATTAATCTTCCCAACAAGTCAAAGCATGCAAATCTAGCTAACAGCATTAAAAGCATGAAGAGCAAAGAGAAAGCTCTGCTTATGTCATATGTGCAATTTCTCTTTCATTCACATGCCCAAAAAAAGCCAAGAACACATTAAATAAAGAGAATCAGCAGTTAAATTACAATCTGCATGCATGAATTATACAAAAGAAGATTTGGGTCTGTTCGTTCCATTCATAAAAACATTTTAGATCAAAAATAGCAATAATAAAGGCATAAAAGCTTGCAGCTGTTTACATCTTCGTCTCCTGTAACAAAATTTTCTTCTAGTCTTAGGCCACTCACATATAGGAAGGAACATTTTTATTTTCCTAAAGACAGAAAAGAAGAGAAAGGTGTCCTAAGCTAACTGCTGAGAACAGAACTTTAAGTGTCAAAATCACTGAGTAATAGAAGCCCTTCCTGCTATCGTTTTTCACAGTGTTTATGCAGGTTTTCTCCCTTTCATGCCTCGGTTTAGCAGCTAAAGGGAAGCACTCCAAAACAGTATTGCAGGCTGTTCTGGAGTACTGTGAACGAGCTGTCAATCAGAGTTTGCCAAGCCTGTGCCATTTCTTTGTGTCCGTCACTCTAGTGTTGCTCTGCAATTCAAAAACATGCCGGAGACGTCTTTAGTGGTTACAAAAGCAGCCATCAAAGTGAAACAAGTCTGTGTGTCTCTGAGGTGATGCTTGCAGACAGGCTGAGAGATCTCTGTGATGGGTGGGCATTCACCCCGCAGCAGTGAAGCACTGGAGATTCAACCTTTAGGAGACAAGGAACATTAGGGATCGCAGTTGTTCGAGTGTCTTGGATGGAAATGTGAGCTGAAGCTGATACACCTCTTTACAAAGCTCCTGTCAGAGGTACTCTCATGCTGTTTTCCTTCACGGTAAGATCTGCCTTTTGAAGCTTCCACAGAGTAAAAGGAGTGGATGGGAAGGTTGCACTATACTTCCCCTGCTGTCTTTGTCTTTATAGCATCTTGGAGGAGAGATCCCCTTTGACATTTGCCTTTTCTGACATTGTGTATTCTCAAATTGTGTTGGAAAAGGGTGTCACATTGACCTCCTTGGTGGGGCAGCCAGACCTCTGTGAGGAGGTGTTCTGCCTCCAGATATCCCTCATGCTTAGGGGACACTACAAGTTCTTCTCTCTTTGGTGTTCTTTTTGATTCTGGGTCCAGGTCTGCTTACATCAGAGGGTGAGAGCCTGGAAAGAGAGGTGGGGTGGGGAAGGTATTTTGAGTTTAGTTTTCTTTCTCACTATGCTAATCCATTTTTGATTAGCAATAAAATCTTCACCAAGTAAAGTCTGCTTTTCCTACAATAAGTGGGTTTTGAATTTCCCTAAACATCAGGGCCTTCAATAAAAAGATATTGTAATGAAGAGGACAAATTTTTTTGCCTATTTCATAAGCAGATGTGAGATATCTCCAAAGGTGTTGCTGGCAGTCCTATTAGCAAAGGCCGCTGAAAAAGCTAAGAAATTCTTTTGCAGGAGGTGATGATATAACTTTATGAAGTAAATCCATATAATGAGGATTATCTGACATGAATAGTTTTATTATAGTTTTATCATCCCTTCTCATCAGCCTTTCTTACAAGAACTAAGTTAGCGCAGACTTGTTACCCAGGCTGGCTTATTTTGACCATAAGAAGTCTGGACAGGTCATCAGTAGACCAGGGACATAGTGGGCTTTTGAGGGCAGGAGGGTGCTGGGGACTTTTGCTGGCACAACTGCCACCCAAGGGAAGGGAAAAAACTAGCCCAAGTACTAACATAACTATTTCCCTCGGGCAAGAAGACAAAATGCACTTCTGAGATTATATGACTGTTCACGGGTAAATTCTTGCTGGACTAACTGCAAATTGTACCCTTGACTGAGACAGTCAGAGCAGTAGAGAGGAATGCAGGAAATTCTGGTCTGGATCAGACCAGTGGCCAGGCCACCTCCATGCTGTGTTCCCTGAGGCTGGCAACTAATCGTCCCCAGACAGGTGGCACAAGGCATGGCCATGGAGCCTCTGCCTTTAGATGGGATTTTTATGGACATTAGAAACTTCAGGCAGACAAAGCTTGTGTGATGTAGCTGCATTTGGTTTACATTTCCAGTGCTGCAAAGTGCTACTGAACAAAGCCACTTTCCCCAAGCAAAGATGTTTAAATTGAGCTGGTAGATCACAAGCTCTTCTTGTAGAATAAAGCCACTGGTTGTGTCTGTGTCAACTGAACAAATACAATAGCCTCTTGCCAGCTCTGGGATGTCATCATGTCCTGCACCAGGGCTGGGGTAGCACTGAGGCAGGTCTCCAGGGGTCTCTGCCTCCCTGTGCCCATGATGCAAGCTCTCCTGGGTCTTTAAGAAATGCCATGAGCCTTTATTAACCCACAATATGGTTTACTCTTTTTCTCACTCGCACAGACATTCCTCTAAATGAAATCTAAATTGGAAAAGGGTTTTTATATTTATTAAATTTTAAATGTCACAAACCAGGACTTCAAAAATTAGAATGTTCGTTTGGAACATCTCTTAATATATACTCACACATTTGTACATTTATATATACACACACACATGCACGTGCCCATACATGGAGACATATTTTTATAGAATGCACATATAAACAATAATGGATTTTTAGTTACATCATATACTACTTGGTCATATATACTTATTATTTTGTATTGCAATGAGAAAGATATTCAAGCCATTAGGAATAAAAAGGTAATATTTTCTTTATTTAATTTGGTTATTATTTCTGAAGATTTAGTAAATATGCCTTGTTTCAAATCAAATAACATATTCAAAATTCATCTTCAAAAGCAGATGAGTCACAAAACCTAAGGTATTTTTCTTCATTAATTTTTTATCAGCTAAATTGAATGAAACATTGACGTCACCAAAAGATGATTATGTAAGTTTTCTGCCAAAAATCAGCACTAGTACATTAATGTAAGTGATTTAGTTAGTTCTTATATTTTTATTAATGTGAAATACCAGACTTAAGCAGTTCACAAGATGCAAGCCTTCAGTAACAGAATCACTAATGAAATAAAAGGCAAGACCTGAGCAAGTTAAAGCAGCAGTAAGGCTTAGTGGTTAGGGCTACCAAGAAGCAAACAAAGGAGAGGCATGACAGCTAAAACAACGTTGTTTTGTGACTAATGCAGTGCTCAAGGCAACTCTTCTGCCCTCCAATAGGTAACCAGGAAATGAGAAGTTTTTCTGACAAATTTTTTTTTTTTTCACTGATGTTAAGAAATGAATGGAGAACAGAGAAACTTACCTAAAAAACTGAATGCAGACTCATCAGTCTCTAGGAAATAAATCACTGTAGTCAATTGAAATCACTAACTTAAAACATTTGTCCCATTTGTGTAGAGGACCCAAGAAACTCCATTTCTCACCAGAAAGCCATTTCATTTTAGGCAAAAGAATTGGACAAATTCAAGTTCTAAAATTTTAGAGCCCTTGCTCAGCTACTCCAATTTATGCATCAAAAGTATGCAGGATACTTTTCTTCTGATGTTAATAATGGTCACTTAAATGCCTACTTGTCTGCTTGCTCAAAAGCATCCGTCATGGCATGCTCAGGGGTACAGCTCCTATTTCATTCTCTGCTGGGATTCACAAATTGGATTTCCCTCCTACTACCTCCCCTGAAAGGCTTGGTCCAGTCAGCACTCATGTTGCTCATCCAGAAGACTGCAGTAGCCGTGTCAACTTGCATTTAAAACCCAGCTACAGAAGGCAGAGCCTTCAATAGCCCTCAGTTTAAAGTACAGCAAATACAGCCTCAGCTCTTCCCTCCATAAAAAGTGCTTTGGACCCATGTATTCCCTCCAACTGGGCTATTTTCTAGTGATTAGGTCATTCTGGGTGAGCTACTTGATATTTCTTAAGTTGATTTTTTTTTAATAATCATAGTACCAGAGAATCCCAGAATGGTTTGGGTTGGACAGGACCTTAAAGATCATCTTGTCAAACCCCCCTGCCATGGGCAGAGACACCTTCCACTAGCACAGGTTCCTCCAAAGCCCTATCCAACCTGGCCTTGAACACTTCAATTTCTAAAGTTTAAAAAAATCTATAAAATAATTAAAAAGACAGAACACTCTGCCATAGTTATTTTCCCTGTTTTCAAGAGCTGTTCACCACTATTAAAGTGTGTTAAATGCATTTATCAGACTGGACATGTGAAGAGGCCTGTGAAGTACATCAACTCACTAGACTAATGTAAATATACACAATCAAGATTTTAGCTCTAAGCTCAGTTTGTAGTTGATACACAGGTAATGATGCATTCTCTTAGATGTAAATATTTTCATACCAGCTCTAGTCAGGTCCTAAGTTTCTGACATGGGGCAATTTTTGGCACAAGTCTTGGCACACACAGAAACTTGTGTTTAGCTAAATAGAGAAATTTACTGACAAAATTGATAAATCTCTAGTCTTTAAACATACCAAGGTGAATTTTGACGATCTCATCCCTTAAAGGATACTAAAATTCTACCCAGGGCCATTTCAAGTCCTTTTTACATTAGTTTATCATGTAGAAATATATGTTTATTCATAAAACTTCTACCAAAACCCTGTTGCCAGTATGATGTTTGCATGCACTGATAAGACAGCAGAGCTCCACCTGATTTATGTTTAATCAAAAAAAGAAGAGACTGGACCTAAGTGTCTGTGACTTACAACGATATTTTTTGACTGGCACTTAGTCTGAATGCAGAAGATTTTACAAATCAAGAAGCATGTTTTCAAATGTCTCGTGAAGACCCTAAAGGACTGTTTGGAAAAGCATTTGACAGGTAGAAATGTTCGGAAGACACAGGGAAGGAGCCATAAAGAACAATATTTCCATTGCGTTACTTATGCTTGTACAATCAAGTTTTCTTTTAGCAAAGGTACAGTGGCCGCTGTTTTTGCAGCTATTCTTTGGCAAGTTCCTGAAGATGCTTAGCTTTCTTCACACAAATATGGTCACTGTAGGCTGAAAAATCAAATAGATATATGCATCCATTAGATACAGGGACAATAATCTGACCTGAAATATCTGCTCTGTAGAAGATCTTAGGCTTTAAGTTTGTGTGCACAATCACGAACACCTACATAATTTTCTACATAATCCAGGTGTCCAGTTTCAAGTGTATCTCATTACTGCTTGTATATGGTTAAAGTAAGAGGAGAGACTTCCTTAAAGGTAACACCACCCACACCTTCTCTCAGGCAGGTCCACACTGCTTGGCAGTGCTTTCCCTGCTTCTTCTCCCTCCACCCTCCTCTTATTCAGACTCTGCCCACTTCATTGGTGGGAAACAACAGCAGCATAATATGGTACACTCGTTCCTCTGAAAGATCTGGCTGCTCAGGAATTTCTCAGAAATTCTCCATTATGGGAAGAAATGCAGTAAAGGATACTGGTGGAAATCTTGTGGTCTTATATAGAGGCATACAGTTCTAATGAATAAAAAACAGTGTCTCCTTTAAAATAATCCCTCAAAGATATTATGCAGCAGTGGATGTCTACATGAGGTATTTAATGCCAATTTTCACGTTAAACTCTTGTCAAGTACTTTGCTCCAATTGTACCCCGATGGAGTGATTTTCATAGTTTGCAGATATTTTAATGTTCTTAGCTTTATTAAGATGATGTTTTAATTTACTACCTAAATAAAACTAAGCCCCACTACTCAGACTAGGGACAGCTTTCAGAAACTGTGGTGCAGAAATCTCTCTGGCAGGAACTGGCCATTTGCCCCTCACTGAATGTCAGTTTGAATGCTTTCTTAAGTAGGAATGGGCTATTGGATTTTGGCAAAAGATGGACATGAAGCAGATCTGGCATCTTCGCCCCTAGACTGTGAGAAAGCTTTCAGGCTACACTAGACAGTGTGATAACTTTAAGTCTTATATTTCTTTAAAGACACATCTTGAGTAAAGGTCAAGGACTCTTCTGCTTTCCTCCTGCTGCTGCTAATATCCATTCAGCTCTTCTGCTGCCACAAAATTGAGAAACTTGTGGCATGTCAAAAAGTAAGGGGGAACAAAAACTTTGAAGAATTTAATGCAGCTTTGCTAGACAATTTCCAGTGTCCACATGTACTTGGGCTTAAAGGTAATTTGGGTAACTTATCACCACTCAGCATATTAGTGTGGAGTATACCTATACCATTAAATACATCCTCCACCCTTAACCGTGACTGATAATCTACTTGAATGGGGACATAAATGCAGAGATTTGAAGCTGGCATAGCACAAGACAGTTTTCTTCTATTTAATCCATGCTAAAAATGCAAAAGGGTGGTGCAGGCATGCTCTTGACAGTTTGGTTTATAAAAATAAATGTTGTGGTTAAGTGGGTGGGAAATACAATGAGGAGCTGAGGACCAAATGGGAAATGTCTCCTTATTGAGGAATGCTTTTGTAATCTTGATTTTCTATGTGCAAAGCTAACCTTGCAGTGTGCAGACTGAGAGAAGAGGCCACACAACCCTTTGGAGCATATGGGAGTAGTCATTATGTGGACTCAGGAGTATTTGCTAAGATGCCCTAATAATCGAATGGAGTAGCTAAGCTGCCTTGTCTAGCTGGAGAAGATTGGCTTCTTATGCCAATTACAGAAACAACACTGACCAGATTTCTTATTGTAGTAACTTGGATTCTAATTCCTCCACCCTTCATCACTTTATGCATTTCATTTCTCTGTAGACAATTCCACACAGATAAACTCTGGAATATTAAAAAAAAAAAAAAAAATTGTACACATGTTCCTGGTGCTTTTCAAGCATCTGACTGTCTACATCAACACTGACCTTGGAGTGGTGGGCCAAGATGTTGGCTCAGTTCTTATTTCCTTAGACAGCGGTGGTGAGATTGGGATGTCTACCCTGGCTCAAAGTTGTTGGTTGTGTTACACCAGAAAAGGCATCCAAATGTGAATGCTCTTGGTTTAACTAGCAACTTCAGTAGGAATAAGCCAGCAGAGAGTCTGCTCAAAAGATTTGTAGTGAAAAAACACCTTCCAGAAGCAACTACACCCCACCATGACTACACAAGCACCCCTGATCTGCCCTGTCTTTAAAAGTGACATAGCTCTAAATATGAAGTATGGTTCAAATGAGGTTTCCTTTGAAATTGCTATCTTCTTTAAGTAAATGTAAATGTAAAATGTAAAATGACTCCCAGATCAGCGTGAGTGAAGCAAATATCCTGGTGGCAACAGAAAGTTGTAGCAGCACAGAGGAGCAGTGGTGAGTACACATAAATCTGTGAGCATAGGAACCAAGGATGCCTGGTGTCCTATTGATTTGTGACTCAAGGTAGAGTTTCCAAGAAGATCCCCCATGTCCAAGCAGGCCTAAACTTACTGTAAAGTCACCTTCTCAGTAGGAGCCTTAGCAGGACTTCTTTCTTTTGAGATCTTTCTCCATCTCTCAAATTTTAATTGACCAAAAGTCAAGTGGCAAGTAGAAATAATTGCATGAGCACATAAGCACACAAATTCCAACAAATCCATGTGTATCAAGGACTTTTACAGCAGATACCACCTGAATACTCTTGCAAATGCAAACACATCTGCCCCAGAGCACTGTTATGGAGTGCTGCTCCCTCCTGGGCACAAGGGTGCTCAGTTGCAGGGAATCTAAAATCCATCTAGAAGTGATGAATCATGATCCTTAAACTTCATTGTCACTGTTACAAATTAAAAGTCAGAATGATCTCCTTCACTTTACAAGCAGTGATAAATGCAGTAGAAGCCACTTAATTAGTCTATGATAAATTGCATGCCCAATTAATTGTGATGATTGCCTAGGGGACAAAACCCAACTCGAGGCAGTCTGATGACTCCACAGTAATGGCACATTTAGTGAATGTTGGAGAGTCTCTTTCTATGCCCTTTCTGCAGCTGTTGGAAGCTGAATCTCAACAGTTAACTGCCAGGGATGTATTTCCTTGCACTAGCTTTGCCCCAATTTGACCTTTTCTTCATTTTATTCTGGTTAAATGAATCAATATTATCTTAATACAGTGTTTCCTTTTGTCGTCCCAGCAGCAGTGCATGGCTATACTGCAGATTTAAAGTGCAATCAATGAAACATTAAATGAGTGCAATGGGATTCCTCATCCCTCAGAGCAGTAGGTGGGAACCAGGAGGAAAGACATTAAAGGTGAAGGAGTTACCTGAGTGTTAAATCAGTGCTGATCTGAAAGTCGTGCTTCAGAAATTTGTGTACAGAGCCCGGGAAGCATGACCATGACAAACAGGCTTGTACCTGTTTGAGCAAAAATGTAGTTTTAAAGTGTTTGTGCTAAACTGATGACAAAGACCATGCAGACATTGCTGTGTGAGCTTTGGAACAGCAAATGACTTCACAGGGCAGAGT
This sequence comes from Coloeus monedula, assembly GCF_965178545.1. Taxonomy (NCBI): domain Eukaryota; kingdom Metazoa; phylum Chordata; class Aves; order Passeriformes; family Corvidae; genus Coloeus; species Coloeus monedula. The sequence continues at coordinate 65,031,647 of NC_138785.1, forward strand.
CAGGTCCCAAATGTGCCATCTGCCTAGCTGCAGTTTGTTTATTTTATACATGATTGAGTGTGGGGCTCATCTTGGTTCCTTTTACTTCATCATGTTATGATAACCACGTAATTAATGTTTTTAGTATTTAGCAGATAAATGAGATGAAAAAAGAGAGAAATATCTGATGCTCAGAAACTCTTCTCAAGTGCTCAGTAGAAGCCCAGATTTATTCTGTGATATTTAATCTACAATTTTTTAATATATAATATTCAGAATTAACTTACAGTGATAGTAAAGTTTGGTTGTGAACCTTTTCTGGGATGTTAATGCACGGGTGAAACAAACCTTTTTGGCTTTTTTTCCCCCTCCCACATTTTTTTTTCCTCACAGACGTTAATTTCCGGAACTTCCAAAAATTTCATCAGGAAGTAGAATAAAGTGGCACATTTCAATAAAGGCAAAAATATTTCACTTTATTTTGGGAGCTGAAGAATCTCCTGGAAATCTCATGAAAAGTGTGTTTAGAAAATATATCTGGTTTATTTCAGACCTTCTACTCCTGCAAGCATCTGAATGCTTATACTCTTGCCCCTTATTTCTTATACAAATGTGGAGTTTATACTTTTGCCCCTTCTTATTTGGAAAGTTAACCTCTCCACAAATGGAACTAGAGTTTGAGCAGAAACATATGGAGAAAATACGTGTTGTTCTTCTGGTTCCATGAAAAGTTATGAAGTGGAGGTGAAGAATGTGAGCTTAGTGGGGGAAGAGGAGGTCAGTGAGAAATTTGTCCCTGTTTCAAATATTTTCTCATCGCAGAGTAGATTGGGCAACGTTCTTCCTAGGTCAGGATCAAGGAGCTGTGTCTCCAGTGATTTGACTTTAGCCTCTCTCGGGATGGATTTCTGGCGGGAATCCTCATATTTCTTAGTGGTGTTTTAAATTGCAAATGTTCAGATAAAGAACACCATACATTCACAAAAAAAAACCAGCTCTACAGACTTCTGTAGCAATGAACAAAGCTGATGTCTGCTATTAAGAAAGTTCTTTACAAGAATAATTTTGAAGTGGCATTATGCATTATTAATGGAGACAGATCTGATGGTGAAGCAAACTACATTTGGCAGAAAGAACATTTATTAAAAATGTCATTAAAGAATTTAGGCTGTATGCTACCAAGTATTTTGTAACTCCCTTCACTGACTTCTTGGCCTCTTTATTTCTTTCATGTCTGGTAAGTAGCTTGAGGTGGTTGATGAGCATTGGAACTGAGGAAGGTTTGTTGGATTTGACACATAAGAAGGAAGCTGTAACCCAGTCCATGCCTCATTTTGTGCATTTAGAGCTTTCCCAAGGCTTCTCTTTCATGTAGATTTTATGGAGTCAAAAAGAAGTGGGGGTTTTACCATAACTGATTCCTCAGTGGAGGTAAATTTACACTTTTTTTTTTTAAATAATGAGTGCCTATTTCCAAAATTTACAAAATTTAAAATTTCTTCCAACCTATCCCTGACAAATTTACATCAACAGAAGTGGATAAATTTTGCTAAAATCTTCCAATAAATGATAAAGAAAAATAGAAAGTAAAATAGGCTGTAATATTCACTTAGAATGACAAGACCCATTTCTTAGAAACACCACCTTTGAAAAGGGAAGCCATGTGGGATATATTTCATCAAATACTGCATTCAATGTCATCTTTGGGAAAAAGTGTAACTTAACTGCTGCGTCTCTTCTATTTGAAATGCTGAGGCAGTGAAATAAAATAGTTAGCTTTGATATGAAATGCAGCCTCAAAGGCTGGTTTACTAGGACAAAAATTTACTGCCCAGGGGATCCTTGGCACAGACTGGAATAACTGGAAGTATAAGTCCTGCTTATATATAGCTCATTTTTATTTAAAAATAGGTAAGGGGATCCTATTGTCCTTTCAAAATTTACTGATATCACAACACAATGTAAGTACCTAGGGATTTTTTCTGCCATACCAATGAATGTTGGTTATAAATAAATAGCCCCACAGAAGCTCCACCTCTGGAAAAGAAAATGAGGAAGTATTTCGAATTAGGGGAATATTTACCTCCAGCACCTGAAATCAAAAAGGTGGAAGTCAAAAAAAAAGTGTGTGTATATATATGAAAATGGGAGGTTTTCCCACCACATTTTTGCTATCCACTGGATATTTGATGGCTCTGCAAGCCTGGCACTGAGTTCTCTACTCAGTGAATTTAGGGCAAGAACCTGTAAAGGCTACATGGTCGGTCTGAAGATGGACGTGGATTATGACCTGGCATTCATGATCCGTAGATTCTATGACCTGAATTGCCAAAGGTAAGGAAATTTTAATCATGGATTTTCCCAACTCCTTAGGGAGTGACGAAGGCACAAAATATTTCCTTCAACAGCTCAGTGTTTTCCCAGGTGGAAGAAGTGCCTCCTTCTCCTTGTGGCTTACAAGCAGTCCTTTTCTTACAGGTAGGTCCCTCTTTTTTCAGTTTTACTGGGATTTGGTGTTGGCCTTATCTGAACCCTCCCTGGAGCTGACTGAAGCTGCTGCATTGAGCACTACCCTGTTCCCAGGGAGGCTTCACAGGGATATGAAGGAGTGGGTGAAACATGTCTGAGAGTCTTCCTGAAGAAGGGTTTAGTTTGATCTACTTTTCATGGAAGTACTTAAATATCTGTTATGCCAGAGGGAGAGATAAGGAAGATGGCATTGCCCAAGTAAGGACAGTCCAGCTGGGACCTGCTCCAGGGGCTGTCCACCTTTGCTGGGGAAGCCTAGTTACTGGTAGGTGTCTGCTGGGAAATGACACCTGTAGAGGCCAGGCTGATATTCTCCACCTTCCAAGCAGGACTGCCAGACCCTCACCCCCATGAGAGCGGCTTTGGGAGGTTGGCAGGAGCAGAACTCATGGGGCATTAGACACGTTGACAGAATGTAAATGTTTGCAGCGGCAGATGAAAAGAGGGTGGTGGTTTTGAAGAGTGAAATTTGAGCAAATGCACTCCAACCCTCCGGTCTATTCAGGGATTTAAATCCCTCTGTGGATATTGGCCTATATAGAAAGCCACTGGACTGTGCTTTTACATAAGATCCTAAGTGACTTTGTAAGCCTTCAAGCACTTCCAAATCCTCCACTTTTGACAACAGTGCTCTTTGTACTGAAAATTTAGTATATAAAGCCATATCATATACTGGGATTTAAATGTACTCAGGAAAGTTCCACATAATGGCATCTTAATGCCCAGACAAATGCAAAATTAATATACTGGAAATCTCTGGCAGCAGTAAGAGTAAAAGCAGTACAATTTTTTAATGTTTTGTTGGGGTTTTTTTAATAACAAGCTCTACTTCTGAGACAGGCAGAGGAAAATCTTCTCAAGCTGTAAGCTCAGCGTCCCCAGAGTGAATAGGGTTCAATGTAGCATGGATAATTTGTTTGCTTTGCAATTATTTTCCGTCAGTGGAGACAAATTGATTTGTACAATAAAATTGACGGTCACTGCAAGGCAGCTGGCTTTCTAAACTGTAAAAGAATTTGACTAGGTTAAGTGAGTACCAAATTTTTGGAGTACTGGGAAGTCCTTTCGTACTGGTAAAACTTGCAACAATTTCAGGGCTTGCCAGTGATTGCTATGTGAAATTCAATATCAGAGAATGCCAGAAGAGTTATTCTTAGTACCACTGTGACCAGGCCCTTTGCCAGTTTATTAGCAGCCTGCTTTGGAAATTATTTCCACCAAAACAGAAATCAAAATGCAGTAAAAGAAACTGATAGTAGAACAGATTAATAGGTAGAAAGGAAATAGCAATAACAGCCTCCAAGCTGCCTTCTTATTTATTAAGGGGAAATGAGATATTTATGATCCAGAGTCAGGGATGCTTGACAACAATAGAGTTTCTAGCAGAGAAAAACAAGTAACAAAGCCATATCTGGAAAATTGGAGCATGATCAGACAGTGAGGTGTAAATGCTGCTAGTGGAAATATAGAAGAAATAACCAATATGTTCTGCAAGTAGAATACTTGGATGTTTGTCCAAATAAAATTATTTAAATCTCATTAAAAATAAACAGCTATTGACATCCATTCTTTCACTTTTCTTTTTAAAAAACAAAGTCTTGGTTTGGCGTCTCAAAAGGCCTGGCAAAATTTTAGTGCATGCATGATCAAATGTTAAGTGTGATTAGGAATGCTGTAGTACCTGGTAGCAGCCTGAAATAAGGCTTTGATTCCACTTTTCACAACACTGGGCTAATCAGGACATTCTGTCATATTCAATTTAAAAGCTGGATATGCCCCAGAAAAATGTTGGACCTAAAAGCTCAGCAAATAGCTCCGGTTAAACTTCACTTGGATGTTTCAAGTGTTAAACCTCATTGCAGACATCAGGATTAGATTAGTGATACTGTCAGTTCTGCAAAAGTCCAAGATCAGCACTAAGTAAAATCGAAGTTTGCTAAGACAGGCTAGTTTCTCTTTGCCCAAATTAAAAGGACCTGGGAAAAGTTGATATTGTACAGTTCAAGGACGTTTGATTGGGCTCAATACATAAGGTAAACAAAGCACTCCAAGCCCCGACCAAAGTGCAGTTCTGGAGGCCAGTGGCATGATCTTGAGGTGTGAGAATAAAAGTTTTGAGGAAGAAGGTCACATGTTTGAAGGTCCAGACAATCAGGCTTTGGCTTGACCTCTCTGCCTATCTGGGAGCAGCTCCCCCCAGCTACTCATGTGAGCGGGGTTCAGAGGTTACCAATTACTTAGGGAGGCTGAGAAAGTTGTATGGAGCTGCTCTCAGCTGCCATTTCACATTAGCTTCAGGCCACTTGCAGGTAGGCTGTGGCTCTTAATGCTTCACTGCCAGTCAGAGATGTTTTTCAGCTCTCAGTCACTGTGGCAGTGACAAACCATCTCCCTGTCCCGTCCCGCAGCACTTGGTGCCTGCCCTGTGGCACAGCTCCCCCGCCCCACGTATTTGTGCATCACAAAGCTGCGCCCCCACCACATGGAGGTTGTTTTAATTGCTTAACTGCTGACCAGGTAATATTTTTCTGCCCTTTTTTAGATTTTTCTCTTTTCTTTTTTCCCCTCTCTGAATATTTCAGACCCATCAGTAGAAATGAGTGAAATGCTTTAATTAGTTACAGATATCAAGATGATTAGAGTAATTTGTGGCAACTTTTTCTTACAAATCTTAAAATAATGTATGTGTCTTCACACACTTCACTACTAACAAATTAAGCAAGGGTGACTTACAACCTTATGGTAGCAGAAGTATAGAAAAATACCTTCAGTAAAAGTCTTGCAAATATAGTAAAAATTCTGAATCTTATACAAAAGCTCTTAATTTAAGAGCTTGTTTTCAATTTCCAACTTTAGAAGTTAGAATTACCCTTAGGAATTAACTGAGGGTGGATAGATTGTGTGAAATGTGCTCCCTGGGGGAGTTCTGCCTTCTTAGGCTGCTCTCTTGGACAGTGACAAACAGGATATTGAACTACCCAGGACTCTGGTTTGATCCAGTATGGAAAGTCCTATTCTTTCCACTTCGCAAATAGGATTTGGGAGTTTGGAGTTTTTGCTTCGTGAAAGTCACAAACTTGAGAATGATCACACTTCCCTAATGCAAGGCATATTTTCAGTCTATAAACAAGCCAGTTTCCTTTCAGAAATGAGTCTGGGTTTTATTACACATCCTTTAACTTTCCCTGGAAAATGAGTACACTTGTGTTTGGAAATATTCACATAAGTGAAGAAATTTTCTAGGAATTAAGTGAGCCACTTTAAGTATGCATTGAAAGGCAAGAGCAGCCCTGCCTTAGTTTGTGAATGTCCTATTTCACACACACTGCCGTCACATATATTTATAGTTGCTGTGGGTTTGTTTGGGGAGTTTTTTCTATGGGTGGTTTGTTGGTTTTGATTTGGGTTTTTTGGGTTTTTTGGGGTTTTTTTTGGTGGGTTGTTTTTTTTGGTTTTTTTTTTTTTTTTTTTTTTGGTAGTTGCTTTTGTTTGCTTGTCTGGTTTTTTTTTAATTCAAAAAACTCGCAAAACATAAATGAGATTATTTTTGCTTTGATTTACACTCACTTTCCTCTTCTCTTACTCTTACCAGTTAATTTACCTCTAGGGTGAAAGGTGGTGTCTGTTAAATGTTTCACAAAGTAAATACGTGGTGCTCATAACTTCCTCTGTGTCTTGTACTGCTAAGTGCTTACTGGAAGTCTCCTTTCCCTGGAGTAAACAGGCAAGAATAAGGACTGGGACTTTCAATATCTGGACAATAGGGTTGGAATATCCCGGTCACATGGCATGTCATGCTACACAGCACAGACATTGACATATCTGGATAAACACTTGCTACATCCTAGGTTTTTTCAAAAGCATCTTGACTGACTCATGTCACTATAGAGACTCCTATTTAATACAAAGATGCATTACAGATGTTCCAATTTTTTTTCCTTTTTGGCATTTTTGTTGCCACTTACCATGTGAGGCCGAATAGGGCAGCAATTATTTTTCATTTCATTTCATTTCATTTCATTTTCTACTCAAAAAAATTCCACTATCAAGAAAACTTTAACTGGTTAATCTTTTTGAGAATTTAATGCTGTCACTGTGAGTTTAATAAGAGAAGTGAATTTATAACTTGATATAAATTGAATTGTCATCTGTTACCTAATCTGTGGCTGGGCAAATTCAACTACTTTCACAGAAGAAAAAAAAGCAAATCCCCAAGCATAGACAATACTCAGAAAGGTAAGGTTATGATATTCAATTGAGTTTTTAGGGGTGCCAGGTTTATAATTGTCCAATTTGCAGTATCTGTAGCCATTGAGTAGTATAATGTAATAGATATCTTCAACAGGATTATTGATAAGAGAGGAAGGAAATGTAAGGATTACATTTGCAGTGTTTTGACCCCATTTTGTTCAGATTTGTCCCTCTTCAGACTCATTTTTGGGTTTCAATCCCAACTACCAAAAGGCACTTTAAAACCTTGCATAGATTTCAGGAAGACTGCTTGGAATGTGAGGGAGTAGAATAGCTGGGAAAAGATTCCTGGAAAAACAGGGCTTGCAGAGGAGATTTCACAGCTCGTTGCCCACTTGGGTTAAAGTCAGAGCAGGCAGATTGCTGCAGAGAACGAGGATGGGGAAGAATTGGCTGAAGATAAGGAGAAAAAGACTGGAGGATTGGATGGAGGAGGAAGAAATCTATAGGAAGAAAAGAGTAAGAAAATTGAGATGTGTTTTCGAGGAGCACAGCCCCTAAAATATAAAAACAAGTAGAAATCCAATTTAAATGTTTGACAATAGACAGAAGACATTATTTCTACCTGTTTTACATTTAACCTATGTCAAACAAAACATTTGTTCCATTATATATCCTCTTATGCATGAACCAAATATTGAATGCAATACTCCTGTAAAATATATTTAATGTAGGAATATTTTTTAGTTTTTTATTTAAAGTTATTTCATATAAAAGAGAGAAACTTAAACCCAGGTTTTCATGAGTAGTATTTGGAAAACCAAAGCAAAACAAGGAAACAAAACAACAATGTGACATCCCAAATGCTTTAATGTATAAGTTTAACACCACCACCATTAACTTAAGGGAAAACCCCTTTATGCCCTGTGTGAAATTCAGTGTGTTTTTAAGAATATACTTCAAAGGAATGTGTATTGCAGAGAGAAATATTTCTAGGAGAAATGTCAGGAGTATCAGTTAGAAGAAGATTTGGAAATTTAGACATATATAGGTGACATATATAGGATTTCATGAATGTAGCTACTTAGTAATGAAAAAAGCCTGAATACACAAGGAGTTTTTAAACTCTCAGATGTAAATGTAAATATTAGATCCAGTTTGGAGGTCTTACAGAGATCCTGCAGTGGTGTTCTGGATGGCTGAAGAAAAGCCATAGAGTCCAGGGAGAACAGGGTCTTTTAAAACTTACTTTTTATCAGTGAAAATTAAATGAATGAGCAATGTCAACAGATATATTATTCTTTTAATTATTACTTATTAATACTATTTTTGAAATATACATATTGACATGTCTACTGTACCCCTTCTTTTCATCAACATCCTCACCATGTCAGCTGATTCTGCTTAAGCTAATTCAAAGAAAAAAAAATAATCACAGTGGGCAAATCACAGCCAAAAAGGTCAAAGGCTGTTTCTGTGGTACAGACCCCTGTCTTGGATGGGCAGCTGAATGGTGTTGGGAGAGTCAAAGAAATTTTTATTTGATTTATCAGGGTGAGGAATTTGGATGGCATCAAGCATTAGATCAAATGAAGTCTTTGAAATATTAGCTCTACCAAATTTGTTGCACTTCACTGAGATATGCTGATAGCAGCCAGCCCACATAAGATTGCATTTCAGTACAGAGTGGCTCATTTTAAAATACCCCAGTGAACCACAGGAAGAGAGCAGCAGGGAAAGTGAAGAAAAGTTGAGCAGACTGAAGCTCTCATCTAACTTTATGTCACGTGTAGATGGGGTGAGAAAAGTTGCCATGCGCACTCTGGGCTTTTCAGTCACACTGGTGCACAGAAGACAGACTATAACATCCACTACAAATGTGAAGGCCAATGCACAAATAATTTCATAAAAACTTTCAGCTCTTGGACAACATCACATAGATCTGATTTCTGTTATTTCTCAGGAACATTATGGTGACAGAAAAGCTCATTAAAAGCAATAAATAGATGCAAAATAGAGCACATTTCCATCACGAGATCTGAAATCAAGACATTTAGGTTCAGTTCCCAAGTCTGCTGTAATACTGAATAAATTACAGCTAAGTAAATGTCTCAGATCCTCACCTATCCAAGTGACTAGTGCTCCCTCACCTGCTGCCTTTTTCGTCAAATGACTTTTAACTAAAATATTTTTGTCTACTGTCAGATCTTTAGCAGTAGGGTTCTATCTAAATGCAATGCTATAATACATAAAATAAATTTTAAAGGATCAATATCTTAATTTGCTTTTTCTCTGTTTTGAACATATATAAAAATAAAGTGCTACCCTGGTAATTGATTTGATCAAAGGTAACATCAAGTTCTTCCACTACATGCACCACCCTAAAGAAAGGTTAAGAATCATTCAGGTGAATAATACTCCTTCTCACAATGAAAAATATAAACTTATTTAAAGCAGTCATAGAAGTACATTTTTTCCTTGACTAAATTTATATTTCATCAAAGTATTCACTATTTTGTTAAAAGGATATTTTGAAAGAGGTGGGGGCTGTTTTCAGCAAGAATCTTGCTTCCTTTTGCCATGTGCAGTCTATATCTAGTGCTTCAAGCAGTCTTTATTGTTGTTTTTGTTGGCTTTCTCTGGTAGTAACCAGGTAAGCAGAACCAGACCTGTGATGACAGTAATATGTTACAGTGGGTACAGCAAAAGGAGGGAAAGACTCATAAAGAAGGGAAAGGGGAAGTGGGCAGATGCGGCCAAATTGCTCTTTTCTAGAGTATTCCCAGGTCCAGAACAGTGTAATGGGATACATTCCAGCATATTTTAACTCCTTCCTTGGCAGGAAAAAAACATTTACATATAGACTTGTGGTTTCTACCTGCACAAAATATGTAACCAGCTTCAGCAACCTCAGCACAGACCTGTGGATGTCAGTAGTAACACACAGGGTTTAAGAGCACTTTTTTTCTGAAAGTTTGCTCTCCTCTGGTGGAACTGCTTATACCTGTGCAATCATTTCACTTTTCCTCTATTTTTTCTACCTTGACCACTTTTTCCTACCCTATTCTCCTCTGCATTATCATTCCTTGCTCCTCATTCATATTTTCTGCCAGCTGTGACCTAGATTGAATTCAGAGGATCAGATGGGTTGGAATGGTCAGATTACTTTGGAGAGGCAAAGATGAAGTTTTATACAGGAAAATCTAGCTTTGTTCAGTTTTAATAGCAGTTGTTGCTCCAGCTCTGCCATTTGGAGAGGCTACTGTCTGCAGCTGCATGTCAGAGACATCTTTCTGAATATCACCATCCTCCCAGTGCCAACTGAGCATCTGGTGTTAGCACTGCATCTTCTTCCAGAGGTAGGAAGCCAAGCCTACAAAATTGGCCAGGAAACCCTTTTTCAGCATATAGCAGCCATGGCTTTCTCTGACTCTGTAGTTCTCCAGCAGGTTCCCCCTGCAGCTCAGTCTGGCTTTTGGCTTCCCCCAGTACTCCTCAACAGCCACCCCCTGCCTTGCTCTCCTCCTGATGGCAGTGGTTATGCCCTATAGAAGAGATTTTTAAGGATTATCCTCTACCCCTGCTGGCTAGGCCAGACAGGAGGGCAATTGCTGGGAGTAGCTGTCTCCTTCCCAGCTGATGCATTGTACTTGCTCTCTCTTTTATGTGTGCTGGCATGACTTGCAACGTGTTACTTCACTTGCAGTCGTAACTAAGGCTAATAAAATGCTATTATGGTTAATTATATTCACTGGTGAGGCACTTAAACTTTACATGAAATGGCATCCCAGTCGGCTTCAGGTTTCATAACACATGGCAGTTGGAATGGCAACGTTTTAAAAACCATGTAATTTCATTAGAGTAACAAGACAAGCACTTGAGTAATTTTTTTATTACATGCTTAATGGTGTTGCCATATGGATGGCCTGTAAACAAGCAAACAAAGGACACCCAGTGGAAGGCTGGATGATGTAAGGGACACATACATCTGGCAGAGGATATCCCAGCATGCTTCAAGCATTTGCAGTTTTAATAAGCACTTCTCAGCACCTTGTGCTTATGAAAAGGTGCAGTGAGGTGGTGTTCATTCATGCCCATTTGCAGAACTGACTTTTATTTAACTTTTTTTTTTTAAGAGGTGTGTGAGTCTATTATAAATTCTCTTCAGGTTATTGGAATGTCCTGCTGTATACCAGGGAACTTTTCTCTCTGTTGACTAAAAGGCACTTTTCCATGCTGGCCTCAATGGTACTAACTTCTCAGCTAGCTCCACAGTTTTGTGGAGATTACCTTTCTCACCTTTGGGTACCTTAGAAAATTATTTCGGGACACCATGTTTATAATGAAATGCCCTGATGTTGACTTAGTGTCATTAGTTTGAGCCTAGTTAAGAGTATTTTTTTATGAAATGCAAAACAATGTTACAATGTTTTATGTGCATGCAGATGACAGAAGATAAAACCATGTTTACCTACAAGATCAAATCAGGGAGATCTATTTCCCTCTCCATCCAGATGCATAGGTGTGGGTGCTCCCAGAGCACCAGGCAGTTTGGTCGTACACATTTCAGAGAGCATTTACAGGAAACACTCTTCAGTTTATGGTGTGTACAAACTTCTGCTTGTCTTTACCTGGGGTTTATCTGAGGGTTTATGCATGATCATATTTTATTTCTTTTCAGTTTTTATTCATCAGATTATTGGACCTCAGTTTGGAAGATAGTTCTGAACTTCTGGGCTAATAACTTTTCTCAGTATTTTGGAAATAATGACTGTGTCTTTGGCAAATTGGATGTTTGACAGCAATTCTGGAAGATCTTTACCTGTAAAAAAGTGATCGGCTTCTCCAGGTCTCATAAAGTCAGTTGCAACTATCAGACAAAATGTCTCTGTTCTCCAGAACATACAGCTCATATTAAAATGCATTTAAAAATATATTTTACAGAAGGCAGCCTGCTACTGACTCTGTAATGGGATACATTACATGTGATGATAAATAACCAAGACAAAGTGTTAATCTCCAACATGGCATGACTCCATCACACAGTCTTGATTCTTTGGATATATTGTAATAAAACACTGTTCTGGTGAAATTTATATCAGTTTTCCAATCCAACATGTTAAACACTTTTTGCCATCAGAGTTCTGAGTGGATCCAAACAAGTCTGTGAATCAGGACTGCTTGACAGATATGCACAGAAAACAAGGAGAGGAATTAATAGGATAATTACATCCTGTGGATAGGATTGCATTTGTAGGGCGTATGGAAGCAAAGGGTTAAGCAAATAACTATGTGCAGTGGAGGAAAGCTGTAGGTGTCTTCCCTAAGGTAGGGAGGTAGATATAAAATAGGCAGATAGCAGGTTACTGGAGTGAACTTAGCAGAAGGACAGGAAAAACAGACTGAAGGGAAAAGGGAAGGAAAAGCCCTTCCCCTGCCAGCACAATGGAAGAGGTGAGGGTGGGAAGGACCAAGAGCAGCAGAAGAATTATGGACAGCTTGGAGACCTTGGAAGCACTGAGCTGGTCATCAGCAGATGAAGTTGTGGTGAATCATCACAAAGTACGAAATGGTGTTTGTTGTAGAATAAAGGAAAGCCTTTTAGTTTGCCTAAGCTATATTTTGTCCTTTTAGTGGGTGAATTCAGGGCTCATTAAAGAGCAAAACCAGTAAAAACAACCTGAGGAACACAAAATGTGAGCAGACGTTATATGGTCTCTTGTGTGTCGTTCTGTCCTGTCTGCCACGTCTGACGTGACCTATGGTAAGAACAACTCTGAACTTTCACTTCTCTGCTCCTTCCTCTGTTCCTAACCACAGACTGCAGCAGTTTGGGATTGTGTGATGACTTTGTGATGTTGACAACTGGAGACCAAGATTAAAGTGCTAAATGCTTTTTAATAACAACCAAACATAAGAGGCAAAGTGTCTAGAGGCAACATAAATTGCCAACTCTGCTTTTAAAAATATAATTTGCTAAAAAAAATCCATAATTTATATATCTATTTTATTTTAAAACATGTATTTAAAACAAAAAAAGTACTAAATCTTGGCAGAGGTTTTTGGCTAAAATGCAGGAAATATATTATGAACAGATTTTTACAGTATTTTTCCATGTTATTTTTGCTATATACTCCAGACCTATGCAATATATAAAATAATATATTTCCCCTTTATGTATGGAAAATAGTCATCAACTTCATGGTTTTATTAAAGCCAGAGAAGAAAGAAATTTCCTGTGTAGTTCATGATAATAGTTCCAAGTGAAGAAACAGTTGTGTCTTGATACTGTGAAGGTGGCATTGCCCAAGAATGACAAAATTAATGAGTTGATCCTTCAGATACTCCTTCGTATTTTCAAAATATTTTCTAGTTACTTCGTTTCCAAAGACCATTTTAACAGCTCCAAAGCAAATTTCCAAGCAAAGGTGGGTACTTCTTAAATTCTTTCCTTACATTCCACTGCAATATAACACCAATTTCTAAAGTGGGTTTAGAAATCAGTGGGTATAGGTTTCTGAAGAAGAACAATGAGTAAGCGTGGAGCACAGGATATTTTTGGACGTTTTGTGTCTTAGAAGCATTCAAGTTTGTGGATGCTTTCTTTTTCTGTCCTAGTGCGTTCTGTGCTGCCACATTTCAGGTGCATAGGGACCATCACATGCATGCGTGCTGACAGCAATATCTCCATTTCACAAATAAACCATAAAAGGAAGTAAAAAGAGTAAAGTTTCTCTCCTAACCCACATAGAGGGCAAATGATAGAGGCCAGACAAGGATAATAAAAGTGCATGATTGACAGCTGACACTATGCCAGTGAAAATTTCCCTTAGGATATTTTTTTGATAATCTTTGCCGATTTAATACTTTATGGAACTGGAGATTTTTTTTTTGTCTGAATGGATATTTTTTGAGGGGTGGGGGTTGCACTTGTCAATTGCACATCAAAATAGGGTGGATAGACAGAGAAGTGAAATGTAAACAACAGCTCCAGGTTTGTTTTTGTCTTTGGGCTGTTGGGGGATATTTTTGAACATGAAGGTTAACAGGGCACAGTAATGGACTTCATCACTTCTTAAGGACATTTGGCCAATGTTCCAATACAACTTATCTGACTGCAGTGTTATTACCTGGATTTGTATCCTATAGTCAAAAAAGTCTTTTCTGAAGTTTGTAAGGCAGCACAATGTGCTTACCTCTTGATGATATTTAAAGACTACACATTTGCTTAGAAATTTTTATATAATTTTCCAGTCACAAGTCCATCATTTCTATCCACTCGGTCACTGCCTGTTTTATACACCCACAGAGCTTTTGTGAGCATGTCCTGATGTCCGTGCCACCTGAGACACTGCACACAAACAGTGAGTGTTCTGATAATGCTGGGATGACCAGTCCATGGGGCTTTATATGAGTTCAGTGTCCTCAGGCTCTCCCGGCCCAGCCATCATGATTTCCTCACCAATGGCACTGCTTTCTTGGAGCAGCAGCAGCTGCCCAGACTCAGGGTCCTTGTCCTCATCTGTCTTCTGGCCATCATTTTAGCTTATCACAGATTTATGACTTGCAAGGTGGGTGAAATTTTCAAGTTTTGTCTTGTTTGCAGTTAAGCTGAGCCTGCAATGCACTAAAGAATGAAGCATAAACAAAACAAGTTTCTCCTGCAGAATTTTGTGGATATGACTCCAAATACACTAAAGAGAGATATGTTGAGTTAGTTGATGCCCTTTGTAGAAACATAATTGGTTTTCCTTCCGGAATCTGAATGTCAAATGTTGGGGTTTTTTTACTTCAATGGCTGCATACAGAATGTTTTTGTTTTGCAAGTAAAATGTAATGCTCACCTTGCAAAGATAGATCTGAACATTAAGATACATTTTTTTCCACAATACTAATATCAGAAAAGGGGGCTCTACAGGCAAAACAATTTAACCGGTGTAACTCCACTAATTTCAGATCATACCTTCTGTGGCGCAGATGTCCATTGTGTTTGGTAGGATAACACTTTTGTTATGGATTGGAATTCACTAAAAAGTTCTGTAGATGATGATTTGTAAAGTATTTAACTTTTTTCTACTGAAAAAGCTTTAGAGTAGGAAAGGGTGGATGCAGATCTTTCTGCCTGTGGATCTATCAGGGACTACCTTGAGCACTCTTGGACTTGAGCCCACCTCTGGTCTACCTACACCAAAGCTGTAGTGGGGCTAAATAGGGTGAGGTCAGCTTCACTCTGAATTGTACCACTTTGGTCTCAGTATTTTGATATCACAAGGGGCATCTGATAAGAAATAAAATCAAATAAACTGCTTTTAATGTTTATAGATATAATGAATCTCAGAGGATGAGTGCCTTTTGAGTTAGTTTCTTCATGAAAACAATGTGCTATTCAAAGAATGGTAAAAAATTACACTCCACAGTTTCACATCAGGTTAATTTATCACGAAGGGTTTTTGGCTTGGTCAGATGAGATGGGTGTAGGTGCTTGAATACATTGCAGACACGTAGCCTTGGAGACTAATCCTTTAAAAATACATCCAAGTCGCCTTTCATACAGGCATGTTCCCTCTGAATGCAATGAGATTGCACTGACACATCTGTGACCTGGTGGTTACTTTCACATAAAATATGATCTGGGTAGACTCTGAGTAATTCACTGGGCTCTAAAGAAGGGTGTATGAAGTTTTCTTCTGTCTAAAGTACACCATGTACAATTTTGCTACTGATATGCTATTGGATGTCTCATATCATTGTAAATAAAATGTTTCCTTTTATGCTCTTAGCCCTTTCTGTCTGCCTTATGCCCATTTCTTTGCGCCTAGGGATGACCCTGTGTCATTTTCCTTTACTTCCTTTATGTAAAGGCAAATAATAATACTTGTCAATTTATTTGTGGTTTTCTCAGCTGCATAGCTAATGCTCTTCTGCTTGATAGGATGTCTTTGCTTTCTGTAATTACATTTCTGCTTATGCCCTTGAGGAAGAACATCTGCTGCTTCCCACTCGTGAGTTACACTTCATCCTCTCATTTCCTTGGTGTTTTTCTGCTCCACAGTGATATGGTGGTCCCTGATGCCCTCTGCAGAAATTTTCCTTGGTGTTCTGTATAAGGTTCTCAGTCATCCTCCTCACTGCCCCCTTTCTTCATCAGCCTGTTGTGCTGTTGTCCTCAATATGAGTGATGCATTTGCTTCTCTGATTCAGCTGTGAGGGAAAGGGCAGAGGTGTGCAGGGAGCTCCTACAACAATCTGCCTCAGCTGGGAATGAATGTGCAGCAGAAGCCCAAGGACAACACTCTGCAATGCCCTCATCAAAGCCAGCAGTGTCGGCTGTCAGGATCAGGAAATGTGACCACCCAGTTAGAACAGAAGATAAGAAGAGCAGGAAAAACCCCACCTTCTCTTTTTGGACATTTAGCAGTGAAATTCTGCCAACTTGGCATAATTTTCCCACCATATTTGTTGCCTTTGTTGTTTGCTGTTGCATGTAAATCAGCTGAATGATCTTTTTTTATTCCTTTGTTCTCACACATTTATAATTTTCTCTCAAAGTGATTTCTTGATATTAACGTGAAAACATATTGTGTAGCAGAAAATTTTTGAGGCTTAAAATACGTATTTTTTTGAATAGTCAAAATGAACTGTTTGGAATCTTTAACATTTTTGTACTGTTTGTTCTTGCATAATACCTATTTTTATACATAATGCAACATGCCCTTGGACACCTGGTGTGACTCTTGGGTATGGTTCTGTGCAGGACCAGGAGTTGGACTTGATGATCCTTGTGGGCCCCTTCCAACTCAGCATATTCTGTAATTCTGTGGTTTTCCCTAATAATTAATACATATTTTTACAGGGCCAGAATTGAAGAGGTCATTTCTCATAGCCAAAGGGAAACCAAGGAAAAGACCAAAAGCGATAGAGCCTCATACATGTATTCTTGACTCTGTCAGACAAGCTCATGCTGTACAGAACTGGCTGAAGGATGGTCTGCACAAAAAGGTGCTGCCATCCCTCAGCAACCCTGCCAGTGCTGAGGTCAGTGAAGTGAAAGGCCAGTCCTAGTTTATGGAAGAGGTCAGCTTCCCAGATTTCCAGGGATTTCTTTCTTCCCTGGTTCATCAGTTTGGCACAGTCATTTTTGAAATAATATTGTGGCAGTACTGCAATAAAAACTGGGATATTTTTGCATTGAGTTCAGCTGGCAGAAATGCGAACTAGGTATGAACACACAAGTGAATAGCTTCCAGTGCCAAGGGTAACTTTTATTGCAAATATTTGTGCAGAACTGGAAGAATAAGGAAGTGTTCTATATTTAATATATAAATAGATTGTTGCAGCAGCCATCTGACTGTGTGTTGCAGGATTAGAAGGACTGTGTGGTATTGGGTATTTTCCTTTTTTCTAGAAGAGGATTCACATGGGGTTTTATAACGGATGACATCCTTTTGGGGGGGGAAAATCCCCAATCGTGACATTTTATTTTTAATAATACGGGGATAAACCTTAACATGACAGAGGGTGGGGGGGACATGAGGGTGACCTGAGCAAGGCAATATGGAAAAATTGTGTTTTATCTGAGGTGCACTTGGTGCTAACATAGATGTTAAGGGAACAGCAGTTAACTGTAAAGGGTCCCACTGGATATGAGACTGGTCAAGTCCATAGAAGAACCATGTGAGAAGATGGACAAAACCAAGAACAGTGAGGATCCCTTGAGACAAATGATGAAAATTACAGATTTAGCCAAGTACAATACAGGAAGTAGATGAGAAGTCCATAGAGGCGATTCATAGTACAGGGGGAGATGGGCCTGTGAGCAACATGTGCAGTGCTTCACTGCCATGAAAATGCAGCTCTCTGCATGGGAGTGGATAACCCAGTACACACCCTTGAAAAAAAGAACAAGTAAGAAAACTATCCATGAAAGGCAATCCTGAGATTGGCTTCACTCTTCATCCTTTGCATTGCTAAAAAAACAGTCCAACAAAACTGAATCTTTTTATAAAGACAAAAGACAAAATAGAAAATGGCTCTTTTGAGAGAAGAGAAACATCTCTTGTTCATCTCACAAAAAAGGTGACAAATGTATCAGTACTGATATTCATGTTTCAAGAGGAAAAGAAATTAAAAGGTAGGAAATGTTGCAAGAACCAAAGAGTAACTGCTGGGACTAGTTGCTATAATTACAGAAGTGTCATCAGCCAACCTGACAGCACCAAATAAATAAACAAATTTTAGAGATGAAGACAAACAAACTGGGAAGAAAAAATATGGTTGAGGCATCAAAGTAGTTAAGTAAAGGAAAACAGGACAAGAACAGGAGCTGGGGGGTTAAGGGTGGGAAAATCAAAGGGTGATGAAGAAATGTAAAGGAAACAGAAGGGAATAAGCATACCAAATGAAACAAAAGGGGAGGGAAAAAAAATAGAACAAAAATCAGATCTATAAACATGGTTTAAAATTATCAGTGGCTTGCTACAGAGTGGTAACAACGTTGTCTGGAAGCTTTGCTCTCATTGAAGTGAGGAATGGTGATGGTGGGGGTTGGATATCTGGGGGAGTGACAGTGGCACTGTGCGATGTGGGCACTAACGGGATCACCAGCATCTGATGGCATCCAACGATTCTGCTGTGTGCAAGAGGGGACAAGGTCTCTCCTTCCTCCTCTGCATCCTTGCTCCTCCCCTTTTGGGAGGGGATGGAGGGGATACTCACTGAGAAAAAGATCATTTTTCATGCACATGCACATACTACACACGTGCTCAGTTTCTTGGAGCAGCTTGTACTGCTTTCTTAAGGGAGGCATGGGAAAAGATGCAAGCTTAAATAGATCTGGGGTTTTTTTCAGAGGAGGAGGAAAGAGGGACAAGGGACAGGCAAGTGCTGACATCTGGAGAGTGGTAACAGCTGTGAAGGCCTCAGGGCTGGGACTTTTGTTTCTGACCTTAGGGAGAAACCGGAGAGTACTGACCACATGGAGTGGTTGCAAGGAAGAGTGAGGGCAGAGGGGAGACAGAAGTGGCGGCCCCTTATTTTTGTATCCTGGAGCCTTAGTAATATATCTCTGTAAAGAGGCCAGTGCATGTTCATATGAGA
Source organism: Coloeus monedula (assembly GCF_965178545.1). Taxonomy (NCBI): domain Eukaryota; kingdom Metazoa; phylum Chordata; class Aves; order Passeriformes; family Corvidae; genus Coloeus; species Coloeus monedula. The sequence goes on from NC_138785.1 coordinate 65,050,442, forward strand.
AGTTACTCCATTCTGTCTGAAGTCATGTTAAAAATAACTCTCTTTGGGCCTTGGGGCATTCACTATAATGAAGTTTAAAGGATAAATGCTATTAAATGTCTGAATAATGTTGCTAACATAGCTTGTCTTCCTGATCATTTTGTTAAACTGCAGTAACATACAATCATGTCACCATTAATACTTCCTGCATGTGCAGGAAAGAAGAATACAAAGAGTATGAAATATCAATTGATTTTAGGATGGTGTGTTTTATATTGAAGCCAGATGGATAACTTATTCTCTCATATGGTTGGTGGTGGGTACTGGAAACATCACACATTTTTATTGTTGAAACAGAGTGCAAACTATTCAGAACGATACACCTACATCTGTATCGTATTATACTCCATGCCTGGCTGCCATCATTTTATGGACTCAATATCTGTCCAACCATTATTTTTATTGGGTCTCATAACTCCATAGTTGATCCACCTGTAGAGCCTGTGAGTTATCAAGTTAGAGTCTTTTGCCATTGTCATGTGTCCAGTTTTCGAATTGGAGTGGTTTCCAACTGGACTACAAAGAACCAGAACTGCTATTCTTAGAGAGATTTTTATTTTAACGACACCCATTCCTATTTATCATTGCAGTCTGCTGGAAAAAAGTCTAATTTCCAACAAAGTGGGTTATTTTTTTGGACGGGAAAAGGGAATATGTACATTCTTCATCTCCTTTTTATTATTATATAATTGTTCCCACACTTGATGCTTGTTTATTGCTATCACATTAAAAAGCAGGAATAGTTGTCCAATTTCTGGGTTGTAAAATCTCCCTGGCATGCTTATGAGGCTCACTTAGACAGTGTAAGATTATTCAAAGAGCAAGGGCAGCTAGAATCCAAATTTTCCTTTGAAGATAAACAGTCATCTCTCAGTACATTCTGGGCAAGGCCCTATTGCCACAGCCTTTGCTCACTCTGATTAGCACTGACCTGAGCAATACCACTTTTTCTTGGTCTTCTCTATCATGTATGTCCCTCTCCATTTTTTTTTTAGCATCTGTCTACACCCTCTTTCCAAATGTCTACCTTCCCCTGACATACCAGTTTTTATTTCACAGTAGGTACATCTTCATGTAGCATTTCTGTCTACTGGTTCTTTCCCAATATACCCCCTAGCTAATATCTCGGACTTCTGCCTGCCCTCTTTTCTTCCTCAGCCTAGTGTCCCACCCTCAAGTATCTCTTTTTCTGAAGCTGTCATTGCATCTCCAAAACTTGCTTCCAGTTCCAGACATATTCAAGACCTCAGCTGAGCCCAGGCTACAGCACTCCCAGGTTCCTCCCATTGCTTTCTGGGGCACATGATGGACAGGTCCACAGCAAGCCCATGACCCTCGGATGTGCTGATGGTGCCACAAAACATACTGGCTGTATGACAGTGGACAGTCTGATCTACAAGGTGTCCCAACACCAGGAAAGCCCCAGGCCGTGAGAATCCTCGGTTCTCCATACGAGCACCATGAGCTGTTAGGAAAGGCCACTCCTCACTGGTCTGCTCTTTTCTGCTGCCACGCTTATCACGTGGCTCTCTACCCCAAGCTCTGCCAAAGTAGTTGGCAAAGTGTGGCTCCCTCAATGCCATGTCACTTCCTATATGGAAAAGTGTAAGCTGACCTTTAGATGCTGCAGAAATCACACAGGTTGCAACATGGCTTGTATTTTCAGCCACCAAAATGAAAGCCTGACTCATTTTAAATTAATGACTCTGTTCTAGTTTCTGTATTCAGCTGATTTCACAAGTGTTTACAAACCAGCTTCTAAAGTCCAAAATATTTTGGCAATTTTATGGACTAGAAGTACAAGTCTTGGGTTTTCAGTGAAGCCTATGGGACTAGAACTTTTACTAGGACTTTATGAGATCTAACTGAGCAGGTTCTGTGAACCACCACTGTGTTATTAGGCTTATTAAGTTGTTTCTAACGTGCCCTGCAGCCTTTGCAATCTAGGAAAGAAACATCTGGTCAATGAAGACTTCCATTTGTGTCTATTCTGGTAACTACTTTAAGCAACTAAATCGAAAAATACATATATATAACATAATGAAAACAAAAGTATGTAACATTAAAATAATTTGAGGCCAAATTAGTCACAAAACTGTAAAATATCACAATTATTACAAGCAGCAACGACTCTAAGATTTTACCCAGAAGTAGGGAAGAGAATAAACCTTACTCTTCTACTACTCCCCAATAATAGACCATTATCCATACAGTGAAAATATCTATGTTATTCCCTAAACAGACACAGATTTATTTTGCCCATGAGCTCATTCCGATTCAAAGATGATTCATTCTACCATTAAAGGACTAGGCCCCATTAATTGTAGTCTGCTTCTTACTTATTTGGGGGTTTTTTTAAAGACCTGGGCTTTGTCTTTTGCCAACAGAACCAAATAGCTTCAGGTATGGCACTGACTGGTTAGCCAGAGAGGCTGAGAACACATTGAGGAGCATTCATATTTGCTCATCATACACATGGAAAGTGTCCTGTCACCACTGCAGACATGTTCCAGACAAAAGCCTGAAACAGTAGAGCATTGAGTGATACCAATATTAATATTTAAATGGATAGTCTCCCATCATGAAAGGCAGACTGAGCAGTTGTCGATTTTTTTCTCTCATTAGCAAGGAATTATATTAAATGGCAGTGGGAACAGTGACTTACATTTTGGAACTAGGTGGAATTAAATGCAGATGGATAAAGCAGGTGAAAAAAGTCCTTGAAATGTCTGTTTCACCAAGCTGACCGTAATGGAAACTTACAGTGAAAGACTAAATTTAGGCAAGTTGAATACACTCCAGGGAGCCCAGATTGCTGAAACACCCAGTATCTTATATTTTACTTGAGAAATTATTTCCTTCCACTTTATTTTTGCTGGTAGGTATTTATTCTAAGTTAGTTGTCCAAATTTTCTTAATAGCCATCTAAAATAAGAATTTCTGGAGGGTAATTCAGCCACTGTCTTATCCACCTGGATTCAGCTGAGTGAAATAGACCTCTAGAAGCTCCCATCTCTCTCTGCTGAGTATTGTGCAAGCCTGGACAACTGTCTTGATTAGTCAGCTAATTTAGAGAAAACCAAGATGTTTAGGGTATATTTTATCACTCCAAGCTTTTTCCACAATCCTATGTAAAGCTCAGAAAAGTCAGGATTCAGTGTATGGAATCTGCCTTACCCTGGAGACAAGGAGCTGGATTCTGTTGTGGTCCTGAGGACCCCAGAAAACATGGACACATTGTTGGTTGGTAAATGAAAAAAATTTGTACATATATAGGGATGTGTAAAGTTAAATAATTATATCAAAAGGACATATTTCCTACTATTTAGAGTGAAATTTTAGAACACATTTTTAGCACCAGTGTCTCAATATGGCCCTCAAGCATGACGTACAGAAACACTGTGCTGTGTTTTCCACCAGTATCGCTCTGTCATGTTTTTCATAAGAACAGTCTGTGATCTTGAAATCATAAATAGCACTGGAGTTAACAGGCATGAAATTTTTATTTAAGAAAAACCCAGAGAGGATAGGAATTTCAGGACAGTCCTGGACAAAGATGAGTTCTGCTGGGCCAGAGTTAGAGGCAATCTGCATTTTCCTCTGCAAAAGAAATTACAGCATGAAGTCAAATCCATCAAGTTTACAGATGGATTACAGAAAACTGAAGTAGTCACCAGAACTCCTGGAAGAGATATATTTCCTTGAAAATTTAATATTTATTTTAATAAGTCAAGCCTTCTGTCTGGAGTACAGCTAGGTAAAAATGCCCAGCTAACTTGGCTGTCAGACTACACTAAATATTTGAGTGAAGGAAAGTAATAAATAATTGAATGATCCCTAAGCCCTGAAATGTTAGAATTACTGGGAAACTAAATTCTCAGTGGCCATGAAAGTTATTGGGGTTGTCGTTTTACATCACTGTGGTGAAAACTGGAGTTAGATCTACATGCATTGCAGCTCTACATGTATTATATAGATTTCTGTACATTAATATGTGCAAATAGAGAAGGAACCTCTGGCCTTAGCCCATGGATTTAAAGGGTTTGATTTGCTTATTTAGGCTGGCTTTTCCTAGAACAGACTGTAAGATGTATATTTCCATTGTGAAATGAAATAAATAGCTATGAGATTTTCTTTTCACTTACAAAGAGATAAGTTAAAAATTCAACAGCTGCCCACTAAGATTGATATTGTCATGGAGAGTGGAATAGTTAAGGCTTACTGGCAATTCCTTAAAATATATGGCCTGGTGCTTATATTTTCCTACTGAGTAAAACATGGGTTTTGCATGCTTAGCCATCTTCTGAGTGTAAATACACGGTTGAGCAGCACTCACTACTTTTGAGCTAAAGTTCTCTCCATTCTGGAGTACGATGTTTGGCAAGTCCTGTTGAAGTCATCTCAGATGGGGTTTCCACAGGACCATTTCTCTCCTGACCATTGCACTGTGAGACAGCTGCCCCAAGCCCAGGGATGTGAAGTGTCCTAAATCACTGCTGCAAGGTTGGCCACACCTCAGCCATTGGCCAGTATTTTATCTCGTTTAGGAAAAAAAGCTCTAAATACACGACTACTGAACAAGAAGAATTAGAATCTTGGAGAAAGATATCTCCCAGATAGTACAGTGTAGGAAGAGAAGAAAAAGGCAGATTATATCTGAATTTCTTCACTTTCAGGAAATTATAGGAAACTACTACTTTACATGTTCTCAACTTATATACTTAATATTGGTGGATTTTTTGCTGACTAGTTCAGGATATATTTGCTTAGACCAGAAATGCTCTTTCTGAAATTGCTTAAATCTAATTATTGGCAGGACAGCAGAGCTGTAACTGCACCTTGGAGACATATGCAGCTGAAGACAGGTGCCATCCCTGTGTGCCCATCCCAACACACTTCCACTGCCCCAATTATCAGCACGGTGTGGAAGCAAGGGGATGAGGACAGAGGAACAGAAGCCTCTGTGGAAAAGGCAAAGAAAGAAAAGGCATGAAAAATTCTAACTCAGTTGTTTCCGGGTGAAATCTCTTTCCTTCTGCTCACAAAAGCTGACCTCCATATATCCTTACACTATCAAAGGCTTGAAATAAAAGCTGAGACAAGCACCTGGGCAGTTTTGAAGGTCAACACTGTGACCAGCTTGGCTTTGAAGATTTTAGCATAAAAAATTAGAACAATATTTGATGTGAATGTTTCAATAGTAAAGCTATATTGGTGTTAAAGTGTTGATGGTTGACTTTCTTCTTATTGGCCTGTGTATCTCATGGTTCAGAACTTCCTATCTCATGGTGGAGGGGTTTTTTTGAAAATTGGTGACTTCTTCATTTTCTGCCTGAAAATCTTTATCTTAGTTGTACATTATGAAACTATTTAAATTGAAGCCAGAAAAATGGAACTCTTTCCAGTATTTTGATCTGAGACAGGCAAACAACAAAACACGTTAGGGTGGGGGGTGGGGTGGAAAGTCAACTGAAAGCTCATCTCATTTAACAGATAGCAGTAAACATCTTAAAAGTGATTGGCTTATTATGGACACTTTAAGCATCCACAGAAAGCAGCTTTCCCAACTCACAGTAAGGTCATTAGTGACGGAGAAGGGAGGGAGAGAGTTAGCTGATAGCAAAACCATTTTTCCTGTGCAGACACTGACCTGGAAGCTTTGTGTTCTGACATATTTTCCTCAAAATAAAGATTCTCAGAAATGTAAGGAAGAAATGTTAGTTGCAGCAGAAAAATAACAAAAGCAGAATACTAGCTTTGAGGAACTGACTAAATTTAGACCTACATGTGTGTAGATTTTGCTCCTAACACAAGAAGTTCAAAGAGATATATTGCTACTAGGTATGACAGCAAAAGTAATATTACCACTATGCTCCATTATCATTCTTTCCAAAATCAATATCAAAACAACCCAAGTCTAGACACATAAATGTCAAACTATTTAACAAGAAGCAGTTAGTGCAGAAAAAAACACTTAAATGGCAATTGAGGTAGTCTGATGGATCTCAAAGTAGCTTACCAGGATTTATGTAAGATAAAAACAGTTTAACTAAGCATGTAGAACAAAGCCTGGGGGCTTATGGCTAAGAACGATATTAGAAGGACATCTAAGCTCTTTATCATACCTGTCAGGTCCTAGTACTTGGCAGTTCTGTCAAAGATGGAGGGCCTTCTAAATCTCCTCATTTTCATCTTGATTTTAGGTTTTAGGTTACTTAATAAAATTACCCTTCACCTATTACTCAAAAGATAGAGTGCCCAGTTCATAAAAACACGTTTGAGCTAATCCTGCTAATCATATGAAATCTATCATTTTCAGAGTGCTTTCCCCACTTTTTACAGGTCATTCCCTATTGAGAACTGACAAGGAGGTTGTTAGCAAGTAATATCCTCCCAGAAATGGAATTTTGGAGTTACACAGGCAGCAGAAATGAACACTTAAGTAACATACTAAAATGGCTAAACATTGAAACTCATTTCAGTCAAGGAAAAAAAGGGATGTAAGAACCCAAAAATACAGAGGCATTAACTTAAACATGACCAAATATTTAGTTCTTAGATTCTAAACATTATCTTTTAATTCAATTTGTTTTCTTTTCGCATTCAAATAGACTTATAAAAAAAGAAAATTAAAACCAATCATGGCTTAGGTTGAGAAAGCAGTTTTTCATGGCTCATAATTAATATGTTACTGGTTCACAGTTCATTATTTCTCTATGTGCAATTGAAAGCCATTTTGATTCTGACATGAATCAGTCTTTTTTCTGATGTAAGCACAAAAATTAACCTATCTGAAACGAAACACAGTATTGCAGTCCTGAAAAACCCCCACACTTTCCAAGTAAATAGAGCTAAAGGAGATTTTATTGTCTAAGACACTTTCATTTCACAAGCTTCAGCATGAGTCATTAACAGTCACTCAGGACATGAAGTGAAAGATCTCAAGGTGTGGCACCAATCACTCTGCTCCTCTGTGCATGGTGTCTCCAAAACCAGATAGTTCTCATCTATACCCAGAATTGTTACTTGAAGCTTCAGGCTAACTTAGGGTTTTCAAGTGAATAAAAACTTTTGTTAGATTTTGGGTTTTCTTCAAACCCTGCCATACAGCAAGAGCAAGAAATTTTCAATGCATTTTCAGTTTACTTTCTAAGGGAATAACTGTCTTATGTCTATCTATCTGCCAGGCAACCAGAAACAGGTAGAGAGGACACAGTCCTAAGCTGCACCAAGAGAAGTTTAGGTTGGACTTTAGGATGAGATTCTTCACAGAAAGGGTGATTAGACATTGGAATGGGCTGCTCAAGGAGGTGGTGGGATCACTGTCCCTGGAGGTGTTGAAGGAAAGACTGGACGTGGCACTCAGTGCCATGGTCTAGTTGGCAAGGTGGTGATCGGTCCAAAGGTTGGATTTGATCTTAGAGGTCAGTTCTTTTCCAACCTAATTGATTCTCTGATTCTGAGTGATGATCATGTAGGTAACTAAGCAATGCCTGATACCTATTATGGCAGCAATCCCATTAAGTTTGTGGGATAATTGCAGTCTAAATGTTAGGAAAGGATTTAAGGATTTTGCAATCATTGTATTGTCTCAAATATTGTATTCTGCTTAGGACACCCTGGCATGTTGAGCTGCAACTCACTATTTATGACCCACTGTCTTCCTCAGCCAGTATGTGACTTCATGGAGGAAAACATCTTGATTTAAAATGGGATACACCTGTAGAACAGGATTTGAGTGTTATGTCATTTGAGTGTTTATACTGTGCAAATGTCAACTTATACCTAGACAAACAGACTTCAGACTTCCCCACAAGTTCCATAAAACTGAACTCTCTGGCCCTAAAGACAACTGCAAAGTCTCTGTATGGTTATTGTGTTAGTCCCAGGAGCAGGATGCATCACACTGGAAAAGTTTGCAGCTTATAGTTTAGGTCTTCCATTTCCACTTATATCCTTGCATGGAAAAAATCCCTGAGCACAGAGAATAATGGACCCTCCAATCCTCTTCTGCCAGTTTGGCCGAAGTCCAATTAAGGATCAATCTGTCTTCTATACCAAAGAGATGGAAGTGACATTAAAGGGAACAACATCCATCCTTTCTGCTTATTCCTGAGAAAATGCATGTAAGTAATCATGCAGACTGTCTGCTGCTTCATCCTCTACCCCATACCCTCAGTTATTTCTACAGCAGGATCTCAGCTGAGCAGAAAGCCATTAGAGCAAGGAAGTGGGCTCCCATCTGCCTCAGCAGGTAAAGAAACACTCCTACAAAAACAATATGAGCTCTCAGAGGGCCAGGCAGGTTAGGGGATGGAGAACAGCCATTATCACTCTGCCAAAGAAGCTCTGACACAATGTGTTACTAAATGATCCCAATCTCCACCACACTGTGTTCAGACTATGATTTCCAATTCTGCCAAGAATTTGGATCAGAAATCTTGAATCCTGTCACTTACTTGTAAGAAATTTTTTAGGTGTTAATCCACATATATTAGTTCTTGGCTAATCACATGAGTTTATTATCAGACCAAAGCTGTAATTTGCTTTATGCCCTGGTCTTTGTGCTCCTCAAAATGCTTGGCAGCTCAAGACGGCAGCACTTTTTGTGCCATGGCTTTGCACTGCCATGTGCTTTGACCACAAGCCATTTTGGGAAAACACAGGGTATATAACTGACTGTAAAAAGTCACAAACATACAGCAGGGGTGCACTCAGTGTCATCTAGAGACAGTTTGCTGAAGACAGAAGTTTAGAATTAGTGCTGGAAGTTAAATGTACTGGCTATTCTAAGTGAAACCAATCCTTTAAACACTTAAGAACTTGCTTAATTTTCAGCATATGCCACAGACTTCAAAGAACAGTCAAAGTCCAATAGTTTGAAGCAATGACAAGCAAGAAATGCACTGGAATATTGGCTAAAGAAGAAAATATTATTATGGTAAGTGTTTTTAGGTGCTAGTTTTACATTTAGCTTTTCAAGTTCCTGGCACGTGCAAAATTTCCATTTGAGATGATACATAAAATGGCCTTTTTAGAATAAGAGTCTGAAAAAAGCTGGAGAACACTGGTATATTCTATGTCCATTCCTCCCTGATTAAGTATTTATTATTACGATAATTATTCTCTGACAACCAAACATGGCTGTTAAGCAAATATTCCTTAAAGAAATAATCGCCTGGAACAAAGTGTTGTTTTACCACTTCTACCACCAAGCCTGGTTTATTTGGGTAAACAAGATAATTTGTACTTGGAATATACCCTGACACAGTGCCACTGGTTTCTCCTTCCCTGCAAGGCTGACTTACAGGGCCTCAGGCTTAGGTTATTGCTCTGTGGACAGACACTTGTGTCAGAATGGGGTATTTGTGTCAGAGGGAGCAATGATACATTATCATCACTGTAAATGTGAACCAGAATAAGGGGATCTGAATGACTAAAAACAGTAATTAAAATGTCTTACCTTCTTGTATGTGGCAGTCATGATTTAATATCCAGGACAGAAACAAGCATGACTGTAATAGCAAAGGAGAGGTCAATAATTACACAAAATCATTTCCCAAGGTCACCATTTTTGTAACAAATACACACATCACATTCACTGTGTGCTTGCAGTCAGTGTCTGCTCCTTTATATTTTTTTGTACCTTTTATCATTTATTTGGTATAAAATCTTGAGCCAAAGATTTGGACAGAGGAAAGGTGTCAGAAGGAGGATGTGAAGAAAGCAAAGGCTGATGCAGAATAAATATTGAAATAGCTCAAGCAGCATAAGAAGTGCTTGGGAAGTGCTTGAGAAAGAATTGCAAGAGGAAGGAGGAGTGAAGAGTCTGGATGTCTTTTGTGTGAGGGATCCATGACTCTGAAGATCACTCTGGGTCACCTCTCTTTTCTGTATTAAAATAGTGCATTTTAATCCCAAACACATTGTGTAAATGACTTTGACCTTGACACAAACCTTAGAAAGAGAAAAATGTAGTCATATTGCTGTATTTTTTTTCCTGAGGTCACAATATCTCAAATGACAATCACTTTCCTTTGCAATAATTTTTTTCTTGGGTAAATAGCCTGCTCTGGTCTGTTCCTTTTACTCTTAAAAAGCTGAAGATAAATTCCAAATCAAATTAGTAAAATTTCTATTTCTCAGTAAGAGTTTAGATAGTAAATGCAATAAAACAACAACTTCCAAATTATTAACTAAATCTCATATTTCCTGCCAAACCATGGTACCCTATAATGCCTGAAATATGACTAACTTGCGTAGGGGTCTTTGTTATAAAACACTGACATTAATTCATCAATAAAGATGAGGGAAAAAATAAAAAATGCACCAAAAAAATGAGCCACAAAGATTATCTGGGACCTCTCATTTAGGAGTCTTTTCATATCAATCACACTCTCACTGTCCCCTCAGTGAGAGAGTAAAATGATGGGATATTTCACCTTTCCAGATGACCAGATCCCTTTGCTTTCAAGAATGTCTAAGTGAGAATACATTGCAGCTGGTAGCACTATTGAGAACAGTTGGATAATCCTTCAGTCTCGAGCACTGACAGGGTAGCTTCAAAGCATTCCCTGTCTATCTCTCATCCCTGCATGTCAGGCTGTGCCGTAGGCAGTGTGACAGCTCAACATATGTGGGGTAGGTAAGAATGTATGTAGATGGTCAGAGCTGGAGTCTGTCCCAGGGAACTGCTGTATGGATTTGTGTGCACACACACGTGCATTTCTAAGGGATGGGGGGAGTGAAAACACGTGAAATGTTCATTTGTTTTTACACCTATGGGTATTATAAGGAAAGGTACAAGGTTTAAAATTGTTTTGTTAAATCTCTGCCTGCACATGGGCTATTTTCACCTGGTTTCTAACAGTAATTAATGCAGCTGACATTCATAAGATTTCCAAATTTCCAAATAATTATTTCATTGTTTAAATTAGTTTCTTGCTTGGGCAGAACAGTTGGACCAGATGATCTCCAGACATCCCTTCCAACCTCTGCAATTCAGTGTTTCTGGAACCAATGTGACAGTGAGCTGTAAGGTACACTCTGGCTGAAATTTTAAAGTCTGTGTGAGCAGCATTTGGCACTTCTGCAAGTTCAATAGGCTGTCTCCCCCAGTTCTGAACACCCGTTGAGAAGGAGGAAGAAAGGGCACGGGCAAATTCGCCTCTCCAGTGTGCCATTTCTTCTGATTTTCTCATGCTTAGAAGTCCAAATAGTATGATCACATCCTACCAGAGCAAAATGAAACTCCTTAGAGATTTCATATAAGACAGGTTCTTTGTAGGATTACCATTGCAATGATGGCAATACAGTGATGGTGACACAACTAGACCAGTAAGAAGTGTTTCTAAATAAAAGACATGATATCTGTTAATACAGAAACCACTTCCATTTGTTCTCAGTATCTGCTATTTACAAGGCTGATTTTGTGTTCTAAAGACAGAGCTCTTTTAGGTCTCAGGGAATCAGATTAACTCTAGTAAAATTCATTAACTTCTTACAGAAGCTTCCTACAGATGAAAAGGAAGCTAGAATTTGGCATCCTACTTTGCATCTCATAATCCTCTCCTCTGCATAATTCTGGTGATTTCAAGAATCATACCATTTCTGAGATACAGGAGGAAAAATGGTAATAAAAAACTTAATTCTGCCTTTCATTTAAGTGATAACGTTTGCACAAAAAAAACTCAAAACAAGTCAAAAAAACCCCAATAATTCTTATCCTTCCTGCTATTTCTTCTTTTGCAAGAGATCAGGTATGTTTTTTTCTATCAGCAGTTAGTAAAATGAGGTGATCATGGTAACCCTAGAAAATGCTAGGTCGTTCCCAACACACTTTCTGGAGTGCAACAAAACAGTGAAATTCCTGGGTGGTTCAGAGACTCACTTGTGATTCTGCTCAAATAGGTGACACAGACACCTCTTCACATCTTAAAATGAACTGTAGCCTAGAGGAGAGCAGGTGTGTTTAGCCAGGAGTGTGGAGTATTATTAGCAAATTTTACAAACTGCCGCTTCTGTGAATCCCACTGAAGGAACAACACCAGAAGCTTCCACTGAGAGTAAAAAAGAGGAACAGTACTTTAAATTATTTGTCCAATGTGATAAAATTCTTCAATTGTTTTGTTATTACTTCTAGATAAAGAGGTAAAAGTGCTATTTTTTTTGTTATTGTTTTGTCACTGAGACCAAAATTTAAACTTGGGAGCTTCTTTTAAAGTGACAATAGTTTTGCATTTTTTCAAGTTTCCTTTTTCTCTAATAAATGGAGGGAAAAGAACCCCAAAAAAAAGAAAGTGATTCCCTTCACCCTTGTGTCTCCAGAGGAAAAATACCCAAAAGAAGTAGAAAAGAGTCTAAAGAATTTCAATTATACAACTGTTTGACATAACATTTGTTTTCTGGACTATTCATGAACAGAATAGTAAGTCAAATTTGTTATTAAAAATGATTCATGCACTCAATCTTTCATCTCACAATATCATAACCAGAAAGACCTCTGGTAATGCAGACAGTTATGCTCCTTTATAATGCTTATTAAGCTAGCTAATTTGCACAGTTAGAAGCTTGTTAGAAATGCTCACAAACATCAGGCTTGAAAAAACATGGAAGAGTTAAGACTAGATTAGGAGTTGTCTCATCAGATTAGACTGCTCAAACAGTGAAGGAAAAAGATTGGAACAAAAATAAAAGTCTCCATGCAGATTGAATGAAATTAGGGCTAACCAGACAAAAGAGGAAGCAAGGGAACCTTCCAAACTATGCATTGGTGCTAACTCCTCCAGCCTGTGCCCAGCACTCATGCCCTTACCCTTGTCATCTGCCTGGGGAACACCTCTGGCTGGGAAAGGTCCCTGGCTGCAAATCCCTGGATGCTGAATGAGTGTTCAGGGCATCATCACTGGGCTTTGATGTTTCCTTTACACTTCTCCAAGTGTCTGGTTTCGGTATTTCTCGCACCTCACCATGAGTAGATGTTAGTGCTCTGAATGCTGCACATGCTTCTTGACAGCCACCAAGGAGTGAGAGGGCAGGAGTTTGGCAGTGACCCCAGGAGGCAGCTCCTGCAGCCTGGAGCTGCAGGATGAGGATGAGATGGACAGAGGGGTACCATGAGGCTGTGGGGAGCTCTGGGGATACCAGCTCAAGCCCCAGCAAAAATCTGACTATTAGTCCTGCAAAATAAATGACACTGCAGCTGTGGACAAACACTGGGCAGGTATCTTGACTCTAGAAACTGCGACCAAATAAAATGCAGGCAGAATGATCCAAGAAACTGTCTATTGGCTTCAGAAGTTATATGAAAGTTAACAAGTGTGATTTTACCTTGCTGTTTTTCCCTCTTCTGCCCGAGCACAAAGTACAAAACAAATCAGATGACTAACTGATTTGAGAAATTATCTCTGCCACTTGATGGGTAGAGAAGTCTACCATGCTGAAACCTCTGCCGCAGCCTCTGCTCCTCCAAACACTTGTTTACACAACAAGTTTGAAAAATACTCTGGAACAAACCACATCTCAGACAAGCCCCTGAACAGCACAAGTGTTAGGTTTGACTGTGCTTCAGATCAGTCTCGGGAGATATGGTTTGGGTCTATCCCATCCCACCCGAACAGTGTGACCAGCAGGCCACTGACTCTCCCCCAACCACATTCAGGGTGGGAACACAAGTTCCCTCTGGGACCTGATTACTGTTCCAGCTCTGCTGATGGAACAGTTTATTGCAGGTCATACCAGTGTCTTGCAATCCTTGCCTACAGCAGAAAAACTCCAGGAGTCCCTCTTGGGAAAGTGTGTTTTACAACAAGACTTGGCCTATTTGTCTTTGCTGATGTTATTGACTATATTGCCTTCCACCCATATGATCACTAATTTATTTCTCTCTCTCAAACAGGCATTTATCTTCCATCTCTTATTGGTTCAATGAGCCACAAGTTGGAAGGGAGGTTTCTGCACACAGCAGGACTATAGATGAGCAGACACCCAGCTGTGGGTGGGGTTGAGATCCATAGATAGGTTTCTTCCTAATAGTTTCACTTCATCATGAAAGCTCTAGCTGTAATTTCCATTCTTTATTATAATAAACATTCTTCTCTTATAATCCCCTTTCTACAGAGCAAAATATAAGACATTATTTTGCTATAGGATCATATCCTAAGTATTACAGACGTTGACAAATATTCTCAAATATGCTCTTTCACAGATTAAATGGGATTGCCTTAACATTTAAAAAAAAGTCTATATTTAGATTTTGGATAAATGAACAAAATAATAAAGATGACTGTTTTTCATTCCACACATTCAGTAAATTGAGCTTATATGATAACTTTCATAGGATAAATGTTAGTTTAAATTATCTGCATTTGACCTTTAAGCTAGTATTAAAATGCTAAACCAATTTATGCTGTTAAAATGCATTGAACAAATTATATGACAATAACTCTTATACAATGTGAAGCAATTTTGATGATCTTTAAAGATAGTGGATGGTATTTATGATAACAGCTCTAAGCGCCTTTATATCACAGCTGTGGTGAGGCTTAATGTGGCAGGAACTGTCAGACTGGATCAATACATGCTTTTCAGCCTTCTTTTGGTGCCATAATCCAGCCCCTGCAAGAAGTGACCTCATGAGCTGCCTAAGCTCTTGTTGTTCTTGTTCTGTTTTGTTAATTGAAGAATATCGAGGCTTATGAAAATGACAAAGCTGAGCAAAAGCTAATTATGAAAGAAAAACAATGAAGCCAGGGGTGAGACTAGGTCAGCTTTCAGTGGGAGTCCAGAGTCTACTATATTTTTTCTGCCATCTGTCTGCTGGTGTTTGAGAAAAGAAACTAACATTTCTTGCATACTAAATTAGTGAGTAAAACTGAGCAAGTATTTTAGTTTTTCCAGAGAAGCCTTTGTTGTTTTAAAAAGAAACCCATCCATTCGCTAGGAGGAAGCTGTAGGTGACAACGAACAAGCTGCAGACAAATAAACTGCTTGTCTTTTCCATTTAGTTCTCTCTCATTTTACCTGTGCCCCTCTCCAGACCCCAGCTCTCCAAGTGCCTCTCGCAGCCAGGTGTGAGGGCTGTGGGATTGGGCCCTTTAGCGACACAAAGGCAGTAGCACCTTGACTTATTCAATCTAACAAGGGCTGCAAGGATAACAAAAAGAAAAGCTTTTATCATGAAGGCGGAAACATCCTCAGCAATGAAAGTGAACAGTGTTAGAAACCTCAAGGGAAAACACAACCTCACTGTTAAAATGAATGCTTACTTTAATTTAAAAGCCTTTTGTATGGAAGCGCCAGGGCAGACAGCTTAGCGCGTTCATCTGCTCAGGACTCAGCTGACTGTAAGCAAAAATATGACAGATTCCTAATCTGGTGTGTAAGAGATTGTCTAATACCTGGACAGAGTCACCAACTAACAGCTGCAAATAGTTTCCCGCACCTTTTCTTAAATATTTCAGTAATATACAATAGATTATTAGCCATAAAATAAACCCTCTCACCAGGATCCCAGTCCTTGAGCAAGGTCTAATACTCCTGCAGAAATTCTGTCCTTCTCTGAGTCTCAAGTTTAATTATCACAGCAATTTCTCTGCCTTTGAAAAAGTTCTGCTACACTAAAGCCAGATGTATTTCTTATTGGCTAATAGCTCCCTATGCCTCTCATAGAAAATGTTGTTCTGAGTCCAGCTGTACATTATACATTTGATATGCAGACACTAAATTAAAATATAAATGGACTATGTAAGTGACATGTGGTTGATGTTAAGTTAGAAAAACCTAGAAATGAGATTAAAAATCTAACATAAGCATGTAAAAAGTGCCTTATAGTTTTCTAGAGGATGATTTCATGCTGCAGGAGTTTAGGTGTATGTTTTAAATGCAAGCTGTTAATATTTTCAAGCAATCCATATGAGATCGTACAAACATATTCCAGAGACATCTTTTCTGCATCTGAAGTACTTGAACATAATGTCACTATTGACATATGAGCACAGCTTTCCTTTATTTATCCTTAAATGTGCAAATGGAGTTTATTCTTTTCCTTAAACAGCAAAAAATCACAGTAACAGAAGGACAATCCCAACAGCCAAGCAAATTTAACTGAAGATCTCCCAGTATCATACATATGTCTAGGATAGTGTATTCCTACTTCATGTTATAAGCAAAATAATCTAGTATTGACAAATCATCACCTAAAGATGCTTAAATTGTGCTGATCTACAAAGACAATCAGAAAGGTATCTTAAAAATGGATAGAATAAGGTATTGAGTCCTGTCTAAGAACTTAGAGAGAAATCTTTGAGTCTCTTAAGGACCAAGCAAAGAAAACTGACCCACAAGGCATTTTTGTTCAGAAAGATTGCATATAGATATGTGGGTACAATTAGAACTGAGGAGTAAAACTTGTAGTTTATAATTTGTTTCTGTTATTTTCCAAAAGCATTCTTGGATTTTGCAGGGGATTTCTGCAAACTGAAGCAGCCATAGGAGTAGGCATTTGGGAATTTTTCCTGTGTACAATCCTTCTGGACAGGCTGGGTACACTCATCTGCAACAGCTCTGGGCCTGATGGCTTCACAGCCCCACAAAACAGAAAGGTGAGGATTATATTAAAGAAAATACAACAGTAAACAATAGGGTAGAAGGAACAAGCACAGACAGCAAAGCTACCAAACCCACCCAGGAAGAACTCCTGCTGTCACAGCGCTGTCCTTTGGCAATCCCAGCCTCTCTACTTGCAGGGTGCCATGGGGCATCCTCAGCATCCCCCAGCCCTGGTTTGCCCATGTGGGGGTCAATGTGTGCACGCAGGCATTCAGTCCCTGCAGGCATGAAGTTCATGCAGGAATTCAGTCCAGATCTTCAGCTCTCTAGGGCCAGCAGCAGAAGAAAACCTGGCCTTGGGTGTTGCCTGAAGTGTGTATTGCAAGTCTGAACATCTCCAGGAGAAAGGAGTAGCGCCCATGACCCAGCTCTGCCTGAGCCCTTCCTGACTGTGACCTCACAGCTTTCCCCTGGGATGTAGCTGCCAGCTCACCCCAGCCTGGACTGAAGCTGGGGCTCCCCAAAACCTGCTTTCCCTCAGCCTTGCAGTGCCCAGCCAACCCCAGCCTCTGCGTGTTCCAGGGCTGGATCCTGGTTCACAGGCAGTTTTGTAGCTGCATCTTGTGATGAAGAATTCACTGGGGTTGGGGGCAAATCTGCTCCATCCCATCTGTGCTGAAGCAGCCCACCCACAGCAGCACACCCGCTCAGGAGAAGCAGGGTGGGCCTGTTTGGGTTTTGTGGGTTTTTTATATTCCCTCCTTTAAACCAGCACAGAGGAATGAAAAGGCTGTTTGCTGCAGCACTGTCTTAGCTCCCCTCTCTCCTTCTTTTCCTCATCCCTGTGGGGCTCCTTGCTGGGGCTGGGGACACGTGCCTGTGGAGTCCCCACCAGGCACAGGCAGTCCTGCCTAGGAATTTTGGCCGTGGCTAATTCACATTTTTGGGCAAATTCCCACTGCATGTCTACATCTCAAGATTGCAGGTTAAGAGCAGGCTCAGGCTCCAGTTTCCATCTGCTGCCCCTCCACTGCAATATGTCTGGGAGAGCCATCCTCCAGATGCCTGAGGAAACCATTGCCATTTTTTAAAAGCTTGAACGTTTATTATGAATAATGCTGATTATTAGTAGGTTTGGAAGAGTCCAGTCACTAACTGAGTATTTTTTTCCCTAGACTTTGCTCAAATTCAGAGGTCTTGCAAATAACTCACAGTAACAGTGGTATTTGTTTCTCACTATTCATGGGTTGAAGAGAAATTACTTCCAATCTAAACACATCTTTAATCTAAAAGCAAATATTACTGCATCAATCCAACACTGGTCACATCTTTTTCCAACATGACAGGAACTGAACCCAGACAGGATTTTTTTTTTCTGTGCTTATTAAAAAATCCTTTGAAGCTGGTGGTGACCCCTGAGAAAGTTTATGCAGAATAGCCATGCTTAAGGAAATCACATTAGTGTCTGAAAAAGGGACACATTTTAATTTCACTCCCTTTATCTTTGAGGAAAGAAAGCGGTGGACAATAACCGACAACATGCGACAATGGAAGTGTTTTAAATTGGTAAGTCAAAGCTCTTTTCTTTTTTAATGCAACAAATAGCCAAATGCATCAATTAAGGAAGCTCCAGGAAGGAGCAGAAAAGAGCATTAAGCAGAGAACACCAGGAGGGAGAAAGCAACATGTTAAGGCATCTAAGGAACTGCAGAGAAAAAGAAGTGTCAAATGAAATATACTTAGTGATGTGAAACATACAGTCACTCGACATTGCTTTGCATTATAAAACTAGAAGACAGCCAGAAAGGAATTTAAGATCATGTAAAATGGAATGAAATGTATAAAGAACAGGAATTCCTGAAGCATGAAAAAGCAGCCTGCCAAAGAAGCCAAATACACACGGTTATATTGAGTACACTGGGTTGTTGGGTTCTTTCTCCTTGGTGCACACAATCACACTAAAATTTAAAGCCTGTGCTCCTCACCTGATCCTGGATTCTGATTCTTTGTGCACTGCAATCAACCTCCAGCACTGAAAGCAGCCCTTAGAACCCTATTGTGCACACCTGGGGGTTGTTTACCCAGGGGCACCCAAGTGTCCCAGCCCAACCAAGCAAACACTCCACTTTTCTAATCCCACTGCCTGACCTGCCTGTGGTCCCACTGCAGAGTGTCCAGCAGCTTCACACGGGGTACACAGACCAGGACAAGGACAAACATCTTGGTATTTTATAGCTCTGTGCTTTTTCATTAACACAGACCTGTTAAAAACTCACCACATAGTGACCTTCTGGAACCCATTCCCTCATGATGATCATACTGCTTGATCAGTCAACTTTTTGCATAAGGATATGCATATTTAGTTACATATATATGTGTAATGCTATGTTGATTTATGAATGTGTAATATATACTCAAATAGCACTGGAAATTATATGTAGTGGTAGAGGTGTATATTCTTATTCTAACTCCAACATTCCGGATTTTGGATTATGTGCTATAATAAAATCACTGCAGTACTTATTAACATGAATTATATTTTCTTATATATATATAAGATATATATATACATATTTTCATATATATATATATGTTCAGCTTTAAATAGCTTTTCATTATTTAAACAGGATTTTTTTCCTCTGTAGACATCAAAAATGAGATACAGTATGGACAAATATTTTAATATATTCAGAGTAATTTTTAGTTCTTTTTTGAAGCCACACTCTATGCACAGAGAAGAGTTGCAGCAAACAGCTTTCCTAGTCTGTATGCACTCGTTACTTGTATGTAAAAGCAGAACACCAGCCAGGCCTCTCTGAGAAGAACTTTGCTGTCTTTGGCAGACTGCTACATACATTGCAGGTTATCTAAACTCCCTCTGCAGTCAGTGAAATCACCTGCAGAGGACAACTCCTCCACCATCTTCTAGGCAAGTATTTTTGGTCCACTGACTCCAAAGAGAGCCTAAACTGCTATCTTAAGTCTGACACCTAACTTTTTCAAAGCAATGGCTAAGTAAAACAAAGCCCTCCCTTGCTGTAAGGGCCTGTTTGAACACAGACAAGAGCAGAGGAGGTTTACTGGGAGGGAAAGTGAGAATGCATACACTGGACACATGCATATATACAGCAAACATTTTGATAATGTTTTATGTGGGAAACAGAACCATGAGAAACAGATGTTTCTCTCAGATGTACCCTCAACTCTCATGCCCTTGTCCCATCAGGGACTTTTTCAGGAAAGTAACAACAGTGGATAATAAATCATTTTTCTGTAACCGGCAAAGAAATGAGGATTTGTAAAGCTGAATTTGCACTGGTTTTCTGCCTGTGGAGCCCTGCTGATGTCAGTACTGCTTGGCCTGGTTATAAACAAAGGATCTGGGTTTTAAAAATTGATGCCTGGCACATACACTTTCACACAAGGGTATTTTTCTTCATGATCCTGAAGGTTTGTGTTTGTGCTTAAAACCTCTTCAGCAAATTATAACAGCAGCCACCAATTGCAGAAAAAGAGGAGAAAGCTGGTTATTGTTTTCTGTCTTTTAACCTCTTCCTCATACACAAAAGCAGGAGGATGGAGTATTATTCAGAGCTGGTTATTACAAGGTAAATGCTTACAAGGAGAGATGTACCAAGACGAAATAAGTGCATTTGTAAACTGCTCATGGCTATGCCACAAACAATGCACTTGCCTTTTACACAAGTAACCCTTCATAGTGCATTTGCTCGCCATGTCTCGTAAGAGCAATAACACTCTGAGCCATACCTTTTCATGACTTTATTATCAGTAATCTTTGTTAGCCTG
The DNA here is from genome assembly GCF_965178545.1 of Coloeus monedula. Taxonomy (NCBI): domain Eukaryota; kingdom Metazoa; phylum Chordata; class Aves; order Passeriformes; family Corvidae; genus Coloeus; species Coloeus monedula. The sequence continues at coordinate 65,070,836 of NC_138785.1, forward strand.
TCTCTCTTCATCCTTGATGTCAAAGTTACAATGTGCACAAAGCTGCCAGGCTCCCAAGTCACACCTGGCCCCCAGAACATATCACACCTATGTGCTTGTATTTAAACTGGCTTCTTGTCACAATTTTGCCTGGACTTTCAAAATGCTCTTTCCAATCCATGAAGCTTAGCACAGAGTCACCATTTGTGCAACAAACCATTTCTTCCTTTCTGCCCTGTTTGCTCTTTAACAGTTCCTGGCAAAAGTCATCTGGGGTCAAATCTTCCCAAATTCCACTGTAAACTATCGTCTTTTTTTTTTTCAAAATTTTAGAAATGGGGGAAAGGAGAGATAGACAGATTCAAAAACAGATTGTAGGTCCAGGTGTAAATTCTGTAATAAGTTCCTTTTTTAATATCACAGACTCCAAGCCCCAAATTACATTTTTCAGGCTGGGATCAATTCATAGGGCCTCAAACATGCAGCTCTGGACCTAAACTTGGAAACTGCTTAAAATATTTTGTTTAGACACATTAGCAGAATTTAAAAGTCTCTATAAATGTAGTCAAGATCTCTCTGTGCCATGTGAGGCTGTTTGGAGTTGAGGCTAGGCAAGGGTCTTTTTAAATAGAATACAACTGCCATATATCTTTCTCCACATATAAAAGAGGTCTGGAAAAAAAAAATTAAAATTATGGGGTTTTTTCCTGCTGAACAGTCTTCAAAATAATCATTAATATCTGTATCAGTATTTTCCAGTGTATTTGCTGAATAAACACTGAGTTTCGGCTGTATATATATGAAGATTTTCTGTGCCTTGACAACATCAGGCACTTGGTCTGCATGTGGGGATTTTCTATGGAAACAATTATTACTTCAAGGGAACCTATGATTTCTTCAAGACCAGGAACAGCAATGGAAATGTTATGCTGTGCTAATGTCTTTGGCCCTATGCATGAGAGGGCAAAAGCAGGAAACCAAGCAAGACACAACCATGGTCTGTCTATTATTTATCTCCCTAAAGATCACCATGCATCAAGAGACAGCTTGTGGATGCTGAAGTGTTCTTCCTCGGAATGCTTTGGGGATTTGGGGGTTTGCTTGGTTTACTTTCTCTGAATAAGAGCACAAGAGTGCTGGGAGCACCAAAAAACGACTGGCTGGAATTGATTTCCAAACTCTTGCTGTTTTCCACTTTGTCCATTCCCACCTGGGCAGAAGGATGTTGCAGGAGACTGGCTTTGCCAGGTTGCATGCAGTTAGCTCCCACATTCTGCAGACCAAGAAGATGTGAACTGGGAAATCCCCAAGTGTGGGCCGGTCATTTATAACTGTGGCCACTGATCCCTGGGGGATCAAGACCTGGGGGACTCGAAGAAACTTCCAACCGGCCCGAACTTCCCGGTGTCCCATAAGCAATAGCTCTACTTGTTTCCTAAGAAAAAACTCAACAGCACTGAGGTTTTATCAAAATCCACCACACACAGCAGCAGTGCCTGTTACACAAACAATAATTCCAAACACCTGGCTAAGTTCCTGGATCCAAGATCCGACCCCAAAACATGTGGGCCCATATTGCTCTGCTGCAACAGTAGAATTTGCCAACTACTTTTGAGCAACTGGGGAGAAAAAAAAAGGAATAAAAACCCTCCTACAAATTCAGGTTCATTTGAACCAAAGTCAAAACCTTCAAATTTTAAAGGTGATAAGAACAGGCCATGAGTGGTCTGTCACTTATTGTGGTAGACAAAAACCACATGTTTCTCTGGGCTCCAAGATTGCTTCTCTGCTCATTCTTCTGACTCTGGACTAACAGCAAAAAAAATCGAGGGAAGCCAAGATCACAAATTTTCCTTTCTCATCAGATTTGAGCCCTTTTAGTGGAGGAGTATCATGTTTTGCTAACTCAGAGCTCTTGACAATCACTGTAATCTTCAGAACTGAGATTTCAATCATTAAGAAAAGTGTGTGCAAAAATAGTCAGGCACTCCATAATTTATTCACTTCATCTCCAAAAAACAAACATGATATTATCTTAAACTGAGAATTTAAAGATGCACTTCACATCTTTATCAACTGTTATGCAACATCCACATATTTCTCTCATTTTCGCTGGAAAAGCAGGTTGTATCAATGCTATGTGCACTCTTGTGGAAATGAACTGTGAGGACAAAGTATAGAACTGATAAGATTTTGCTTTGTCTTTGCCTCACAGCTCTTTGGAGCTAGAGAATGACATGAAAACCAGCTCTCTGATAAGGGAAATGATTAGCGTTCTTCTGAAGTCAATAGAAATACATGAACAGGACCCAGGAAGGTTTGTTTGATTTTAAAACTATATATGTAAAAAGAAGTCTGTCAATTGATAATGGACAGTGCTTATGTTGGTATTTAAATAAACAATTTAAATTAAATGGTGAACACAGGATGGTAAATCAAATGATTACCCATCACTGAAAAGGTCAAAGTTCTACTGCCAGTAAGTGCCAGGTACATACTTAAAAGGCCAACAAGACGAATCTGCTTTCAAAAAGGAAAAAAAAGAAAAATGCTTAGACTGTGCAAACAGAGCTTGTAGTAGCATTAATATCATCTGGTTTTGCAGTTTAAACATGTTCTGCTCAATTTCCTACACTAAAGATAGTTTATGGGCCTTAACCAATGATGTATGGTCAGCATCCAGTACACTCCATGACAGAAGATACCTGGCAGGATCTGTGCCTGCCACTGGAGATGCCCAGCAGATTTCTTTGATCTCCTCTTTTTGTGTTCAGGCCATGTCCTTTGGAGGGCAGATCTGTGTTACTGTACACCTAGATCTGTTTTCGATTTAAGCTAGGCAGCATTGCTTTGTAAAAAGGCATTTTTTTTCAAAGTTTTGGGCCCCCAGGATATCTCAGTTTGCAGAGGAAAGGAATATTCTCTTTTGCTGTTTTCCAAATCAGTTCCCATTCAAACCATTTTTTACACAGTTGTAGTTCCTCATCGGAGGACTCTGTGCATGCTGCATCCTCCTAACAGCTCTGCCTCACAAAAATCACACTACTCCTAAAGGCCTCTTCTCTTTACTTGGCATGAACTAGCTCTAGGGAGGTCATGGCAGGGGGCAAAAGAAGAGGGATGTGAGACATTTTGCTACTCTGAAGAAGTAGCTTGTGAAGAAAATGCTTTTCTCCACTGCTTGGGATGACTAGGGAGCCTGGTGGACCCTGGTTTTTTGATGCTCATGTGAGCATGGTAATCCCTGAGGGCTGGCTGTGCTTAATTCATCCTGCAATAAATTTGCTACTGATGGTGCAGATTTTGTCCTTCCCTCCCCACTGCCCTCAACAAAGCAGGGAAAATCACTCAATTAATTGCCTGGCGGTTGCAGGGGCTGCCTGGCAAGGGGGTACTGCCCTTCTGCGCCAAACTAGGGATATAAATTTTTCCCTGTGAGCAGAGCATATTATGGCTGTGTGCTCTGAGGCAGGGAAGTGCATGCATGCATGTAATAGGCAGCTGATCATTCCCATGACAGCTGCTGCGGGGGGAGCGGGGAAAGGTGTGCCCATCGCCCCGTGCCGCCGCCGCCTGCATGTGACCCCGGGAGGGAGTCACGCAGGCGACCCTGTGCCCAGGGGATTTCTCAGCCCATGACTTGCTCTCAAATGAGGACTTCCTCCACTGGATGCTTATATTCAAGGCGGCGAGTCATGTGCTCTGTTAATTTGAACAGTGGGATTCACCAGATCTGCGATGGATGGCTGTTTAAAAACACAGTGTGCTTCCAGCTCTGGAACATAGGGGAGCTATCATTTAGTTTTTAGCTCTTTGGCAGAAGAAAACTGTACATGAGGATGAGCAGGTTAGATTTGACTGGGTAATTACATATTATTTTGCATGACTAGAAATGTCACTGCTAATGACAGCTGTGGTATGCTCCAAAATATTTGGGATTAAACACATTTGGTTTTACACACCAGATGCACACAAATATTTGTAAACATTTGTATGCTTTTAGTCCATCTGAGCAATTTATTCAGTATTACAACATGCAAAGCAGTAATTCTCAAGACTTTATGCTCCTGTAGCCACCAACCCGGTCTGTATTAGAAGAAAAGACTGTAAAACACAAAAGCATCTACCACCAATTCCCCTTCCCACTCCTCCCTCCTCCCTCTCCTGCTTTACTCAGAGATGAAAATACTTTGACCTCTAAATTAAACAGCGCAAAACAACTTGTAGCATTGAGCTCAGGCTCTCAGGAATCTGAGCAGGTATGTCCATGCCACTGGCCACTGGCTCAACTGCAAAACCTGGCAACTGACAAAAGATTCTGAACTCATTTTTCCATTTACAAGTGGAAAAATGATCATATTTATCTTTATAGCTATTGTGTGGAAGCAATTAAGTGTAGGAGTTCTTGAACCTACAGCTGAGTTTGAAACCAAGTTGGCCCCTTCTGTTTTACAATGAATGTTTTCCATTCATTTTGGGGTGGATGAGCTTTCTCACTACTGTCACTGTGATCATTTTGTTCACCCATTTTTGTGGGGAATGTTGTCAAAAGGCTTTCCACAGTTTCTCTGGGCCAAAGCTGCAAAACAGGGCTGTACAAAACACTTGCCACACAATTCTATAATTAGTAAAAACTACATGATTTTTTTCATCATTCCGAGAACTGTTTTTGAAGGACAGATGGAAGAAGCATTTCTGTGAGAAACAGTAGCTGACATAGAAACTTTTTAGATGTCTTCAATTAAGTTGAATTCATCTTAACAAATTCCATTTTGGTATCATTTTAACTCTGAAAATCAGACCCTAGATATAGCAGAAATGTACTAAATCCTATTTTTTTTCAACATAAAACATAGAGGTACGTGACTTCATTGCTTACCAGTACTTGCTGAAGAGCTACATACTAAAGGAAACAGCATCCTATTTGGGAAGCTATGCAGTCTCACATTCTTATTTCAAACAGTAATTTTCCTACACAATTTCTTGCTTGTTACCACTGCAATTTCAAATTCAGTAGGATCTGGATCCGAGTTGGTGGAAAGGCTCCCAAGATGGAAAGACATGGTCTCTACTCATGATATGATTTGAAACAAGATGCAGCATGTAGGTTTTTAATTTCATTTGTACTCATTAAAGCATAAGCAGTTGCTCATTCGCTGTATCTTGGCACACAAGATGGATGTTTAAGTTGTTCTGAGAGTAGGGAAATTAGGCAAATAATATCAGCCGTAAGTGAACACCCATTTTGGAAAGGAGACTTCTATACCTAAGAAATTCCTATTTTCACTTTAAGGTTGGGGGGTTCAAGTTGTGATGGCTCTGTTTCAAAAGGGAAAAGAAGAGATGCAGGATTTGGAATTGTTGCAGTACAAAACCAACTCAGTCTATTCAATGCAGTTTATTTATATTTCATGAAGGTGAACAAAAGAGCTATGGGAAAGGCAACAAGAGCACACCACAGGAGGAAGGTAAACCTGGCAGAGATCGTTGTTCTGCCTCATGGCCTTCATCTAAATTTCCTACTTCCCTGGCTCCTCCTGCACTATTTGGAGATGAGCAGACATTCATCCCCTTCATGGACCTTTCCAGTGGTTTTCAGTGCCCTTCTTCAGGTATATTTCCACAAGATCCAGAGGACACACATCTCTTTTTACATGGCTGCTGGTGTAAAGCTTTCCAATGGTTTCAGCAGGCTCTGAGATGGGGTCTTAGAGCATGGCATTTTTCAATCAGTAGCAATCCTGTCTTTCATTTCAGTGATTTAGAAAATAAAGCCCTTAAAGCAGAAATTGCCAGAGTATATTGAATGCAGAACCATCCTTTTAGTGCTCTTTCTTATTCACTACAATAAACAATACCATTTAATATAATTTCCAAATCTCAATTTAGGAGGAAAAAAAATCTCATTTAGCTGTTACTCTCCCTCACAATGGAAAGCTGCCTCAGAGCATGTTACATTTCAGAGAAGCCTGTGAGATTTTGTTTTAATGGGAAGCTAAATTAAATGTTTAAATTTTAAATCAACAACAGAACATGTTCAAAGAGCTATATTTATAGGTTTTAAGTGAAAAATGCTCTGGCATCACTTTTAAATAATGCTGGCAAGCAAGGGAGGAAAGAACACCACTCACTGATTCTTTGCATGGCTTAGTCCACAGCCTTATCCAAGGCTCACATATAATGTGAGTTGTTGGCTGTGATACTTTGGTTGTAGTGCTAGTGGAATTCACTGTAGGCAAAGGCTCGTGATGCTAAACAAAGTGGACAAAAGGCTTTTACAGAATAATAAAAATAACAAGTCGCCATTTATGACTTAAAGTTAAATGTTCTCCATGAAGACATTACCCAGTAAATAACTCTGTGGGAGAACCTCTAAAATATAAATGCCCTGGCAAGATGGGGAAAGCACTGAGGGTGATAAAAATGCTTAAAGTCAAAAAGGTGAAAAAGGACTTAGTGTCTTGCTCAAATCTCAGAGCTCTTTGCTGAATTACTTTGCTTGCGGCTCTCAGTTCTAGTTCAGCTTATGTAGCCAGGGAAGCGGAGTCCCAGTTTCAAGTGTGCTGAAACTATGTTGGGATTTTGTGTTCAACTAAAATAATACTGAGCTTGTGTTTCCATAGTGAACATGATTAAAATGGCTCAGAAGTAGAAAAAAATATAGACAGACTGTGGGCAAAGGAAAGAAAACTGCAAATGAGAAATTAATGACAGAAACTTCTCAATGCAGACTAATTTTTTAGTAATGTCCGAGATTTAGTGAGAAACATTTTCAGAAGGCTCGGGCTGAGGCAAAGCTCAGGTGCCTGATCCCTGTTGCGGTGGCTAAGTCCACTTTACACCCCCCAAGTTGCCTTAAAAGTGATCTCTCCCTACAACACTGTGCTGGAAAGTTCTCCCTTTGTCTAGATTCTGATGGTCACTGGCCCTCTCCCATCCCTTTTCCCACTGACCCCTGTTATGTCACTCAGCCTTGCCTCTGCCCCCTAGCCCACAGAATATTGGGTTTGGATGCTCTGCCCGCCTTTGGGAGCTCTCGGGATAAAACCGGCAGTTTGGTTGTTCTTTCTTGCCTCTCTTCGGGGTGTTGCCATTAAACACCTCAGAATTGCACGCAGAGAACCCCTCTCGCCTCTCTGTCTCGGGTCTGTGCACAGCCTGTGTGTGTGAGCGGCTGTTCACAACCACTGCCAAGGTGAGACTGTGTGCACGCGTAGGTGCTGGCAGAGCGCCGCCTAAGAGGTCCACGAGGGACCCAGCAGGGACAAACACGGCATTGATCCACCAAAGCCCTCTTCCATAGATCCCCAAATGAATCCTGGTAGGACAACTATCTGCTTTCAGCTGAAGAAGTCTGGACCAGGCTTTGTGTATCTGACCACAGGTATCTCAAGCAGCTGGCCAACAAGTATTTGTAGCTATACAATATTTCCTATAGCTATTTGTATTCCTGTATCCCCGTTTTCTACTGGAGTACGAAAAAAGGAGACTGTACAAATCTGTGTGAATGGTTTAACCTGAATTAAGTGATGTGTTGACACAGAGCTGACTAACCTTGAAGATATTCTCACAGCACACCTGGCCGGCTAGGCTCATAGTTCAGTGCTCTGGAAAGCCCCGAGCTGCCTGGAGAGACTGCACGGGCGATCTAGCACTCCAGCGGCTCCGAAAAGTGGCAAGTGATAGCTGCTAAGCTAAAATCAAGAGCAGAAGCAAGGAGGTAGAAATATAGCTCTCGTTCTGTGCTTTAATCCTTCCAGTAGTTTGCTCTCGTTCCGAGACAGAGACACGCAGAACCCGGCAGCAGAAGGCAGCAGAACCGAAGAGGGGGAGCCACCCTGTGCTCTCTTTTATTGGGGGGAGGGAGAGGGGAAGGCAGGGGGCGGACCCGGGGTAGCTGGCCAATCGGACACTGCTCTGGAGAGTCAGTGCTTTTCTCAACTTTTACCCGGACTGGGAACAAAGGAAGTGTAGGAGCACGCGGCGGAGGCAGGTCTGGGACCTGCCTGGGCAGGCAGCAACATAACCTCACTAAAAGAGGCCAAGGTATGCAAAATATTTTGGGAAAAGATTTGAAAGCATTTGTGTTTTGCAAGAATTAAAGTGAGTGCAGTTTGTTTTGTGACATTTTTAACTTTTATTATCTTTTCTACAATTTTTGTCAAAAACCTTCACCAAAGAGCAGATAGGATTCTTTTAATTGCCACTAAAAATGCACTTTTGTGAAAAAATGCTAAAAGTTAAGAGGTGAATAAAACAGCAGGGGACAATATGGTGAGGGAAAAGGAAGTTTAGATGATACTGTCAGTTTTAAAGTAATGGGGATTTTGCTTTTACAAGAAATGGAAACCAAAAACTACCATGGTGAGATTAGTCTGTGGACACTTCTCGGTGTGTCATTCTTTTTCAACAGTGCTGACTAAAGATATAACATCCTTCTCTCACCTTTAGCCCTGAGATCTTTAGGTTTCCAACAGAAGGGCGTGCCACTGCAGCTTCTCTCTATGGCATAAATACTTGGTTTGTTCATTGTCTGCTTTTGCTTTGGTTGTAAAGGAAAGGTTTTGCCAGAAGAAAACAGTGGGCCTGAGTGCACACCCAGTTCTCAGTCTGCCAGAACTCACTTTCTTAAGCCATATATTCAGTGCTGTAAAATTGCTTCATGTCCCACTTTTGCCTCATTGAGAGGAGCTTCAGTGTCACCTCCAGGACAGAATCAGTATAAACCATCAAACCAGCCACAGAGGACCAGTACTGAGATCTGTGTCTGCCCCGTTTGGCATTAGGCTGGGAAAATAATTTTATGTCTGCAAACACATTTAAGAATGTGAAAAAACATTCTTTCTAAACTCTCTGTGTAGGTGTGAGTGATGGAGAAGATAAGAGAATAAAAACTATTTTCCCTTATGGTAATGATATTCTATAACCTCATTTAAAAAAAAGAAATAAAAAATATTCCTCCTTGCAATAAATGTTTCAGTCTAAACTAAAAATTGTTTACCAGGCACCAGGAAGTCCCTCAGAAATATGGTATCTAGACAACGATATTTCTAGTTGTGTTCCCCATGGAATATAGGATGTACATCCTGGTGTTCCTGGTTGCCAGGCTTTGGAAATTTGGGACTCTGGGCCCCCTAGCTGTATGACCAGCCTGCCAGAGAAAGGAGAGGATGGCTTATTTCAGAACGGTGGCAGAAAGTGACTAATGCAAGTTTTGTTAGGACTGTAATGTTCCCACAGGTCTGGATGAACTGGAGAAATGTTCTGATGGGAAAGCATCCCTGAGGCCCCAGAGGTGAGTCTGGGTGGCTCAGGGGAGATCAACATGGACCCATCCTCTGTAATCCCCTTCATCCCCCCCACAGCGTGGGTTGGTGATGCTGGTGCCCAAGCTGCAACTGCACCAGATCCAGCTTGTTCTGAGCACAGACAGTAAGTATGACATTGAAGGAGGCATGCCCTTAAGGACCATTTCTCAGAGGTGCTACTGAGAACTGGCATTTCCCCCGCCAGCTGTTGAGAATTTCTTCAAGCTGTATGCAAAGGTTCATTAGGGAAACACATTTATTAGAATAATGTGGAGATCATCTCTAATTAAAGATCACATTTCTTTCTTCTAAGCAAGAGCATAGTTCAACCTCTCTGTGGTTCTGTTCCATAAGCCCTTCCTCATTTCCTTTCTCAGTGTTATTTTCTCCACATGCCCATCTGCAGCAGTAGCTCTGATGTACCTGTGGTGTGTCACAGCTTCTACACCCCCAGCACAAGGGCAAGACCAGAGGTTGCTGTAAGCCAGGCTATCTGTAATGAATTTCATCATGCTAAATCTGAAGCCTGTGATGAAGATTTAGAGCTACTAAACTGTCTTCCAAAGAGAGGGACTGGCCATGATGCATCAGTACAAGGCTCCATTGCTACATGCAATTTGGATTTCAAAAGCAGGAAAAGTAAAACCAGAAGACTCCAAATGAGCAAATACCCAGTAAGGAGACTTGATCAGAGAAATACAGAAATGACACAGGGAAAGTGTAAGTACTCAGAAGCACAGCTGCTGAAAGAGGAGGGTCACGTAGGAGATGATGATGTCTGCTTCTGTCATTCACATTACAGCACTACTACCCACAGGGATGGTGTTTAATTTGAAGATCACCTTCGCTAAACCATTTCATACAGAATATGTCACAAGGTAAATTGAACAGCTAGACATATAATCAGACAGAATGGCACAGTAAAATAATTAAATACAGGAAGCCCCAGGATGCTCCCTGTTTAATGTAGAATGCTAATTGGTATTCGAATACCACACGGTGTGTGTGGAAGAAAGACAGTGTAACTAATGTACCTGTGTGTTGTGTGTAATAATACAGCAGGAGACCTTGAGGGTACACCTTCCCCTGAGGATTTCACACTGCCAGCAGCTGATACCAATAACAACAAAGGAATGAATTTCCCCTGATATTTTCCTGACATATTCTGTCCCAGTTCCTGCTTCAGTGCAATCTGTGTGAAGCTTTAAGAGTGATATGGTGCACTGGAGTTAAATGCAACTTACAAAGTACACATATCCTATTTTTAGTAGTAAAAACCCAGCAGATAGAATTGTGATACCAGACTATAAATCCCTGGTTACTTGCTTTCATCCAGTTGATTTTAAAAACTTAAATAACCTTTTCTCTATGAAAGACATTTTTCTTATTATGATTTTATGATGCTTCCATTTTCAACAGCTACAGTTTTCTGACTTCAAAGTACATGGAGGAAAACTTGTGTTGACTCAGAAATACTGTTGAAATTTTCTTTTAAAACAAATTGATAAATACATTCATTCTCATATTTTTGTCTCAAAGTGGCTAAATGACAAGCCCTACTTTTATTTTTTGGTTTTGGTACACTTAACTGGTAATGAATAAAATATATTGAGGCAGAAGATACTTTTTATATATTCAGTATAAGACAAGATTTTTAAACTAGATTGTGGAAAACATTTGCACCACAAATACAGGATGTGAAAAGCACTCCTAAAACAAACAACATCCAATCCTCAGAAAGCAAAAACAAAAAAAAAAAGAGACAAGTTGCAGTACACACTTTCAGGGAAATACTGTGGTCTGATCAGTGGTTATACACGTTGGATGGTGTTAACCCTGCCCTTGACAAACAGTATTCCACTGTTCTTTAACTAGATAAAAGGAGCATTTATGAAGTAGAGGTCTATGAGTCTGAACAGGTAAAAAACCACATCCATATGCGTATGGATATATTTGAGGTGGTGCTCTTTAAAAAAAAAAGTATCTTAGAATTGGTTATAGCCTGACAGCTATAAATATAGTAAAATACTTATTGTCATGCATAGTCACACTACATTAGAAACAGTGTTCTGCAGAATGATATTTGCTCTCTCTTCCTCCTAGAAGATTTTCAATGAGTGACAAGAAATCCATTTTGCATCCCTAAGGTTCATTTCATTTGACACTAAGCACAGGTGTTTTGCTGCTTCCACTCACAGGAGGAAAGAAAAGTGAGACAAAATAGAGGCATACATACAGATGAAAATTAACTAAGGTTAAGCCCAGGTTGGATTTCAGAACTACTCCATGGCACACTGAGTCACAGAATGGCTGAGGTTGTCACGGACCTCTGGAGATCATCTGGTCCAAGGCTCCTTCTCAAGGCCAGGATAACTACAGCAGGTTACTCTGGACCATGTCTAGCCAGGTTTTGAATATGTCCAAGGAGAGGACCTCTCTGGGCAACCTGTGACAGTGTTTGACTAATTTTTTTTACATTTAAATGGAATTTCTTGTGTTTCAGTTTGTGCCTCTTGCTACACGAGATACCACTGAGAAAAGTCTGTTTTCCTCCTCTTTATTCCCTCTTCTTCTTCAGTTTTCAGATTGAGTGCTATCAGACAGTTGTGAAACTGAATGTCAAGTGCAGTGAGTTCCAGCTACAATCATTGGAAGGTTGGTTTCCCTAAACTAAAAATGAAAATTCTTTGAGCAGGCCTCCTCCAGTTTAACACCATGTGCAGTTAATTTCCTCTAATTCTGTTGGAATGGCTGACTTACTCATGAAAGAAAAGAAAGAGAAGAGAGAAGAGGAAGAGAAGAGGAAGAGAAGAGGAAGAGAAGAGGAAGAGAAGAGGAAGAGAAGAGAAGAGAAGAGAAGAGAAGAGAAGAGAAGAGAAGAGAAGAGAAGAGAAGAGAAGAGAAGAGAAGAGAAGAGAAGAGAAGAGTGAAGATGAAGGCAGGAGCCCCTTGAATGACTTCACAGAAGAAATGTTTTGCTGTCTTTAAAAACAAAAAGACTTCAGAGGTCTGGCAAGTCTCACTTCCTATGTAAGAAGCTTCCTGACGCCGTGGCAAGAGCTCTGCCCAGATGGGTTTCAGGCTCAAGTGGAAAACCCTGAGTACCAAAATACTCAAAGATATTATGCTATTTAGTTCCCACCAATATCAAGGAGAGCTGAGTATACACAGGACCTTATCTAGACCTAAAAGAGCTGATACCACCTACAGTACTGTCTTCAGCAGTATCCATTACCAGCAATTTGGTATGCCTCAACTGCAGAGCAGCCTGGCCTACTTTAAAGAGTCTGGTATTTAATTTCAGTACTGGTGGTTTTGGATGCTACAAATCCCTCATTTGTTCCTTACAGATGGCAAAAATATTAGTAGTTCAAAATAAACTACTTTTGGTGCTTTCAGCAACCTGGTCTAGTGGAAGGTGTCCCTGCCCATGGCAGGGGGCTGGGACTAGATCATCCCTAAGGTCCCTAATTACCCAAACCATTCTATGGTTTTTATGATTTCTGTGAACTTTTCCTTCATCACGAATTTATGATATCTCTCATTTTCTTATCCTGACTGCTAAAGCATTTTCAGCTGGCAAATGTTGGTAGCAGCTAGAAACAGAAAATGCTGACTGAAAGGCCTTGCACTGTAGGGACGAGAACTGATTCAAGTATGTTCATTCTAACAAATAACAATTATTGTTTTAAACTCTTTATTTACTGAATAAAATAGCAATGCCCAATAGGCATTTTAGGAACTGGCAACAATAGTTATAATCTGCTTCCAAATACTCAGAACAACTTGTATTCTCATTGAAACAATAACAATTTTCATAATGGATAGGCCTGTCGAGTAGAAAGGAAAAGAATAATTCAAGTAATGATTATTACAATATGCGCCAGTTATGCACAGACAATGTCACATACATAAATTCTCTTCCAGTCTGTTCACAGCTATTCCCTTTGGTGCTATCATTTCATGATAAATTCTGTTTACATTCCCTTACTTGAAATCCTACTATTGAAAACTCCCAAAACACAATACAATGATTTTTGGACATCCTTAGTAAGAAGAGATTGTGGCAGATTCTTTGCACTACCATGTTTACTAGGCCAAGCACCAGAAAAACGCTAACAATTTTGAGGTGACCTCATTGCTTTCTGTAGCAGGCAAAGCAGAGAGGGAGGTACAAATCTCTTCTCCCTGGTATCCAGTGACAGGACATGTGGCAATGGCTCAAAGCTGCACCAGGGAAGGTCTAGACTGGACAGTAGGAAGTGTTTCTATATTGAGAGGCTGACCAAACATTGGAACAGGCTTCTCAGGGAGATGGTTGATGCTCCAGGCCTGTCTGTGCTTAAGAGGCATTTGAACAAAGCCTTTAACAACATACTTACCCTCAGGTCAGCCCTGAATTGTCAGGCAGTGAGACTAGATGGTCATTTTAGGTCTCTTCCAACTGAAGTACTCTTTTTTGTTCTATACTGTTGAATATTTTATGCAGTAGGCATACATAAAAAGAGAAAGTCCTCTTCCCAGTCATTTTTCAGCAGAATGGAAAAAAAGGGCCTTTTGCGTATACGTCTCTTGACCTGGCTAAGTCACCACACCAAGGGATGATGTGCAACTTCCCCATCACCATCTGATTCCACTTTCCATGTCTTAGTCCAAGTCAGGACTGACTTAAAGATGCTTAAGTGTAGGATTTACCAAGCACATACACTAGAACATTGCGGGATGCTTTGTGTTATCTAACACATGTCCTTGTGAAGAGCAGCTAGCCTACCTCACTGGAAATTTCCATACCTGAAAGGGTAGCAATTCCCTGTGTTTGAACATTCCAGAGCTACTCCAACAGACCAAAACTGGAAAACTCTTATCAGTTCACCTCCAAAAGTTTGACTGATTTTGCCTACCTAAGATATATTCTGCATATTTTACTGAGCAGAGTTTTTCATCTGATTTATTAACAATTCACATTGCTGTGAGAAAGACTGAGAGAATGAGCACTCATAGGTAACACACACAACACTCTCCAAAGAGATTTAAAACTGAAAGCACATGAAGTAGATGCACATAGCTGTGCACATCAGTTATACTCCTCATCAATCAGACCCAAAGCCAAGATTGCCATCCACATGACTTCATCTATACAAATTTCCTTTAGGGAAAAAAAATCCATGATCTTTACCGAAGACAATGATTGTTCTTGTCTTTAAATTGAACTTAACATAAGCATCTCAGCTATCTTGCAGTTACGGGAGTGAAAAACATACAGAAATAAAAGTGGCCAAGGACCTTATTTCCCCATCAAATACTTTACTGTGGTCACATTGATTGAAAAGTCAAAGTGTTACTTTCAAGCCAATGTATATTTAGTTTAAAATTTAATTATATATAGAAGATATGCACAAATTTCTGAAAGAAAACACAACATATTTTCCTCTGAAATGTGAATAAATTAGTTAAAATACTTGAACTCACTGTGCTAGATATTTTTTAATCTACATGTAAGGGTTTTTTACCCTTGCCTTCAGCCACAAGGTCAATGGTTGTGTTTTTCATGAAGCAGGAAATATGTAGGTAAAGGTAACTTTGAAGTATATGTGCAGTGAAATATTTAGCCAAACAAACACTATTCTAGGGTGCTTGTGGATAGAAAATAAAAAAATAAAATATCCCCTCAGAGAAAGAGAAATTTCAGTGTGCTGAAAAATATGTTGTGCTCATTCTTTTGCTTTCTCTTTCACCATTCTGATTTCTATTACACCCTTAAAATGTTTGGAAGTTCTTCCCTGAAGGACTTTCTGGTTTCTCCAACTTCCATAACTCCTAAAAATTTGGAACTATCTCCTGCTATTTAAAAGCATCATGTAATAAAGCATATGTGTTTCAGCTGTCACTGGTAGTTACATCAGGCTCTGTGTGACTCATGCATTATATTAATTCTTTTTATTTATTCTATAAGCACATTTACAGAGTTGGAAGGAGATGATTTTACTTATCTTTATTCCCTCTAGTTAGTTACCCGGTAGGTAAAAAAATCACTGTTCTGTGATGAGAATCAGTTTGAAGCTGAAATTTACAGCATGTAAGTCTAAAAGATGAAAATCTACACAGAGAGAGGTTGCTCAGTTGCAGGGCCCCATAATATCAGCTGGAGTCAACACTGAGAGTAGATCCAGTTTCAAAAGCAGCTTTCAATATTGTTTTCTACCACTGAACATTGTTGTTGCCATGTATTGACAAAACGATGAAGTTCAACAGCACAACTTTCCAGAAAAAAGCAGAGAAATGCACAGGCTGTTTTGTATGTGAGTTTTTAAGAATCCTATCATTTTCAGTATAACAGGACCACTAAAAAGAATTGTTCATCACAGTTTTAGAAGTGTTGTCTGATTCTTTGCTAAATAACTCCACAATTCAGTTAGTTTTCAGTGTAAAATTGAATTCCCTGTTAGGCTTTTATTTGCTTCTTTTTAAAAGAAAATGTGAAGTTCCTGTTCTCCTGAATGTGTCATGTGTAACTCCCCTCAAATCAAAGGGAATTATCTGTGCTCTGCAGGGAGATAAATTGACCGTGAGCCTTGCAGACCACAAAACTAGGGAAAGGAAAAGTAATAGCCCACGTTTAAGATAAAATCTGCTGTTGAGCAAAATGCTCTGTGAATTCCATCTTATATTATAGTACAATTTTAATAAAATGGATGTTTGCAGAAAATTCCACTTAGACAATCATCTTCGCATTCAGAGATCAGAGGAACAATCTCTACTTAATACCACTGGGGAAATGGACCCAGTGACTCTCTTTAACTGCTGTTTAAACACTCAAAAGTCAGCTGGAATGGGAGTTCTCCTTCTCTGACTCTCAGCTACCAATGGGCACCAAAGCTCCCACCTGGGCTGTAGTTACTAGCTTTCTCCCCATGAAAACCAGGAGCAGGAGATGATTGGTGGTTGCTCAGAGAATGTGTCAGCTGGAAGAACATGGAGTTTTGCAGCTCACAAGCCAGGAGTGCACCTGAAAGAGCACCCTGGGGACTACCACAGCACAATTTCTGTGCCACGCAGGTCCTCAGAGAGCAACTGAACTGATCATCTTTAGCAATTCTTAATCCCAGAAATGCTTAATTTTGCTTGACACTTCCATGTTAGACCAGCAAGTACCTCAGGTGGTCAGGCCTGGAAACCCTGTGTGGAAACATCTGTTTCATTCTGTATAGGCAGGTGTTAGAGACCAGAGACAGGGACGTGGGTGGGATTTCATGGCACAGAACTCAAGGTGTTGGGCCTTATTATAAAAGGACCTATGTCCTGGAAGGGATACAAGGTTTGACACATCCTGAGCAAACTCACACACAGCCAGGGCTGCAATCAGTACCAAAGGCAAGAACTGTGGGCACCCTTCCCTTGGAAATCTCTCTAGAAAAGCTTACCTTCACCAAAAAGCTCTAGTCCATGGAGTCACAAATTAAGGATCAAGAATCTTCTTACCCTGAGGAAATCCAAGTCCATTTTTTGACAGAAAGAGGCAAACTCCCAGGTGGTTGCCTAGGCTGGGTGGCAGGACAGTCATTGTTAGCCCTCCTACTGAAGTAAAACCATTGTTTTCTCTGGTGTGCAAAAGTCAAAGCATCAGCAGGAGGGCAAGCTAAAGGGAATTGGACTGCATAGACTCATGGCTTTGGTACTCAGCTGGAAAGATGGAACTGGGCTCTGGTCCCAGGACTATTCCCATTTACAGCTCTAAAATGTAGCCAGCTTTGCAGAGCAGCTGGAAAACCACCAAAAGACCACAGATCAAGGGCAAGAGGACAAACTATATGGTATTCCTCTTACACGTTAGGTCCCTGCCACTTTATTGTGGAAACAATTGTTCCCGCTTAATCTTCTCTTGGTTTGGTGGGAGCTGCCTTAAATTTGTGGTACCTTAAAAACACCATCAATGAAGGAGGCAGAGGTCTTCAACCCTAATGGTTAAACAGAAGTGAGAGGATGAACATGGGTTGGCATGGCCACTTGTCTTTGTGAATTCGAATTACCTCTGGAGAGGTAAGAAATTGTACACATTTTCCATTTCCCAGGCACATACTCAAACACTTCCATTCAAATACCTGCATTCTTAGGTGAAAACAACATTTACCAATCTGAGTGGATCTTACAAAAGGTGATTCTTGCTCAATTACATACCTATAGTCACAACGTTAGCTGATGTTTCGAGTGGATAAAAGTTACACATCATCTTGAATCAGAAGTCTGAACTCCCTCAAGAAAGAGGTAAAAACCACCACTCCAGCTTTTGTGTTCTATTGACAAGCCTTTAACCCTTTGGAGACATCTGATTATTAATCAATCATGCAGGAGAGAAAGGTACTCTAAACACCTCTACTATATCTCTGATCCTACTAAACTGTCTCACTTGTTGGGTTAATGCAAAGAAAATTACTTTCTGCAATGTTGTGTCTATCTATGAGTAAATCAGGGAGAAAATAATTTTGTTGATGTACACCAAACATGTCAGGAATGTTCAAGATAGACTTGAAAAGTAGTTGATTTTATGAAATCTGTACCCTATTTCTTGTCACTTTCTCTAGATGCAAAAACTTTTGCAGTTGTCTAAATTATTAATTTCTGCTGTGCCACAAAATTGACATGGAAGGGAGCCCTGGCACTTTGTAGACAAAGTCCTACCATTGCCCCTCATTCATGCACCTGCACTTAAAGAGCTGACCTGCTGCAATTGCACTCCCTTTGTTGATCTAAATACACTGCATGTGCAAGGCAGAGGGTTGTGACATGCCACAAACTTCTTTAATTTCTGTTGTACTTTGACAGCTATGGTCAACAGGACACCCTTTAAGTAGTGAATTCTGGATTCCGGTTTCAGGCCACTATATATGTGAAGAGATGATTTACTGTTCTTCACCCTTCAACATGAACTTTGGTGATTTCAGTCAATGAATTTACATTGATTTGACAGGCAGAAACTTACCTGTTAGGGAAGCTCCTTCTTTCAGACAAACACTATTCTGGAGATCACTGGATTATATCAGGTATTTTCTTCATTTAAAAAAATACTACAGTAAACTATGGACATATGGATATAAACTGATCTGAAGTGAATAGATTGCAGACAAAATTCTTCTCTCATCTGGAGTAGATTCATTGGCTTCAATGGAACTATTCGGGATTTACAGTGATGTAATTTGGAGCAACATCTGGCTTCAGATATATAAGAAGGGCCCATTGTAATGGTTTATATCACTGACTACTTATTGCATACTTTCGCTATGCTTTTCTTAGCTCTTACTAGCTACACATTACTTGTGGTTTTACATCTTTCTCTTGTATTTCACGTAAAAACCTGTAGAATCCTTGCAGAATGAGGAAAGAATACATTTCTTGCAGGTCACCACTGTGTGGCATCTCCCTTAATTTAGTTAAAAGCACAGTCTACAATTATTTTGCCTTTTTATTTTGATATTACATTATAGAAGGCAGATAAATGAAAAGTCCTCTCTGTTGTGTTTGCTCTTGACAGAGTGAGTCATTCAGTGGCATTTACCTGGAAAACACCTTTTAATTTGTGTGGATTTTCCCATATAGTCTCCTCTGGCCAACAGCATGCTGTGTTGACAGGCATCCAGTCAAGTCACCTTAGCACAGGTTTGTTACTACTCCATTATGAACAAATAAGTCCAGGGCAGAACCTGTGTCCTCTCTAACCAAACTGCCTCTCTTTATCCAAGACAATACACACTCAGTGTCACTGCAGGGTAAAGGGAGAGGTAGGCTGAAGGGCACTATTTGCCTGTCATCCTGTGGGTATCTGCAGTATGTCCTTTTTTGTTGCAAGGCTTTCATCATCATGTTGTGTGAACCCTTACCATGAGCTCTAAGTACAATCTTCTCTGCCATCATAATCTGCTAATGTGATGTTTTGAATTTTAATGGAAGAGTGTTTAATAAAACTACAAGACAATGGGGAATAAATATGCAAACATGCCAAATACCATTTAGAAATCAACATTTGCTTTTTTACCACACGTGCATCTGTGGTTTTCTGTTATGCAAAACTGTAGCATCTGAGCTTTAAATGGCAAAGCTGTACTTTGCAAATATGTTCGGAAATATTCGCGCATGTTTCTGTTTAATCTTACGACACTTGTTTTTCCAGCTTGAAAATTTAATTCAAATGTTGTACTTTACCTAATTAATTTTAGATATGTAATAAATATATTGTCTTAAACCAAGTGGCTGCAAGGTCATCTGTGGTAGCCAAAAGCAATATTTGCATCATTTGCATTTCTTTGAGCTCCTAATTACGTGGCACTTGCTTCAATAAAAGCTAATATTACGATTGACTTTATTTACTCTACTTCATTACATCTGGCTTCCTTTTAGGTATTTTTTTCCCAAATCTACTCACAGTGAATATATAAATTATATACCATTATCTTTTTTTTAAAAAGGCAACTCCATCCATCATAGTGGATTACAAATTTATCACCTTGAATCAATTTCTGTTCACAAGTTCAAAAGGAAATATAAGTGCTTGAGGGCCCAGAAATATTTATAGTACATGTGGATATTATTAAACTTTATTGAAATCCTTCACCAATGAGAATTGTTTCTGTTTCATTTTGCAACACATACAGCATTAATGCTAAAAAGCCAACGCTTTCATTGTCTAAAAACTAAATTGGCAATGCAGCATTGATTTTGAGGATGACTGATTCTGACTAGACATACTAACATATTTATGCAAGCATTCATTTAATTAAGACATGACAACCTCAGCTTGCCTAATGTAGTGAAAATTTGTTTCGACGTAGTTTCTTGTATAACATTTTCCCATGATGACGTCTATTTTCAAGTAAAAAATACTTCTGCTAGCAACATAACAGTAACTCACTCAGACTCTTTTCCTTGTAATAGAGCAGAGAGAGAAAATGGAAACTTAAGATTCATGAGAGTCTTGGTTTAAGACTTAGTGACAAGACTACATCTGGTATCAATACAGTTCTTTGGGATCTTGACCACATCTTTCATAAAGTGGTAAGTTCCGCCAAAAGGACACATCTTACTGGCTGCTAACTGCAACCTCCGAAACGCTGAGCCCGCGCACGGGAGGAATGCAGTAATGCTCTGCTGGAGGGAGAAAACAAAACTACAACTCTATTTACATTTTTATTAGTGGTGTTAATGGGAAGTTGATCTCTAAAAGCCCATAATAAGACACGCTTTCTTTGAAATTGTATAGCACCGTGTCAAGAGTTAACATGAGAGGTTTGGTGGTGGGGGGTTTTTTCCCTTCCTTTTGGACTAATTTCTTGTTATACTAAATTAATTAAATTCCTGGAAATATTTCCCTTTCAAAGAAAAAGATTTGCAGCCTCAGAAGGAAAAGAGCAGCTGAGTTGTTGTGGGCAGAGAGACATACAGCATAGGGCAGTGAGAGGTGATGCTCGGTGGGTGAGGAAGCCACCACGAGCGCTGCCGATGGAGCTGTGCAGCAGCAGCCACCCAGGTGCAGATTTCACTGCTTCAGATATGACATGTGTTTTGTTAAACAGCAGGTTTGTATTTTTCTTTCTAAAGAAAGAAAATCAATCTAAAAAGAAATCTAAAGAAACCTAGGGACTGTCTTTTGCAAGGAGTCATGTATTTCAGGAAAAAAGATGAATATTTCATGATTCCAACTGTTGGGAAGTGGTGTTCTATCAGGGCTACCTGTGAAAGAATTTTACTTGAAAGCAGAGATGTCTCAAAATGAGGAACAGATTTGTATGACTAATGAAGATTAAGATGAAATTTCACACAGTCTTACCAGTGACTTTAGCTGTTTCCACATTAAAGAGTCAATGTGATGCCAGCTTTGTAAAAAAATTTTCTTCTCAAATAAATATACCCAAAAATAGGGTTTTGCTTTATTCCTAGGAACTTTAGACAGATGAATCCAATGTATGTGCTGTATAACGATATTTAATTTGGTACTTTTAAGTTCCAATAAGAATGTTTCATGTGGCTTTCTTAGCAAGAGCAGACTTAAATCTGGTTTAACTGGCCAGAGTAGATTTTTTCATCTGAAGTCGTCTTTTACTTCCATAAAGTAGCAATCCTTACTCCTGCTCCATTTGTCAAGGATATTAGGATGTGAGCATAAAAACATTTCCACCAATGGATTGGTAGGTGTCAGAATGTCCCCATGCTTTTGACACTTCATTTAAGATAGAGGAGTTGATGGTTCATTGTGATGGGGGGGCATATTAACTTTATTCAATGGAAGGGCTGGGAGAAATTACTGGTTACAGGAAGTTTCATTTCCCCTCATCATAAGATTGCAGCCTGCCTTGTTTTACATCAGGTTTGTGCTGTGAAACTCACCTAAAATAGCTGTGTCTGAACATGGAAAATCCCTTATCATCACCTTTCAGCCCAGCTCATGGTATGATGGAGCCTGAGCAAAAGAGTGTATCCAGACTGGTGTCTGGATGGAGGAGAGGTCATTCCATGAGAAGAAAACTGTTCCTTAAAACACATTGTGCCCCTGTGAGGATTGTCTGCCCTGGCTCCATCAGCAAACCTGAATGGCAAAGGTTTGGTAGTAAAGTCAACATTGGGCCAATAGAATAATCCAGGACTTGATCCCATTCAAAGATGCCCCTTTGCTATTTCACTCCCTGTTTTATGTCTGTTGTTCTGCTGGGCTGCACACCCTGCCAGTTTTAGTTTTGTGCTTCCATTTGGTGTTACTGAATAGCTGAACATCAAAAAAAAAAAAATCCTCTTATGGAGCTGGAGAGAAAGACTTGCACCAAGTAGTGCCTATGCCATATTTAATTCAATCAGTATTAGGTATTCAGTCAACATATGGATCACTTCAGGGCTTTAGTGATGCTTTAAGGAAACATCAAACAAAAGTGTGAATGTCTATGTATACACATATCATATGACAAGAACCTCTGATGTTTAAAGGTTACAGTTTGGTCCAAAAAGCGGTATCTGTGTAGCATTTTCAGATTTATTAAATAAATCAAATGCTACATAGGAATGGCCTTCTCTAGCTCCTCTGTAAAGACACATTGAGCCATGATAGATTTTCACATATTGTGAATGCAATCTATTTTGTACAAATCAGTAATTCTGCAGTTCTAGTTAGCAGGGTATCACCCATTAATAACATATATCATACATCTGGAATGTTTATAATGTTTATATACCAAGGGAGAGAATTTTATTGTAATCATAAGGGCAGGGGAAAGTAATAAAATTATTAAGTTTATCCCAAATTTCCCCTAGATGTTTTTTAATTGCTGTCAACTGAGTTCAAAGTGTTAAAGGAACCAACATTTTCTCCTGTGGCACTTTTTTCCTTAGATTTCTCATGCATTCCCTTTTCTGTGAAACTCTGCTTAGTAAATATTAATTTACCCTCAATTACTAATGACAAGTGAAAGAAACCTTTGCATTCATCAGGGCCACAGCCTTAGGACATACGTTTGTCCTTCAAAGCGTTCAACCATTCAACAATTAGAACTAATAGCTACTCCAGGCTATCAGGGCTGAAACACACAACACTCCCCTAGTGCTGAGCTCTCGGCACAGGCACTCATGGTGGTCTTACAACCTATTGACTTCATCAGCGAAAGTTGGAAAAGTGATTTGGAAAGTGGACAAATTAGACATGGAGTGATTGATTAAAATGTGAGAACACTTACGGGTTGGAGAGGGGAACAAGTCAATTAGTTTGCTAATAAACCTTAGCTATGTAAAACTCCCTCGCTTCTCACATGAAAACAGCTTGGAAGGCTGAGGATTTTGCTAAACAAAAGCAAAACAGATAAATAAATAGACAATGCTAAACCAGGAGCATAAAGGAATGATTGATACTGACACTCTGGTATGTTTCTGTACAATACATTAAAAGTGTAGCTTCAACCCTTAAGCCTTCTTTGCTGGGAGCTTCATCTTTAAACAGAGAAAATCCCCCCAGCCTCTGCAGAGTCAGCTGAGGCTTTGTTCTTGGATGTGGCTGCAAATGCCCACACACACACACAAACACACAAACATTTCCAATGGTGACCTTGTCTTCCTACTTCACTGTTCTCCCAATACAATATGGAGACTGGTTTGCTTAAACAGCTCTGATTGCTTTTCTGTAGAAAAACATAATGGATAATTTATTTTATTTTGTTTTCTGCTTTCATTATTTAACAATGAAGAAGTTCTCTTATTGCAGTGAACAGAACAAAAGCATGTAATGAAACCATAATGTTATTGAAAATAGCAACTTTGTGGCCAAATACAGTATGATAGAAGACTTTAATGAGTACACAGATTTGTTCTTGAAAAGTGATGGAAATGTTAATTATATTCCCCTTCTCTGAATATTTATATATTCAAGCTTACATATTTATTAATGTCACATATTTCTTACATCTTACAACTATAATTTGTGGGAGGACAGAAAATATTGATATTTTGTTTAATTTCTAATGGAGCAAAACCAGGTGTAGGCATTGGGAAAAAACCAAATTAAAACAAAACAAACAAAACAAAACAAATAAAACCACCCCAAAACACAACAACAACAACAAAAGAGCACCAAACTAAAACCACCCCAAAAAACCCACCAAAAAAACCCCCACAGTTTTATTTATAAGAAATTACAAGAAAATATAGAGATGGCTAAGCAGCACTGCTGGTTTTTGAAATGCCTTCCCAGCAAACCATCCAACAATTAGACATATCTGAACTGTAAACAGCTACACCCAAGACTTAACTTAGTGCTCCCTGGACCCCCCTCATCCTTAACTGCTGGCATTTAGTGGTCACAAAGGACCTTCCACTAAGGGTCCAAGTCATACCAGGATACCACCAGCAAGGGAATCTAGTGGTTCTATTCACTGAATTAGATCGAAGACAATGAATTCTTAATTATTCAAAAAGTTCAGTGTTGCTAATACCAGGACCAGATCTAAAATCTATTTCTCAGAGAAAAACAAAAACAAAAGCAAACAAACCACCAAAACCTAACTCTATAACTTTTAGTGTGACACGAGTATTAAACAAGATGAAGAATTGTTTCAGATGTATAGGTTTTCTTACTTCTGATATCCTGTGTATTATGCATATCCCATATATTATACATATTATAGATAAAAGAAATAAAAATATAAACAAGAATTAAATGACACAGTGTTGATGGGCAAACTAGAGTTAATCTCATGCACAAGGAAGGAACAAGGATATTTCTAGCACCTGAGGTTTTTTTACCTCTGTAAAGTGGATATTTATAGAGTGTGGCAAAATTAAATTACAGCATACTACAACATAAAGCACTATGAACTCGACTGTGTGTCAATTTGAAGCATGGAAATTAAAACTAGTGTTAACAGTGGGCAATGATGTCAGAAAATGTAAACAGTAATCCCCTGATTACGGAAGGATATATTTGAAGACAAAATTGGGATAAGATTCTTCTCCATGAAGAAAATATTGCTTGTTTTCCACAATTAGTAGCTCTATGCACTGCAAAATTTAAAGGAATTACATGAGAATGTGTGTGTAGGGGTTTTTTTCAGAGTTTTCCAGAAGAGTTTCACCTTAAATGAAGAAAAACTATAATAATAGAGTTTTAAGTAATCCCACTTGACATTCAGCCTGGTTTCTGTAATGAAACTGATGGCTTTTCTTCTGTCAGTTTTCTAACACTCCATCAGTTGGGGGAATTAGATTTTGGGAATCAGAGGTGGTAGTTAGAAAAGTTTGGATACTGTCCATTTGCAGCAAATTAGGGAAAAAATAGACACAAATTAATGCAGGGAGAAAGGCAGCAAAAGGAATTGAATGAAAGCAAAGAGGGTAGACAGGAATTTCTGTTAGGTCTTACCAATTAAAGATTCTTTGTAAGGCAGAAGGAGACAAGGACAGTGCAGCAGGTCTGAGAAGCAGCAGCAGAGTGTTGGGAGGACGGGTTTGTGGGAATCAGCTGGTAAAATACACTGTACCTCTAAGCCAATACAACGGGAAAAGGAAGTTAAGGAGAGAATTCAAGCATCATTAAATGAGTTTCCCGAATTTCTACACCATATATTTTGAAACAAAACATGCTTAAATTTGCCAAGTAAAATTTTATTCTTACTTGGCAGCTTTGTTTAGAAAACGGTCATAAATCCTAAATATAGCTAAAGTGCTTATTCCATTGAAATTATCTCATTTCTAAAATGGATACATGCTTCCAATCAGTTTTGAAAGATTTTGTATCAGTTTTTTCTTTCCTTATCTTTCAATAAAATCTGAAAGAATTATTTTAGTCTGATCTAGTTTTAGGCTATCTTTTCTTAGACTGTTTAGGAGAAAATGAGCTGCAGTCCTTTTGGGAATTTTTTTCTAAAAGCTATTGACAATTGACCAAGTCACCTTGATTTATTCATGTGAGCTTATTCTGCAAGCAATTGTCCTCATAACAGTGGCATCATTAAGTTAAGTAGTTCTTGCTGTTGCTCTGTCCCAAGACACAGGCATGGTCTTTCATCTCTGCTGCTCTTGTCTCCAATCACAGTATCACTACAGTTTTAGGTTTTCTACTGTGGATCTGTTTCGTTTGGAAGAAAGGGAAATATGCTCCAGCCCTCCTAAAGTCGGCATCTGTTGCACTGCTTTGATGGCTTAGAGGGCTTTTTCCATTTTAGTTCCCTAGAATCACATATTACAATATTTGTTGACTCAAAGAACTCTTGTGAAATGCAGAAGTCAAGTCAGGACTCAGAACATTTAAGGAATGGCACCTTCAGAGCACATTTAGGTTAGCTGTGTGGACATAAAGACATAGTCTGTAAAATAAATGCTGGGTTGTGAATTGTGCCTGCAATTCACAGATATTTACTGACAAGAATCATTGTGATCAATGAGGTAATATTAGACAGCTGCAAATTTCTCTAATGTAATCAGGCCTTTAAATATCTCAGTAGATGATTCAGATTAATTGTATATTCAGAATTAGACTAGCTGAAGTAGATCATATGGAAGGCATTCTGAGGAATACTTCTGCAAGATATATAAAGTTAATATAGAGAACTGTGAAGCAGGAAAAACTGTATGTTTTTCTTTTCTCTAAAATACTATGAAGGGAATCAAAAATTGCATACTTTTCACAGGGAAATGTCTTTTTTTAAAAAATAGATAGTTTTCCCCAAGCCTTAAGGAAGAAATAGGAAGAAATGCAAATGAGCTCCACATGCTCTCCAAAGTATTCAGCAGTAATTTTACAAGCTCCACTATAGACATATCATTCCCAATATATGTGGGCCAGTAGAAATGGTGCACTGTGCATTTCACAGTCCAGAATTCACAGGAAACCAGATAGGCAAAAAAAAAAGTCAACTTTTAGAGACGTGCATCTGGAACTTCAGACCACATCATGGCTAATGGCTTTATTGTGAAACGCTTCCTCTCACTGGGATCATTGTCAGTGAGGCTGTTTGTGTTGCTAAGCATATTGTAAACCCAGCAGCTTGATGCATCTGGCATTATGCTCTTCTCTTTTTGCATGGAGTAGAAAAAGAAAAAAGAAAAAAAAATAAATGAGAGGAGAGGGGAATACTGTAGAGTGTAACTGATGTGTTAGAATGGCTCTTTGGGATATGAATTCTACAGCAATGCATAGAACTTTACTACAATAATTGTGGCTCCAAGAGTGTTACAGGCACGTTGTTGAATGTAAAGACAACACATTTGCTTCCCAGAGAATGTGCAGTTTAACTACAGGCTTGGCACAAGAAGTACTGCAGTTAATAAATGAAAGCAAGGGGTACAATTACGACATTGTGCAATTCTGGCATGTGCCATGAATTCTTTCTATGACCCTAGCACACTTCATCCCAGACTTTGGCTAGGCTATTTATAACTCAGAGAAAGTTCTGGCCTCATCATACTACAGTGACCAGTTACCCATTTAGCTCTCTTGTCTCTTTTCTCCTCAGCCCAGCAACAGTAGGTAGGGTTTGTTTTTTGGAAAACAAAATAGAACTTTAACTCAGGTTTCTAATAAGGCCATAACTCTTGAGTTATTGGCTCCTTTATGAAACCGGTAAAGACTGGTATTGCTTTAGTCAGAACAACTTTTTTGCATTAATTATCCCTTTAAAATCCCCACTGCTGCGTTATTGGATGAAGCTGGTGACAAAGTACCTAGCCACAGAAACTCACTCAGAGCTGAACTCTGTGATACAGCCAAAGAAAGACTGTGAAAGCACTGATGCTGGAGGGCAGGCAAGTCCTCTACTCTTCTTGCCAAGACTGAGGGCTTCTAAGTATTTCTAAAACTTGAAATCTTGACCTTATATTCCTTTGAAAGTGTTAACTGGCATAATTCCTTCCAGTTTGGTGAATAAGTTCCTGTGGGACACCACGCTTGCAATTGCACAGCACAAGTGTTTTTCGTGGTGTGGTTATAACCGTGGCCAAGCCTCTGTACATGGCATGAGGATACTCTAGGGATGCTTGGAGACTTTCAACTTGTGTGTCACTAATACTTTGGTATATTCACAGGTGATTTACCACTTCACAGCCTTGGTCCTCAAATCTCTTACTATTTATTCTGAAAACTATTTGTAACTACATATGTCCACAGGAACTTATTTCTGTAACTCTGAGGAATGTTATGTCTCTTACCAAGGGTCACAGGAGTCTCCTCAGGAGCACTTCAGAAATGTTATATTAAGTGAATATATAAGCTGTTAGCAGCTCTGAGGTGTGGCTCCATGTTTCAATGCAAATCTTCTCTGATGCTCCTACAGGTTAACATTGCTATTGCCTTTTACTAACCAATAAAGTCAGAATTTCTCACATTGGTTCCTCTAGATGTTTTTATCTGGCTTTGGATGAGATGTGTCCTGTGCAACTCCTCTTGCTGCAGGAGGGCTGAGCTGTCATGACAAGAAATGCAATGAAGGAGCCACTGGAAGCATTCTGGAGCTTGGTGTAAACGTAGCAGAAATGTATCTACATTCAGAGATGAAAAAATGGGCTCATAATTTACTCTTTTCCACCACTGTAAGTCTATTGTGAGCAGTGACATATTTGCGCAGGGGACTTGCTCATTTTGTTGACATTTCTGTCCTTTAACAACTTCTTCTAAGACTAATTCCTAGACTCATTCCTTTAACAGCAATTACGCAGATGTCCTACTTCTGTTGTTTTCCTACTATATATTCTTTTCTTCAGACCACAAGACCTTTTCTATTTGTTTTATTTTTATTTTCTCTAGTAAAAAGAAAAGTAAGGAAAAGTATATAAAATATAAAAATGTTTGGCTTTTAGGTCAGAGCACCACAGGACTAGAAAACAACATCTTTCCCTGTGATTAGCGACACTTCCTAGCCCTTTTGCATCTGGGAAGCACAGTCTGTGCTTCCAAACTGTATATACATTTCCTTGCATTTGAATATGTTCATGTTCACATGTGTGTTCATATGTACTAAATATGGAATACAGCTTAATCATTTCCAATTTCTGGGAATTTTGGCTGCACTTCCATTTTTAAGTATCTGGAACTGTTCTTACTTTATATTAACTTAATGGGTTTGCCTGTTTTTAATGAGCATGTTTAGTGCACTGAGACATTATGGTCACTCAATAGAATGTAAGTTACTTTTGCACACATTATGTTGCAGGCCAGATTCTGACTGATTAATACGTTGCAGGTGTCAGCCAAAATACAAAAGGATAAGGAGAAGAGTAAGGGGGTGAAGTTATTCCTTCTCGCTGACTGACTGCTCTTGTTGGGGGTTGCAGAAGCCACTCTGAGACTGGATTGGAAAGACATCTCACTCAGAAACAAGACCCTAGAAACAATACTTCTGTCATCCTTTCCATCTGCACAAATTATTCCCACTCATGGCAGAACATAGAAAAAACACCACCAGGCAAAGGGGCCCTTTTATGAGGTTCTTGCCAGCCAAAGTACGTATGCCCATTAAAGTTAGGTTTGCACCTGTTTTTTGGGAGTCAGATGAAATATTTCTTGTATTTTGTTGCCCCTCTGTACAAAACCCCCTCAATCTGTGCAGGCCTGCATAGTAGCTAAGATAAACGTTGTGTATTTTCATTGTTTGATTAAATCTTGTCTGAACTATCAGTTGTATAACGAGAAGAGCTAGCTTGCTCTGAGGTGCTAGCTGTCAATGGTTATTGTTAATCATAATATAACAAATACCAGATACAGCTATTTGGCAATTGAGAACTAGCATTTTTCTTATTTAAGGTGATAGGAATGAAGGAAACATAAATCATAACTTACTCATTTTCCCATATCTGAAGGTGCATTAATATTTAACATTTGTCTACATTTCAAGACAACCAATTCATGGTTATTACCAGAAAATTGTACACTTTGAATTGTTACTCAAGTTAGCATTAGAGACTTTATTGACTGTTTCTCTTTCTTGGGATAATTCCACTAAAGACAGCACTGTTGGATCTTTGAAGAAAGAGCCAGTTCAGCCTCAGTAAGGTGAATTGCTATAAACATATAGATGATCATACATTATTTGTAATGGTTTTATGCTAATTTGCACTTCTGACACATCTTTATGCTACTTTCAAATTTATGTGTATCTATAAGTAGAACAAATTTTAGTTCTTTTCATAAATTCTGTTTACAGAAAGCCTTCAGAAATATTTTATTGAACCAAGTCCTGATAATGTAAATCATGTCAAGTACCTAGAGAAACCAGATGATAACCATTAAATAAAATTGAAGACAAGCTCAGACCTTGAAAACTTAATTTCATTGGGATCCCAAACATCCTGAAAATTAAGTACCCAGGCTGAACTAAGTGTATAGGCTCCCACTCGCAAGGGGCTTCATCATGGTTTTAAATCACAGCATGGTGCTGTAGGCTAGACAGAGCTGCACTTCCCAGCTGGAGATATTTTGACTGACTCACAGGGTTTTCTGAACAGACCTAATGACTCTTTGTAGGATGTAATATAACCACATGCTTGCATGCTAGTAAGGACAGTGTAAAGGAGAGTGACCTCTTTCTGTTCTCTTTGGGGATCTGAAAAATCTATTTCATGTGTATCTCATATGGCACAAAAAAAACTTTCCTGAATTAGTGGTGGAAATTAATATTTTCTACTGTAGTTTTGGTGGGTTTGCTTTGTTTTGTTTTTAGAACTAAACTTACCTCATGCTCTTTAAAAGCAAGCAGCATTTTTCTGTATAGATTAAAACTAGATATAAAACAGCCACTGAAAAACAGGCATCACCTAATTGGAGGCAATTGAACTAAGAATGTTCATGCATATGTGAACAAAGAGGAAACCTGGTATCTGAGATGTCTCTCAACTCCTAGTGATAACCTCAAATGATTAAATGTCCTTCTCTTCCCCAGAATATCTCTTGATATAGTTTTGGTTCTTGAATGTTACTGAATTAACACAAAACAAGGATATTACCTGCAGGTTCCCATTAGGTAAGACTTCCCACAAGGAAAGTGGGAAGTGGCCCACCTATCAGGACTGACAAAGCCCCATCACCATGCACATGTTCACTGTGTTGTGTTGAGATGCCTGTCACCAAGAGAAGGCCTTTGACTTGCTGATCTCCAACTACCTTCCTAAAACCTCATTAGCATGATGGATCAGGACTTCAGCACCACCCCTGCCAGAGCTGGGAGGTTTACCTGGCAGATCTCACTGATGACAGCACAGAGAAACCGCAGTCACTGGTTTTGAGGACATTCAGCTGAGCCACCATAGGTGTGGAAAGGAAGATCAGAAGGATGCTACGTTGTTTTCGGTCATGGGTTTGTAATGAAATGATCCTTAAGGTCCTGTCCAACACAGACCATTCTGTGATTTCCCATGCAAAGGGTTTTTTAGAAAAGAACCTGTTTTCCAACATTCTCTGTAAACTAATATACCCATCATGAAATAAGGTCCCAAGAAAGAAACCAGGAAATGGACATAGCAGTCACCACTGACAGCTCAGGTTTGTGGGAAAAGGCACTTCATTATCACAAACCCAAAGGAAAAAAAAAAGTATTTTGCCCAGTATGACATCAGGATGCACATCAAGGCCATTGTTATTGATGTGCCTGTGTATCTCATCAGAGTATAACATATAGCCTGCAGTGTCTTTTTCAACATGATTCAAGGTAAATATGAATTAATAGATCTCTGTGATGCAAACCTAAACTGCTGCCAGCCAATTCTATTTGGTTATTACACTTCAGTGTCTGGTCCACTGAACTCTGGCATCCTTTGGACTTGACAAATTAACACATATATGAAGACATTTGCATATTTATTTTAAACCAGATGTTCTTCAAGCAGTACAGCCAAATTCCCATCATCACTACAATCACATTGTGGGTTTTTAACATAATGGAGCCATTAAAATTCCACCACATGCTTCTTTGTTAGGAAGAAAGGGTTATTAAAGAATTTTCCAGGTGAATTCTAAATGAATCCTAATTAAGGAGAAAGAATCCCTAGGTAATGTTAATTGTCACTATTTCTGTCACTGAAAGATCTGGTTTATACCAAAGACTATTACTTTCTTTTGCAAAAGCTGCCACCTATGTTACAGAAAAGGTGTTTGGAATAAAGTTTTAAAATATATAGTGTAGTTTTTTTACCATAGACTTGTATTTGAGTTTCAGTTTTAATAAGACTTCTGAAATTATAACTTTTACATTGAGATCATAGAGAATTTGGCTTTTTATATAAAAATCGATATTTGGTACCATGTAGCACAATTAATCACTGTTAAATCAATTAATCCAAAGCTCTGGAATGCAAAGAATGAGAGTGACATTGTGTTTTGTTAAAACTGGAAAGTTTCAATCCATAGAGTGATAAAGAAAAAATTTCATATAAGAGAGAGATTTCTTTTCTGAGAAGAGAGCCAAGAGTCAGAGGAACTGGGTGAGGTTGGAGACTGCATTCAAATAGACCTTTCTGATTCAATGTGACATTGTTTTTCTAAACGAAAAATTCCAGACAGTCAGAACGCAGAGGGAATACCGAGGAAAAACATACATTTGGAAGTGCTACTTTGTATTAAAAAATAATGTCTTGGGGCCAGGAACTGCCCTTTGAATTGTGGCACTGAGAAGCGAGCACAGAAGTCAAAAAATGGCACACCTGGTCGTTTAGCATTTCTTAACTGATTAAATCATTCTTTCCCAGCTGACAGTGAGAGCTGCAGGCAGCAAAAGGCATCTCCCAGCGGCTGAGACCCTGAACATCTCATTACACATCTTGTAAGACACCCAGATGCCAGAGCAAGGGATGAGATTTATTGAGGTTATTTAAGTTTCAAATTTGCTTCAGGGCTACACATGGTATGAGGTAGTTCAGCCTGAACAGGCCAGGCAGAGGAAGGAAGGGGAATATATTTAAGTAATCCAAAGCATGGTGGGTGATAGAGTATCCTAATTTCTTATTCTGGCCAAAAGAAACAAAGGAAAAGAGTCAATAAGAGAAGGGAAGAGACAAAGATTGCTCCAAAATAGGGCACAGCTCAGAAATCAGGTCTGCTGATGTGGTAACCACCACAACATTCTCTGAAGTAGGAAGTGGCTAACTGATCACTGTCAAAGGTGTGTCCAAAAGTCAATGGAAAACTGCAACAGATATGATGGAAAGACAGCTCTTGGCAATGGCACAAGAAGCTCTGCACTTGGAGCTTGCACCACCAGGCAAAGGTCAGCTGAGGCACGTAACTGCTGTTGCAAAACTTCGTTGGACATTTCCGAGCAAATGCCTGGCAAATTGTGGACTCAGAGAAGCTGAGTGGATAAAGGTCTACAGCATTTCATTAGGATGTGTTTGTTAAAAAGCTGTGTCTGAAATGTTTGAAAAGTTCGGTATAGACAGGCATGACCTACTGCAGTAAGTATGAGGTTCTGTCTTTAATGAGATCTAAAGTCATGGTAAAGTTGACACTGAACACAGGAACACTGAAAAATGTTAAACTGTCTAAGTCTAAACAAGGCACAACACAGGCGAAAGGGAAGGCTATAGCTAACCAAAATGTTACAAATGTGTCTTTTTTGGAGTCGTTCACACAATTTTACCATTCACACAATCGCATCATCCAAAAGAATAATTCTTTGGAAAAGCACTTTCTTCTCTCACTGAGAAACAATGTTTACATTAACATGATTTTTTTAGAAAACAGGAATGTAAAGATAACTTTTAAGAAAGTTAGAAATGTCTTTTCTAAGAAAGCTAGAAAGATTTTTTCTAAGAAAGTTATCTTTAAACTTTTTACTGGGCTAATGAAAGCCTTTAATAAATTAATTCACTGAACGGTTTTGCTGTATTACTCCCATGCTTTTATGATGGTGAGGAAATTATGCATAAAACTATTAATTCGTGAGTATGTGAGTTCTGAAGATTTCATTTGGCAAAGATGTTCCAGTAAACAGCAGATAATTACCCAAAAGAGTTTGAAAAGTTTCCCAGTTCAGCTTACACTCACTTTATCACTAAAGTGTTGAGGAAAACAATAAATCAGAACAAAGAAATGCCCATTTCTGGTCACTACATTTTACAAGAAAAGAATGCAGAGACTTCCTTCATTATGTTTTCCTTCTTCTGCATCGTTGATTCAGACCAATTTGCAAAAATGTTTTACTAACTTTTCTATGCCCCCCAGTCTTCAGCCCTTGCTTTTTCAAGTATCACTTAAATTTCTTCTTCTAATAGTTCCAAACCAGAAGTGAATCCATCTCTGCAATGGACTAGAAATTGAATGCATTAAAACAGAATGAGTGGGAAGGAGAGGAGCACATTTTTAGAAACTTTTAACAGTCTTCCCAGTTCATGGCATTTTGTTAGGATTGCAAAATTTTTAGTTTAACCTTTTATTTAACCTCAGCCTTCAACAAAGCTAATCATAATATTAAGCTTTTACTAGAGAGGTAGTAGCAATCACTTCACAATGGTTTGAATTTTGTAAGCATTCTGTGTGAGTGCACACATTTATATCCCAAGTGCGAATGTTTGCTGTGAGCAAACACAAGCATTCACGAAAATGGTGAGAATTCAGGTATTTACAACAGATTTTTCTCTTCAGTCTTGCCCCTCTCTTTAGCAATAAAAAATGTAAATTAAAAATTAGGCTGGAATGCTAGAGGGAAAAAAATCAATAGGCAATTTCCTTTAATGGAACTGAACTGGTTATTGAATGTAACAATATGAGTGACTACTTCTACTGAATCAAATGAATCCTTGAAGCCTCTGGAGTCCAAGGAGAGCACAGCTCACCTGAGCTTGCTGTCTGACTGCTGTCCTGAAAGGTGATGCCTGGTAACCATCTCTACATCCAGCCTGGGTCAGCTGTGAACGTGAGACACCAAATCCTCTGGTGCCAGAGCCAGCAGTATGAATCTTTTGGTTTATAGCTCAGCTGTTCGGGAGCTACGTGACAGGCACACACATGGCTCACAGACCTCCTTGCACATGCCTTTTAACACTGTGTTGCTTTTCCCTTAATATTGAATAGATAGAGATTCCTTAACAAAATCCCCATCCTGAAACCAATTTTATTTTATTTCACCCTGGCTAGGCAAAGCCAGTATCTGCAGATGGCAAAGCCCTTTCGTGTCTTAATCAAGCTTCAGTCTCCATTTTTCTTCTTTGACCCCTACTACCACCTGGCCAGTTTATCTATCTTCTGTTTTTCAAAAAGTCTGAAAAAAAAAGGCTTTTCCACTTGAAGCCAAAGCACTGGTAAAAAATTTTATATGTAAAGTAAATGCCCTCATTTAGCACTAGTCTGGAGGGTATTAATGAGGTTTTACTAACATTTATAGTTTCACAAAGACTTTTGTTGTGTGACAGCAGTCACAGTTATAGCTCCCTTAAATTAAAAAATAAAGCAACAGCAAAATGATGTTTGATACATTTAGCAACTGCCCAAATAATTTCACCAAATCGATCTTGGATTTCTGCTCCTCAATATTTTCAAACTTCTTCGAAGTGGCATAAGGAGTCCATGAAGGCCTTGGAGGGAGTGGTCCTGCTCAGAGCTCCCCACCGAAGCACTGCACTACTGGTTCTGGTTTGGAGGACACAATGTATTCTGACATCTCCTTGCTGGGGATGAAGCATTGACTTCTGCATTCGAGGTTCCATATACCTCTTCTATGAGCAGTAACAGGAGCCTTCAGAGCTTCCTGGCTGGTATTGTCATTATCAAGAGGTCCATAACCTTGCTGGAACTTGTGGGATCCACGAAACCAAAACAGTGACCCAGAGGAAGTGACCCAGAGGAAGTAACCCAGAAGACACCAAGACAGGGGTCTGGAGCATCTCTCTGGGCCTGTTCAGTCTAGAGAAGAGAAGCCTGAAAGAGGATCTCATTAGGGCATACAAATATCTCAAAGGCAGGTGCCAAGAGGATGGTGCCAGGCTCTTTCCAGTGGTGCCCAGAGACAGGATGAGGAACAATGGTCATAAACTAAAATGCAAGAAGTTCCAGCTAAACACCAGGAAGGACTTCTTTACATTGAGGGTGGCAGAGCACTGGAACAGCTGCCCAGCGAGGGAGTGAAGTCTCCCTCTTTGGAGGCATTCCAAACCCACCTGAACACGTTCTGGTGTCACCTGCTCCAGGTGACCCTGCCTTGGCAGGGTGTCAGACTAGATGATCTGTAGAGATCCGCTCCAGCCCTAACAATTCTGTGGTTCTATGGCAGGCAGGATTGCCACATGCTTCCGCCCTCTTCCCTGGGAGTTCATCCAGCAGCAGCTGCATCTGAGCAATGGAATCAGGTCACCTGTGAAACAGCACAAGCACAAAGTGGAGAGGCTGAGGCAACATGGACCACATCTGCTGCTCTTGCACATTGGTAATTTGGTAGTTTATAGTAATTTGGTAATTTGCACCAGCTGAATGTGAGGCCTTTTTGTAAGCTGACTTATCCCTGCATTTTCACATTAGGGGTTGTAGTGAAACCATTTGAATAATCTGAGTCCCGTGATTTAGTGCATCAGTTGGTGAATGCCAAGTATGCTTACAGGCAGGCACAGCACATGTGGGATGCATACAGGAATTTTTAAGGATAAAAAGTGAAGCTGTTCTCCCCAACAGTGAAAAACATCCTTCTTAACGTTACAAATAAAATGCATCCTTAAAACAAAAACTGTGACTATGCAAGAAGAGGAGAGCACGGTGCTGTCAGAGATGTCAGCCCTTTTTAACTATAGGATACTTCAGAAATTATTTCACAACCTTTTACTCTCTGGAACACAAGTTGACTCCAGAGCTCAATCTGCAAAGAGCAATTGCTGTAGCTGAAAGTATTTGTTTCAAAGCACTGTGGAAGTAAATGAAAGTGTCATTTTGTGCTAATGTGATAGGCAGCTACTCTGCCTTGTCAGAACAAGCAAAGTCCTGTAAGCTTTATCCCATTGCCACAGGCACTTGGGCACCTCTCTGGAAATCAATCACAGATTGGCCTGAAGAAGAGCAGAGCTGAAACAATGGCACCAGAGTAGAGGACCCCTAATGAAATCCATTTGCTAGTCCACACCTAGGCTGTCTAGACAGCACCTCCTGTGCTTTGATCACTGATAAACCATTCTAAATGTTACCAGGGCCACTTTTTTGTTTCTGTTTACAGGCAATCAATAGGCCTCTGGCCATTGCCTCTATTTCAAAGCAGTGCTTTTCATCTGACTGCAATCAAATAAAAAAGAACAAAGAGATGGGCATTTTGGATACGAGATACTTATTTTCCTGTGATTTATACAATTTCAAATGAAGAGTGAAAACAAAAAAACAATTGTGAGTGTACATGTGATAAATGTTTCTAATTAGG
Organism: Coloeus monedula; assembly: GCF_965178545.1. Lineage (NCBI taxonomy): Eukaryota > Metazoa > Chordata > Aves > Passeriformes > Corvidae > Coloeus > Coloeus monedula. The sequence continues at coordinate 65,107,956 of NC_138785.1, forward strand.
CATGCTCTCTTAATCAATTTGAAAGCTGTATTCCCTCCCAAACCAAAAAGCAAAAATTTAGTGTAAGCTTTTGTTTGTGTGCGTGTGTATGTGTTCATGCAGCACAACACTCACCTGTAGATTTTAGAGCCTTTTTTATTTGCACTGGAGCTACATTTCATGGTGCTATTTTGTGCTGTTTGCTAGTACAGCCATGAACCGCACTCTGAAAACTCCACATGGAATATCCAGGTATTTTTCCAAGAGGCTGTTTTATGATTTAACCACAGTACAATTCAAACCACAGAAACTGAAAAATCTACCCCAAAACACTGTGTCCTACACTTGTCCATAAATAATTCAGACTTTTTAGTCATACATACTGATCTATACATTTTCAAAGATTTTTCTAAATATTTTTTTGCGTGTGGATTTAAACATGTTTTACCCAAATTCAAGTCCAGAAGTACCATGTGGTTGCCTTTAGCTGGATGTCAGTGCTTGAACTTTAAGCCCCTCTCATCTTTTATCTTCAGCAACTTGAAGTAGCCTGCTTAAATTCAGCCTTTGAAACCCTCCAAGCCCCTCCCTGTGTATGTCAGGGCAGTTCAGCATCTTAAGCCTCAATCACATATATTCTTCAAAAAACCCCAAAAGATCGTAAAACCAAGAAGAGATTCAATCTCATCTCTGAATTTGGCTCAACCAGTATATAATTTTAAAACTTTTTATTTCTTTTGTAATAATCCAAAGGCATTTTGGATGCAGTTTAACAAAACTAAAAAAAAAAAAAAAATACATCAGTCTTGTAAGGCTAGGCATTTTTACTTCTTTATACTTGAAAATATTTCTGTTTCAAAGCTCAGGTTCGAGATCAACTCTTTCTGGCTCATCTGTCTCCTAAATCATGGATTTCTTTGCTATTTCCTCTGCTCTTTCTGACGAGTTAATGAAGAACTTAATTAGGTGCCCTCAAAACTGCTGACCTCATGGGAAAGGGAACAGATATACCCTTTCAACAACATACTATGCTTAGACTGCTGAAGACTACACACTCTGTGGTCCTGGTTGACCAAGACTTTGACTTCAGATGCTGTAGGATAAAACATTGTACGTTTACCCTTGCCACAAAGACATGCGCAGTATTTTGCTCCCTTATAAAAATCTCGTGAAGTTAATCGAGATTTATTATCTAGTGGTAGTAGAAGTGATAATATATGGAGGGGGCAGGGGTCCAAAAAAAGTGACATTGCATCAAAAACCCTCTCAAAATATGTTGAAAAAAGGAAAGTAGGGGGGAAAATAAAATCATCATAAACTCGTGTAGCCACACAAGTGATGAAGAACAGAGACACTAAGGCTCTTTCCCAGGGCTGTGTGCATTCCATTCATTTACTGATGCTATTTATCCAGGTCCCTTAGAGGATGCACAAAGTTTTCAGAGTTCAAGTCCCTACATTGTATCACTGATTAAAATAGGAGTGGTACATTATAAAAACACTCCATAAAATTCTTCAGTTTCATTCCTTTGCCAACATTTTCTTTCAGATCGATGTTATTTGAAGTGAAAAATCCCCAGGTCTATGCAAAATAAGGCTGTGGGGCAGCATAGGAAAATCAATTAACATTTAAAGTTTCGCTTCTTCACCTCCACTGTTTCCTATCAAAAGTAGGACATGAGTTTTGTCTGACTGAAACAGGAATGGAGCTGCTCAAAATTATTTTTCTCTTCTAGAGTAATTATGGAAGTTTTAGTGGAGGCCTTTTAAGATGAAACTTAAATAATGCAGGAGAGAAAAGAGACAACAGAATCATTTATAAACACAGTGTGGCTCATACACACTGACTCAATGGTACAGTGGGATGCACTCATGATTCTCTTACCCCTAGCAATATTTTTATTACAGTTTAATTCAAGAACCATTCCCCCTCCTTGAAGTCAAAAGAGTTAACTGGGTATAAATCTCCCAGGAATAAATGGAATTGAAACAGTGCCCCTTGGAAAAAGACCAAAACAGCTTTCCCAGAAAGAAAAAATCCTGAAATCCTATGAGTACCAATAACTTTTGAACAAATTGCAGATCTTAGCCAAAAAGACATTAAAAGCAACAGAACTTTGCCTGAATTCAGCTTGCCTTGAATTAAGTTTTTAATTATCTGTGCCTTCAAATTACATATTTAAACACTATTTTTAACTGGAAAAAGTAAAGAAAAAAGAGCAAGATTTGGAATTTTTGTTCTGTAGTGGTCTTTCTTCTTCTAGCTGCAGTTAGCCACCAGATCTGTCATATGTCATTTTTCAGCTCATTAGGTGGGATTTTGGCGATTTCTGTGTACAGTAAGAGGTATTGAGCAGTTGAAGCTGGGAAGGTCAAATATTAAGCACAATGTCATCATCCCTAATAGCTCCCAAGGAAAAATTCTTGCATAATTGTTTAATGCCGTGAGCTGCCCGTAGTGGGACATACTCATTTTTGCCAATTTCCATTAACTCTTGAGGCTCAAAGCCAGAAGCTGTAGGAGCAAAGGAACAATCTCAGATTGGATCAAGCTGTTGTTTTGCTGATATTCCTGCTGCCCCGTATTAATTAAATGAGACTCCCCAGTAATGAGGAGAAGCCTCAGAGAGTGGTGCAGCATATGGTCCAGTAACACACCAGAACACACTTCCCTTGGCATTCAGAGATGGTAAATACTGTGCAGGGCACTGCTCAATTAGCATTTGCATGCTTTGGCCCCAAATCAGCAAACAGCTTCCATGTGCATTTTGCTCAGGCAAGTCCCCACGAGATCAACAGCATTGCTTGTGGTACGAGGCACGTACATCACTGTGAGCAGCATGGGGGCCTTCTCTGGACAAACATCTGTCATGGCAAACATGGGAGCAAATCCTTCCCTGCTGCAAACCAGCCTGCTCCCAGTGCTGGCTGTGGGATGCTCTGGCACTGTGTGTACCATGCCAACAGCCAAGACAACGAAGGTTTTCAGAAGTATCACAAAGCAGTTTCCCAATTCCAGCTGTTTCTTTTAATATGTTTTTTGTGGTAAAGTAATTTCAAGAAAAATCATCATTTTTTTCTGAGAATGTTTCAATGCTAAAGGCAGAACTGACTTTCAAGACTCACCAGTTTAAAGTAATTAACTGGAGTAACTCAAGTGGAATAGATTGTCCCAGGAAAGCTCTCTGGTGTGCATGTATAGATGCTCCACTCCAGAATAAGTGAGTTGTAGTTCAGATCCCAGTGCATGCAGAAGCCTAAGGGTAATTACTCTGCAATAATTTAGTCTATTTTTTAGCCTTGGCCTTAAACTGCTCTCATTAAATCAGTACCAGAAAAAACACATTTTTCTTTTGCTAGAATATTTAAGTTCAAATAAAGGAAATTTATGGTTTATAAACTAGTTTACTTTGCATTGAAATACCAAGTCATGGTTGAGGGACAGTAATGTTTAGCTGAAGGATAAAAATTACCAGCAAAAGAACAATAATTTCTTAAACCACAGAAAATAGATAGATGACAATGTCCTTTGTCTTGCACTTGCTAAATGAGTGTACACAGATTTTTACATGGGTTCAGCTGATGCACAGTGTCATCATTTGATTGCAAAACTGGTGCCCCAGACTCCACACAGATTTTTGCAATAAATTAAAATTTGCAATTAAAAATTCAGATTTGCGTTGCAACACATCTCTCATTCTATACCAAATACATGCCAATATTACATTTAAAAAATATTTTTCTTACATGCAAATAATATTTATAAACTGTACATATAAATGACAATACACAGTATCAATGTTGAAAAACTCCTGCAGTTTTAGAAAAGAATGTTTTTACACATAGTCAGGAAGTTAAATGTCTCTTTTTTGATCAAAACCTACTTTTTCCCTTGAAAATGATACCATCAATCTAGGCACAGAAACACTTAAGCCTACCAAACCCCCAAAAATTCTGGATTTGAAAACAAAATCCAATCCATCTGTAAGACTGAAGAGGGAATGTCGAAGGTTTTACCTTTCCCAGAAGGATTCTTTCAGTAAAAGAAAACAAAATTCTCTCAAGGTACTAGATCTCAGTTTTCTGCTGTTCTGTGTAGCAATTTATGAGCTTGTATCACTTATCTTCTGGAAACAGAAACACCTGCATTCATAGGCAGGAGCAGGGAGGTATCTTATTACAGCATAACTTCTGTAAACATACTTCTGTCCAATTTCCTGCATCCAAAAGAAATAAAACTATACGAACCCTGGCTGAAATTCTAGCCAATGGGAAATCAACATGCAGTTCACTGTTGATTTCATTGGGGGCCAAGATTTTACTTTGAGATTCTCTCTGTTTTCTAGTTTGTAATAAATAACGTGACATTTTTTGATATTTTTCTATATCACAAATTCACAGAAGTAGATTTTGAGACTGGCGGCCCTGAGTCCAGAGCAGGAGCCATGTACACATCTGAGCAGGGAGTGCAGAAGTTGTCATGACTGAAAAGAAATGTGTGGTTAGAGTTTCTCGTTTCCAAATCAGCCTTTGGGTTGTTAATGTGGTAGCAAGTAGAGCTAACATCAGGGATTTGTCCTCATACATGAGCCAGATAATAAGATCAGAGCTGTGCTGGATGCAGAGGTGTGTATCTGCACACATCCTTCTGTGTACACACACAGTACCATGACATAGCTTTGAGGAAGAACACTGGACTTATAAAATTGACAAATAATTTCTTATTTGCAGCATCTTAGGACTGTAAACACACTAAGTTCTGCCATTACCAGAGGCAGAGAGGACTAAAATGCATGTTAATTTAGCCATTCTCACTCAAGGCAAGTCTGTATCTGAATGAAGAGCAATTTTTTTTTTTGTTACTTTCCTTGAAAAAATGCAACAAATGCTTTCTTTGTTGAGGAAGCCTAATTAAAAGCAGATAAAAATCAGGAAAATATTTCTTGCATTCTTTCAAATAGAACAAAATGTGCCCGCAATTGTGAGCTGAAAAGGAGCTGTCTTTCTGTTTGTTAAAGAGAAACTAAAGATGCATTGTGCAACCTTATCTGTATCTACCCCATGTGTCACATAATCCTGTTAAAAACAGGGATGCTTATTTTATTCAGCTCTTCCCAATAAAACTGCAGCATCTTACACATAAATGAGCTAATACTTTTGCACAGCCCATTTTTATAATTTAGGTAATAGCAGCATACCCCCATAAATAGCTGTGAAGATAGAACAATTTTAGCATGAAAGGAAAATCACATCATCCCAAAGGAGTAAGAATTACAGGAAAAACTTGCCCCGTATGACATTCACCTTCTCAAGAGGCATACTTAGATGATACTGAAGAGAAACAACAAAAAACCCCCGTGATATAAATAATTCACTGGCCATTGCATTTCCAAGGTGTTCTGAAAGTATGAAGTTAAATAGGAAGCTGCATCACTGAATTTATCTCTTCATATCTGTTCCCACAGCTCCATGGCACAAATCATGTAGACAGGCTTAGAAAGAAGTGGTTATAATGCCAAAAATTGCGATCACGGATTCTGAAGGTACTTGTTTTACACTTTTCTACACAATGACTGCAGAGTATGTGATCCAAGAAGACATTGCTCCCAGCTGTAATGCACACAACTCTGCCTTCCACAGCTTTACACGGAAATGTTTAGCGAGAGTAACAGGTTAACAAAGCATTGGCAAATGGCTTCTTTGTTCACACTGTTGCAAAAGTAAGCAGACAGGGAAACTGGGGCAGGGGGCTGGTTTAAATTCTGTAACACATAAAACAATTTCTTGTTAATTAATTCAGTCATTAGTAGCAGCTTCCCTGAGGGTAGTGTAACCTGAACAGGATATCACAATTACAGCACTCCTTCCTTTTTTAAGCTTGCTGCAAATTGACATGAAGAATTTATCAAAAAAGACATCCCTGTTCAGCAAACTCTTAAGTAGCTCTTCCTGACTTCCTTTATACACTGATTCTCATTTATTCTCCTGGTAGGCAAGGTCTGTAAGAGCATCAAAAGTGAGTGCACCTCTTCCTTTTCAATACATATAAGACCTCTATTACCGTAGAACTGGCATGCCTACCTACCAAAACATCAAGTACATATTCTCCCAAATCTTGGATTGAAGAATCTTGATTTAATAGCTAAATTTTCTGAAGCAGTTGGGCACCTAAAAATTGGAAATATTTAAATATTTTTACAATTCTGATTGCATGACTGAGTGATCCAAGAAGGTATCAAGAAAGCAGGGACTGAAGCTGTAGGGCAGGATTTTTTTGCCACCACACTTAAACTTCATGGGTATGTTGTGTGTGTGGGTGGTTGGCACATGGTGGCAAAGGATTGCTTGTGCACAGACACCAGTCACTGTTCCACTCTGTGCTCTGGCCCCAAGCCATGCCACCAACCATTGCTCTGCTCCTAGTCAGGAATAGCTGTAATTTAGGCAATACCGGACTTTATTCTTGAAAAGTAAGAGTTCATTCAAGATAGAAATTGCTGGGAGCTGCCCCTCAAAATATCTGAAATGTTCAGTCCTCTGCTGCAGGTCCCTAGCCCTTCAAAGACCAAAAAGAGGAAGAAAAGCAGTTTTAAATTGCAGAGGTCTACAGAAAAGGAGCTCCATATTCCTAGTGAAGCATCTCTGAATTTCTCTGAAGATCTGATGAAGTGTTCTGCTCTCTCTCACATGATTAATATGAAAACAGAATTCTTTTGAACAGAACATGCCACCTCCGTTACTGAGTGATTGCTGAAAGCTCTAAGTTTTATTTCAGTGTAATGCACTTAATGGTATTTCAGACAGCTTTTGCCCTCTCTGTGTAAAAGAATAAATCACTGCCTTTTAAGATGTGTCTTGGCTCCCACAGGACTCTCTGCACCCAAAGGGCACCACAAATTTCCACTCTGTTGCACCATGAGATTTGCAGTGAAATACTCACAGGAAAAATACTGTTTCAGGAAACAGGTTATTGCACATGCACTAAGTCCAGTTAGGGCCACCATCTTTCCCACAGTGCTAGATTTTGATTTCTTTCCTGCTTCAGCAGTAAAGGAAGGGGTTTGAAGACCTCAGATGGTCTGAGAGTTGAAGTGGGCAAAAGCTTTAGATGGCTCTGTCCTTGAAACAGGATGAGCAAGCCATAAACCATAGGTCAAATTATTTATGGTTGATAACAAATGGTGACATGTACAAGACAAAGGTGTCCAACACAATATTTTAGGGTCACTTTAGAGCAACCTTTATAAATTTTAATGTTCTGGCTCAAAAGAGCGTAAGAAACCTTGTTCGTGTACAGTATTGGCTGGTTATGGAGAATGTGGAAAAGGCTTTTTGCAGCCACATTTTTCAGCTCCTCTTTATTTGTCTCTTGTCCTATGAAGAGTTTTTCTAGTCATTCACACGTCCTGTAAATTTCTAAATGTATATCTTTATTTAAATAACTCTTTCAAATAAAAATTAGGGCCACAGACAGGCAGAACAAACCTTCTCCTAAGAGAAGCAGCAAACTGCCAAGGCTGAAGTTCTTTTGTAGATGGGCAAATCCTTTATGTACATGTACAAGGGTTTTGGATGAACTCTGAAACTTCTCGTGAATGTTCACTGGGTCAGGCATTTAATTTGCAAATGCAGTAAATTCACACAGTGCATGATGCAAAGAACTGGTAGTTCTTAGATAAAATAGAATCTGTGAGCCTGTAACTCATTCCATTAATCAGTGGCACCATTGCCTCCACAAAAGCAGTGACCATTGCACTTACAGATAGCATCTGACCCTCCCTGATGTTGTTGAGGGGTCTTTCTGAAAATATGTGGTCAGGGCTCCAATAAAAAACTTTCTGACCACATTTTATCATGATAATGACCAACACAGCCAGTCTGGATTATAGCTACAAATAACAATTTAACCAAAGAATTTTATTCGATGGAAAAATCAATATAGTTTAAAATGAGTGCATGTCTTAATAGCCACAGGGCAGCCACTAATACTGTCATTAAAGACATTCTTGCCTTTATTAATTTATGTTTTTCCTCTTAAAAACAATCTATGTGAACAATAATCATAAGGGAACACCTCTACATTCATTTGCTTTTCAAATGTGCCTAAATTATTTAGTTTGTCTAATGAATTTGTCTTGTACTAAGATCTTCACTATCAGTCCTTGCCCTGCAGCCTTACCTGGCAGTGCTGTCAGTGGTAATGCTGGCTGAGTGAGTCTTTGGGGACAACATTAATTGGAAAATTTGAGAAGTGAACAATGCATCCAAATTTGAGTGTTAACTAAAACCACACTAAAATGATGGAAAGCTATCTATGCATTTAATCAGAGTTATTTTTAGTGTCTCAAAAGGTGTGCATATTAGAGAATTTTAATGTCTGGTGTTTCTACCCTGATTCAGTCTTTACACACGTAGTTCCTGTGAAAACAGGAGGAAGAAGAACAGCTCAGTCCCCCTGGGATACTCACTCTCTGACCAGAGTGAATGATCCCAAAAGTTCAGAGTGAATCTATTTAGTCCTTTTATAGTTCTCATTAGATATTAATATAGCCAAAATGTCTATCCATTTTCTGGAGTGTAGTGTCAGAGCAGGAGAACAGCTGTAAGGTCTAGAGCTGACCATTCCTGCAGGAACAGGATGTTCCATTTGAAGCATCCCAGTATGTGTATCCAACCATCTTACTCTTTACAACCCTCCCCTGCTTCCATCATGGTCTCAGGAAGACTCTTGGGTAGCACTGCTTTCAAAGCACAAAATCAATGAAGTGATGCTTCACACAGTCAACTGAAGAAATTGAGAATCACACAAGAGATCACCATCAAAAATGGGCTCAGAGAACAGAAATCAGAAACCAAGCTGCCAGTTTAATAGAAATCATAACCCTAAGACATATTAAATAATTCTGCATCTGAAAATCACATTTCTAAAAAAGTAATGGAAAATTATTTCTTTAACAAGGTAATCGGTATTAATGGTCTGATATTTAATAACTGGTGTGAATTTGCCACATCACCAGTGCATCTACTACAGAAAGATGTTCTGGGACAGACACTCAAAGTGATTTAGTGGAGGCATGCCTTGTTCAGGAAAGGTTATATATTTTGTGAGTCCCAGGTGTCCCACAGCAGAACTCTTCTGATTAGTAAAAAGAAGTATTAAATCCAAGAAGAGAACTGCAAATCAGTACCAAAAATATCAGGACACTGCCCACTTAAGAAGGAAATAGTGATCCTCATGCTCAGTGTTCCAGGGGCTCCACTGGGTGTGCTTTCCAGAGTTACCAGGAAACAAACAAGAACAAATGAGTTGCTGCAGAAGTACATTCTGAAGTGAGGTTTTTCCTGCTACCCCATGTCATATTCTTCACAAATTTGTTCTAAAATTTCTTATTTCTGCTTTGGGTTTTTTCCCCAGTAAAAGTCAACACAGGCTTTGGACCATCTTGAAAATTATGATGTTATGTTTTACCTCACTGGCTTTGGTGTAAAGCAGAAGCATGTCCAGGATTTACATGGGAATGAAGGGTTTGGAAAAAGAACGGGAGTCTAAACAATTCCCAAGAAAAATCATTCTGATCACTTCCTACATACTTATCAGGACACATTTACCCAACAAAGGAAGGATTGGTTGTGTTCTTTCCTTATCCACAGCCCTGTTGATTTTTTGAGAGATGATTTATCTGAACAGGAGGCTGGCAAAACCAGAAATACATCAGAGAAACAAACAAAGACCAGGAAATTACTGTACCTCAATAAAATTGTTTGGCATATAATCCTCAGTATTACAGAAACAGACTCTTTTCCCTCCAGAGTTAAAAGCAATTGTCAGTTTGCCAGCACAAGTGTTTATGACATTTTGAATAGGAGTTAGTCGAGTAAAAATTTAAGTGTGGAAAGGACAGTACCTCTCCAAAAGAGGCTCCCTACAAAACCAGCAGAGAATACTGATTATGATAAAAAAACCTATCAAACTCTTTGTACATGCTATACAGTGATAAAAACCAGGATATTCCTAGAAGCAAAAAATAAATTATGCTTTGTACATTCCACAGAGAAATCCAGCACAAGTATGACATTGAATAACTTACACCAATTATATGTTCTCTGATCAAAAGCATTGTGTTTCTATTGGCCTGGGTTTTTGGAAGTTATGAATACAAAGATTTCATGGAAGATCATGGGCATTAAGACACATTTAGTTTATTTGAAAAAACACATAATGTTACCTTATGAACTGTATTTGTATTGATTCCCTGTCTTGGCTGAGGTCTGGAAGAACAGGAAGGACTTTTGGTGGTGATTGTTCATTTTATCAGCTCTAAAGAGCTCTGCTTTATTAGTGGTCAGAGACAGCTTATTCTAAAGAATTCAAAGAAGAGTAGCTCCTCCCTCAGCATTAACTTCCTGCTCAAATTAATTCAGGCCAATTTGCAGTTTCGAAAGGCAACTGCTGAAAGAAGGCTTAGTGGGGTTGGAGTGAGAGAGCCCAGGCTGATACTGGCAGGTGGCCTGAAACAAGATCAGTTGAAATCAAGATCTTAAAAAAACAGTGTTGTAGCTTAAGCAGCTATCACTGTGTAGTTTTTTCTGAGACACTGACAGGACAAGGATGGTATTTCTTAGCTATTTCCTTTGCCACAAACACTTTGGAAACTTGGGAAGTATTACTGTGAACTCCACAGGTCAAGAGACTCTGCTCAAACTCCTAACCAGGTATTTTGAGGATCAGAAAGAAAGCTTGGGTTTGTGCCTTCAACCTGTGCGTGTAACCTTAATGTCATGCTTTCTGTGACTTTTCCTTCCCTACACAATCAAATAGGATTGTTCCATTGTGTGGTGATGGAAAGGGTTGCAGTCCCTCCCAAGTGCATGCAGATTGTCATGGCTTATATGTGTCTCAGCTTACTGGGAAAGATGTTGGAAATATCATCAAAAGTCTGGTTTTGACCATAAAGCTGTTTTCCTCTGTCTCCTGTATCTTTCAGTGGAACAACCCATGGTCCTGAATTTTTAGCATACTTCAGAAGAAGGTCCCTTAACAGAGCTGGAAATTTATATAGTGGTTATTCAGACCCCCTTGTGCATATCTCTACAAAACTCTTCACTGTAGATACAGAAACAAACCACTTGAAGCACATACCTAGGAAGTATAATCCTCCACATGAAATGTTAAATTTCATCATGCTATTGAAAAAAATGCTGTAGATGGCAGATAAGAAACTTGGCCACTTTGACACAACTGTCAATACCCTAAAACTCCTGAGTGAGCAGCATTAGGAAGAAAAGAAATTGTCAGAATGTTGCCTGAAGCAGGAGGTTCTGTTTTGCACCATGGGTGCATGTCTTCTGGAAGAGAAGGAGGCTGTGTACAAGTGTGTAGGCATGGATAAAACATGAGGCATACATTGTGCTGATACCTGTTCACTGGAAGCTGAAAGCCTGCTGATGGCTCCTCAGAGCTGCTAATTTTTTTTCTTTTTACCTCGATGTGCTGATTAAGCACCATTTTGCTAGAAATAATGCAGCTATTTTAAAATAAAGAATTAAAGCAAGCAAAGTTCCCATTGAGGCACAGAAAACTTCTTTTTTGGTCTCAAAAACTCTACCATTAAGTTAATTTTTTTGAATACATTCAGGAATAAAAGAGAGAGAGAGAGAATTTCTCCTATTAGAAAGGCAAGGAAGTACAATACTTATGGGTAGAATTATGAGAGAGAAAAAAGAATAAAATTTTCAAAAGCTCATTATTTATAATTTTTAATTTATGGAAGATGGAGTTTTTCTAAGAAAATTCAATTGTTTTGCACCATGAGAAAGAGAGGTCTTTTAAAAGGCCTTGTTATGCTCCATGATGATTAGAGGGCAGAATTTCTAGTGAATAAAGTATTTTTGTTTTGAAGTTTCCTGCTCTAAATTGTATTGAAAACTTTAAAGAATATTCCTGGATTGCTGGGTGAGCTCAAAGAGGCTGCAAGCCACAGAGCCGGCTGGTCAGTGAGTTTCTCAAGCATTGGCCAGGGGTTAAAGAGGTGCTGCCATTTCCTGTGATCTTTGAGACCAGCCTGTCAGACTACACACTTCTCGTGTTTGGGGGAAATGGGTAACTAACCAAGGTAATGAACAAAAAAACCCAGCAGCTACAAAAAATCTTCTCCAGAGAACTCAAGCTCCTGGCCTGGATTTTTTTTTTTGTTCCCACATGGCCTTGGAGGCTGGGGAACCAAAGTACAAGAGCAGGATCTCAAGCAGATTCCCACCACAAAATAGCCTGTTTTCCATCAAAAGACTTAGAAGAATTGACCCATGCACCCAGAATGTTTCAATTTCCAATGAACGACTGTGATACCCCAGACATATCATGCGCACTTTCAGGTACCCCAAACTCCCAAAACAAGGTGCTGGTGCCAAGCCCTGGGCTGCTGCCAGGGAATGCTGTGACAACAAAGCCAGACATCATGTCCAGAACCCAACCACTTTACTTGATTCCCACCTACTGCTTAGTCTTGAGATGTAGACTTTGACTTACCCAACTCACATAAACCTAATATTAATTCTAACTCATATGTTCAAATGTTAGCTGCCAGTGAGATTGGAACAACCTATTTCTGACATCATTAGTTAAAAAGTGGCCCTAAATGCCTTGACAAGTCCCATCCTGCTAATTGCCACATGACCAGAAATTGAACCCAGATCTCCTAAGGCAGAAATACCCTACTTTTCTAAAGTTGCAGGTTTTGGCATAATGTCTTTGTAACTAGCATTTCCTCCATGAATACAATAGTTTTAATTGTATCTCAAACCCCAATCCCCAAAAAAGAAAATTTAAAATGTAGAGGCTGTTATAAATATGCTTGCCAAACTCAAGTTATGAAGCTATCCACTGGTCTACAGACAAGGGAAATATCTTCTTGAAGTGGCTCTGTTTTCAAAATTCTTTGAAAAAATACTGCTGAGTGAATAAATTATACTACTGAAAGTATGTGACAAATACTACCTCTTTTACTGTTTAGACAATCTTGTTGAACATGTAGGAGTTTTTTTCCATTGGTCCTGGGACTTAGTTCACATACCTTTTCTTTTCAATTTTTCATTTACCTCGTACCTGAAATTTCATCTGTGTTGTCGAATTGTTGGCAAGAGTAAATTGTTATGTTTCCTGATAGACAACAAAAGTTTTGCTCTTTTTTTGTATGATATCACAGAAGTGAAATTTGTTTCTGTTTTCCATCTTCATTCTTTAACAATTTTAGTCACATTATCATATGAGTTTGGCTTTCATTTTAGCAAACACAGAAAATGAATGCAGTAAATTAAATTAATTTGGAAGTTTATTTACATGCTGTTTTTTCTGCTTGCTTTTTAACCAACTTCTTAAAAAGCAACTTAAATTAGATTACTCTTTAATGAGGGATTTAATTTTACCACCGCTAACTTTTTCCACAGTGACTTAAAGAAAGCTGAGGAAAATGACACAGCCTGGGAACAATTGCCTATTTCAAGCCTGAGCCAGCTTCTTTGCAGCAGTGGGCTAAGGCCCAGAAACCAATGCAAAATTCACCTCCAAGTGAAACATGAACTAGAGTGTAAGTTGTTTTCAGCCTCCTTTTGCCATGATGGTGAAATTTGAAGTATATTCTCAGTGGCTGCTCTTACTAATTTAAAAATTCAAAAGCCTCACTGCATTGTGCATGTCACTTTTTACCACAAGAGTCACATTATAGTTACTATAATTGCTCTCTGGAAGTCAGATATAAGCCAGTGTTTAAAGGAACACATTTTTATGAAACTTTAATAATGGCAGTGTTACAGATTGTTCTACCAAACTAAGTAACTCAGACGGATGTCTTTTTTCTTAAAAGAAGCTGCTGGAATGATGTTTTCTAGCTTCTCTTTAAAGTGAATCAAGTTTTCAGCACAACCCTCTGGAAACTTTCCACAAAGCAAGTGGAACCTTTTCCACGTACAACCCCTAGTATGTGTAAAAGGGTCAGATGCAAGCTGTGTGTCTGGCACCTACCTGAGGCTCACACGAAGGTATTTGGATCTTCAGCTGGTGGGAATGAGCAGTAATATGTAATGCTGGGAGTTTCTCTCACTGTTGCTGATTGAGAGATTTAACCAGTTAACTGAAGGATAATTGCAAGACTGTTTTGAAAGGTCTCTTAGGAACCCAATCCAGAATGATGGGAATATGTGAATATTTCTTTTTCTTTGCAACTACTCTTCAAGGAAAATGTCCTTCCTTTCTAAATTCAAGTTCAAAGTGGCAGGAAAACTTTGCATGAATGCATATATTCCCTGTGGAAGTGGGGCTGTTTTGGCATGAGATGATGGGTAAAACAAGGAATTTTTAAGACCTCCTACAGGGATGCATGAGGCTGTTGGCAACACCAGTGGTTTGTCCTGGAAGTTTCAGGCCCAGTTCAATTCTGTTTCCCAAAGGACACTGGACATTAATGAAAATCACGTATCTTCTCTCACCAGTGAGACATTCCCAACATTTCCTCTCAGTGCAGTTTGCACACATTCATTTGCCTGGCTGACTGCCAGATGAAGATTTTTGGTGTGCATAGGGCCAAGAAGGTTGATCAAAATTACGCTAGTCCCTAAAGACTAGTTTTGATAGGAATCTAAGCCAGTTTGTGGAAAGAAGGCTGCTTGCCTGTATTTATTTAATTCATGTGCAAACTGTCCGCAGCACTGAGCTGTGTCACAGTGGTGTTTTACACAATCACCTCTGCCCAGACAATGACAACTCTGTGCTAGCAATAAACTATTTCATGGAAATAGTGGCAGTATAGTCAACAGAGGATTTTCCCAGTGGTCTAAGTTTTGAAACTAATTATTTTTGACTAATAAAACTGAAAGAGTTCCTATTTTGAAATGTATATATTAACTGTGTGAAGCCTTCTATTGTGTCAAATGGTATGATTTTTAAACATAGGTACATATATAAAATTTACCTAATCCCAAGAGCATTTTTTTTTTCTAGTTCTTAATACCAGGCAACAAGTGAAGCAGGAAAAGTAAAAATTGAAAATAGAATGTGAAATATGAACTAAATATCTTTGGTGCAGAGTCAATTATATTATTAATTACAATCAATTACTATGACACTTTTTTACCCCTCCCTACTCTCTGACTTCTTTACTGCGTTCACAAGATATTTCCCAGAAATATTTCTTTACCTGTAAGTTATAAAGCAAAGCTGCAGAGCTCTAGAGCCAAGCTCTGAGCCTTGCTGAGGCACCCCAACCAGTGCAATCCCTTCCTGCTGCTGAGGAAGGGCAGTGGTGCCAGTGGTGTCTCAGTGTCACACACAACTGGAACAGCAGGAAGGGGCTGAGAAAGAGGTGTCTGACAGAGATGAAATTAAGTGAGGGGTTAAAGAGTACACTTTAATGGGCTTGGCCAGCTAGCTACACAGGCCAAAGGATGTTTGGAACAGTAACAAGAACCTGAGCAGAAAATATAGACTTTTTTTTTTCCTAATAGATATGTAATATAGCTAACAGATATATATAAAAGAGCAGATGCATCTAATAATTTACATATATATAGCTCTGTGCTATATATATATACCTGTGCTATATGTATATAGTTACTTTTTCAGTTGCCCTAGGTGTTTCAAGAATGAGAAAGGAAGAAAAAAGTAGAACTTTGATGAATCAGAAAAGAAAATTAAATTTCTTCTATAACTTTGACACCGAAAAATAACTTCTTTACTCTTTAAATAATATTTCTAAAATTTTAAATGGAAAGAAACTTCTTTCAAAACTCTACTGATATATTAAAATCTGAATAGGCATTGTTCCCATTTGCCACCTTTCTATGGGACATGCAGTGTAAATAGTGAATATAAAGTGCAGAGTAAAAAACTTTCCCCTTTAATCACAATTTGTAGCAGGTTCGGTTTGTAACCAGGCAGAAACACCAATTTAGTGTAGTGGTTTGGTCCAAAATACTCATTACTGTTTACCTTCTGTGAGACAAGAATTAGGAGAAAAGTAAAGCAGGCACCAAACTTGAAAGCATATAAAATTTATTAACAAACCTAAAAGAGGGAAAAAAAAAAAAATCATACCACACCTTCAGAACTCTCCTCCTCCCCCCACCTTTCTCTCTTCTCTCACTGACAATGTAAAAAGACAACCCTTAAGATGTTCAGTCTGTTTACCACTTCTGTAATAGCCTTGTTCAGTTCATTTAGGAAGAGGAGTCTCTCTTGTCCATGCTATGAAAACATTAGCACAACAAGACAGCCGCATGGGTTGGTTCTCTGCTCGCATGTGAGTCCCTTCCCCCCTGAACTTGCAGCTTTTTCCCACAACTGCTTTCGAGGGTCCAATCTCGAGCTACTGGGGTACAATTTTAAGGTTGAGCCATTCAGAAACAAAAGTTCTCTTCACCCATCTCTGGGAGCATCTCTAAGAACAGAGGCCCTTCTCCTTCCCTGGGAGCAAAGGGTCCTCCTCATCTTCATCTCTAGGACTATCTCTGGGAGCATCTCTAGGAACTGAGGTCTTCTCCTTTTCCATTTGGAGCAAAAGTCCTCATCACTTCCATCTCTCCCTGTTCAAACTTCACATCAAATTACAGCTGCTTCAGCATCTGCCTATCTCAGCACAGGTACTTTTGCTCACAAGTACAAGTTGAACACTCCACCCCACCATATCTTCATGAAATTACAATGGGTACTCTGATAGTGTTCCGCGGGTGGAACAGGGCCCATCGGCTCCAGGAGCAGGGCCTGGGATGGGCCCGCTGGCTCCCGTACGAGGCCCGCAGCCACCTGTGCCAGCACTGGAAACAAGACAGAGCTGTGGGGGGGGGGGGGTTTGTCTATTCTTAAGTGTGGATCACAGAGGCAGTCAGAATTTAAGTGGCTTAAAGAATTGTCCATGTTCAAACTGGCCAGCTGATAGGTTCTGTCAGGTCACAGAGGAAACTGTGAGCACCCCTTTGCAAGAACATCACTTCCGAGACTATGCTTGCTAACCCATGACACAATTGTAGCACTGTAAAGATGCGTGTAGACCACTGCTCCTATGCATTACTGTTCGTACTTGGATTCTGTATGACTGTTATAGTTATGCAGAAAATACTTTGGAAATTAAAATGGTTTATTCATTTTATTTGTCATGCCAAGCCAAGCGAGTCTTTAATATTGATAATTAAAAAACAAACAAACAAATTGTCTTGGGGTGACGTTATGATGTGTATCCCATATCGCTGCCTATGCCCAGAAATTTATTATTGGCCTTTCTATGCCTCTGAACTGAGCCTGAGAGGGGGAAGAAAAAACTGAGCAAAACTTTCTCAAAGCAGTTTGAAACTTGTTCAAGGTCACATAAAGATAACAGGTTTTTTTTCCCAGCTGGGGGCAGGGGGGGGCGAGGAAGCACCCGGCTTGCAGCTTTTCCAGTCAGCTTTTTGGCCAGTTTTTCCAGTTTCTTGTTCTCTGGAGAGAGGCTGAGAGTCGAACTTTTCCTTCTCTGGAATTTCGGATTTTCTCCCTTTTCTACTGGACTGCTTGATTGCTGTAACATCAGAGCACATTGGGAGGACTTTCCACCGGGCACAGAGGGCCTGGCCCTGGGCCAAGCCCCAGCTCCGAGGAGACCAAAGGGAGGACTCGAACACTTTCCCAGGTTTTTCCTCTGCAGTGAAAGATTTTACCATCTAACATTATTTTCCTTTCCCGTGTGTTTGTTAAATAAATAGTTTTATCTTCCTCACTTTCCTTCGAGGAAAATTTTTTTTCTTTTTTCCCGAACCTGGTGGGGGGAGGGGTGGTTGTGCCTTCTCTCAGAGGATATATATTTCTAAATTTGGCCAAACCGGAACACAAATAAAGACAAACCAGAAAAACCCAAACAAAAAAGAAACAAACAAAAAAAAGGGAACGGGGGGAGAGAAACAGAAGCCTAATAATGACAGAACTGATCTATTCTGAACTAAGATGTGTACCAGGAGAGCTGTAAGATCATCATCACCTCTCTCTCTCTGGGATCTCTGTGGCCAGGGCTACCCACTGCCTTTTAAGCCAGGGAATGGAAAAAAAAGTAAAAGAAATGAGAAAGGTAAGACCCCCAGGGTATTGGTTTTGAAGCTGCATTTCAATACAAGCGCAAATGTTATTTTCATTAAGGCATCATATATCTAAAAATATATGATTACAATTGGCACTACTGGGGTGTTCTCTAAACAACAGCCTGTAAGAGTGGAATTAGAGTAATACAGTCCCAGCATCTCTGGAGAAGTGTTAGAATGACCACAGTGTTCTAGATGTTCCTGTGTGCAATCAGGATCCAAGCCAACACTGGAAGTGCTCAAGGCCAGGTTGGATGGGGCATTGAGCAACCTGGTCTAGTGGAAAGTGTTCCTGCCCATGGCAGCGGGGTTGGAACAAGATGATCTTTAAGGTCCTTTCCAACCCAAACAACTCTATGATTCTATGACAGGCATTTTTGTGAAGTTCCCTTTAGCAAAAGAAGCAATATTTTATTTTGCAGCAGTGCTTTGATTTGTACATCTTGCATGTAAAGCAGTGGTGAGACCATCAAGCCAGGATGAGTGAGAGGTAGGTTTAGTTTTTTCTTCAGTCTGAATAGATTTCCCAATTGTCTGCCT
The DNA here is from genome assembly GCF_965178545.1 of Coloeus monedula. NCBI lineage: Eukaryota > Metazoa > Chordata > Aves > Passeriformes > Corvidae > Coloeus > Coloeus monedula. Next base: position 65,126,567 of record NC_138785.1, read on the forward strand.
AAATGCTTGGATATTTTAGCTGATTGTTAATTTCCTGATAATTGAGAGACCTGTATTTGACCTGATATAGGATCAGATCTTCAAATACCTTTAAACAGAGCTCACATGGCAAGCAAGACCACATGAATATAAATTTCCTTGATAGACACAGAATCAGGCAAAACAGATTCAGCTGACATGACATTTCTGGATGATGTAAACTCCTAGGTCTAATTTTCCTCACTCTTCCTCTCCATAAGAAAAAATCTGGGCATAAGAGCCCATTTTTCTGTTATGTCTGGTCAAGGCACAGTGCAGTCAGGCTTCTATTTCCAGATGAAGTCCTCAGTGCACATGTGCAATGCAAAGAATAACAATAATACAAAGAAAATGGTATGTTTAAAAAATGAACATGTCTATGTAGAATATGATTTTACTTTGAGCTTGTTTTTCTGTGATCTTGAAATCACAAGATCTTGAAATCACTAGTTCCTCAGGTACTTCTATACTCAGTATGAAATTATGCTATATGTAATGAGATAAATTTTCTTTTATTATATATTGAAAGAGAGCATAAAGATAATGGAAGTCTTTAAAAAAGCAATGCAATCTGACATACTGCCTTAGCTGAACAGAACTTACCATTATCTTTCTTATCCCTATTTTATAGTTTTCACTTCATGTCATTTCTTTATAAAATTACCTCCATTCTGTCTCTGTTGCAGTATGGACATTCAGAGATGTGGACATGACATATAATTAATACAGCCTTTCTTCCCTTTTTCAGATTGTAGACCTAGATTTTGGACAAGTGCATAAATTTTCTATTATAGCATGAGAAGCAATTAATCCCATTAATAAACAATAATTCATATAATTCAGATCATGGGCTGTCACTATGAATTACTTCATTAGCCAGCTTTTTACCCTAGGCTAAAAAGCCAGCTTCATTAATTCTGTAGAAGGCTTATTTTCTTCTCTTGAAAAAACACAGTCGAACCCATTTAAAGGAATACTCCTCTTAATGACAGATACCATCCAAGAAAAAATTATTCTGCAGCAAGTCTTCATACATATTCCACTTATTTAAAAGATAAAACATTTAGATCACATTTATATATGGAATGAATGTCACCAGAAAGATATTTGTTATGAGTAACGATTTTCTTCATTGTGAAGGATCCCAGTTATAGTCTGGACTCGATAATGAGCATATCATGCTCACATGGAGTTGAATATACTTATTATAAATCATTTTAATGATGCATTAACTTTTAATTAGATCTGCACTTCAAAGTAAATATACAGTGTGGTGAATATAACTGGAATGAGAAGGGAAACTTGGGCAAGGTTTGCCCACATTCATTTTATCTCTTCTGAACTGTGACATTAACATGCATTTTACTGAACACCTTCCTTATTATGTTATACCCTGGGAGCTGCAATGAAAAATATCAGGGAGGAATATGGCTTTCAAGTGCTACCAGGATTATGGTTTTCAATGTTTTCCCTGTGTAGGTCTCCAGGCAAGTAAAGTGAGTTCTGCAAATTTTGTAAAATATGACTTGAAGAATTCATTGCCATAAGATTTAAGATATGGCCACTATATCTTCTCTCTAATTCTTAATACTAAACGAAGATATTTATTAGCAGTACAAAGTGAAGAAGAAAATAATCTTAACTTGCTTCACTGAATTAAGAAGTGTGTCTGTGAGTGAAATGCTATTCTCTGTGAGCAAAGATGGTTGGACTGCGAGGACTGTGAGGACTGTAAGAACTATTATCCCCCAACGAAGAAGCTAATGAATAAAATACTACCTTCCACTACAAAGTCAGAAAATGTGACTGCCCTTAAACTGTTTTCTTGTAAGACACAAGTGAAACATTGTCCTTTCGTCTCATTTCTGCATATTCTGGTGTCTGCAAACGAACTATTAAAAACAAAATAAATGACACGTCAATAAGCCAGAATTACTTTTATGATGGAATAATAGTAGAGAACACTGTATAAGTATTTTTTTCACTATTTATAATGAGTTGGATAATGCCCTGCCAGGCATGACACTGAAATTTTTCCATTATATGTCCTTAATACTCTACTCTTTCATTATTCAGTATGTCTGAATATTCTAATCTGCTCTTGAAGGGGAAAAAAAAGTACAACAATATCAGAGCCAGGACAATTATGTCACATTTTTATTAAATTAACTATGGGTTGTAAGTTTACCTTAACAACCACAAACATTTCTAAATAAAACCAAGATTACTCCTTGCTTGACTTTTTCCAGATGAAAGGTTTGTGGATTTTTTTTCAAAGGAAATTATTATTTTCATGCTGCTATATACTAGCGAAGTGGTGAGAAATGCTTCCTTTTATTGAGATGGCAATGGTGTAGCAGCTGTGATACAAACACCACGCTGGATGAGCAGCAAATCTTGCAGTGTAGAATTGTTCCAGTAAACCTTAAGTGATTTGAAAAGACCTGACAGGCGAGAACAGCAAGCCCTGGAGTCATGTAAAATGCAAGAGAAATACCACTTTATGGATGCTTTATGATGGCTTCAGAAACAGAAACAACAAACTAGCTATTAAAATATAATTTAGCAATAGTATTGCTCCCAGTTTGAAAACTATCTATGAGAAATAAATTCTTTTACATTCAAGAACAATCTAAAGTCTTAAGAGATGCTCTTATTTCTTGTAGATGGCTACATTTGGCTGGACTGTATGGAAATAGCATTCAATTATATGCTACATTGGTACCAGTCAGAATAGCTTATAGCTGGGGAGGATCTCTTCCCTCCCTCTCTCCTTGGTGGCATATTTTTGAGTGTATTTTAATAAAAACCTTGGAAACAAACAAGGGAGATTACTCAACATCCACCAGAAAGTGTGAAGAGTGAAGAATGCGAACATACAGTAATAAGCCAAATAATCAATTAATTCAGCAATGCCTGCTAGCTGTACAAGGCAGTTAACCCAGAAGGCTCTGCAAAGCCTGGAGCCACAGAGGAGGAGACGTTTCTGGTGTAGCCATTTTGAAACAGCAATTCTAAATCTCATTCTGCGCTGAGAAGCGAGGAGTGTCTAACAGAAATACTAGGGGAATTTAAGGTAGACTAGGTAGAATTTATATCCTTTCTTGGTCTTCAGCCAGGGTACTAAAGTTGTCACTCTGCTAGCAAAGAGCACCTGGGGATTCTTAATGACCAGACATGGTCATGACCTCTGTTTTGCAAGTAATCTGAAAAACAACACATCCTACAGAACACTGATCCTTACCACTAAGCAGAAACACTGAGGGAGGAAGGACTGACACGAGGAAAGCATTGCTAGCATGCAGCTTAAGGGGGAAAAAATTCTTGTGCCTCAACCTTTCTGCATCACTGCCACAAGGTTCAGTGTTGCAAATTGTCAGTGCCATTGACCCCACTTCTGTGAAGCACTTAAGCGTGTGCTTAACTTGGAATTAATAAAGCGGTCAGGAAATGTCATAGCACTTGGCAAGCCTTCCATTCCTGCCATTTTATTATTCACCTAAGCAGCCACCAATTCAAGTTGAAGCTTTTGTTTTAAGGGGATGCAAAAAAAAAAAGGTTTTGTGGTTGTGCTGTGTGTATTCCTGAAAAACAGCGCTCCCACCCAGTCAGGTCCATTCAGTAGAACAATCCACACATCACCAAGTAGGATATGAATGGATACTGTCCTACCTGTGCTGGTCAGGTAAATGACTGACATTTACCAGAGGCTTAACTCAACAGTTCTGGGCACCTGCAAATCTCTGGACACCTGCATCTGATCCTTGATTGCAGTGTTCCTCTCCCATTTGTTGCACACATTTCCAATGTGAGGCTTTTGTAAGAAACACAGTAGCACCTGGTGTCCAGAGAACAAGGGCCCGAGGAGCCCTTTCTTCCCTTTCTACTTGGACACAAGAAGTTGCTGTGTTGGCCTCTGGAAATCTACTTGGTGATTGTCTGTCCCTGTTGCTTGAAGTCTGCATTTAATGAGTTCTTCTCCTAGGACTGTACTCGGAGAGCAAAATTCAAAGAGCAAATGAGGCAATAGTGTATTTGATTCATAATACCTAACTCAAAAATCACCTGACATTTTTATGGTCTGCTCCAGTTTATATTCTTAGGGGGCTGATCACCTGAAAGTCCCTAGTAATCGAATCACAGGAGTATATTTTCATTCTTGTCTAGAAGACATACATTTTCTGAGTTAGAATAAATGGGTCTGTAGCTATAGCAGCAGCAAGAAGAGCATTTAACTAAAGGATTTTCTTCTCTTCTTCCTGTAGCAGAGCCTAATCTGTTGCCTGTCAAGGCAGGGTGATCACTGACAGCCGTGACGGATGAACTGGGAAAGAAATATTTATGGATATTCATATTGTTTTTATTTCCATCTCTCCATTCATTGCTATCCTTCCTTCATCCATCCCACATAACATGCCTGTTGTCTTTTATACATTAATTCTGAATTCAAATTCTTCCTTCTTCTTTTTTTTCCTAGAATTTTATGGTCTTTGAAGATGACGACCACATCTGTTCTTTAGTTATCAAATATGTTTCTTATTTTAATGATTTCCTTTGTCTTTCTAAGTATCACCTTCAGCAGATCTAAAGTTTGGTTGCACTGATACTTTTCTCATCTCCCATTTACTCTATCCTGGAGAGCATTTTGCTCCTCCTGCTCTCAGGGGCTTTCACCTTTTTCTGTCAGTTGTCATAGCTGCAATTTGGGCAAAGCATTGTGTCTCTAAGCTTATCTGTTTCTGCTACCTTTGTCTTTTTTATTAGCTGAGAAGACAAATGGAATAAAAGTTCACTCTACCGTCACTCTACTGTCTGGATTTTAGTTTGGGATTTCATTTCTTTTTTTAAGCAACTGAGAAGTTGAAGATACTTAGAGACTGGTTTTGTCTTTAATAAAAAAAGATTGAATACACAAGAAATTTCAAGTAGTCTCATACCGCCTCAGGATCTCCTCAGAACAGAGGGGGTCACAGTGCATCTGGTATTTGAAATTTCTCCCTATTTCTTTTCTACTACATCACTGGTTTCTGAACGAAGCAAAACTGTGAGATTTCCTATTATTTCATTTAAGCACTTCTTCTCTCCCCCTTCTCACCCATGGCTACTCTCCTGTGTGATGCCAGGGCAAGTCACAATAGAAGACACCTCTGTTCTGCTTATACTGAGCTGGCTCCTGCCAAGTCAGCCCAGCCTGTGAGAAGGTGCCAGGCCAGGTTCCGCTCTGTGAGGGACCTGCATGCATAACTATCTAACTAGAGCTGAACAACTACTTCCAAGCATTGAAATCCCAAAGCTGCCCCTTTGGATCTCACTTTTCACATATGTATAACTGATCTAATCTAAAGGTCCTTGTGTGCACAGAAAGGGAACACATGACTTTTTTGAGATGCAGATCATACCCTACATTATGCTGGTGTGTGTTTTTATAGCTCTTAAAATAGAAACCACCAAATGCAATCATACAGACCTTGCATTTCCAGGATGTTATATAAACTCATCATGCTGCCTGGGCTGTTCTGCATGCATCTGTCAATTATAAGCAGAAACTAAGAAAATCCGTCAGCTTGTTTCTGAAACTCGAACCTAAATGTGTGCACTGCTCAGAGGACAATTGCTTGTCATCTGTTTTTTAAGGGTTCTTTTAACAGAGATTCAGTCAGCCAACACATTGTTCTGCCATGCAGAAGCTGATCTCCAGAAAAAATATTTGTGCATGTAAAAAAATTAGAATAAAGGGCTATATGTCCCTTCATTACTGTTTCATTTTGTATTCTCTGTAATAGCCCATATTATTATAAATTCATGAGGTAGTCCTGTGAATGTCATTGTTATTTAGCATTAGTTAAGCACTGGTTAATAGACTCTCCCCACATTGCTGTGCCACATGTAATGTAAACAGTCATTGAATATTGAATAGAGACTTACTCTGAGAATTTTTCTGATCTCTCAAAGGCCGGTTAACACTCAAAATGCTGTTAGCACTTTTATCATGCTGGTCAAATTTGACTAGTTCCAACTACTTTATCCTAAAATGAATGACAGTGGGATTTGCTCTTATTTTTTAAGCTAATAAGCATATGTATTGCTATATTTTTTTTCCCCTTCATTATTGCCCAAGTACCACCTTCCAAGACTTCTCCACATCAAACAACAAACTGCCAACCACAAGCCGAAGGAATAGAGTCCTCGTGGGACTGCCAGAATAAGCGTCGGTTGTGTAATGCCACAGTTACGCCACCTTGTAGGAACTCTACTTGTCTCCTTTTGACAACAGTGATCAATCATTTCCCCCAGTTTTCTTTTCTACATCACTGGCACTGGTAAGATATTTTCCAGCAGTTTGTTCCCTGGTCTCTCCCAGCTGCCACTCTCCCCCGGGCAGAAGTGGGAGACAATCAGGAGTGACTGACCGAGGCTCTCAGACAAGCTCTTAATATTCCAAGGTTTCTGCCCAAACACTGAAGTTCAGGAACCTCTGTTTCTGTCCACATAGCAGAAAGACATATTTCTTTTCAAAGAAAGCCAAGATGTTTCATCATCAAGAGGTACAAGCAATTATCAAACCCATGGTTCCATCCAGCATATTACTTGCCAGGAAAATAGCTCACTTGACATTGCTTGTAGACAGTTCTTAGTATAACACAGTGAAAAATTCCTAAGAAAACACATTTGGCATTATTTTAGCCTGTTTCTGCTTAGTTCAGGAAATCCCTCATTCTTTTTCATCATGACTCCATTTAATTTCATTTCTATGTCAGTATTTGGTATATGGAAGTTTTTAGCTAACAGAAAAGTAAAATTACAAAAAGAGAGCACATACATGGCCCTATTGAAATAACACTACTGTCTAAAATTAAAGCTTTTTTTTTCCTGATCATGGCTACATCCATGACTTTGTTACTATTCAGAGTATGTGACTTTTTGAAAAATTCTCCAGCCCAGCTCAGCAGAAGCCAAGGGGCCTGGTTCAACATCGTGGCTGCTGGGTGGGATTTTGGGGCCAGTGATTTCTGGGTAGTCAAGTTTTTATCACTGCAAATCTTTCCAGCTCTCCCAGCTGTGAAAATGCCCTTTGGAGGCATGCCTAAGGTGTGCCAGGTGCCTCCAATACATACCTTTTTTCTGCATTTGAAGGCCATGTTTGAACTGCCGTACACTGTTCTGCTCTGACCCATGAGAGTCAAAAAACCTGAGCAGGTTTTTTTGATACCTTCTTCACCATTCAGCTAAGCATTCTGCTAGGAATTGGTTTTACTGACGCCTAGAGAAGCAGAGAAATTTGCTTTACTTTGGCAGCAGTGGGGCACATCTCTGCTGAACCCTTATGAACCTCACTAAAACACATCTTTGGTGTTCTGTCTTGAGAGTGACCCCAGCAGAGCAGACAATGCAGCAAAGGTATATGACAGTCAAGATGGCATAGAAAAAGTTTCCTTGAGACCTATGTGCTTGGGTTCTGGAGGCTCTCTTTGCTACCACATAAAAGATATTTCGTGTTTCTGTCACCCGTCCTCCCCACAGAGCTCAGCGGGTTCACAGTGCCACGGTGGCAGAAGCTGGCAGTGGAGAGCACAGGCTGAGAGCAAAAGGGAACATGCAAGACAAAACTACACTGTCCTTTACAAAGCAATGGCCCTTTTTTTCTGCTTTCTGATATGAAAACAAATGTCCCCTTTTTTATGTTGAATGTTAATGGCCTACACTGTCTTTACTTCATACGGTATCATTCTCTTACATCTCTGTTGTATTATATGATGTTCTCACTCATTTGTACATCAGTCTATTACTACGTTTTCCTTTCAGGTCCACACCATCTTAAAAAATATTTGACTTACTAATGATCCTTCCTATTCATCAAGGCTTTATATTGTAGGAAGGAAATATGAGTCTTCTGCTCAGTAGTTCTGTTTTTCCTCCATGCCTTCTGCTGACTAGCATAAAAGTAGTTGAATTTTCAATTTTTACAGTCTTTACCTGTGAATGTTTCAAGTGACAGATCTAAAACTCACTGTGTTCTCCTCCGTGCTACTCACAAAAGACCCATTTTTGTACCCATCCATACCTAACCATGTGTCCAGTCATTCCCCAAAATATTTCCCCAGTCTAATCTCATCTAACTGCCACAGAAAAGACATTTCTCCTTGTGGCAGAAAAGTGGATTCTTTTGGTTCCTGGACCCAGGAAGAAGGTCAATTGCTTCAGAGCCTTCAGCCTAAAGAAACATTACTCCTATCTGCACTCAAAAATTATTAAAAAACAAATATATAATTAAAATTTAATAAATAAAATTTTGAATAAGAATATCAATTTTTAATTATTCGACTACTAAGCAACACAATAAAAAGTTAATATGATCATAACGTGTTATTAATGAGCAATTAATTGCTATAATTAGGAGGTAAAGCTGATAAGATGACGAAGTGGTTTAGGGCAAATTATTAGGGCAAATTATTAAGGCAGAGTTTTGATCTTCCAGATACAATGTCCAGTGGGTTTAGAACTGAATATGGACCAAACTGCATTTTCAAAGCTACACAGATATAAATCCACAGGAGACAACTGATTATATACTTCCTTGTAGTTAATATTTGATTATGCACTTTCTGGTAGCTAATGTTTGTGTATTTTTAGAGTGCTGTCTGGTGGTTGAAATGATTGTTAAATAATTTTATCAGAAGATATGTAGTAGCCTTTATGTTATTTCCTCAGTGCAGCTGTGAAGGGATACAAAAGTCAAAATCCTAGAATAATTTAATTTTGACTTCTCATGATTTACTTTTTCAGCTCTTCAGTTTATATTTTTATTTACTGCAAGTAGTTTTTACTAGTTCATTCTGAGAATATGCAAATAGAGAATTTCAGATGAAGGAGCTCGCAGCTTTCTAACATTCAGCAGTGGAAACATGAAGCCAGAAGGAAAGTCTGTGATAATCCTGTCCAGTCCCTTCCACAACACAAACTATGGCATCCCATCTACTGATCCATGCACTGAACCCAGGAACTCCTCGGAAAAGCAATGCCTCATTTTAAAAAAGACATTCGGTTTTGATGTAGAAATCTCTGTTAGTGAGGACTTCACTATGAGCCTGATAAAATTGTGCCAGTGATTATCAAAATGCACCTTCAAAAAGCACAGCTTCATTTCCAATTGAATTCCAGAAGTACAAATCCACTGAGATCCCAGTACAAGAGAGAAGAATCTGAATCCATTCAAATGGTGCCAGCCTCCTTCTCCTCTCCTTCTCACTACATAAGCCTTCACAAACCCATCCACAACATTGCCATCATTTCTGTAGAGACTTTCCTCTCATTTCCCACATTTCCCACTCATGCAACTTTCTGCATCTCCTCTCTGCTCAGCCTTGTCATTAAATTTCAAACAACCTGTAGAGATTCCAAAGACAACTCTCACAACAAGGATTTGTATGCTAATTTTCTTTCGCGGTTGTTGAGAAATAAGGAGCTTATTCAAAAATAGCTACATTTTCACTCCTTTCACCCCTAGAACTTCCCAAATAAAGAAAAAAAATCTTTTTATAAGCCACTTAAGAGGAAAGATGTTTCTTCTCTTACATACATTACCTTTTTTCTTTGCACTAAAACTGGTAAAGAGCTGCTAAAAGTTTTTGGTAGTTTTGGAAACATACCATTCACCTCTTCAGATCCATTTTTTTACTGTGCCTGCCTAACTGCCTGTGTTAGCATTACACTATAACAGGTTATGGACACATTATTTGTTTTATATTCAGGACCATTTAGCACCCTTGAATCCCAGGAATCATCCTCCATCTCTAAGTGTGTAAATAACACAATTTCCTTCACCCAAGGCTTCACAGGGAGTTGAATTCCAATCACAAGCTGAGTGTTCAAGTACCAGAGCTGTGAGTGTGACAACTATTTATATTAACCACAGTTTTAGGTCTCTGAATGTCACAAAATAAAAGCCTCCTTGCAAAAAATTCCAAGAAACTGAATGTCAATCTCAGTTTTCAATCCTTTCATTGAAACCTTTTCCAGAGCACGTTGCCCTTATATTTCTTATTAAGTTAGCCTTTAAATCATTATAAATTCTGGGTTTATAATTACTAAAATAACAGCTTTGTGTTATTGCTTTCATCTGTCCACTGTGGACATAAACATGGTATAATCATAGCCACATTTCTTTTTTTTCCTCCAACACTTCATTTTTATTCATGATCAGTCCCATGTAAAGGGAGAAATTTGTACTCAGTGTGAAAGCATGTGGCCCTTGGAAGAGAAAGAGAAGAGAAAGAAAACAGTGCAATGTGCATCCAATTCAGCTAGAAAAAATTATTCCATTATGATCAAGACTTGATAAAAAAACCCCAACACTTCACATCTTAAGCAATGGTAGTGCAACATCACATAAAACTTGTGGGATGCTTCAGCCTAGTTCCAATTTAAAACCTGTATTAATAGTGCAGCTAGCCCTTTAAAAGCACAATAGTTTCCACAAACCTCCAAATCCTATGTAATTAGGTTTTTCAATCATGACAGTGTTCTTATTATAATGGCAGTTTTGGCAAATAGCAGGTACTCATAGCTCACTGAGGAGCTATACTCTCACTTGAGACCTGCCATCACCAGCCTAATTGCTTCCTAGTGAAACAATAGCATTTTTGTGCAACTATCATCTTTTGTTATTCTGCAGTTGGAACTGAATATTGTGAAATTTAACTTCTCTGCTCTAAGCTACAAAAGAGCTTTTCATGGCATGTTTATAAAATACTGGCATGTGCAGTTCTCTCTTGTGTTTACAAGAGAGAATGAGCATTTATTTATCACAAGAATATGAGCCTGGGCTTCCTTAAGTTGAAACCTTGTGAAAGTTTAAAAATACAACACATAAAGGTTGCTGGAGCCCTTACAGAATAGATGAGAGGACTAATGAAAGAGCCACAGGACCTATTCTTGCATCAGTTACCAGCCAAGAGCTTTTATATCCACAGCTGGTTCCACCAGATCTTCTGTGCTTGCAGGCAGCCATGTCCATGTCCTAAAGAAATCAGGATTCTGTTACTCAGCTATAAGTTTTCGTGTATTATTAGTATTTAGCAATCCCAGGTAAGATTGGCAATTTCAGGGCAGAAGCGTAAATCAGGTCTGAGAATCCCCGTTCTGCACAGAGCAGATGGGGCAGCAGCAGCCCTGCAAGAGGCCACTGGTAGCCACCCCAAGGTGGAGACACTGGTGCTCTGCTCTGTATCCTTAGTCTGGTGACATTTGTCACAAATTCCAAACATGCAACCTGTGATTTACCTGTCATTGTGCAGCAACCCCACAATGGCCATCGCAGTGGTGCAGACTCTATATGAAGCAAATAAAGCCAGTACTCACACTGCTTGGTGCTGGATGGTACATGAACACTTCTGTGGAGCCAAGGCAGTTTCTTTATTTTCCCTTACGTGTTCTTTTTGTCTCTTTCCAAAAGCACCTATTTAGGAAGATTTATTCTAGTGTTTTTAATTCTGAGGAGACTCTTACAAAGTACCTTTGGCTGAATATACAAGTATTTTTGGTTTCTAGGCTGATTGACTTCTATTACTTTAGCAGAAGAGAAAGAAACTCTTCTATAAGTAAAAATGTCCCAAACTGCCTATGCATACTACTATGGAGACAAAATTTTGGTCAGGAGGGATTCTTGAAGTCATGAATCCTTCTGAGTTAGCAAAACTTCACATGGGGATTTCTTAATCTGTCTGAACAGTGCTTTTCCCAAAGATCTTTCTAGTGCTGCAGTAGCCAAGCTTGAGATCAAAAATGCATAAATTACTGTGCTCAGGTCTGCACCTTGCTGAAGGCACCATGAGTGCTCCATGAAATCTGCAGATGGAAGAAGGCTTTTCCAGCACCTGTTGCAATGTGAATCTTGGGTGGCACAGAGCACTCTGGCTGGGTTTGATCCATCTGTTATTTTAACTATTTTTCCCCTGTACTTTTTGTTATCAGCTGACACAAGCATGCTCTATGTAAAGGAACCTAACACTGGGAATTGTTGTGACTCTCTCTGAGCTAAAAGAAAAGACACAAAGATTCATTTACAGTAATTGTTAAATTGCTTATTTCATCTTTCTGAAGGGCATAAAGATTATAATTTCTCCTAAATTTAGTTCTTTGAGGACATAGCCAGCCTCTTCTATTGTCTAAATTGATACGTATTTAGCATATACTAATTCCCAAATGATCCCAAATGATGATTAGAAACAGCTTTGCAAACACATTCTGGTCAAATCCAGGATAATACACCACCACTGACTGTGTCTCACTGGTGTCGAGGGGACACCAGGTCACTCCTTCCTCGCTGGCAGGGGGATGCCCTTCCTCCATGTTCACCAAGGAAATCTTCTGTTTCCCAGGGGAGCTGATAAAAAATGGGGCCTCAGAGCCCTCTAAGGAAGTTTTTCCCATCTCAAGAGGGAGCAGGTTCAGCTGAGAAATTTCTGCCCATAGGAAGGATGAGAAGTTGATCCCAGGAGCTGTCTGAGGGGATTCTCTCTGTCTAAGTGGAGTAGCAATAGAACAAAAGACATGTTCCTGGAGCCAGCTGGGGTCCCGAGCTCCTCTGGTTCCTGCTACATGGGCCCCTGGAGTAGACATGCTCAGTTGATGTGGTCAGCCACTGCACACTGGCCGCCTGTATGTCAGGATCAGGCCAAGTGTGAAGTTCAGGCTGCCCAACAATCCCCCTCTGTATGTCCAGGGTGTTTTTCTAATAAGAACAGACTTCAGGGAAGCCAAGGGCCCTGGCAGGCAGTCCAGCAGAGGTCCATGTGCCAGGGAATGTGGCAGCACTTCAGGATACAGGCGACTTGTAAGTGGAGAGAAAAACTGCATGGGGAGAAGGCAAATAGTGTAAGGACAGGTACCATGGGTACCTCCATCAGGTGACGAGGAGGAAATGGTTCTGGGAAGGGGAACAGAAGCAGTAGGACATCAGCCATGGCTCTTACTCTCCCGAGTATTTTCTTTTCACCAATTACTTGGGGATCCCAAAGGAAACTCCTGAGCCCACTATAGGACAGGAAAGTCTCCCCACCTAAATTTGGATAAACATTATTTAACTCATCTAATTCACTGTAAAGAATTGTCTCTTGTTGCACCAATATCAGAAGAATTAATTATTTGCCAACCATTCCATTTGCAATGATAGGGAGTGAAAAGGAAATAAGTTTGAAATGGATTATGCATTTTAAATTCACAAATGCTGCTCTTCTCTAGCCAGGCCAGATAAACTTTTTTAACTGATACTGCTGGAATGAAACCTGGCCCCTGCATTTTATGGAGTTGTTCATAAGTTATACCTTGCTTGGCTCATTTGGATGAAATGGCCTAGGACTCCAGCTTTGTAACAGCATCATACTCTCTGGATTTAATTTAACTTCAAAAAGTAAATAGCCTGTTTTGTTTTGACGTCAAAATAGTTCTGATGCTAGAGAGCTTGATATCCGAGGGACTCGGCCATCAAAGCCCAGTTGCTGTCAACATGCCTGTTATTAAAGCCAAGTTTTTAAACTACTTTCCAGAAATATATGACAAACTATCCTCCTTCACATACGCATAATTTTTAACATTCACATTGCTGGTACAGAGCCAGAGCTGCTGTGTTAGATGTACTCATTAGGATCCCAAATGGCTCTGTTAAAACTAATGGGAGCTGTTTTGTTCTGCCTGTTGTAGCAACAGAAAGCTGGGGTGCAGTGGCTGCGCTAAGTGTACAGTGAACATACCTTTACCTGGACATATGTTCCAAAGATTGCTCTGGGGACCAATACAAAACAAGAGTATGTGACTGTGGTGCTCTAGCAAGCTGTCCTGTGTTCTTCTGTTACAGCTTCTCTACACTGAGAATAAAAACCTACTCTTCCAGCCAGCAATGTTAATGGCTCAACTGAAGCCATAAAGGAGGACAGATAGGTGTGGAACCACCCCGGTCCTGTGTTGATGACAGTGGCACATTGCACATATCTAAGAAAGGACTCACAACTGCTGAAGTCTCACTCCAAAGCATTGCTCCATGCTGCCTACTCTCTCCCTTCCATGGAGGTGTTTCTCTCACACAACTTCCTTCAGAACTGTCTCCTTCCAGTGAAGCAGGCTGTCATGGAAGTGCTGATAGTTCAGCTGGTTGTACAGCACTGTTTTCAGTGAAAACTCTGATAAAATAGGAATTTTCAGGCCTTGAATGTGATGTGGAGCATCTCCATTGGTTAGATTTGATTAGATTGATTCTAATTTTTATTAGATTGGAAATTGTCTGCAACTGATTTTTAAGTATAAAAAGAGTTTGCTTAAAAAAATGTGATGAAAAGGACAAAACTAATGAAACATATTTTCTTTTATTTTCTTTCTCATTCTGCCCGCAATGGCTGACAATCCAGTTTTACAAAAATGATTTAATTATGGTGATAATTTCTTCTCTTTTTGTTACGTAACCATAAGCAGGAGAAAGTGAGACTTCTTCTTCCTTCTTAGCCATACTTATCTGAGTTCTCCTTTTTAAAGAAGAGTTAGATGTTCCACAGAGATATGGAAACAGGACAGAGCTCAGTGAAGCTGCCCAAACATCTTATGCCCCTAAATGCCCCAAGAGTATCTGGGACACACAACGTGCCAGCAGATGGGATGCAGACCTACAGGGTCCTGGTCTCTGTTGGACTGGCAGCTGGAGGGGATGAAAAATACCTGAAGGCACTTCATCAGTAGCAGATGCCTTTGCTTTAGCAACTGAAGGAAGCCCCAGAGCCCTGTGATCAGCCTCTGCATTGTGCTGTTTGCCTCACCTTTCACCATCACTACAGCTGAGCTTATAAAATTTTGGCTTTAATATAGTTCCAGAAATCTGAATTTGCTCCTGGCCAATGGTTCAGTGCATAGCAAAGAGCAAATGTAAATATTTTTAATATGTTGATATATCTTTTCTTTAAAGAGGAAACAGAAAATGACATGCCAGCTATTTTACTGGGTCATTGCAAAATCCATATCTCCCCCATGCAGCAATCGTTAATGCAATGGGAGCCATAAGGTAACATTCAGTTCAAGATCTTTAACATGATATCATATGCTGTGAGATTTACTTTGTCAGGGAGGAGGAGACTTGACAAACCCAATGAGCTGAAAACACAAGCAGGGCAGAGAGAGGGAAACTGAGATGAGTAAAACAAAACCTTTCTTTTCAAGCACCTTTACCTCCTGGAGCATAAAGGTAGACATGTAAATAAAGGAGGTGTGTGAATTGTCCCAAAGAGCCCATTTAAGTGTTTTTTGTCTTGATCATCAGAGGAATGAGGAAGCAGTGGGACTTGGGTCAGGATCAAGAGTGTGTTTTAAGTGCTTTTTGCCCCTCAGGAATCATTCTGGGAAAGGCAGATGAGAGAGGAGAAAAACTAGACTGAGCCTCGACAGGGCATTTGTAAGTGCTCCTTTTTCCTTTTGCTTTTAAATTTCATATTTAACTTGTTTCATATGGAGGGAGAAGAGACTGAGGTTGTGGAATTCACAGAAAAGCACTCATGGAGAGCTCTTTGACATTTCTGTCTTTTTCCTTGTCATTGCAAGAGATGGTGTAAGACTGAACAAGGAATTGGTGTGAGACTGAAAGAAAAAGCCCAGACTTATGAAAACACTCTATGTGTAGTCCCTGAGCAGATTCCAGGCCAAACCCTGATATCATTACAAAATGAACTATATTTTTCCACACCAGCTACTCCCAGGAATTTAAATAGGGATGAACTGTTTCCCTAAGAATAACAAAATCAAGCTACCTGGCAAGTTCACAACATTTATATGTGTCTGTAGACCCTCTCTGCATCGGTCATCTTGGCAAAGGCATAGAAATGCCACATATTGAAAGGCACTTTGAGAGAAGAGACATTTGAGAACTTAGATTTGAAAACTCTAGACAATATTTAGACTTCTATTACTGTTGCTTGAATGGAAACTCAGGTAAGTAATGGTAATTTTCAAAAGCCCCAGAAAAAAAAAATTAAGTTCACAGAAAAAAAATTTTATTACTTTTTAAATAAGATGGAATTTTATCCTTAGGGAGGTATGTCACAAATGTCCTATTCCTCTGATAAAACCAAACTTTCCTTTGTGATCTTTCTGCAGACCTCCCCAAGCTAAAACACAGAACAAGAGACACACAAAAGACAAAAGAAAAAAACTTCTCATGAACTTCTTATTCTGAAGCATACTTTCAAACAAAGAGGTCATATTCTTTGGTACCAAGGGTGATATAAAGTTCATAGTTATCACCACCACAAATTATCCCTTAAATCAAATTGAAAACTCTCATTTTCATCTGAGTAGCTGTTCCCTCCTTCAGTTTCAACAAGCCCTCTTTTCCCAGTGATAGTAAATAGACTAATGAAAATGTGATCTTTCCTTAAGTAACTTTTCTTATTTATATCCTTAGACAACTATGGCTAGCACATGTCATCACAAGATGAACCCTGATAGAGATACCACCAAAATCATGTGATCATGTTTGGTTTTGTGACCACTAAATATATACTCGGACAAGACTTACTCTGTCCACTTGGCACTGCTTAACCAGGTCTTAAAGATAGTTTGAGTAAATTTGAAATTTCTTCCCACAGAAGAAAGAGAGTCTTTTTTTGTTATCTGCATGTTCAATGTTTTCAATACTCATAAAATTTTCTTTCTTTTCCAGTGTCAGCAAAAAGTTTTAATTGTTTTCTAAAGCTTTCATTTTTTCAAGGACAAATCTTTAGAAGTACAAAAAATACTGAAAGGCAGGAGAATAGTCCATGTCTGTGTAAAGGGGAACATGAAGGTTGCACAATCTAGCCAAAGTACTCCAAGCGTAATAAAGATAAATAAAATTCAAAATAAATCACCACATTGTTTTTTTGGGTGGCTTCACCACCCTGATTTTTTTGGAAGGATTCTTTAATGTGTTTGAGTTGTCATTCATTGATAAGGACTGGAAAGCAAAGTGGTGACCTACTCACATGTCTCAAAGTAACCTAAATGGTCCTATAAATTACATCCTTACATACCTGCCCATGGAGCACTGCTAAAGTCCCTCAAAGGTGATCTCCAGTCTGAAAAATATTGATAGAGGAAATTCTCTCTAACAAGAGAATTCTACTTGGTTAAGCTGAAACACCCCTTGAAGCTGCATTAACCCCAGCAGAGGTTTATCTGAAGGCAGAAAGGGGAAGAAATTTCATTTTTCAGTATCCTTAGAAGGAAACAGTTCTGGCTGTCATCATAGGGATGAAATATATGAATGATACTGCATCCCAATGCCTTTCCTGTATAACTGAGAATGAGTGAATAATCTGAATGTTTAGGTTTTTGTCAAAATAAAGCATTTCAATTTAAAGTAAAAGAATTATTTTGTTTACACTGAAAATGTTGACATTTTTGAGTTCTGTTTGTAATCCACATGAAGACAAATGTCAAAATTGCCCAATGCCCTGTGAAATGGAACTTGTGCCCCCTTTGTCCTTGCTTGAAGCAATGAGATATTAAGTGTGAGAGGATGAATTAGTGTTCATGTCCGTTCAGTCCTAGCTATCTACGTTCAAGAACAGTTTCAGTTACTTCCAGTCATGATGACAACTTATGATTAGTTCCAGCTGCAGTGTTGACATCTGTCTACTACAAACTGAAGAGACTGTCAGTTCACCCATTAGCAGCAATTCATCTGGGTTTGAGTTCAGCATGGCAACTTAAACCCAAACGAGTGTTTCAAAACCAGTTACAAAAGCTCATACACTCTATTCTCCTTAAGATGCCAGTGCAGTGAAGGACTGTCCTTGATATTTTGGAATGAAGCTTGGTCTTCAGTTCTTTGCTGAAATGAGGCAATTGCAAAGTTTCTTTCCTCTATTTCTTTTCAAATGGAAAATGTCTGCTCTGAACTCTCATTAGCTTTCCATATTTTTACCCTACTGTTAGCTCTTACAGAATTTGAAAGTAGAAAGGAATACAAACTACTTACCTTGCATTCACTTGGATTTTTCTTGACTTTCGCACCTTTTAAAAATATCTTTGGACTTAGGATATTTTTGGCAAGGCTTCTGAGGACCTGTCTGCCAGAAAAGAAAACAAAAATTACTGATGTGGTGAGAAGCAGATGGATTATAAAATGTACCTGGCACAGAATAGATGTGAAAATGAAGAGCAGAGAATGGATCTCTGGTTGCAGTCTTTCAGGAAAGTGTTCCATTGACCATGAGGATTACCAGAAAAAGGGTCCTCCATTTCTTACATATGCAGTAAATATTAATAGTTTCAGGAAATCAGGGATGACTTCTGCCTGTGGCAGTGTGTATATGGTTTCATACTACTGCACAATGAAGTTTCTGCCCTCTCCTGGTTGGAGAAAATTATTTCCCAGTTCTTCCATGCCTCCTGGTTCTTGTGACATCTCCAAGGCTGAATTCACACCACTGTCACACTCCCCGATCCCTCACATTGCCTTCATGCTGGCTAGCCCCTGGATCAGGGCAGGAGTAAGTCCGCTACACAAAGACACTCAGGAGTAGGGAGGGGAACCCAAATGTCACCAACAGAGTGGATGGACACATCTGGACCAAGCCACACAGTGCAAATGTGAGCTCATGCTCTCATGTGACCTGGGAGAACACTATAGACAGAGATCACTATAAACAGAACCTCTATTTTCTTTCCTATGTGGACTCACCCTTGGAAAAGCACTGAGATAACAGCCCAATGAGCAACTTCCTTCCACAGAAATAAGCACAGCACTATATACCTGACATGATCTAAGGAAAACTCATCAACCTACAAAAAAGGGTAATGCAGCGTTCCTTTTGAAGAACTGTTTCTGTATATCCCTACTGAAATTCATCATTCTCTTGAATTTTTCTAGAAGAAATCATATATTGTTCAATAAGTTTGATAGTATATCTGGCTAAAAATCTGTAAAAACACTCAAGAATGCCTTCTCTTCCTTATTTTCTAGCCAATGCCCTGCTTTGACTCTGTCAACATGCCACACTGTTCTTGTGAGAACTTGCATTTCCAATTCATGCTCGGTTTGTACGTACACAGTTGTGCCACACCCGTGCAACTGGTGCCATACACAGTTTATATGTTTGGTTCCCAGGAGTGGCTTTCATGTGGGCATTGTCATCATCAGAGGTTTTGCTGCAGATTTCAAAGCTGATACTTTTTACAGCCATGCAGCATACAAAAGCCTCCTGTCCTGAGCTCAGAACTCCTGGATGGCCAGGACCGAGGCTGTAAGACTGAAGCCCTAAATGGAGACATTTTGATGGGTGGACACAAGACAGTTTAAGACACTCCTCTGAACCTGAGCTGTCTTAGCGCTGTTGCAAAGTAACCAGAAGGTAGTTACTAAAAATTTTCTTCTTGAGCTGTGCTTGGGAAAGATAGGCTGATCTTAAATGTAGAGATCATAAATCAAATCTAGCTTCACTACTTATGTGGGTATTGTAACAGATGTGTACTGCATACAAATAGAACCTCCTACACCATAAAGGTATCTATTGTAAATGCAATTCTCATATTCTATTTCTGGCATTTAGGATCCTGACTCTGATCTTACATGCACTGGTTTTATACCAGTGTGGTTTCTTTGCATCAATGGACTTAGTCACCGATTTTCGGGTGTGTGGGCACACTTCATTGAAACATGGCACAGAGTAGCAGGAATAATTGAAAAGTTCCTTAGGCATTGAATACAAGTGCCAACAGAGCCACGCTTTCCCTTTGCAAGGTGACCATGGCTATTTTACAGAGAGTCAGAGCCGAGGCAAGAGCATCACTGAGTAAAGGGCAGATGCTGAAACATTAAAGGCAGAAGTATGCAGTTGGTACAAGGGATGAACAGAGATGCTGTGCTGTACAGGAGCGTCAGGAGAGCAGACTACTGACAGGGACACCTCTGTTATTAAGGATAAACCAGTCCTCAGTACTGGGCTGGCCCTCTGGAAGCATACAACCACCCTTTGAGGGTTTCTTCTCCATAAACAAAAGACTGTTCTGGGAAATTACTTCATCACAGAGGGATTTTTGCTTTTCTGTCTTTCCCCCAGTTTTACCTAACACCAGGAACTGTGCAAATACAGTGCCATTGTACTGGCTAGAGGGTATAGGAGAGGAAAAGTCATATCTGCCTCCTCCTACCAGCCCTATTCCACCGTAGCACAATCAATGTCCACAAAGGCAGACCCTGAAAGACAGGAATTATCTTTTACTTCAGACTTACTTTAGCCATTTAAGTCAACCTTTCAGAACAGGGATAATTCTTCTCTTTTTTTTTTCTAAAGCGTAGAAATTCATGACTTGGATGTGAGATGGAGTGAGATGATGAGCTGTTCTTGCTTGATGGGTGTCACCAGAGCATCATGCACTGTGCTAATTTCTCAGCTTGTGAATAGACATATTTATACTGACAGTTGAAAGTGGGCTGCAGATTCCACTTAAAACATGTTTTCTGTGCTGAGTAATGAGGGCTAAACACAAACCAATTCTGGCAGTTAAACTACGCACTTAAACCTTTCATAGTGTTGTCAAACACTATAATCCTTCAAAAATCTGAGTTTGAATAGCCTCAATATTTTATTTAATGAATTTTAAATCCTATAATTACCATAATTAAGACACTCCTTTTGGATCATGTCAGTGTGCTGCTCAAAGAGAGAGAAAGCTGTAGGCAATTTTCACTAAAGATTTTCCTGAATGCAAATTATACATACAGCTCATTTTTAATTCATTATGATGTCATTTGGTCAAGCATTTTTTTAGAATTTGTTTGGAAAGTCTATAACACCATCCAAGGAAAGACTTAGATGGAAAGGGCCTTATTATCTCCAAATGTGGATCTTCCTCTTCTGGCTGTGCACCTAATATGGATGTTTCCACCCTTCATTTGGTGAAACAGGATATCTGGAAAGAACTAAAAGATTTTTTGGTGTTGTGAGACACTTTGAGGACTGAAAATGAATGCTAGACTGAGGTATGCATTGACCACTGAGAAACAAGATGCAACTTATTCTCTAATCCCATCCTCCTTGTCCAAGGGAAAGTCTTCCCTCCAGCATGTCTTTACCCTGTTCCCCTGGGTCAGGCATTCCTAAGGGCTGGTCTTGGTAGTGAAGACAGATGAAAAAAGGCATTCAGTAACTCTGCCTTCTCTGCATCCTCATTTACCAGGGTCACCCCTCCATTAAGTGATGGGCCCACATTATACTTGGCTTTTTCATTTTTTTCTAGATGTATTTGAAAATCTCGTTGTCCTTGACATCCTTGGCCAGATTTAATTCCAAATGGGCCTTGGCTTTCCTTGACTCATTTCTACTTACTCTGACAACATCTCTATATTCATTCCAAGTGGCCTCCCCCTGTTTCCATCTCCTGCATATTTCCTGATTACACTTTGAATAATAACAGAAGTATATTATTTATCCCAAAGGTCTCTTGTCCCCTTTGCCTGATTTCTTGTTCAATGGGATGCATCACTCTTGAGCCTGGAGAAGATGATCACTGAATATCAACCAACACTGTTGGACCTCTCTTCCCTGTAGGGCCTCTTCCCATGGGATTCTTCCGAGAAGATTGCTGAAGAGGCTTGAGTTAGTTCTCCTGGAGTCCATATTACTTGCTACCCTGCTTCCTCCTCATCCAATACCAAACTCCACAATCTCACTGTCACTACAGCCAAGGCTATCTTCAGCCTTCACATCTCAAACAAGGCCTTGCCTGTTTATTAGTAGAGGGCTGAGGTGTACACCATTCCATGTGGGATCCTCCACTATCTATGACTCAGGAAGTTGTTATCAATGCTTTACAGAAACCTCCTGGACTGTTTGTGCTTTGCTACACTGCTTTTCAGAGTAGTTAAAAGAACCATGCCCTGTGACTTTGAGGCTGCTTCCATCTGCCTGTAGAAGGCCTCATCCACTTCCTCCTCCTGATCACACAGCCTGTAGCAAACACCCAGAACAGTGTCACCCCAACTAGTCTGCCCTTTTATCCTGACCCATAAGCTCTTGACACGCTCATCATGTGTCCCAAGAGATATTACAATACATCCCAAGTGCTGTCTCACATAGAGGGCAACTGTGCCACCACACCTTCCTGATCTGTCTCTCCTAAAGTGCAAGAAGCCCTTCATGACAATATTCAAGTCATGTGAGCTATCCCACTGCACCTGTAATTGCAGGGAGACCAAAGGCCTGCCTACAGATCTCTAGATTCTCCTCTTTTTTCCTCATATTGAGTGTTTTGGTGTACAGGCACTTTATGGAAGAATTTGATTATGTCAATATCGCACTAGGGGAGCAAAGGGATGCCCCATGGTCCTACATTATGATTATGCCTTTGGCTGCCTGTGCTTGATCAAGGTATTTCGTCTTAAGCCTCATTTTCCTACTAGAGTGGTCACTGTAGTTCTCCCATTCTGACGCCTTATCACTGTCAAGCCTGGCTATGTCCCCATCCCCCTTCAAACCTAATTTAAAGTTCTTTAATAAGTCCTGGTGACTCCTGAGCTAAGAGCCTTTTTCCCCTTTGAGACAGGAGGATCCCATTTGTTACCAGCAGTTTTGGTGTCATTTAAGCCAACCCATGATCAAAACAACCAAGATTCTGCTGGTAATACCAGTCTCGATGCCAGGTGTTCATCTGCATGATTTTTCTATTTCTTGCTACACCATTTCCTGCAATCTGCAGCACATAAAAGACCACATCTTGTGCTCCACATCCCTTTGACCAGTTGTCCCAATGCCCTGAGGCCTGTTAATTGTCCCTTACTGGTACCTCATTGTTGCTTACCTGGAAAATCAGTAGTGGATAATAACTAGTGAGCCATACCAGGCTGGGAAGTTTCTTGGTGATATATCTCACCTGGGCCTCAGGGAGGCAACACACCTCCTTATGGGTATGGTCTAGTCAGCATATCAGGCACTCCATTCATCTCCAAAGGGAGTCACCAATTACCTTTCACCACGTTTTTATTTAGTTGAGGATGCCATGATGCAGCATAGGTTGCCCTGCCCTAGCCAACTTTTCCATCCCAAAATCCATGTTCTCTTTCCCTCGTCCTCATTTCCTTGGACCTTGGATACCAGCGCCTCATACCTACTGTGTAAGGGAATCTGTGGAGGTAGGGTAGGTTGAGAGGAGATTCTCCTGCCACCCCAAGCAGAACCCCTTTCCACTCCTCTCAATTTCTAAGGTTCCCCTTTTCTGCCTGGTGGTGAGAGTCCCTAATACTTCTTAGCCTTTCTCCTTCATCTCCCAGCTCTGCCACTGGACTGGGTGGATTGTTGACCTGATCACACTGCACAGAGCTGTTCTCCCTGCTGCCATCTGAGAGCTGCACCAGGCTCTGGCACTCCCTGCAGCCTGAGAACTGAAGCCCTGAATGCTTTTGTGGCACCCCCACTGCGTGGCCACATAATTTCTGCTGTGCACAGAGGAAGAAACTTTTCTCCAAGTGGACACCATACCTATACATTCTCAATGAGGGCAATGACCACAAACTGTGGCAGACTTTAAGTTCATAGGAGCAGGTATGACAATATCAACAGGTAGAAAATTAAGGTTACTAATGGCTCCGTGACTATGAGCACTTTTTATTTAGCAATTTAAAAGGTTTCACAGCAAACAAATTAATATCTCTGAGAGAAAATCCTACTTCAGACCTGCAATTTCCAGCCCCGCCAAAGGCATCTCCAAGGACAGCACATGCAGCATGATGCTCATTTGTACTAATAGCTACAACCAGTTATACCCCCCATGTAAATTAACACCAATCAAAGTATAATAGTTATTGGCCAATTTAATTTAAATGGCTACAAACTATGAAACAAGAACTTATACAGGAAGAAAAGATTTTTTTCTTTTCTAGGCATAATGGGAAATAAATTAGTAGTTGAAGGCAGCAGAGTAAAGGTTCTTTAGCAACATGTGATATTGAAACTTTAAACTGGTATTCCTTCATCTGTATTCTGCAGGTGAGATGGGTTGTGATTTCAACCAGCTGGTGGTTTCTTAATTAAGCATAACATTATTTAATACTTCTTCTCTGCAGTGCAGATTTTCAGTGAAGCCTGGATGAGTAAGTGGTCAAATATCACAAGAGTCTTCAGGACTTCAGTGCCCATTTAAGTCCTAAAGCATAGTTAAAGCTTTGTGCCCTAAATATATATTCTCAGCCCCTAACTGTTGAACTGCATGTTTTTTATTTTGAATTAAATTGGTAAACAACATCGAAATGAAAAATGCTAAGTGAGTACTTCTGTTGATAAATATGCTTTTTATCAAAGGATAGCATTAAGAACAAATTTTTCAAAGGCATTCAGGAAGATTAAGATACAGATACCAAGTAAGTAGGATAGAGATAGTTCTTAAGGAAAGGTAGTTGTCTTAGGCCTGTGAAGAAGGGTTTGTTAATGTTCTTTTAGGACTCAAACATTGTGGTCATCTTGAACAATCAGCCTTCAGCAATCTGGAACTTAAACTGAGACATGCAGATCTACATTCTTGAGTTGAGTTTTAAATCTAACTGAAGATTTTGTATTTTCATGTAAGCTAATTTAAAACACAGAATCAAAAAGAGATAAATTTTCATAGAATCCTAGAATGGTGTGGGTTGGAAGGGACCTTAAAGATCACCTAGTTCCAACCCCCTGCCATGGGCAGGGACACCTTCCAATAGAGCAGGTTGCTCAAAGCCCCATCCAAACTGACCTTGAAGACTTCCAGGCTTGCAGTATCCATATCTTCTTCTCTGGACAACCTGTTCCAATGTCTCATGACCCTCATAACCCAATTTCTGTTACCAGTTTGGCTCCTTTTCTACATGAAACCAAATTCAATCAATGAAAAAGACAATCAAGGTTATCATTGATGAAAACCAGCAGTCTTACTGATTTAAGTGAAGTTAAGCTGAGTTTCAACCAAATACACCTCTGTCATGAAAAGGACAAAAGATGCTTTTATTTATCCCAAAGTAGGATCCTAAAAACATTGAACCATTTCATTCACCTTTATTTTCATCTGGGACCTTTTTTTATACTTTTTTATACTTCAGGGATATTTTCCTACAACAGATCCTATTTCTCAGGTGCTGGAGGCAAACCCTGGGGAGTATTATTCCTTACTTAGTGTGTGCCAGACCACATTTGACACAGTCCATTACACTGACACAAGATTTATCCTTCTGATAAAAGAAGCAAAATCTTCAGCTGGGCAACCTGATAGCTGTTCAGAATGAAAAATATCTGGTTTTTAAAACTCTGCTAGTATTCACAAGCCCAGAGGTTGTGTTTGCGGTGCCTGTGTTAGCAATAAGATATCATTTAAAAGCCCAAAGAAAGGCAAATTATTTTATTAGCTCTATCTCTAGGCCAGTTACAGAGGTACTGATTACTTGACATATCTTCTACAGACAACAGGAACTTCACCCTGTAAATCAGACACTAATATAAGAAGGGTCTGTCTCTCTGCTTAAGAGATTACACAGCTGAAAGGAATTGTTATTGCTATTAGAGAAACTATTTTATCTTAAAGCAATATAACCCAAAAGAATTTGGGTGCAAAGCCTGAAGTGCCCAACTATAAATGAAATAACATTGGCATCAATAACATTATCAATAGTAATGTCAACTAATAGAAGAGTTAGAAAGTTGATGTTAAGAATAAACACTGAAATAGGATTTTTCACAAACATTCCCAAAGTGGTTTCAATTTCACTGAAAATGTAAAATTATATTTTTCTAAATTATCTTCCTAATGTAGTATCTTTTATAATTTAAGTGCAGGTCTACTGTCACATTCAAATAAAACAGCACCATTGCTCTAGGACTCAGAGCAGAGGTCAAAGACAATAAAAAGACACATTTTGGACCATGTGTGACCAACAAACCACTTGATTCACTGCAATTGTTTGCATTTAGCTACCTGATTTGCAATTAGTTACCCAATTATTTGCATTTGATTAAAGAACAGAGCATTTTCAGACACACCACCACTTGATTACTCGGAGCCATGGATTCCATCTTTTTGCCACAGTCATTGTTTTCAATTATCAGTTTACAACATGGCTTGTTTTCCTTTAGTGTTAAAAAGCATTCCTTAGTTCTTTTGATTTCTCTGCTTCTGATCTTGTTACCAAATAAGAAAATCTCTTAGCAAACAGCATCAATTCATGACATTTCTTGTAAATTGCAGACAGATCCCAAATTTTAGTTTTGACAATACCTTGTAAGCCTTTCATTGTAGCACAACCTTTTCAGTTTTAGAATAATTTTTATGTTCATTTTTTTTAAAAAGAATTGTACCCAAATTTTTCAGTATCTTCTTTAAAGTGAGGATCCTGGAGCAAGACGTGGTATTCCAATAGAACTAGTCACATTGCTCACCATTTTTGGATCTTACCTCTTGATTCAGATTAACTTTGCCCTCTAATCTCAATAGTTGTGCTTTTCTAGGACACAATCTCCTGTCCTGTCTTTTGTATTCCAGTTCTGCTGGCTTTATTTGGAGGGTTTTTGTATGAAACATTTTGCCAAGTAATGCAGGGCAAATTACCAGGCTACATTTCTCTGCCCTAATTAATGTATTTTCCATTTTGTCGATCCTTTCATGATCCACAGAACTTTTCAACAATCATTCTATATCTATATCTACCCTGACAAAATGTCAAACCAAGTAAAAGTTTATTCCACCTTTAGAGCCTTGGTCTTCTTGTTTCTCCTTTTCAATTAACATTTTTGTTGTTCACAGATCATTTAGTTCATACTTCATCATTCCTACAGAAAATTGGTCTTTAACCAGACCAGCAAATACCTTTAAAAATTAAAGTATACCCATTTTAACAGGGGTTGATCCCACATATATAAACGTGACAAAACAGTACATTTCTCAGGACTTATTTCCACAAAAGTGTTTACTCATATTGATTACACTTCTTTCCTTTATTCATTCATTGATAGCATTTTACATCAGCATTTTTGCTGTTTTCCCCAAGACTAATGCTGAACTAAACACACCGAAGTGATCAAGATTCCCCACATAATTTGTTTTGGGACAGGGGATATACTTGGGAAGATTGCAAGATGTCTCTACCTTTTCAAAAGCTGCAGTAACTGTTCGGGTTGAGTTATAAAATGAAGCAGCAGTGAGATGTGGAGAGGAAATCTCCTGTGAGGTTTGCACATGAAAATGATTTGTTTTGGTTCTTATTCTCTGTTTATTCCATTTTAACATGCCTAGCTTCTTGATTAACAGCTTTACATGCTGTTTCATTTATGAAAGAGCTCTAGGCAATCACAAAAAAAGGTTATTCTGTGTAGTTCATAATAACACTGTACACCCAACCCTTAGCTAATTCAGCTTTGTGAGGGAAAATCCAAATTAGAACACGGTAGTTATGAGCATTCACTATTGGTTTTGATGCTCTGAGTTTAGCTCCCCAAAATGGCTCCTACCCCTTTGTGGTACACGCCACTGTGGGTGTACAGCTGAGCAGGACTTCATGGGACTTTATGGTATGGATGGTTCATCACTGTCTGTTTAGAGGCTTCATTTGCCTCCTTCTGGTATAGGAGATCCCCTTTATGACCCCCCAAATATGTTCAAATTGTGAAATCCCACCTGTTATAGGCCTTTTGTCCCAACCTTGCCATTATCAGGTTTTTTTAACGTAATAATGAAAACAAGTAATTCTTCCAATATCAGGTACATACGGCAGCCTTGTGGCAGCTCTCAGATAAGGCGAGCATTAAAAACAGCTGATCCCTTCCAAAGGATGCCCGTGCCTTTCTATTGCTCTTGCTCAAAGGGGCTTCCAGGACATACATGATCACTGTTGTGTAACTCCCATGCAATGAGACCTGAAGGATTATTCAAGCAGAGCCAGGCAGTAGGTGACTGACTGTTCATGACTCCATCTCCCTCCTCACTGACCTCACTAACCTCCTGTTGCTCTTCATTGTATTTTTTAGTAATTTTTTCCTTTCTGTCTCTGTAGTTCTTCCTGCCTGACCACTTCAGCACCTATCAACTCTGCCTAAGGCTGTCCTGGCCAGTGAATGTTTGCTTCATTCTGAGGACTTTCTCTATTGTGTTTAATACCTAGCAGAAAGGGGAAGCTGTCCTTTTTAAAAGTAGAATTGAAGCACTGACCAAACACAGCTCTTAGGCACAACCCAAACCATAAGCAAATCAATAGGACTTCTCATTTGTTCACATGATTACAATTAAGCATATCCCTTAATGCTTCCCTGGATGGGAGCCAAAAGACCACAGTAAATTGAGTTGAGATCCCAGAAATTACATTTCTTTTACTGAGGTAAAATCACCCTTTGTATTAGCAGATGACACACTCTCTAGTGCAGAGAAAGATACATAATCAAGCCACTTACAATGGGGAGTCTTTTATTTCCATTTCTGCAAGTATGGTCCTTCGCCCTGCAATTAAATAAAGAAAAGAAAGAGAAATCCAAAAGAAGCAATGCCTTGGCACCTTTGCTGCAAAAAATTCCTTACTGCTGAACATGGTGGCTGAGCTCTCAGGTTACATTACATCAAACAAAAGCTCTCTAAAGAAACAGCTCAGCTGCATGAAGATCTTAACAATTAGAACAGAAAAGGAGAGACAACAGATTCTGAGAAAAAAAAAAGAGAGAGACAAACTGAGCTCTCATAAAAAGCCAAAATAAGAATTAATAAGTAAGGATGTGATGCAGTCCTAAGAAACAGCAATTCTGCTTTCTTCTTTGCTGCAGTATACAAGCACCTTCTAGGAGCATATGAGATAGTGAACTAAGCCTTTTATGAGTGCTTCAGCTGCCTCCTCATTCTGTCCTCAAGGAAAAACATGCACGCTTTAATGTTCAATTTGTTAAACTGTGGAAATATGCTGCCTCATATTTCCAGCAGAAAGAAAGGAGTGACTAGGTGGTGGTGCCTGGTCATCCTGCACAGTGACAGAACTCTGCTAGGGTGCTGCA
The DNA here is from genome assembly GCF_965178545.1 of Coloeus monedula. Classification (NCBI taxonomy): domain Eukaryota; kingdom Metazoa; phylum Chordata; class Aves; order Passeriformes; family Corvidae; genus Coloeus; species Coloeus monedula. The sequence continues at coordinate 65,155,585 of NC_138785.1, forward strand.
GGTCTCAGTCCTGTGTTTTGCCATGATAATGCCAGCCCTTTCCAACCTAAGCCACCTTCATGGAGGTGACACAGCAGCATGGCTGCTGTGTCAGGGATTTCCACCACCGCAGCCTGAGCTAGACGTATAAAATACCTTCTCAGGTGGGACTTGTCTGCTTTAAGCAGAAAAGGAGCACGTTCCCGAGCAGAACTAAGTGGTTCTGTATTTGTATTAGAGAAAATCAGATCAAGAAGGTGGCCTGGGGACAGATCTGAAAGTGATGCAGTATGTAATATTCTTTGATGTCAAGGGCAATGTCAGTTTCGGTCAGTCAAGAGAAGAAGTTCTATGAGGAAAAGCCATAACCTTCAGCCAAACTTTTCCTATTATATAATCTAAAGCTTTATTTAAATTATTTATTTTCCAGGACTGGAGTCTAGACAAAGAACACTGCATTCTACCTTTAAAAGTCTCAGAAACGGCTTCAATCTTCTTACTCCCTCAACAGCTAAGATGTTTTTCTTAGAGATATCTCTCCAAAATGCATACAACTTTTATCTCATAAGCAACATGTTAATGCACTCATCCTCTCATTTAATTCACTGCTTTTCCTCCACTAAGAGATGATTTGCATTTATCTTCGCAAAAATGTTTTACAGATTTTGATTATTTTTTCCTTTAAGCCAGCCTTCCAATTCTCTATGATACTGACATTTCCTTCCTGAAACAGTTTTTCTGTTCTTGCTGTTATCTTCCTTCACTACAACTTGCAATCTTTATCATCTCACAGTTTCTCTCTTCTCATCAGCCTTTTCTCTGTTCCTCACATATCTCTGGTTACCTTATCAAAATATTGACAAAATGCTTTCGAAGAACCTGGCAGATGTTCAGTGCATCCTGACACATTATTCTCCTGGCAGACACCTACACAGTTGAAATCCCTTCTTCCTACCTTCTTCCTACTTGGGATGAATTTGAGAGATATTTTTTCTAAGGAGCCCCATCCTCCTCACCCTCTTTGTTTGGTGTCTTATCATGAATCCTAATAAGAGAGGTCACACCTACTTACCCTCTCTCTCTATCTCTGACTATACAACTGGCCCCAAGTGCATATGTGCATATATGTTGACAGAAAGTAATGTACAAGGCAGTATCTTTTATCCATATTTCCCTGCCAAATATCTCAAGACAAGGTACATCACTTTACATATCATTCCTCAGATACAGATTAGCTTAGCTCATCTGTTATTCTGACACTGCAGGACTTCATGTTCGAATTCCTTGATTTTTTTAATGTTTTTTGTGCTCTTAATCTCATTTTTCAGAAATTGTGAAATAACATGGAGGGAGATGTTGTTCAAGAAAGAATCTATTTCGACATTTTTTTATATGTCATTGGGTAGAAATTATTTGTATTCTAGAATTTTATTTTATATTTCACTTTCATAATAAGTGAAAAATACTTTTCTGTGCATTGTGGAGAAAAGCAGAGAATACATTTATGTGGTTATACACGTATCTAAGAGTGTGGACTGAGCATTTTGCCTGTATACAGTAACACTTGAATGCCTCTATACTTCTCTGGGGCTAGCAAGTAAATCCATGTATATCAGTGTGTTACACACGGAATTGCTGACAGCAGTGTCTGACCAGAGGCATTCAGCAACTCGAGACTCTCACTCACTGCCTTCCCTACTCCCTCCCACAGATGCCAAATGATGGGCCAGACCCTCAGCTGGACTCAGCACATGAGCCTCAGGTCCAGCATTTTAAAGGATGACAGAAACACTTTAAGTCAGATGAGCCCTCTAAACAAAACCTTTTCTTTTCCTTTTTTTCTGGTTTTGGTTTTTTTGGTTTGCTTTGCTTTTCTTTGCTTTTTTGGGTTTTTTTTTTGCTTTCAGCAGCCAATGTCACACATACAAATGCTTTATATGATGGAGTCCTCTGTGGTCCAAATACGAATAGACTCATCTTTGAAAAAATCAGTAAAAATGTTTTTATCCCCATGTCCTATTTTTGTAAATAATTTACATGCAACTTACTATCTTTTGCAGCATAATAACACTAAACTCTTTAAATAAGAGTGCATCTTGGAACCAAACCTGAAAGAATCAAAAACTGATTGAAACTTTAGGTCAGGACTACAGGTGATCACAGCAATCAGTTTCAGAACTGGAGATGAATATAAAATCATCAAAAGAGGAGCCACAATGGAAAAATTTTCTTCTGACCAGAGTACCAAGAGCAGAGTCCTCTTGTCAGTTACCTTAAAGAACGAGGAAAGCCCTTCTATTTAGCAAGTGGAAGAGCATGTCTGAAGAGCAGCAAGCCGGAAGGGCAGAACAGAGAATATGCCCAGACAGAATTTGGGAGAGGAGCCTGGTTAGCTTGTCCCAGAGTCAGAGTGGTTCCTGGACTGTTCCACCTCTTACAACAACCATGGTGACCAGCACCCAGTGCAGCCTGGCTCAAGTGAAATAAACTCTTGGCAAGAAAGGCAGAGCTAGAGGTAAGCAAAGTCTGTCTAATCTGTAACTACAGAGAACTCCATCTGAGCCTGCATCGCCAAGCAGAGCCCTGAGGTGCCCCCACAGTGCCACACTGTTTGCTTGGCCACAGCTTCCAACCCAACCCATTCTCTCTCTTAGATCATTGCCCAGGAAAAAAAAAAAAACAACAGAACTAAGGTTATATGGAGTATCTTCTCCCTGCACAGGTCTTTGTCCCTGTATACAGCTCTGGTATTTCTCTTCCACTCTGCTGTGCTGGATGATCTCTCTTCCCTGCATCAGTCCAGCTGTTGCAGGGCTGAGACCTGCCCAGGTTCTCCCTTCATAAGAGTGCTTGAGGTGGGTTCTCCTGATGTCACCTGGTGCAACCTGGAAATTCTAACATTCAAATGTATTCAGATTCTTCAAATACATTTAGAATCAATTATTAAGGTTAAGTAAGCCGAAGGAAAATTCTTTAGATATGTCTGGACCAAATTTGTAGTGGAGAAACTCAGAGCTTTAGGCACAGCTGGTATCCCTGTACAGTAAATCATTGGAAGGAGAAAATGTGTTTCTTTCTGTGTACAGGTTGATGATGTTAAAGTAAAAATTATCAAGGGTGCTTACATGGTTAGAAGTGCTGTTCAGGTTTTGGTGGAGCTCTGTGGTTTTGAACTGCCTAGCTCAAAAGAATCATTTTTCCATTTGGAGCTCTAAAAACCTAAAAACACAATACAAATGCTTTTATGGTTAGTCTATCATCATTGTAACAATAAAGAGGAGTTTCAGATATATAATACATACAAAAGCACTTGAATATTCCTGTTCCAGTCCCTCTTGTCCTGCCCAAATAAACCTGATGACTGCATTTTAACCTTAAAAGATACATGTACAATATAAAATCCTTCATAAAAAATCATTTAAATTCCAAATCAACACAGAATTGAATAGTTCCAGAAAACAGAGCCAAGCATGTGCTTCATTGATAGATTGGGTTTCTAATGAAGAACAGTTGTTTATATTATCCTATCATAAAATGCCAGTTTCTGTTATTAATAAATAAATATCCCCTGAAAAGCTTCCAAATTGCACTTGGGTAGCAGTTATTTCACAAATGCACCCAACTCATACTTAAGCAAATTTACAAAGACACATTCATGTTTTCACTTGACAGCAAATAATATGTACATACCATGTCAAGATAACTTTCTACAAACATTCTTGTCTACTAGTCAAACCTGCAGGTAAAAACTTTGTTAAGTGGTTGGTCTGGCAACATAATTTGGCACTCTATATCTATTAACTTCTGTTTCTGCTTTTGCACAAACAAGATTTGCCACAGATCACTGGTTCAAACAAGGAGCCTAAATGAAGTATCTCAAATTAAGTTTGAATTGATTTACATCGTGAACCAATGAACCAGCAAATTTTCTTGTGTGCGTTTCCGTGTGCAGAACTAAAATACTTACAGGAGATACTGTCATACTGGCAATTAGGGTCACTGGATAAGGAAGACCAATTTCCTCATTTGTTTTTCCTTCTCATTTTGTAGGAGGAAGAATCACCTTACATCCCTCCCTCTTTACTTTCTGCTAAACTCATGGAGGTTAAAAACATTCAACCTTACAAAACCTCTGAATAAAATTACTATATGTGGAATACAAAATCTATACCAAGGAAAGGACATAAATGTATTAACGTCTAGTTTCAGTATAATAAATGCATGACTATGGTGTTTTTTGGGAAAGGCATGCTTCTGCTTACTTTTTTAATGGAGTAATCAGTCTATTTTCAGTTCTGTCACTGGAAGGAGTTAATTTAGCAGAAAAAATACGTTGAAACATAGAAAGAATTATGTAAACTGGAAATGCTGATGTGATGCTTTGAAGCCTTCTGTGTTATTTTGAGAGTATCTGTACATGCCACAGTCTGAAGATCCCACTAGCATTACATAGAAATGTTTGAATTCTTTGCTTAATAAAGAAAAGCAGAGACAGTCTGTTGTTGAGGGTTTGTGCTGAGGAGAGCACGTACTTGTATGTAAGCACATGTGTGTTTGCATGTGTGTTTCTTTCTTCCGTGGAGATTACGAGCTGTGTAGGAACAGAGTGCTTAATTGAAAAGATAACAAATGATGAAGCAGCTGTTAAGTATGGCACAAAAATTGCTCCGAGCAGTTAAGGCTGATCATCACGATGGAAATAGCTTTTTGACAAGCTTAGCATTCCTGTGACAATAATTAAGAATCAGGTTTCCACCAAAAGGCTTTATAGCCAGAAGGGGTTGTAAATCAATGGGCAACATTTTTATCTTGGAATTAAAATTAATTATTCAGTGTAGAACATGCTTTCTCACACTTAACTGCCTGTAATGCCCCCTTTATTCTCCATCTTAATTCAATTAATATACCATTGTTAAAGGGGTGTTTGTCAGTAGTGTTCACTTTTGTTAAAAATTACCATAAGGAAATATGACAAAATTGAATAGTTCTTAAATTAAGACGTAGTTCAGATTTTTTTGGCAGAGGGTTGTTAGCTGTTAAGTACTCTTTGACAAGGGTGTGGATATGAGCATTTTGTATTGCACCCTTTGAGCTTGCATAAGCACATAAAGGGATTGAATAATACATGAAAAAGAACTGTAGGATTTTCCAAAGTGCTCTACATGGCCCTAACTTCTTTCTCCCTTTTAAGCTAGTCAGAAAACATATTGCATTTAATTGGATCAGTTTCAGAACACCAAAGACTTTTGAAAATCTTATTCTTACTGAGAAGAAATAAAAAGTGTTCTTGCCTTTTTGACTATTATATGGAAATGAAGGCATCTATCAAAGCTGTCATGACACTTACACGGAAATGATGAGACTTTGGGGAATTAGTCAGACTGTTTTTGACAGGCTCTACAATCTGAAAATGGGCCTTGAAATGTCCTCTTGGCAAGAAATATTAGACAACATAAGTCTCCACAAGGGCAGCTTTTGTCTAACTATTGCCATTGGTGTTTTCATCTTCACCACTAACAGAGATGATAGACGAAAAAAAGTACTGGAATTAGTGTTTAATTTCATTCAGCACTCCAACATTTTTCCATTATTCCCCATTTCTTCTGCAGCCCTGAAAAGTGCATCCTGATTTTCTGCTAAATTTTTCTTTAAATAAGCTAATACTTTGTAAAACACGAGAAGTGTGAGAGTAAAAGTTCTTTGACTAAAGCAGTACCATAATTTTTTATCTCTCAGTGTAAGTTCATTATGGTACCCTCTGAAGCAGCTATGATCTCCTGGCAGATTAGGAGAATTTCTTAGAGGCCAAGAGGTGCAATTCTTTCAGTTCTGTTTTGTTATCTCATGGGTGTTTCTGCTGCAGCCAAGCACTACTAAAAGAAGCACTGGTGAGTCACAAAAGAATACCCTCTCTACATATTAGAGAATTAATTGCCTTATAAAACCTCTTAACATTACATCAGCTTGAGCTAATGCTGACTCTACTCACAACACATGAAGTTATGGAGGACAAGCAGAGCCCTGGATGCTTGTTCTTGCCCCAGAAATTCTCCTGCCTTGCTGCCCCCTCAAATTTCTCTTTCATGAGAAGATTGTTCACTGACCTAGCACCGGAGGGAGAGGTCCACATCCCTTCTCATTTCTTCTCATGGTAAGCCTAGCGCCAACATCAGCCTCTGAGTTACTCCTCTTTGCAATCAGAAGACTGCAACTGATTCATGCTTTTAAAAGTCAAGAGATTATGTGGTATTCCATGGCAAACTGATATTGTGGAAGTAGAGTAAGGGTGCCATGCCATGTTCTGAAAAGGCTCCAGTTGAAATAAATTCCAAACTTGTTTGGTTTTCCATAAACTAGGAAGTAGATTTAACCACCTTAGGAAATCTCATGTGTTTCTCCTGTCTTTAATCTGACTTATGTTATTCGCACATCAATATAGGTGTCTTTGATATGCAGAGCTATCACTTATACTTCAAGATATCACAAGTAATCAAAGACAAACACACCCACAATTCTCACTTCATCTGTGAACACCTTATGAGGTAGGGATCACAGTGATGTTGGAAGAGGCTTCTGTGCTAGATTTCTTTTTTTTTTTAAGAAACATATGGTACAATGGAAATAATAATGCCAGCTATCAACCCGAGAAGGTGTCTTTCTATACTGCCTAAATTTTGAATTTAAAAATCCTTTTGTCCTTTCCTATCCTGTTTTCCACCCCATTGAACACCAGCATTTCTTCTACATTGACTATTCTAAACAATTAGCTGAGAAGCATTCCTTGCAAATACCTCACCAGCCCAACACCTTTTCTCAATTAGGATATTGCTTCCTCTTCAGTCAACATGACTTGTTTCTGTAGGACTACCCAAAAGGAAGATGCCTTCCAAGAAAACTGAGACTACTGGGAGCTGGCCCTGAGATAATCCTCCTTTGTTCATCAGGTGCTTCATCCATTTTGAGGAGACAGAAGTGGGGAAGGAAGCAAGGAGAGCATGTATGTAGATCAACACACCTTTTAAAACATAGAAATGAAAGGATTTGACTTTATGTTTTAAGTTGATAAAAATCTTTAATTTCTTTGCCACTTTGTGAGCTTGTGAGTACAGATTAATGGCTGCTGCACTGACTCGTGGTTTTATTCTCAGTGTCAGGCCAGAAAATGAAAGAGAAATAAACCACCCAGAAAAGATCAGATAATTTCTGGTAGACAAAAAAAGCCACAAACAAACATGTGAAATTCAAAGAAAATGCATCTATTGTTAGTCCAGGATATTAGTGCCTGCTGCTGTTCAGTCCAGTTGGAGGGAGCAGAAGATTCACATGAATCACATTAGTACAATATGTTTAATACAGAGCCAGAGCAGAATGTTTCTGGCATTTTTTAATGGATACAATAATGTTGCATCACAAATCTGTCCTTGAGTTTTTCTTTCAAGGGAACTGCCCTGGAGTTAGTTGCAAAAAAATCAGTGGTCTGGAAATTATGTAATTTAAACATGTTTACCTCAGTGTGTGCCAGTATTTGCAGCTGTCGAAGTGAGCAGAGCCTTGTCCTACTGAGGCTAATTCCTCAGTAGTTAAAATTAATTAATAAAAGTAATTAAAATAAAAGTAATTAAAAACTGCTTTTGTTCTATGCACCCCCACACATGTTTAGCCTTTGACGACCAAACGTGGGAATTTAGAACATTTTAAAAATAAAGAGAGGCAAAAATGTTCAGTGGAAGAGTTCTTTACCAAAAATAAGTGTTTTCATTTGACATTATTTTCAGGAATATAATCCAATTTTGAACAGGGAAAAGTGGAAGCATTTCATTGTCTTTCAGATTTACAATGCATCAAAATTAATAAGTTACTCAAAATGCATATTTCAAAATAATTTAAATTAAACTTGTGGGCTGCAAAACTTAAATGCAGCATTTAAGTATCTTCACTCATTCGTTGATATTTAACAAGACCTTATGGTTATTGAAATTTTCTTAATTTGGCTGGTTTAATAGCTCAAAATTTTAAAACTAAATCACATCAGAAATTCCAGATTTTCAACTCTTTTCGGTGACTCAGGAGATAAGTTGGTAGATTTAAAATATAATTTCCTATACTTCAGACTGATTCTGTAACAATGTGGGAAATAGACTAATCTTGGTCCATATTTTACAGAAAGTCAAAGCATTCATGTCTGTTTTTTAATCATTATTGATACCAAAGGATTTTTTTCTTATGCTACTTTCATGCAGTACATGAAATTAGGGGCACCATGTACTAACTATAGAAACTGATTGTGATATTTATCTAAAACCACTGTATGTCACCTGCTCCTGTTCACAATTTACAACGAAAATTCACCTGCAGAGATAAACCACCATTAGTGTTAATATATCACCAAGCACAAAGGTGCTAATGCACAAAAAATTATGAACTACTGTGTGCACAAGCACTAAATGCAATCCAATAATATACTAGTGGTGTGAAATAGGACAATGGAAAGTTCACCTGGACAGTGCTTGAAGCTACATTTTGTACTGCACTGACTCAACTCCTTGCTGATTTTATTTCCGCAAGGTCCAGCAGAGAGAGTCTCATGATCTGTGCCTCTTTAAAATGAGAAAAAACTCCAGATGTCTAAGAGTAGAAAATAAACTGATATCCTTGCAGTAGAAATTTATGAAGAGACCATGCTGAGCTGAAAAAAATGAAAAGGGATTCAAAAAAGATTTTTCACTCCTGCTGATGACACAGAAATCCATAAACTCGGCTTTTCCATGTGACAAAGTGATATGCAATATTCACTGTGGTTTCACACAGTTGGGTCAATAAACTTCCATTAAGTATGGACAAGCTGTCAAAGTGACCCCCTGCCCTCATTTCTGCAGTATGACTTGGCCTTAGCTGTCTATATTAATATGAATTTTAACCCTTTGGTTTGGCATTTTAATTCCTCATCCATTAGTCTCACATTTCTGTATTATCAGTTAGTACTATTGATTTTAAAGAATACATACAGTCAATTTGCACACATGTATTTGCAAAGGTCAGTAGAGGACACAAATGTGATTTCTGCAAGAGGTCCAGACATTGCTTCCTGATGATTTTTATTATCTCTCCTTCTGGCCAAGGTTATTTTTTGCAAGTGGAAGTAGTACTTATCATAACTGAAGGATCACTAGATGTCCTTACAGTCTGAATTTTTAAGGATTCATTTGTGGGATTTTTTACAAGATGTGTCTAGAGGCACTGCAAGTCCAGAAATATCTTTCTCCAGGTTGAGCTTCTCATGAGGTGATTGCCTGACATCTCAGCTGCCTGTGCTTTGTTGGAACACAGAACACTGTTGACTGGCACACAGAAATAAGTGGAAGCAAAGCAATAGTCTATGTCAGCCCTCACAGATCTGCACATATTTTATGTTTAAAGCATACAGATAAAACAACAAAAATTGAAGCTTTTGCATGACTAAGATAAAACCCTGCCCACCCTTTTTCTTTTTTCCTTTTTTTTTTCAGTCAGAAGGAAACCAGGCAGTGGAGGTGGATTTTACATTTGACTGAAATACCAATGCTATAGTTGCACTGTTCCCAGGAGGGAAATTTCAAAGCCAAATTCTCTGGATGTTAAGAAACCTTCAGCTTCCTTTTCCTTGTTTTTTTAACCTTTTGGTAGAAAATGCTGTTGTTTATTGTTCCTGCTATACAGCCTTTCTGTTTAAGATCTTACTAATGGGGAGAGAAAAAATTTCTCCCAGTATTTAATATCTCAGCTTCTAGAGACCTCTGCCACTCAGAGTATATGGTGTTACATTTTTTGTGGTGTTACCTGGGACAAATTTGCTACTTGGAGACTCCAGAGAAATCTCCTTAAGGAGTGCCTACTACTTGTGTCTTCCTCCAAATTTTTTTTTCAGTGCTCATTTCCTCCTTGTTGTAGAGTTTCTGCTGTACTACCCCAGGACACACAGTTCCTCAATCACTAGCAGTGGCACTTGTTATTTACAGATGGGAGGGACTTACCTGGGGATCAGCCACCCAAGGACAAGCGGCTATTCCCACTTCCTAGTCTTCTAATCTACCTGAGCACCTTCTATCCGTGGTCCAGTTTCATCTGTAGGTTGATGGGAAAATGTTTCCTTCAATTTCCTGCAGTTCTATCTCTATTCCTTTTAAAAGCAGCAGGAAGCTGTCATTGAGTGGAAGATCAGTCTTCTCTGAATCTGTTGATATTCCAGACACTGCCATATTCAGAGTGTTCTGCTCTTTATGATACTGCCAAAATCAGTAGTGGCACTTGGTGGCACAATGCCACAATATCATGTATTTCTGAAGTGCCCCAGGAGCAAAACAGAGACTCTCAAATGTGCCTTTTCTCCATTCGTACATAATCCACACCAGACTTCTGAAGCTAACCAGATAGAGCTGTTCTCCTGCTTTGTGCCTGCTTGGAGATCTAACAGTTTGTTCTTAGGAAAAAAAAGTAAAAAATTTAATTTCACCACATTTCAAAACATAAGAGTAGCACAGCGCCATTCCAAATAATGCTTGAATTTCATTTGTGATGTGGAATATCCAAAGTTCCTGTGTCCTTGTTGAAGCTTTTAGCACAAACATATCCTTGGCTATGTTGTGATATTTACACTACAAACTTCTCTCTCATCCACCACTTCTTGCAGGAAAAACAGCAACTATGTCTTCTCTATATAGAAAGCAGAATTTTTACTTAAATGGAAAATGAATGTGCATTGTACTTCAGAAAGTATAAGGGCCAAATTATTCATTGAGGACGAGTGAAAACCTCAGTGGAGCTAAATCAATTTATACACAGTAGCAACTTATACCAAAACTTCCAAGTGGAAACCAGGCCAACTTGTTTTCCCGTGAGCAGCCCTTTTGCAGGCTTTTGCAACATAAAGGTTGGACAGAGAAGAAATAGAATAAGTACATAGCTTCATTCTGGGGCCAGTCTTAAAAACATTTTTTCATGTGCCTAGATCTCCACACGTGGGTTTCACACACTCAGGTCTCTGGAGCTATTGGTATGCATAAGTTAAGCTCATACAGATGTATTTGCAAGAAGAAGCAGTTTCTCAAGAACAAATCACCTTTTCTGCATCAGTAGGAAAGCGACTGATAGCTCTCCAGTGTGCTTTAGATTTCATACTCCGATTGTAACAAGAGCTCCATAACACTCCCCACTACAACACAACAACAACACAATCATTTAGTTCAGCAATCTGAGAGGGACAACGGCTATTTCAGCATTCCCAAGGCGGCTTCAAACGACTTATTGATCAATTGATTAATAAATGACAGTGGTCAGAGGAGAGAGCAGCTCTGCTGAAAAAAAGAGCTGTCAGAAGAGCTCATAAGTGCATGAGCTATTAGGAGTGAAAAAATTAATCTGACAGAGAAATAGGGCAGTGGTTGTTTTACATTAAATGTGAGAGAATGCACAAGATGTGTTTCCAAAACTTGTCAGATACAATAATAAGAAATAGAAACTTCATTTTGGGATAAAGATGGTCATGCTCATATTTTGATGGACCACATATGAAAGTTTGGAATTGATTAACTTTTCATAAAATAGCTGCTTTGAGTTATTTCTACTAAAAGTTAGCAACTGATGTTCTAATCATGCTTAAGAATTGCTTTGTTTCTAATGAATAAGAATTAATGCTTTTTCTAATTGACTTTTAAACTGTTGGTTTTGGCACAGGTAATGGTAAATCTAGTCTGTGTGCTTTTCCATGTTTTACTGTTGGTAAAATTTTCTCCTAAAGTTTTGTTGAAATGAAGTTGTAGTGTGGAACGTGCATTCCTGAAATACTTGCTATTTATTATTAGTTTTCATTTCCAGATAAGGGGCTTCATTATGGTGTTTAAGATTCATTTGACAGGAGGCATTCACGTGTCCTGGAAGGGTTGTCTTTATACCATTATTGTGGTAAGGGTATAACTGAGGGACTGGAAGGCAGATGGTTATCTATATGAAAAATCCTTACTCACCTGAGCTGCTTAACTATAGAAAACTGAGCTATAAAATTAAGTGAATCTATACTTTTCCATTATTTTCAGCAGTGTGTGTCTGTGCAATGATTGCTCACCTGAATTTGTCATATTTTTCTCATGAATACCTTAAAGATTAACCTTCCATTAATCTCATGCTTTGGGATTTCATTTGGAGGCCCCAGACATGAGGATGCCCTTCATTCCCTTCCTACACAGGAATCCACACTCTCAGTAGGTCTGATGGACATACACAGCATGATGAGAGGTATTACTGACTTATAGAACTCGTGGGGGGCCGTACCTGATTAAATGACTAATTCAGAGTCACAAAGGAAAGCTGTCAATCACAATTTGAACCAATCCTCCCCAGCTACCAGTCACCTCATGAGACAAAAATCATCCCACTGTTGTCACATCAGCTGTGTCAGAGTAAAGTATCTATTCCACCTGCAGAAAAGGTGCAACCATTAACACATTTGAACCAGCACCACAGCAAAAACCAGACCTCTGATAATTTCCTAGACAACTTACAAGTTACAATTAACTAAAATCCTAATTACAGTCAAGGTAAGAAAAGTAATTTTTTTTATTATGCAGACTGAATGAAGTATAATGACTTGATTTTGTATTTATTTATTTAATTAAATAATTTCATTCTTCATCTGGCTTCACTAGTTAAGAGCACATATACACAAAAAATGATAAAGGAATTTTGGGACAACCTTGGTTTAAATACTTTGGTATCTCTGAAATCTAGGCAGAACGTCCCACATGCCAACTAAGCAACCTGGTGCTTTGATGGATTTACATAATATGAACAGTTTTCCTCTGTGTTGTACACTAGTTCATGGATTTTAATAGAATAATAATCATTTTAGTAATAATTTAATAATAATGACACAAAAGGAGTAAATATATTACAATGACTTTTAAAATTTGTATTATTTAAAGATGTACAAAGAATAAAATAAACTTTTCTTTTTCTACATTAAGAAAGAGTTTATGATAAGCATTTTGCTTACTGCCCAGCATCAAAATGTGCTTCACGAATCACTTCATAACTTGATTTTTACACGTGTGTCTGTGAGACGATCAAAAATCTATTCCTGATCTACAAGGCAAAAAGCAAAAACTGAAATTAAAACATGCTTAATGCCATTCTCTTTAAAATATATATAAAACAATGCTACATTATCTGTGGTAACAACTTTTTGAGATGAAAAACCATATTCTAGGTCCTCCAGTAGGTAGATAAGCACAGCACCAGGGAAACAATCAGTTCATACAAGTGAGTATCCACATCTAAGCAGATGGCAAAGCATTTCTGGGATTTCAAAAGTCAAACCCCTTATATAACAACAGAGCTGATCAAACAGTTCAGCTCTCACAAGTTTTAAATATTGTCTAAAGTATCTCCTAAGACATTTACAAAAGAGTTTCCATGCAAAATCTGAACTTTACAGATTATATGTTTGGAAGTAAAGGTCTGCTCCATTTGCCCTACCTTTTCATGCTTCGGACAGCTAACCTGCCCCAGATGTTCCAGTATCCATAGCTAGGATTGTCCAGGAGACATGTGCTATTATTGCTGCTTCATGAATAAATTTTAGAATAGGAAGATAATGAATAATAAAGTATTAAGAACTGCGTGTTTTCAAATGAAGGCTGCATTATTTGTACACTTCAGAGAAAGAATGGTCTCCATATTTCATTTTTCCCAGTTCACTTTCTGAGTTTAGTCACTGGGAAATCGATAGCAGTTTTCTCATATGCTCTGCTTGCTTATGAGGTCTCACATGAACTTTGAAGTTAGTATAACACCACGTTTTGCCAACATTTTTACAAATTCCTGGCTACAGTCCAGACATAACCAATGAATATATTGATCTGGAAAAAAGTATCTGAGCAAGCCAAAATATTCTTTTTTTTTCATTTGCTCTTTTAAAAGTAAATCCTCAATATGCTTTATTATTTAAATATAGCTATTTCTAAAAAAATCTGTCATCCAGTGAGCTCTCAATCTTTTGTAATCTTCTCAGGAGTTTTAGCATATAAAGTGGTTTAAAAACTTTCCAATTCTGAAACAAATCTGCACACATTCCTGTAGTTAGTGTGTTTCACTTTATGTGAACACTATTCAAGGATTCTTGGTATTTTCGTATAAAGAATACCTCTAAAAATATCATTAAACAGTTGTAACCATAGCTAAGTGCATTAAAGGAAGGATTTGGGGATACCATATATGATTAATGTCACCTACTCCAAGACTTGATTTCCTTACAGCTTGAACAGGTTTTAATGCCAAAAGCAAATATTTCCCATGTCAGATGTCAAAAGAAACATGAAAATTTTGAGGAAAAAAAAATAACCAAGGAAGTTCAGACATCTGTAAGAAAGCGACTAAGGGAAAAGAGGTATCAGCAAAATGAGTATTGTCCTTCTTCAATACATTTGAATGACCTCTTCTTTGAAGAGGTCTAACACTTGTTTTGGAGCACGATAATTCGATATGGAGGCTGGATGTGTATGTGCTAAAGTTATCTTTTTCCAAATATCAGAATTTGACCCTGTTGTCAAATGGCAAGATGTGAAATAATTAGAATTATGTTAGACTGAAATAATACTCAAATGGGAACAGCACATATACTCTTGGTGTAAAGGGAACACTAAACAAAAACACCCTGCACCATGAATTTCATCCCTGCTGCTAAAGGAAATTGCACAGTACAGATAATAGATGCAAGAAGTTCTACACTGAAATGAATCAGTCTTGGCTGCAGCTCTTCTCCTGGAGAGCAACACTACAGCACAGCCCTCCAGGCCTTAGAAACCTTCTCCTATTTCCAGACAGAACTCACTCACAGCCATTTTATCCCTATTTCTTCTCATGCCAAGGCTGTTCTTCAGTTGTTCCTCTGCCCCTCTCTGTCTGTCTTTGCTCAGAACGAGAACATCCTCTATCAGTCTTTGTTCCACAATGAGAAATAAGCCATGGGTCTCTCCCATGAACACCTTGGTGGCCCCTCTGTGAACATGATGTGAATGAAAAGAAGGAAGAGGTAACTGCATAGTAAGGCAGATGAAGTATTCAAACAAATTTGCAATG
The DNA here is from genome assembly GCF_965178545.1 of Coloeus monedula. NCBI lineage: Eukaryota > Metazoa > Chordata > Aves > Passeriformes > Corvidae > Coloeus > Coloeus monedula. Next base: position 65,170,672 of record NC_138785.1, read on the forward strand.
ATATTGTAAAGTGATCGTTTCTGCTAGAAACAACTTCCCTGAGATCACGTTTGCCTTTTCCTTAGCCTGCCACATTGCTTGTTGGTAGGTGACTCTCTAATCAGCTAATGGAGAACAATCGTCCTCCATGTCTGCCATTTTCAGCTGATAAATGCCTGTCTGATAGAGAAATAAATTTCATAAACCCTTAAGACTACATGATTTGTACTATTATATTTAAAATCTTTTTTATTTCTACAGTTCTTATTCCATTGATTCTGTTCTCCTTCAGTTTTGGTAAGAACCCCAAAAATTATTATTACAAGCAATTTTCAGTCTGTTAATTAAACTAGTTTAATTAAATAAACTAAACTAAATGACTGTTTGAATACCATTATTTAAGGAAAACTATGGCCTAAATAGAGCTATCTGTAAACAGCTGTTTTAACAAGTTTGGGGGTTTTCCGATTAATTTCTTTTACTTTGGGGTGAGTTTGCCTCCAATTTGCATTGTTTTGCGCATAATCATTGTATTAATCTAAGTAGATAGATCTAGTCTTGTCTAAAAATGAAGTTGCTTGTCAATTTACACAACTAATCTTCTTGCAAACTCATGCTGCATCTCAATCACCTGCCATTTGGCTTCCCATTTCTTCTGCAGTTCTTCAAAATGCCCAACAAAATCACAATAAAATTGCCTTTAACTTTTTTTGAGCAATCCAGTTATCCCATTTAGTAGATTCATTTAGTGTCCCTATTACTGGACCTGCTATTTAATATTCTGATACCTTCTATATTCCGAAATGGAAATTGTTTCCTGTCCTGTATTTACTGACATATTTACTGAGATTGTTTTCATAGCTGAAGTAAAAGAATTTCCACATCTATTCTTCCATTCTAGTAATCCATCAAATTCTCCCTACTGCCCAGCATTATCTTTGCTAAATTCGGAGAAAGAGTATTTGTCTAATTTTCAAAACAACTTTGACAGAAATTTTACTGATGTCCATATGAAAATTTGGACGACAACCAGTTAAATTCTGAAAATAGTTAATCTGACTTATTATTGTACATTAAAGCCATGTAAAATTATTTCGGTTTTCAGAGCTTTCCGAGTGAAATTAGAGAATTTTAACTGAGAAATATATTTGGGAGTTTTATTTGAGTCCAAAAGTCCAAAACAGAGCTTAAGAAACAACAGAGGAAGTTGAAAAGAAAGAGAACTAGCATCAGGTTGATCTGGATGTCATCAGTTTGTTTTAGCATTAGGTTTATTAACCACATCCAAAACCATCAAGATTTGAAAGCATTATTCAATACAGACTGGTGGAGCATGTGTTCCCCTATTAAGTTCCATCACTTTCAGCCAAGATCCTCTTGATCTCTGCTTGCCCCATCACCACTTCTGGCCTTGAACGAAAATGCTTCAGCCACAGTCCTGTTGGTTCTCCAGGTAATTGTGAACTGACCATTCCCTTCCCTTTGTGAATGGTACAGGTGCATGTCCTTGTGCCTTACAGGCTCACTGCTGGCATCACAAGGGACTCTCAAATCACCCTTAACTTTGAGGTATCTAGTCTATGACAAGATACCAATTTAAGAAGAGCTGATAAGTACAGGTGCCTACAGAAAGAAAAAAATCCCCATCTACTACTCTGAATCAAAGCTAAAGGACCTGGAGCTGGATCTGCAGGGTAAGCCAGCAGTCCCAAATGGATATAGAAAATGATGATGAGAAACTTGAGCCTCTCTCCTACACCTCAGCATCTACCTGTAGCCAGGGCTGAAAGCCACAGGAATCAGCCTAATTAAAAATATATACTTATGTACCAATGCACTGACACTGAGAGCATGTACCCAAGGAGTGGAATGGACCATTTTAACAACTTACTAACCAAAATGTGCACTCTGTTGCCCAGATGCCCATCCCAGGGCATGCCTAAATTTACTAGCATTTGTTAAATACAGCCAAGGCAAAGGACCACTAACTTCTAATTCGTAAGTTTACTAATGTTAAAATCTACATAATACTTCAAAAGCATGAACCTCTTTTACAGGGTATCTGAGAGAAGACTTTCCCCTTATTCAGCTTATTGTAACAGAGATTTTATCTCCCCAGGTTCTTATTCCCCTAGAAAAACACCTCTTGACCCTACCACCAAAACTACTCATGTTTTCATAAAACACACCCCGTAGCTCAGAGATCCAGGAGAGACTGATTGTCACCACAGGGTGCAGCTGAGCTGAGGCACCTGTGTCCCATGGCAGCATTATCAGGGATAGAAGTTATCCAGCAATGCCATGTTAGCAGTACCCACTGGTCATGCTGGGTGTGAGAAAAGAGGTAACTCTTAAATAAAAAATTTAAGTAACTTATTGAAAACAGAAAAATTGAAAAATTACAGAAATCAGAAAAATATAAAAATCTGGGATCCTATGGCTCAGTAAATGGTATGCCCCAGGAGCGCAGGGATTTGAGATCTTCTGGCTTAGACAGCACTGGATCTCAGGGAGGGAAAAAGGACTTGCAGTGCTGAGCTGACTTTGAGCTGGTCCAAAAGTCAGGAAAAAAATTATTAAAGGCTCCTTCATAGGAGTAAGGCTTTTAATGCCTAGCACTGATGTCCACCACAGCTAGCCTGCAGATGACCCTCTCTCCCTTCTTTCCTCTCTCGCTGAACTTCTTGAGACCTGTCTCATTACTTTATAGTGCTTTTGCTCCGCCCCAGCCCACCCACAGCCCGCCCCCTTTGGTTTAAAATGATCGGTGCTTTCCCTTTGACAGATCATCTCCGTCCACCAATGGCTCATCGTTGTCAGAGGGGTGGTATCAGTTGAGATAAGGGTGCTAAAATGCCTTCATTAAAATTCAGGTTGCCGTGGAGCTTGCCTACAGGGTAATGGCTATGGGGCTAAAAATAGCTGCTGGCTGTTAGAAACTGGGGTTTTTGGAGTTAGCCCTTGGACCAAAGTGCAAGTAAAAACACCTAAAAATATATTAAAATACATCCAACGCATCTTAAAACACGTGTAAAAGTATACAGTAAACACAGGAAAGATAACTCTTATGGTGTACAGGTGGTTTGAAGTTTGAAAAGGGAGCATAAGTTGGAGAATTTTTAACTGGGAATAGTGCTACTCTCTTAATAAACTACTTTGAACAATTGAAAACACTGATAATGGAACTTGATTTTTGTACCTGGGCTGATAGGTTAATTTTAACAATCAATTTAAAAATATGTAACTCAGAATTAATTAATTAAAGCACTTAATATGCAAAGACCAAGCACAATTAGGGATTTCATGTATGACACTGAGCCTCTGTGTGCACCACTGGGAAGAAATTCCTACCTCCCCAGTCCTTATGGAGAAACATTTCCACAAAGGTGTGAAGACTTGGAGGGTGGGAGAAAACCCTCCCAAGCTGATTTAGTCTGGGTCACTTTATATATTCTGTCACACAGGTTGTTGCAAACTGTTAGCAGGCCATGTGCAGTCCAGCCACAACCTCTTTCCCCGATGTCATTAATCAGAAAAATTGTAAGTTATTACTTATGTCAGCAATAACAACATAAGACAGACAAGTCTTCAATAATACATAGCAATCATTCATAATTTAAATTAGGCTATCTACAAAATAATACTGGTAAGTCCTGTATACAGTTGAGCTGTTAAAGGAAGAGATCATAGTAATTCATTAAAAATCTGCCAGGAATCCCTGGATAAGTGACCAGCATGAACATTCACTAAATTATCCAAAAAACATGGTTGGCTGTAACCCATCCTTTTGTTTGAGAGGAGAGTTGCTAGCACCCTAGAACAGCCTTCACACCTTGAGAAAGCTATAAAGTTTCTCATATTTCAGCCATATATATATATATATAAAAGCAGAATTTGGCTTACTAAGACTGCCTTAGTCTCAGCTTGTAAGAACAGACATATTTAAATAATCAGAGAGCTAAGCTGAGTGCTAAAACACATTGATTTTATATTTCTTCTCTAAGAACATGAGTATCTTCAGTGTGCAAAGCAAAGCACAAGTGACAAAAGAGACCACTGAGACCATCATGAAAGATCATGGAAAGAAATGGTCCCAGCATATCAGTCACCTAATCAATGCCGGTTTTTCTCCTGTGTGCACAACTGAAAACAAGTGTTTAAGGAAGTTTGGTATGAAGGACAGTAACTGGACAATACTTACTGAAGGAGCCTTGAATCCCAAAGTTCAATTTCAAGGGTGTTTGCCATCAGAGTTGCAAGATACTTTCAGGAAATTAGAAACATACGCCACAGAAGAAAGGAAACTGGGAGTGGGGAAAGACTTTGGGGATGAGGACGTCTTACAAATTGTCAGCTCAGACTAAAGGGCTTAGAGACTATAACATGGGAATCTGAAAGAACTATGTGCCCATTAAAAAAGTATACAAAGACGTTAGCTATAGCAAGACATTTAGAAATGTGGAGTACTTCTTCTGAGGAAAGGTATAAACAGGTTCCTCATAGATTTCTTCCCCCTTACTCAGTTCCCTGCGGAGGACTCATTTGCTAAACACATTCTTTCAAGTATTAATTTCTGATTAAAATCTTACACAGATTATGCAGAAGAAAAGGAGTTATTTCTAATTCTGAAAGTATTTGAAGTATCTGAAGTTTTTGTAAAGGTGCAACAGAAGTCTGCAAGCAGCACATCATCATTTGTGACTAATCAGCAAATTCAGATGGCACATAAATTGACAAGAAATGTCATCAATGTAAATTAACTTTTTCAAGCCATAAGAAAAGAGCACCAGCTTCATGTTACAACTGAAAGAATAGCTCCATTTTGGAAAGTCATTCACTATCATGCTATAGACAATGACCCCTGTCAAAAGATTTAACAAAGTTCACAGGTCAATGCAGTGGGAGGATCTCTGCTGTCCTGACTCTTAGTAATAGTCTAATCATGCAGAAAAGGTTTTAAGTGTTGATAATTTAGTGAATGAAATTCATGCCTTTTGACCCTGAATGAAGAGACAAGCGAGATTCATCTTGTCTTCAATTAAGTCTATTTTTAAGCACCTTATCTGAGCCAAGAGTCACAGGATCCCAGTATTTTTATGCCTTTTTCAAGCTGTATCATAAATTAAATCTGTAGATACTGGGTGTTGGGAAAACTTTTTCACACAACAGCCGTGAAATCTTGATTCTGCTGAAGTCAGTGGGAGTGCTGCCATTTCTTCAACAGGGCCTGGACTTCAGCCACGTTGTTTAAAGTCTCTGAGTGCTGTCTTGGCTATGCTACCCACATGCTGTTCCCAATGGGTTCACTGGCAGGAAAAAAGACAACGCTATGTAAATGCTGAATATTACAGCTGAAGAAGAGGCAATATCACAGTCTGAAGAATACGTCTGAATTCAGTTATGAAATTTCTAAGATGCAGAAACCATTTCATTAGTTAAGCGATAAGTGGCCCGTAATCCATCAGCACTGAAGCCATTGTCAGCTTATATTAAGATGCTACATGAAGGTTTGATAGCACTCTAAATGTAAAGAGGCCCGGTGTGACTGCATACCAGAAAACTACAAGGCTCATTCACACTATGGGCTACATAGATCTGAATCAGACACAAAAATTTCCACCCTAAAAATCTGTGATAAAGATAAACTGAACTCAGAGAGTGGCTATGTCAATTTTCAGAAAAGGCTATATAGATAAAATTGTCTATACATTCTTTTCTTTGTGTAGTGAGATGAAGGGACCATCTGTGTGTATACAAAGCCAAGATTTCAGACTCCAGACTGCTATGCTGTATGGTCAGAACTGTGAGGAGCAGTGCTGAAATGCCATAGTCAGGGCCATAGCAAGGGGGCAAAAGAAGTGGATAAAATCCCCATCTTGCTGCTTTTAAAGCCTCAAGCAAAAGGACCCAACAATGGGCACCAGAATACCTAAGGTTTTCCCTGTAGCTTAGATGAACTTTTGCCAGCAATAGTTGCTTTTGTGACTGAGCTGGTTTGGCTTTCAGGGGTGCATTTACTCTACTGGCATTTTGATGCTAAATGCTTTATTCCACCACAGCTGCATCAGCAGAAAAGGAGCATTACCTGCCCATGATTTTGTGTTCCTGTACAGCAGGGCATTCTTAATGTAGTCAGTGTCTTAGCTGCTCATTTTAAACACCTCCCCAAATTCAGTGGAACTATATATCTATGCAAAATTAAATACTTTTGTCAAGTGTTTGCAGAACAGAGCCCAAAGGTAGAAGAAAATCTTGTACTGGAAATAGCTGTAGCATAAATTGTTTATATTTTGCCTTTGGCTAGATTAGTGCATCTCTATTATCATTACTTTTTCATTTTAACATTATACTACTGAAGACTTTGAGTAGCACCCATAATAATTATATTTGAAGACTTAGGGTAGCATACCTATTAATTATATCACTACACTCCTCTGTGTTTCTGAGTATGGCTCATGTTTGCCCTGCTGGGGGAGTCACAGTCCTCCATCTGCCATCGACCTTCCAGCCATCACACACAGAACACCAGCAGTCTGCCTGTCCTGCCCACCATCACCCGCTGTGTCACCAGGCCCAGTGAGCCTCCTGCCTCCAGACATGGAAGGATGACGAGGCCTAGCTTGTACTATTCCTTCCCCAAGACCAGCAAGCATCCCTGGGCCAAAGCCAGCCACATGTTAGCTGTTAGATCAGGCTGCTTATAAATAACTTGTTAATAGCTGTACGTTTTTTTCCCGGGCTAGGCGTTCTGCTTCCTGCTTTGATAAGAGCATGTTTTTGTTTGGGGAGGGTTCCTCAAGTACATGTTGGGATCTACTGGTTGAGCCAAACTAAATCAAGCCTGAGACATATGCCTGTGTGTGTGTGTGTGTGTTTCTATGAGCAACAGGCGGCAGCAGTTGAAAGCTCCAGTCTGGCACACCCAGCTCAGAACATTTTCTCCCTGAAGTCATCCTCCTCTTTGTATCCTGCCCTCTTTATTTCTTGCACAGTAAAAAAAAAAGTATTCCTGACTTGATTTCCTACATGGGAAATTAATTAAAAATATCTGTTGGGTCCCCTCTGAAGAATACGTAACATGAAGGAAATTCTGAATGTGACATTAAAGACCAAAAAGGCCAAAATTTCAAAGGGCTTTTGATGCCTCAGTTTTTAAGAGTATTAACACAGGCACATCCAATATTGCCCCATAAAAACTAGAGGTTCTGCTCTAGAAGGGTCCAAACTCTCAAACAGCCATGGCACATCTGTAGTGCAGGTGTAGTGCAGCCTGCAACAGTGTCCTGAGTGCAGCTGGGGGAGCACAGATGGGATCCACACCTTCCACTTTCCCAAGTGATGTCTTCAGCACAGTGGGGTGGAGCTTTGAGCATCAACCTTGCTTGTGAGGGAGTCACCACCTTCAGGCAATGTGGGGCTGACCTGGGTGACAGTACACGTCAAATTAAAGACATCCACGGGATCATTTCCAAAACCTTTTCCAGCACAGACCTGTCTGAGGACACAAATGCATTAGCTAATAACAGACCTGCATCAAACACCTCATGCATTAGACCCTGTAAATTTACAGAGGTGTAACTTCTTCACTGAGGTTTCCCAGTGGGCTGCATCATCCTGGGGCAGTACACTGGTGGTCAGGGCAGTTGCCCCTCTGTCCTGCTTTGGGAGGAGAGAATTTGGATACAGCCATTCCTCAGACACTCAGCCTGAGTGCCAAGAGCTGCCAGTAGGAAGCCATGGTCAGAAGCTCTCCTCTTGATGTTGTCTGCAACACAATCAGGAGTCAGCACTGCTGTGGGAATGTAGCTTTAGGCTGACTTTTTAGGGCTGAGCAAGCCAAGCAGACCACTATGTGTGTACTGTGAGCAGTGAGAGCTCCCAGCTCATTAGGGTTAAGATTCTTAAGAGATAATGCTGCCTCCTAACCCCTCTGGGGAGCACCCTGCCTACCCCACAGTCCTATGGGCTGTCTGACCTGCCCCATGTCCAAGAGTATTCTGGTTTTGGACCAGAACCACTGTCCTGGCAGCCACAGTGCCATGCAAGGGCAGAAAGGCACCCCCAGGGCCAAAGGCATTGGGAGAGTAGATGGGCTTGCCTGGGAGCTGATGTCACTCAGAAATGAGTCACTGGCCACCAGTTGCCAGCACTGGAGAGAACAGAAGCAGCACCCCCTACACCCTCTTTGCGAAAATAACCTCTCTCTTACAGGCACAGCGCTCCTCTTTCTTAATGGCCTTTCTTAGGCTCCCAGCAAAAAGCTCCTCAGCAAAAGTTAAGAACCAAATTCTGGCCTTGAGGCTCCTCCTTCGGCTTTGTCATTAGCCTGTGACAAGCAACTCATTAAGAAGCATCCTGCATTTTTTCTGTATGTTTCTGTCTTTGCACTTGCAAGATTACAGCATGTGACAGAGCGGATGGGCGTTAGCCTTTTCAGCCTGACAGATACGCATACAGATTGCTGCTTGAGCCACGGGGCATCTTCCGAGAGAAATCATCCTCCCGGAGCGTGATAGATGGACAGAAACTTGAAACATCTGCGAAGGCTGTAAAAATCTTGTGATAGGAGCCCATTCAGAGTGACGAAACACGGTGTCTGTACAGTGAGCTATAGGGGCTGCCCTCTGCTTGCTGGTCTACCACAGCAAGTCGGGGTTCAGCTGTCCCTCTCCTTGTTCCCTTTCATTAGTATGACTGAGACAAACTGGAAACTACAAGTGGAAGTTTATCCTGTCCTTTGCTGTAACCCAGGCAAATCCAAAATGCCAACTGATTTCAAGGGAAATTTTTCTCTTAGGGACTGGGCTTCCGTATATTATTTTTATTATTATTTAAAAAAAAAAAAGGTCACAGCTGTGGGTGCTTAATAGATGTCTCCCATGTAGACTTCTACTGCCCTTCCATATTTTTAGCACTTTAAAATATGTTTGCCATCTGTTCCTGCCACAGCATTAAAAACAATCACAGTGACTCTTTACGCAGAGGCCTTAGGATGGAAGTTGAATGGAGCCCACTAGATCACAAGTGACATGATGCCAAGAACAGTGAATTTAATGAGTGTGCAGCCAGATTTTTAAAGAGCGTTCTTCATAACCACCTTCCCTCCAGTGCTAAGGGTCATTTATATATGTGTGTCAGTACAAAAATGTGTCTCTAAGAACCAGTCTCAGAATCCAAATAGTTGAAGCAACTGGTGAAAAGGCCTGAAGTTCAATGCCATGTTTTATGCTATTACACACATCTCAATTTCTAGTCAGTAGGAGAAAGGATAGAAAACAGATCAGAAACAGAGGACTTATATTATGGCAATGTAAAAATGAATTTTTATCCTGAGAGGAATGTCTCCTTTCCCCCAGCTCAACAGAGGATAACAGCTGATAACTTGTTAGGTCTTTGCCAAATGCACTTCACTGAGCTAATATTGATGAAGTGGCTTTTTGTCTCCACCAAGCTAAATACCACACTCTGGGCCAAAATATTTCTTATTGTTCAAAGACAAGGTTCTCAATTTCCTTTGATTTTTAATATGCAGGCAATCATCTGCTTCCATTTTTTAATTGCCCTCATTTCTCATTTTGTTGGAACACTGGCTCTTGGCCAGATCCTTAAAGATCCCTCAATGATTACAAACAAGTAATAGTGAAGTGAAAGCAGATGACCTCTTTCCATGTCCTAAACAGTATTAGATGGCAGAGGAATGATATTTTTTGGTGTTTTCTTTTTTAATGGTTAGTGCAATTACATTTTCAGGTAGGTCAACATGAAACCAACCTGCTTAATTCAGAGGGTACCTTTAGTCTTCACCCCCATTTTCTTCCCAGAGTTACGTGCTATCATTTCCATCAATTTTATTTGCTCATATTTTTTAAAGTGCCACTCCCTTTTGTAGTCTGGATGATGAAGCATGTAATCATGCTGTTCAATTCTGGGCACACCACAAAAATTCCTCCCTAATTTGACATTAATGTCAATGTGGAGTGATTATAATCATAGCACTGAAGTTTTGTTTTGGGAACTAGACAAAGATGAATATAAGACTCAGAACAAAGGAATGTAAGGACAAAAACTACCCTCCCCCATTGTTTTTTCTGTTCCAAGAGGTGATAAACTTCTAAAAGTTCAGGGTCTGTGCTGCATTGTCCCTCACACTGTCCACAAATGTTTTACACAAACATACAGGAACCCTAGGAAACAGAGACTTGCTATTTGTCTGTCACATTTGATATCTGCTCACACACATCTCATACTGCAGAAACATAGAAATACCACATCCTACCACAACAGTATAACTACCACAATAAATGAAGCACTGTTGGCCCAATTCTTTCTCTGTTAAGACCAATGTAAAATCCAGTGTAAACACGGCCATTAAGTTTTGCTACCAAGGACTAGGAGACTTGGCCCTGACTCCAAGGCCAAGAGCCTCAGCTGATAGTGACAGAATTATGGAATATTACAGAATAGCTCTAGATTTTAACAGAGATACATCATTTATAGCACTTTTTTTTCCTCTAGTCCTAATTATGCCAGGTGCCTTTTTTGGACAACAGCTATTACAGTCAAATAGACAATATATCTACTTTAGTCATGATTATTTGACATTTTATTACACTGTGGAAAACACTCCCAAGGACAGTTCCCTGTGTTTGAAGCCTTGCAAATGCCTGTCCCTTGCCTGGAGATGTCTTGAATTTGGCTCCACATTTTAAACATCCCCTTCTGGACATTTCAGCTACTGTGACACTACACTGGAGGGTGTCTGGAAAGTTCCTTGACGAGAAGTTCTTGATCTCAATCATCTCTTTAGATATGAGGTTTGAGGAATGCAAAAGTACTGAACAAATCTGCTGCTTAAAGCTGCGGACCAAGGCATGCATTTGTCCTCCAAAATCCTCTGGCACGGAGGCACATTTCACCATCCCTGACCAAAAACTGCACTCTGTTCTATCACAGGGTCCTAGCAACCTAGAAGTGCATACAACTCATTTCACAGGTAGCTTTCCCATGTATTGCCTGTATTTTTAAAATTTTTCAAGTTATTAATGAGCTACTTCCTAATGTGTGTCTTAACAGCTCCACGTTTTTAAAATAAAAGTTTGGTAATGTTATCTTTCATGTTTGCCAGCAGTCACAAAGTCCTTTAACAGACAGCCAGGTATTGTGGAAGTTGGCAGGTGAGCATAGACACTTTGTTTTCCTCTTTCACTTGCAGCACTGAGGTTTCAGTTCTTACTCTTGTCCCATGACACTGCTCCTTGCTTATCGTGGATAAGCCAACCAGTGCACCCTTCTTAGGATAAAACTGAGCAATTCTGCTGCAATGTCACAGAATCATTAGGGGTTGGAAAAGACCTCCAAGATCATCAGGTCCTTCCTTTGACTGATCACCCCCTTGTCAACTAGACCATAGCACTAAGTGCCACATCCAGTCATTTCTTCAGCACTTCCAGAGATGGTGATTCTAAGCCAAAGACTTATATTCAGCAAAGCAGCAATATTTGTGGGATGGCTTAGAGCCTATTTGTTTTTTTAAGATATCTTTCCTGACATATTCAATGCCTGTCTTTCACTGAATGAACCTGCCCTAGAAGTGGGGCAGCCATTTGTTTTTAATGCTTTTTAGAGCAGTCTTTTCCTGGTGTTCAGCAGAGGGGAAGTGTTAGCAATCCAAGTGGTGAACAATCATATCACTATTTCAGTACTGCCCTACATATGGGAACTGTGGTTGTGAAGGATTTTATTAGGGAAATGTGGACTTCTTGATTCAGGAAGAGACAAGGGAAAAAAAGGGAAGACATTTATATTTCTGCAATGAATGAAGCTTTATTGAAATCAGTTATATCAGAATAGGTGCTTGATTGTCATTAGATATTCCTCAATAAATTTTGTCTGTTTGCAGGGAATAGTCTTTTGAAAATCTTTCCTATGCATTTTTGTTCTTTACTGAATGATGCAGCACACTTATGGAAATAATCAATCTTTTCACTAGCATTTGAAGTTCTGTTTCCTGGGTTTGTCATTATTGTATTAGAGGTTATTAAAGTGCATACTGGTAGGAATGACTTATTGATGCAAAGTTGCTCTTCTACCATCCAAACCCCTTTAACGAGCAGCAATGAAAACAAATCTGCTGTTATCCAGATACAGCTTTTACCCAAACAGCTCATCCAGCTGAGTGCTGCCTGCCCTAAATTTCATTTCACGGGCCAGGTGTCTGATAATTAATAAATCAAATCTTCACTGAATCTTTCAGCTGATTTTTCATCTTCTTCTGAAAATTAAGCTGTTTAAGTCTGAAGTTCATTCAGGCCATTAAAATGGAGATCTAGCCATTTCTACTCTGTACTCCAGTGGGTTTTTAATCAGCCATGCATGGCAGCAAGAAGCCAGGGCTGGGAGCAGACTTTCTGCACAACAGCTAAGGTTCATTTTTGGATGGGGTCTTCTACAGATGCTCCAGAAGAGACTCCCCAGAGTCACATTAGAGGCAGCAGACTTACAGACATGGTTACCCTCTCACGTCTGCCAAACACATGGAGGCAACAGGCACCTTCCACTTCTGCTCTCATCCCAGGGACAGAGCACTGCAGCTTGCAACGTGCATGCAGGTACATCAGCACTACAAGAGGGTATGGTTTAAAATTCAAAGAGGAGAGGTTGAGATAGCATGTCAGAAAGAAATTCTGTACTCAGAGGGTGGTGAGACACTCAAAACAGGTTGCCCAGAAAAGTTGTGGGTGCTCCATCCCTGTAAGTGTTCAAGGCCGGGTTGGATGGGGCCTTGAGCAAACTGGTCTAGAGGGTGACATCCTATCCCTGGCAGGGGGGTTGAGACTGGACAATCTTTAAGGTCCTTTCTAACCCAAGCCTTTCTATGGTTCCATGCTATGATTCTATGAATAAAATGCTAGTACCCCAAAGTGTACTCCTTTCACTGATTTGGAAGGATGGGGCTGTTAATATTCTGAAGTACTTGAGAGCATCCACTTGTTCCTGATCCTATAGGGAATTGTTTCTGTTTTCCCCAGGTTTTGTAAAGTAGCTCTCACAGTAGCACCTTCCAAGTCTTTGCTGGCAGTGTCAATTATAGAAATCCTGTGTATGATTACATGGAAGCTGTCATTCCAAGATTTCATGACAGATTCATCTGGGTATTTTGTAACTTTAAACAGATACTAATGGATCAAACATGTTTTCTCTTGGTGTGGGTGATGGTCTGCTTTTTGGAAGATAAATGCATCTATTCACAGGTCTAAAACTGATTTTGTGCTTAAATGCTTTGCTGAGCCATGTTCTGATTAACCCTTGCAGAAGTTTGTGCTAAATGGCAGCAGGCAGAAATAATAAATTTAATTAATAAATTTTCATTGATATTACATTTTTTTTCTTTTTGAACTATTTCTAATAAAACCAATTGATTTCATCTTTTTAGGCTCAACCCAGAAAACAGTTTACATTTTAACCTGGTATGTTGAAGTGCAAAATCCATGTTTGCTGAAAATATCCCATGCTTCAGTAATCTTTTCCTTTACCACTGACACGTATTTCCATGGCCAGAACTCATCTAATTACTTGTCAGTTAGGCTGGCTTTGAGCACCTACTCATACCAAGATGCAGGCAGACAGGTCTGTGACCATGCTGCCAGCTCTGAAGCAGGAGCTGAACACAACCAGAGCAAAAATACAGAGCTAAACTAAGAGGGATCTCCTCCATAAAAACATTCTCCAGTGATGCAAAATGTACAGCTACTGATAATAATAGCAACCAAGCACAAACAGATACATCTGGAGACATTAATAAAATCATAGATTTAAACACATTTCTCCACTGCAGAGGTTGGGAAATTAACCAATATAGCAACAGATGAAATTATGAAAAGATAACTGCAATGTATAATATGCAACACAATTTCAATCATTTCAAAGGGAGATCATTCAAACAGAGTCTTTGAAAACTTCTGTGGAAAGAAGGGGGTGGGAAAGCAAGCACCTGGAGATTGCAGATCGGAAATCTGACGCTTCACTTTAAAACTGAACAGTGTCTGGTGTCTATAATAGCTACAAATGAAGGCAATCAATATTATATACAAAATACCACTGTAATGCTCTCTAGTCTTAGCTATTGCTAAATGAATACAGATGGCAAGAAGTACTTGGATCAGATGGAATATAACATAGATTTTTGTCTCTAACAAAGCTTGACTCAAGACACAAAATGGAATGGGCCAGAAGGTCGTGTTAACCTTGTGGTTTTATAGCAAAGTGCAGTGGGAGACAAAAATGGCCCAATGTTTAGAAGTTTTGCACATGGGTAGAGCCAGCAAGTCTGGCTGCTATCTGTTATCCTCGCATTAGCAGGCAAGGGAAGAAGCGTTAATGGGGATTTAAGGCAAAGATTGGTAACCCAATATTAGTGAACCAGTATGTCTGCCACTTTTGTGTTCATTAGTTTGCTCAAGCTGTCAAAACTTCAGGAGACTGAATGATGGAAATAGATCTAGCTATTCCCATTATATAGCCAGCACTATTTCTATCTGTGTACAGTCTGCTTCAGCATTCTCCACCAGTGTGGGACCATAGCAGTGTCAGATGTTGCAGCACTTCACATACAGGCCATGACAGGCTGTTGAATTCTTTGAAAACAGCAGAAAAAGACTGATCAGTAAGTTATATGTTGTGTAGAGAAAATACTGAGAACTCAGATTCATCTTCTGAAAATATCAGTACATTTCATAGAAGCATTTCCCTTCAAGGCAAACTGTATCTGCTTCAATTCAATATCATTTTACAAACACCACTGGATGTGCTTTCCCAGCAGCCTTTTGAGATAAATCAGAGACATAATCTTGGCTCTTTGGCAAACAGAAGCAGAAGGATTCATTTTTCCAAAGGCAGCAGCCTGCATCTGAGCTTATGGCACGCCCCATTTTTGTACAGGCAGAGAGCGAAGTGCCTGGCAAAGCCATCCATCAGCTTCCAGGCACAAGGCTGAGACTCTGGAGACTACTCAGTTCCTAACATTCATTTCCAAATCAGGATACTCTACAAATGAAAATAATTCTTCCAAGTGGGAGGCCAGCCTTCACCAGAGGATATCTGTACCATCCACCTATGGCCTTGATGCTGGGGACTGCCATGTGCTTGAGACACCATTCCTATCCTTAAGTGTCATCGAGTAAGGGATTTCTCTAGAAATACCATCTCTTACAAAAATCAATCCCTTGCCTTTCATACCTTCATGACTTTTGAAAATACTGTTTCCCTGTTTTGTGTGGAAACCCGTAGATGACAAAAAGCATTGCTGCTTCCACAGTGTCATTATCACCACTATAACAAACAGCCTTTATTGCCTCAAGCTAAATGTAGTATTTCAGAGTTAAAGAGCCCAAATCAATATTTTCATTATCTGCACTATAAATTATCCATTAATGGAAACTCATTAGGAAAGGAACCATCTTTCTCTCCCTGCACCTCCAAGCGTTGCTCTGGGCTCACAGCTGGCATTGCAGGCTGTGCAGCTTTATGGAGAGTGTTTCCCTTGGAAATCTTGGGGAAGCCTGCTGGTTCAGGGCTTCAGAAAGTGAGAAGGTAAGAAAATAAGGCACAGCCAGAGCTCTTTTCATCTTTCCTTTAGGCACAGCAGGAAGATAAGAAATAGGTCATGAATACTCACCTGCTTTGCAAGCTTCAAGCAGGAATGAAGCTGATGGGAAGGATTCTCTTTGAAAGGTGAGAGTACGTCAGGACCACATTCTTCCCCCTGGTTCAGACAAGATGTACTTAACTCAGTTGCCTCCAAGAAGCAGAATAGGGAACTTGAAATCCACACAGTGGTCACCACAGCTAGATTAAAATACCAGAGGATACTTAATTCTGCTGATTTCACTGAATCCTTTGTCAGATCTCTGAGGTGCCCACTAATTCCACCAGAAAAGTAAATAATAGCCAAAGTTGGCAGATTCAAGTATCAGATGACTTTTTTTGCACATTGAGCTAATTAAGGTAAAAGGGGAAGTAGCTTACTTTAATCAGCTATTCTCTTAATATGAAGAACCCAAATATTTCACCCACATTAATAAAGTATCTGGATTTTTAATTTTTTTAAGTTTAAATTAAATTTAATGGATTTAAACTATTTTGTTTAGAAAAGAAAGACAAATCCAGTATATAGGGATGTTAGTTCAAACCACAGTATTGAAGGGAGCCATTGCTTCCTGAAGCCCTCTCTGCTGGTACCAACTGGCAGAGCAGTTTAAGAGTTCAAACCCTTCATAGCTCTGATGCATTCAAGAAAACTGGAAACTGGTAATATCATGCAACCATATAATTGAGTGTTTTGCATTGCCTTTGCTTTTGCTTGAACTCATCATGCCCGACCATATACTAGGTAAACCAAGAAGAAACCCACATGTAAAAGGAAAAACTAGCAAACAACACAGAGCTGGGGAAGTAACAGGAAACTTCAGCAAGTTATGTTGCCTGGTTAAGACACAATGACAAAATACGGGAGCAAGTCTCCATTTTTAGCCATTCACGTGCTGACCACACCGCTCACAAATGTACAAGTCCATGCTCTGTAAAAATGTTCCCAACAGGCATTTGTATTTCTTTTGGGTTTTTTTTCCAACTTGTTCTCCATGAATGTGTTTTAACGTATTCCTGCTGAAGGAGAAACCAGAGAAAGCAGCTGCAATACAGTGAGAAAGTAGCTGCAATACAGTGAGAAAGGCTTCTTTAAACCCAGAACATCCCAAAGAACAGGTTTGTAGGACTGTTGAAAGAAGCAGCACAGCAATGGACATTCCTTTGGAGCAGAGGTCCTGGCTCCTTCAGTGCTGGTGCAGGCTCCAGCATGTTTGTTTCAGCTGTTCTTCTTGGAACACAGGGTGTGAGGGGTACTCCCACCACCACATCCCACTGGAGAGCTGCCTCAAGGACAGGCAGAACAGGCAGCTGCACAAGTATTCATACTCTTTTCTCCTTTATGCCAAAAATAATTGCTGAAGGATCAACTTCTTTATTTTTTTCTTAGGATATTAACAAAATGTTTTACTTTCTTAAACTGATGCATCATCCAAGGTGACTCAGCCTTTTTAAGAGCATCCTAATTCTCATCAAACCCCTTAGCCCAGACTTGATGCCAAATGACCCAACTGTACCTGTAAGTAGATTTCCTAAATATGATATGACAAATCCATAATTCATTTCATTTATATTGTCAAAGACCTTACAGCTATGCCTCTTGTGCCATGTAAAGGAAGAAGCCTGGGTGCAACAGATTTTAATTTGGATGTGGAAAATACAGCTAAGTCACCTTCTGAGTTTCTAAGACAAACTTTTCTTGGTTTATGTCAGTGACTCACCAAACTTTTGATCTCAATTGTTTTGACCAAAACATTTCTCAGGGGAAAAAAATGTGCTATTTTATTTAAATTTTCTTTCTGTAGACATCCAGGTTGAATGGAAAAATACTTTTCTTGTTCTCATTCAACCTAAACTTCCTCATTTCACTTGGATCAAAAATAAAAAGGAATTACAGATCTCTCTCCTCGTATTTATAGTGCAGAAAATCCACTTTTTAGAGGGGAAAATACAAGGAATAACAGTTTCAAATTGTCTAATATTCCCTCTTGGAAAGCCCGATATCATTGAAAAGAATCTATCTTCTGCATTCAACATTGTGATCTCACTTTCTAACCTCCAGGTTGCCCACATGTGTTCCTGCCTTTTCTTTCTCCCATGCTGCTCCATAACTACACACCATATCCTGGATCTGTTTGTGTGGGTGGCCATAGAGACACAGCTGGGGTGAACTGTTACCTCACCCTACACTCAGGGACAAACAGTCTGCTGCTGTTGCTGCAAGCAACCAAAATATGTGACATTTGCTCTATCTTAGCTGTTCAAAGCTGCCTTTTTGGTTCCTCTCTCTAATCTGTTTGCCATCATAGCCTCCAATTTAAATTTAGATTAAAGGCAATTTGAAGGAAACACATTTACTTTGTGGTACGTTTGTACAATTGTAGTCCAGCTATAATGCATATAAGGGATCCAGGAACTCAGACTGAAGTCAGGAGGGTAGGATGTGCAGAAGTCCAAACTCTTTAAAAAGCCTGTCCTCAGTGTCTGAGCGGTATTTCAGACAACTGCCATGGGGAGCCTTTTCACCCATGGACAGGCAGGTGAGGAGCTGAGCAACTCATCCTCTGTCCCCACAGAAGGCAGAGAGTCAGCAGCAGAAGCTGATCTTGCCTCCAGACATCTCTCATCTCTGACATCTGCCAAGTCACACTTTTCTTCCTAGTAGCACAGAAAGCCTTCAAAGTATTCTGTGTTTGTATTTACCATGGATAAAAAAATCAACTGGAAGGAAAACCCCTTACATTCAAACTTGCTATTTCTTCTGCTGTCTATACCTCTACTACAGACCTGGCAATGAGTTGAGTATGGGCATTACAGGAACCTGAGACAGTGAAGCTGTAAATACTCCTGGGACAGTTTGAGTAAATCAATAAAAGCTAAATGTGCTTGGCACCTTGTCGGGAGTCTCAGCATGCTGCCAAATTTAGAATTCTCATTTTTAATTTCCATCTTCAGATATTTCAAATTATTCTTAGTAGCATCCATGCTTCACACCACAGCTTTACAGTTATTTGCAGAATGCTTCATATTCTGGGTAAGAGTGTGTTGATCTGTTAGCTTCCTTTCTTCTTGATTTTATATTTCCTTTCCTTGGTGGTGGCATTTCAGGATTTTTTCTGCTGCTGTTTCCTTTGGTTCTGAACAAGTCTAAAGTCCAGAGTATGATCAAAAGGTTTTCATCTCGTTATCATCTTTCCAGCAGTAATGTTTCCCCTGCAGCTGACCATCCAAGCTGGATGTTCATTGCTGTTCTGTGACTCCAGTCACTGCACTGATTCACTTGTACTGTAGGAAATTCATATTTGTTCATATCCTGATACTTCAGAATTGATCTATAACTTCAGGTTTCGTAAGCAGAGACACCCTGGAAAAACAAATGCTGAGACTCACCATGAGTGCTTGCAGGAGCCAAGTTCGCTATTTGCATTCATAAATCTTCACTGGCATACACAGCCATGGCCTCAATAATACATTATTTACCTGAGCAATTACCACTGATCAACAACTCCCATGGAGAATTCTTGTGTGCAGGTGGACTGAACACAATGCATGAACTGAAAACCTCCAAGCATTTTTTATTTAGATGGGAATAACTGATTTCTCACGATGAACATTGGGGCAATCACAGTCTCTTTCCAGACATTCCTCTTATAGAAAAGAGATGGCAAACTCTCATGAGTTGTGAGTTGCTCTCTGCTACAACTGGAAGTACATAAAGAAGACATTGTGATAAATGTACATTACTACTCCACCCCGTAATTCAAACCTGCAGAAATAGTCAGATGGGAAAAATTTTCTATCATGTACTGCTAAATAGCATTAACTCGGTAATCACAATAAAAGGGAACATTATAAGAGGAAAGGCAACAATGGCAGCTACAACTTGCATCAAGCCACAAGCCTTGTCTATTTTAGCACTTCCTTAGAATAACAGAAGAAGAAATACAAATTTCATTCACTTCTGCTATTGCCATTACGGTCAGCACTACAGATAGGAGGTCTGTCATTGAGAGAAGCTGATGAAGGCTGTAAAACATCAGTTCTGGCTGGTAAACATGAGAAAAAAATAGCACTAGGAAAAGCTGCTAGAAAATGATAGTATGAGATATAACTTTTGAGTAATGGATAAATTGTTTCACATTTCCTCATGCTCTTATCTGCTCCCTGACATGAAGTGTGACATAGTGAGATGTCACAACAGTGTCAGCTTGTCATGGAGTACATGAGCCCTCACAGCCTCTCAGTTTTCTGGTGAATAATGCATCACAGAAAAAGGGAGATAAGACTGGATGGGAATCCAAATTAAGAGTCTATTCCCGCAGTCATGAAAAGCAAAAAGTCACCTACCAGTGACAATCATAAGGATGAGGGTGGGCTGGAGATTAAGACACAACTTGTTATTCACCGGGCTTGTTTCATTTCCTAGTTTTGGTAGAAATTTTCTTTGTTTCCCATCCCTTTACAGATTAAGGAAAACACACTATTTGTCTCACTTTTTTAGATCAACAGTGATGAACAGTAAAATCTGTTTTAGACTGCCACCAAGTTATCACTTCATTGATATTGTCACAGATGAAAAATTACAAAAAACAAAACACACTTTATTGCGGCAGGTTGAGTTTTGAATCAATTTTCCAGTTGAAACACTTGCATGGAAGCAACTACTCGCCTGTCTCAGAGCTCACAGTCCAGCTCACACAGAGGGGGGGTGAGCTCAAGACAGGGCTAGCAAGGCTCCACTGAATAGTCTGAGAGCAAGATCAGGGAATCCTGCAAACTGCACTCTGCTCCCAGCATACGAATAGAATAGAACTCTTTCCAGAAAGCTTGTTTGGGAGCATCCAATGGCTTTAAGGCATGAGTGGAGAAACACAAAACCAAAAACTTAGCAGATAAATGTGTGAACTAGATCAGATAGAAAGAAAAAGAAGGGGAAATAAACATCTAAGTCATAGAAAGATCTCTAGGGAGTCTGCACAACCTCTGGAGCATCACAGATTTTCCAGATTGCATGCAAACTGAGATTTTCAGGATTTTTCTAATTAACTCCCACCAAGATACGACCATTAAAATAAGGCCAGAAAAGATTCCAAGACTGATTATGCTATACAGAGGAGTATGGCAAAATGATGCAAAAGGGTCTCGATGCCAGGCAAAAATAAACATTATCTTAATGGAAGCTTTTTAGTATTTGCTCCCAACCTTTATGATTTAAGATGGAAAGGAAAAAATATGCATAGAGTGTCTCTGATATCTTTTATGAGGCAACAGGGGTTTAAGTGGTGAATGGACAACACTGATGTGGCATCACGTTTCTCATTCAGCTTTAACATAAGACACATGCAAGTTATTTTTGTTTGTATTGGGCTGGCAGATGCATCCTATTGAAAAAATGTGCAATGGGAAGCTTGCTAGACAGTGACGCAACTCAGTGTGCAGTGCCAAAGCAAACTTTGTGTCTGTTTCTTTTCACAATGACATTAAATGGATTGGAAATAAATCCACTGAAGTGACTGGAATTATGCACATCTAGAAACCAAGCTCGAGTGAGAGTCCCACATTGCTTCTTTGCACAAGCAAGGAAGCCAATAAGTCCTTGTTCTGCAGATCTCCTTTTACCCTGCTCCATTAGGGTGTTTGGCCAGTACTGCCCCACTAAGAATGGCCAAAGCTTTTCTTCAAATGAAATTTCATCTCCTCTCCTGCCTTTGAATTTCATAGAAAGGAGATGACAGGATTCCTTACTCTCTTAGAATGGTTTTACTCAAAGCCATGTACAGTAAAACAATATAGAACACAGTTCACAAATTTTCCAGGTTTGATGCAAGAAACCTAAAGAAGTAAAGCACCTTTAGACTCCTTAATTTGTCACAAACTTTCTCTCTTTAGCTATTCCCATGTAGCAACATCAATTTCAAACAGCTATTCCCAACTACCAACATCATCCTCCACCTGAAAGATGGGAAGACCTCATACTGTAAGTCACCCTAAAAACGGTCTCCATCAGCAAGCTTCCCATCATCCAGGACCTGGTTTGCTTACCTTCAAAAACAAGGAGGCTGTGCAGTCCTGTGCTTCCAACCTAGGGAGTTTCCCTACAGAGGCTCCCTTGTCAGCAAAAACCTTTACATGTTCTTAAAAAACATATAACAGCCTTTCCCCCTCTCTAAATCTTGTAACCAGTGTTTTTATTCTGTGGCTTCTACAAACAAAACTCAGTTCCTGGACAGATACTTTATGTAGATGTATAACCAAATTGAGGGGCTTTGCCTTTTGAGCTGGCATTTAGCCTATATGGTCATTGCTCCTTTTGGGAAGCATGCTTACAGGATCCATATGGATCTTTATCTTGCGCGGTTTGGGCTTTTTCCTGCTATTGCCACTCAGAACACTGACCCAGAGCTAAAGAAACATGGCGAGAGATGAGGTTTTTTTTAGGGTAATGGTTGGATCTATTCATGCACTCTTTGAATCTCTTGGATGAATCTTCTTCAGGATGAATTTCATTTATTAAATATGTAAAAATATTACTGTAGACTTTTCCAAGCCAGTTTCAGGCTTTAAATCTAAACCCACTTATTCATATATTTAATTTGATACACATGACCAGTTCTATTGATTTCTCTTTATACTGAGTTCAGTGGAGCTACTCACATATGTCAGGGTAAGCAAAAGTGTAAGTGTTTGTGGGACAGTGATTTAATTGCTCTGAACTCATTTTTTTTAGCTATTCCTCATGAAGGATTGACTGCTAGAGGAAAACACCAAAGGGGATAGTAAAATTTCAATCTCTGGTATTTTCAAATTAAGTTTTCAAACATCTCCTGGGGAATATGCATCACCAGTCCAAGGCAATTTAACTGAGAGTTAACTGGGTGAAATATAACAGCCTGAAACAGTCAGAAAATCAGAATCACAGAGTTCTCTTTTTCATCTTAAATGTAGTGATCCTCTGGAAAAAGTCTTCAACACAAATTATTTGACTCTAGCATCCTTTTCAATCTGTCTAGTATATTTATGTTTTTACACTTGTATGTGTACATATATGCAGTATATAGTAAAACATATGATGTGATAACACACATATTTCTATGTATTGTATTCCTATGAATGTACACAACATATTTCTGTGTTACATACCTACTACATACCTTTTCTTTGGACTGAAGGTAGGAGACAGAATATTACACATAATGTAGAATAAACCATCAAACACTTATGCCTTTGATTTTAGTTTCCTGTTTCAAAGCAATTGCATATTTGTTGTCCCAAAATATTTATAATCCAGCACGAAGTTCTACCTTGTTCTCATTGCTTTTTAACATTTAAGACTACTGTTGGCTTTTCCTGCCCACTCAGTAGCTGGAACATTAAGAGAAAAGACTGAACACTGAACCTATTTCTCAGTGTACACCAGCCTACCCTCGTGCTCACCATGTTCAAGAAACTGCTCTAGGAATTTTCTTTTTCCTGCTGAGGAGAGGATGAAGGACGAAAGAATGACCAATTATAAACTCTGTTGTCTTTAGATGAAAGAACCTTTTTGTGGTGTTCTTCAATCTCTTGTTTGGCCTGTCAACAGCAATTTGATAAAGAATGTTCCTATGTCTGACCTGTTTTTTCAAGATAGTAACCTATATTGTGTATCTTCTAAAGCCAGGGGATAAGCATCCATTATACTCTGTGCCGCTGTTCCTGCAAGCTGAGCACAGCCTTTAAAACCCACATAAGTTGATTGATAGTTGTGTTGAGAAAGCTGCTACTAACGATATTTTAGTTAAAGGGGGAAAAATTAAAGTTTCTTTAATCTGATTCTCCCCCACCCCCAACACCACACTTCAGAGGCCAAAGCTCATGATAACTGTTTTGTGGTGAATGGTCAATTGTTACAAAATTCTAATTGGTTCTGGGTCAGTCCCTTTGAAATGGCTGCTGTGCTCTAGTAATTTTTTCAATTAATTCTTAACAACTGACAAAACTTTGGATCTTGTCAAAAATCATTCAGATTTTTATAGTAGGCAAGAACATGGAACAAGATTAGCCTGGATTAAGAAAGATTCCTACATACATTATCACCAAGGTTATAATTATAGTTTAGCTCTCCTTTTTCTTTGCTCTCAAAATAATGATTAACTAGCTCAGCGGGGTTTTCTTCCCTGTGAGTACTTACTGAATACTTTTATAAAGATAGATTGTAGAAATGCATATGTAGATTCCTTGGTTGATTTACTAATAAATTGGGCAAATGTAATGTTCAGCTAGGAATCTTATTAGACATATTTTCACAGAACTAGATTTTTGGACATGTCCTGTACAGAACAGGACCTGTGTTAGTCAATCTTATGCCCTCACAAAGTCAAGAAGTGACCAAAGACCAGTTCTCCAACACTGTTACTTAAAGAAGTCTCAAGATTGTTTTTCTATTGAGTTCAGACTTCAAAGAGGTGGAGCATGTTGAAAGGCAAAGTCAGACCACATCTTCTTTCACCAGAAGGACTTCAGACAGACAATGAAACTACCTTTAAGGTCTCTTTTCTACAGAAGAAAAAAAATATTTCTGAGTATAGTGGCTGATTATATCAATTGTTTGTCTGAAAGACAACATGTAAGTGTGAACAACTGTATGAATTTTTACTGGTCCCTCCGTCAGCAGAAATCTTAAAAATACTCAGCCAGGCGTGTCAGATCACAAGAGATGTTAGATCAAGAGTTCATTAGTAAATCAGATTAGATTTTAGACACTAAATTATCTATAGCTAGTATCACAAATGTTCTAATCACTTAAGCTTAATCATTTACATAGGATCTAGTTCATAGCTCTGCCATTTGTTCATGAAGCCTGAAGAAATGAAGTTTGAATCCTCTGTAACTCCAGGCTCTGGTGTGAACCCTTCTGTCATAACTCAGGAACAGACACATTGATTAACTGAAGTTACCACAGCTTTAAATCCTTGCACCTGATCACAAATGGCCATCCACTACACTGAGATCAACTTTAATCCACATCACGCATTTTCAGCCAGTTTGACTTGCTCTATATTTTCTATACAAGACTCTGTTTTGATGGTTGTTTAATGAACTCATTTTGATCACATTAATTTAAAACCAGAATATCACCGTTGGTAATATCCAATACATAAGTTATAACGTAAATTAAACACATTGTAATCTAACAGGAAAGAAATGTCACTAGTAGTTATACAGACTGGTAACTTTTGCTGAATCTTTCTCCAAATGTTTAACTATGTGCTGTTCCCTTCTCCTCCTTTGAGTTCTCTTTCCATTTATACAGAGCCAATTAAAACTGTGAATTACTGACTTCTTTTTCAGGAGTCATTTATTCGGTTCCTGGCATAAAAACTACTTTACTATTGATAGTGACTTTTCATGCCATTGGTACTTCTTATCTGGCTTTACAGGCAAGTGGGGTCCCAATCCTGGAAGATTTTGCTCAGAATTACTCCAACAGAAGTTTTTTCCATCTGGAGAGCTTGCAGAATTGAGCCCTTAACTATTAAAGGAATATGGTTTCCAATGACAATGGTTTGTCCTCTCTGGATCTACAATTTGAATTTTAATGACACTAAATCTGATATTTATAGATTTTAAAATATTTTGAAACAGGTTTCTGTCTCCTCCCCAGGAGTGTGAAAACTGCTGCTCTGTTCAGTTTCTGCATTCCAGGTTCTCAAGAGCTTACATTATCTCAACCATTCATAAAAAATGTGAGTATGTGCCACTTCTTCAGCAGGGTTGCTTAAGCCATGGAGAAAGGGCACGATTTCTCACTCTCTTCAGGGAACCATAAGGTGAAAAGCATACACTCTTAGCAGAGTTGAAGTCACACTTAAGACCTTTATTTCATGCTCTGGAGAGTGGTCATGAAGGTATTTCAAAGCATACAAAGCTGGGCTATGCAGAGTGATTTCTTGCTCTTCGTGTCAGACTCCATTCCTTACACTTGCACACTTAATGTTGAACTCCTCCTCAACCTTTTTCTTGTGAGCTAATCCATGGGGTACTTCCAAAGCATAATTAAAATCAACACTGATTTCACCATACTGCCGTTGGAAATACTGCTTGAACAGTCTTCATGCATTTACTTATGCAGTAAAATGTGGCTGTGGGGTCTGGATTTTGTGGGTATCCAGATAACTTGAGAACTCAAAGCATGACTTTGGGTTAGGTTGGCCCCTAACATGACAAGAAGACAGCCTTAAATCCAAAAACCAAACACAGTTTTGAATGGTGAAACTAGAGAAAAGTGCTCAAATGCATCTGAATTTTGCTCCTCTTTAATCCCTATTGATCTTTTTGGTCTGTTAATGAAATCATTGTACATGCTCACTAATATTCTGATTTTTAAAATATTCATCTTCCAAATAAAGCTGTCAAAAATGGAAAAATAATCACAAATATTTGAAAGTTAGTTTCTCTAATTTGTCAATATTTTGTTTCTACTTCAGACATTTGAAATTTCATTCAGGTGATCTGTAATTCTTTTTCCTCTTTTGGAAAAAAAAAAGAAAAACATTGTTTCAAATCCTAAAATTAACACTTGTCATTTTGAAAATATTGCATCCAAAAATTCTGATGATTTTGCAGTGTTCAGAATGACCAAGAGCCAATTATTTCAGCCAAATGCTTCCTTTCCCATAATGGGTTTCAGATGAATCAGCATTCACATTTAAAGAAATATTTTCCTGAAAGAATTCTCACCAGATCTATAGCCAGTATTTCAGTCTGAGGAGAAATAATAAAAAGGAAACATCAACTTTGATACACTAGCCATTAAGATTGTCTTCCACCTGTCAGGATATCAAATTTCTGTAGGCCTGGAATCTCATCTTCACCCTGTCACAGATCTCCTACATAACCCTGAGCAGCTTGTCTGGTTATCCCTCTTCTTTAATACTCCCCTTTTCATCCCTGGTTAAATATTGCCTACTAAATGCATGACAAGACAGTATATGTTATATAAGGCCAAATTAAGTCCTAAAGTGCCCTGACATCCTCAAAGAATTAGATCTGCTGGTCAGAAGCCGTAGCAATGGGAGAGCACCAGCACCAGCTCTGAGTGGTGAACACATGATACCCTTTACATTTGACAGCCCTTTTCTCCCACAGCAGTGATAGAAGGAAATTAGCATAAATCTGAGTCCACACTACACCTCTGCTAAAGATCAGCCAGCCCTAATGGTATGTATGCTGCCCTCACATCTATCTTCCACTTTCTTCCCTAAGGAATTATGCTACTCTTCCAGTCATTCTCGTCTGTTCACAGGTAACAGAGAAACACAGGAAAATGCTCAGAAGTGTATTACATGCAGATGTAATAAAGATTATATATGTAACCATGGAAATCTTCTCTGATAGAAGATGGTTCTGTGGGAAGAGATGGGATGGAGTTGAGTTGCAGGCTGTGGCATGTACCTGCAGAGGCACATGGCAGCACAGAGGAGCACATGGCAGCACACAGAGAGGTTTGTCTCCACCGGCCCCTGGGGGAGGGGGTGTCACACGGCAGACCCCTATGGAGAGGAGCCTGCTGGAAGCTGACAGACAGGTGAACAGCGAGGGATCACCCCACAGAAGGAAGTGTGTTGCTGATGTGGCAACACAGGATAGGTCACATAGTAAGAATTACCATGTAAGGAAATACTGTGCCTTGGAAAAGCATATAAAACCAGCTCATTCCTTTGAATAAACTATTCAGATTCCCTGCCAGTCTGGGTCCAGGCCTCAATCACCGACAGGTTCTGGTTTGCATATCTGTATGTGGTGACATCAAGGACCTCCCTAACTGGGCATTGTTCTCCAGCATACACAGGGAGGAAACTGGAGTAGATTTCAGGTTACTTCGTGTTTTCTCAGCAGAGGATCTCTAACCACACCATCAGCATCATCGCTGATATGTGATACAATTGTGTTTGTAGCATTAAGATCATTGCCATGATGGATCCCATTTTGCTATGCTAGACACATAATAAACCATATTTCTTCTTTAGCATTTTCCCTTGGACATAATATTTAGAGCAGTGGGGTCACCGGCAGACACTCTTGAAAGAAATGCTGCTTACTTCAAATTAAGGGTAGGAGCCATAGATCTGCTTCTGTGAGCAAAATACGTGGTGATGTCGATACACTGTGGAGAGATTGCACATCAGGAGTGGGAGTGAGATAGATATACTGACAGGCAGACAAGAGATGGGTAGGTGAAGAGATAGGAGAATAGGTGGGTTGATAAGAAGATACATTCTATAAACAAAAGTAAGCAACATATTAAAACACGGACCTTAAAAAAAAATAACAGAATTATCATCACATTGCAGTGTAATGTGTCACTGAAATATGAAGAAAAGGGGATATAGCAAGCTTTTTTAAACTTTGTACATCACCAGCTTAGGTACTACTTCACTGCAGTATGAGCATTTCTCTCTGTGCACTTGGGAAAACAAGGCAAAACACACACAATAAATACTTCAGGAAAGCGTTAAGAAAAGCTACATCAATGGCAGAAGGACTGGACAGGATCCCAGCTCATAAACCTGAGGATGGAAGACATTACACAAGTCCTGATGACACTGTAAACCTTTTCAAAGTGGGGGATTCTAAGAATGTGAAAGTGATCAAACCAAGAACTATAGCCTAAAACTAGGCGTCACACAATCCAAGCCGTTCATTGTGGGGAGGGAGGGAATCATATCCCACAAAGCAGTTAAGCATTGGGAGAGAGGTAATGGAGGTAATTGAGGCACCATCACCAGAACTACTCAATAATAGATTAGATAAGTAGTAGAAATAGTGTAGGGGAATATCCTGCATGGCACAGGGAGTTGAACTAAATCACCCAGGAGGAGAATAATTGCAATTATAGATCAGTTCCACCACCACTAGAAGAGTGGTGTCAGGTGCAAGTACTACTTATACTAAAAACTAAGCTGGAATGTACACACTCTCAAACATAGCCAAAAGCCATATATAATCTTTTTAGG
Source organism: Coloeus monedula (assembly GCF_965178545.1). NCBI lineage: Eukaryota > Metazoa > Chordata > Aves > Passeriformes > Corvidae > Coloeus > Coloeus monedula. The sequence goes on from NC_138785.1 coordinate 65,199,288, forward strand.
AATGAGACTCAATCCCATTTCACAGACCTATATATTATTGTGTTAATTTTAATTTTTGCAAAGCCGATGCTGTGTGACATTGGAAGAGGATTTGACCTACATAGTCTGTTACAGATAAGTCTCTGCTCCTTAATTTCATTCATGTTGGAGGTGTGTTATGTTTGATATGTGAATCTGACATTTCATTGTAGTTTTTTATATATTCATAAAGTATTTTTCTTGGAATAATCTGAATACATAAAACAGCCTGAGAATATAAACACTGTATTCTTCAGATCCTTGTAGCAGAAAGCAGAAACAGCACTGGAAAATTAGCACACACAACCTTTCACAAAATGCAAGAGCTTCTCCTTTTCTTTAGCCATTTCTAAGAGCCTGGTGTACCATGCATCTCAGGTCTTGCACCCAGCAAATTAAACCACTGGTTTCTCACCATTTTTATTGTGAGAAGGACTCACATTCTTTTTGGAAAATAAAAGATCAGAAGAGACTTGTTCCAAGCCACTTGACTTACTTTGGTATCAATACCCCAATGAACCATCTAGTTTGCTAGATGTGTTACTCAGCCTCCAAACAGATCTGTGAGGGTCAGAGTGATCTAATGCAGCCTGACAATAGCACTTCTCCAAAATACAGCCTCAGACTGAAAAGCCACATGTTTACATATGCATGCCTTTCAGAAGTTCCCAGAGCCTCTCCCCAAATTGCTTTCACTTACAATGTTTCTGGGTGTTTGCTTACAGCAATCCCCAGCCAGATTTACTGTGGAAGGTGCTTTCAGTTCATGTGCTGTCCCTTGCTACTGCTGTCACCACCCTAAGTAACCCCTTCCACACATGAACTCAGCAAATTCAACAGAAAACATGAGGATTCATTGATCCTGGCATCTGACCCAGGGCAAAAGATTTTTCAATAATGGGACAACTAGGCATATTAGGGGACATTTCCCCATTGATTAAGATCAGAGTCCAATGACATGACAAAGGGGACTGATGTCTTAACTGTATCAGTCATCTGCTATTTCTGATAGCAATGCTTTTAGACTCTCTGCCTCCCTTGAGACATGCAAATGACTGAGAGATTGAGTTTCATTAAAGGTGACATTTATCTTAATAACTAAGTTGCTAGTTTTAATATCTATTTTTTAAATATTTTGCATTTCTAAATCAGAATTTCTGTCAAAAAATAATTATTATTTTATTATAATATTCTTCTAACAAAGTAACACCATGGAAATGCTAAGAAACAGTTGTTGCTTGGTATGTTTTTAGTTCTGTGAGCTTCTCAATATGAAAATATAACTGAATTTTCCAGATAGGTTTTCACAGGTTTTATGATGCAATCTGTAAGCTTATAATGCTAAATATACGTACATTTTAATTTAGCTGTTATCTTTTCATCTATTTTGCCTGCATCCCATTTACAACTTTACCACACAGTTATTAAAAGCTTGTTAACACAAGGATATACAAACTAGTGCCATTCTCCTTACCCACTAAAATGTCAGGTTTGGCAGTCTAGGGAGGCAGACACATATGTGAGGTAATTATTTAGGAATGGATATTGAATGCAGATATTTAGTTACAAATCCACAAATTGCAGTGTCTTTTAAAAACACATGCACATCCTACCACATAACATTTCCTACAGAGTAATTAGGGTTCTTTGCATCTATAATTTCATTATAATTAATGACTCTGTAAGCAAACATTGAAATTACACAGTAATATACCATAGCAGCTCCAGGTTGCTTCCCTTGTGCTTTACAAAAGGGCAGAGAGTTATGTGACTGTATGGGTCACAGAAGTCATGAAACAATCCTACATGTACAAAACATTGGAGACTGCTAAAACAAAACTTTTTTAACCTCATTGGAAGGGTTTTCAGCCACTGGGAGCTGGCAGAAGGGGGCTTTACCCCTCACGTGCCAACACAAAGAAGCCCGGAGGTCAACGCTGAAACCCCTCTGAAGGCGGCACTCAGTGCCCAGCACACAATGAAAAAGGGGCAGAGCTCCTCACCCCAAAGGGGCTGTATCCTCCTGTTCCTCTTTAGCAGGCACACAGGGGAAGGCAAAGAAGTAAAGAGAGGGGACTCTCTGTATGTGTTCCACACAGGTTTATTCCCCCAAAAAGACAGGGACGAAGAAGCCAATTGGTGGGAGGGTCCAGGGATCTTATACTGAGTATGGAATAGGTGGGGAAAGGGATCTCAGTCAATGGGATAGGGGCAAGCAGGTGGGATTGACAGGAAGGGAACCAATGGGAACAACACTTAGGAGGGACTCAGGGAAGGATCCAACGGGGCATCGAGGAACAAGGAACATTCTAGAACAAATACGTATTAAAGAAGGAAAATGAATATACATAACTTCATACATAAAAGAAGGAGACAAAATATTAACCAATCGTGGGAAAACATGCAAAAGGTAGAACAAGGGAATCTCACCATGACTGACATGCTAAACTTGGGTTGCTGACCTCCACAGCTGGTGGTCTGAGTTCTCCTCAGGAAAAAGAGTGTCTGGAGCCACCTGCACTGCCGCACCTTACAGCGTTTTTCAGTGTTTTATTATATGCTAAAACACATGCAAACATACCTGAAAATACAGGTGCACCAAGTATTTACTCAGATGATAATTAGGAATCAGTGGGAAGATATTATAAATCTGTTTGCATGAAAAAACGTGGGAATGTTCAGATCTTTATCAGTTCACACAAAGGATTCACTACAAATCAGTAAGACAGTGAAAAATTCAGTAGATTTTCCAACCATTGCAAGGAAAGAGTGAAAGACATTTATCCATGGGTCCCGGCTATTCATTTGCAAAATAGATCTAAACTTGTCACCCATTTACAAAAATGGGAAAAGGGAATATTTATGTTGTCAGGAGTAACTTAAGAAAGTATCTATATCTCATAGTCTCTACATGTTTATGCTGATCTCCCAGCAGACTGGAATACAGAGAACATTATGGTTAACTAGCAGACAAATCTTTCTGATTTCAGCATTGGTGTTACTTTAGAGAGACATAATAACAGCATACAGGGATTATTTTTCAGTAAAAGATTTTGTTCATGAGGCTTAGAAGGAACTAAGAGTTCACACCAATCTCACAGTCATGTTGGCTCTGTGTGTAACTTTTATTTTCTCACTGGTGGTCACAAAACTTTGAGTGTTCCCAGATAAAATGCATAGGCAGAACTGAGGTTCTTGTAGCTGCCCTATAGCTGGCTGTTAAAAGAAATGATGATCTGGATCTGGCAGATTTGAGGAGAACAGCCAGGATGAAAGCTCATCCAGATTCAATCAAGTGGTGATGTTCATCAATTATTAAAGGGCATCCCCACTTGAAAAGAGCCATACTGGTTCAATAATTTAAATTCAAAATAGAAGACAGCCATGAAAGAAAACTTCCCCAGATGATTTTACATATGATGCATCCTCTATAAATGTTATACTTGTGATCTCTAAATCTAAGTGTGAAAGTAATGAAAAAATCAAAACTGTGGGAAAGAATCTGTTATTTAATAAAGTGTCACGTCTTTCTGTATAACAAGTCAGAAACTGACAAAAAAACCTTTGAGCAAGCTAGGGTGGCCTCTGCTCCAACCAGGACAGCTCAGAAATCACTGTCCCAAAGAACACACATGACTGCAGCAGACTGAGGAACCAAAATTCAAAGGTGGATCTGTACAATGAGGTCTTCACACAATGCTCTGCCACTACCTTTGTCCTCAGACTCCCCCATCATTTCTGGTCTGGCACAATACCCAACTGTCCTGGTAGACTCGTGATTTGTAACTGGCTTATTGGGTTGCTGACTCCAGATACAACTCTTGATACTCTGACCACATAGCTGCTTGTGAAAGCAGCCTCCACTGCCCACTAGGGCCTAAAAGTCTCACAGCTGGGCACAACAAAATTTTGCTTGAAAATCTCTTAACCTGCTGCTGTGCTTCTGCCCTCAGAGCCACCTTCAGACCTCTCCATGTCTTCCTCTCCTGCTCCTTTTAACGGCAGATTTTGTGATCTTGCAGACTTTCTCTGCTTGTATATTCTCAGTTGCTTAGTGTGCTAAATAACTTGATTATGATGATACAGCTGGGAATTTGTGCTGTGTTCACACTGGACATTCCTTTAGGTTTCTTTTCCTAGAATGTCTGGTAAAATTTTCTGGTCTCTCTAGGATTATATATAAAGACCAGCACCAATGTAATTGATGTGTTGAGAGCAGAGAAGAGGCAGGTATGATTGTACCCCCTATGCACTGATTATATTGCAATCGCCATTTCCCATTCCAGAACTCACTGTTTTTCTCTAAATTATTGTCTGAAATAAAAGGCTTTTATTCATAAAACACAGAATGGGATGCAAGATAAATGTTCCTGAAATTATGATGTTTGATGGACCCTATTTTTAGTAATAAACATTTTACAGGTTTTTATTTTAAGCTATTTATATGATCTCTACTTTAAAGTGACAGAGGAGCTGATTGACAACCACACCTCTGGATGCAAGAGCATGTTAAACATCAGTGTTGAGACAAATGTAGATGAATAAAGCAATGAGTTTCAGGCATTTCCAAGCCTCTCCAGTAAATCTATACCTTATTTTTTCAATATAGTTACTATTTCACCTTGCAACTCTAAGGCTATTAAAATTTCAGATTTTTTTAAAAGGAAAATATCCTGAAGACTCGATCTGACAAATTCTGCTCTAAGTCAGATATATTCTAGAGGTCTTATCCTTGCCTTTTCATCAAGGGAAAAGCAGAAGGGAAAGCAGAATCAGACCAAGCCCAAGTTAAACCTGCAAAAGGAGCCCACTGCATATATTCACATGAATAGGAAAAGGAAATAAACTACTGGCTTTCCAAAAAATAATGTAGTTAGATGTTCACTGCACAGAAGATGCAGAGAGAGCATCTTTACTGTGTGCCACTCCAAAGTTACATCTTCTTGTTCATAATGAATTTGGACTCTCCATGTTGTTCTTTTTCTGAGACTCTGCAATGAATTATTATCTTCCTTAAATTTTATTAATCTTCTCTAGATTTAAATGAGTTTCCCCTGGGAGAAAAAGCTATGACTCCTTTTTCTTTATCTAATTTCTCTAGTGTCAATCACTGGTGGCTTCCTTGCAGAACATGAAACATTACCACTTTTTGGGGTAACACTACAAGCCTCCCTCTAAGGCAGATGAAACCCTTCTTTTGCATATGAACATATAAAATGTGTAGTAAGTTCAATCCTTTCCTTAAAAAGGGGAAGAAAAGACAAGTTACAATTTCAAGTTAGCCCAAAAAGAAAAATATAACAAATCCGTGGAAAGGGGAGAAGAAGCAGGAAAGTTTTCATATTCTAGATCAACACCTAGAAAGGCCATAGAGCTATGCTGAGTAACTCCTCTCTCTAGCCTTAGTACACCTTCCCTCACCTTGTGCAGGTGAGCCCCAGCCCCGTCAGGAGCAGAAGTCTAAACATCAGGGGAGCTGCCAAGAAGAGCTGGCACAGTATCCTTGTGCTGGTCCATCAAGGTGTATATGTATGTGATGAATAGAGAACAGCAAAGAAAAACAAAACAAAATGGTAACTAGTGCCTGATTAGGAGACTCCAGTGGGAAACCAGTCCTATGGGAGTTTTCAAAAACCTGCTGACAGAGCAGAGAAGTAAGAAGGCATACTGTCCAGCAGAAATAATTGGATTTTCTAATTCTCAGCACATTTCATACAAGAAAATTTGTGTAATTGTTCATCCTAAACCCAGGGAATTTTACAGCATAACAGGTGAAATGAAAATCAAGTTTTCTGGAGCTGCTGCACTTAGAAGGAGCCTTGTGGGGGTTTTATGAATAGATGGAGTAGAGAAAGATTGATGAGATTTTTTAAGCCCTTTTATTGCACTCTTTCAATGAGCAATGCATTTGTGTATGTACTACTTTCTAAATATATTTTCCTGTTGATAAATGTTGTATTTAATTACCGTCTTTCCTTTGGAAGATTCAGGTGCCAGGTCTTAGCCATATCTTTCTTTACTATTCAGTTTACAGACCATTCCAAGGCAGCCTGTTGATACATATGTGCCATACCTAACACAAGGGATCTCCCAGCACAGCCTGGGCTTCTACTTATTGTTATAATCATTTTAAAAAAATTAACATTTTATATGAGCTTTTAATAGATAATATGGAAGAACAGTGTATCTTCCACACGCTTCTCAAGCAGTTGCACTATCTGTTTTCATTGCATCAAACCTTTACAGCACATTTTTAAATCTCAGTTCCAGTAGCTAATCAGCTCTAGCACTGTTTGGAGCTGGGATTGATTTTCTGGTTTGGTTTGGTTTGGTTTAGTTTGTTTGTTTGTTTATTTGTTTGTTTGGATTTTTTTCCCCCTCAAACTGTTTCCTAGCTCTCACAGAGCTTTTGGGTGTTTGAGGGTTTGGGGGTTTTGGTTTGTGTTTTTTGGGTTTTTATTTGTTGAAGTTTGAATTTTTTTTTGTTGATTTTTGATTGGTTGGTTTGGGGGGTTGTTTGGGGTTTGTTTGGAGTCTGTTTGCCTGTTTGCTTCTTTAGTTTTGTTGTGGTGTTTCATTCCTTGAAGTGGCCCACCAACAGGTTAGGCAGTACTAAATGTCCTGCTTGCAGCAATCCCCTGTTGTAGTAGGGAGCAATTTATAATTGCAAACACAGTTGCTTTGAGCTGTAAAAGAAATGTCAGTAATACTCAGTGTGATCAGCACTGGCTGCTCGGCTGGCAATCCCAATGCATTCTGAACTTGGTTTTCTTCAGAGAAAGCCCCCTTGCTACTGGCCGTGCTACCCTATGCAGCAACAGTTTGGATAATACTTTTGGCCAATACTCTCAGAACCACCACTTATATCTTGATGGGAAACGAATATTTTGGGATAGTTGTTTACTTTGCCTAGCTACAGGAGTGTGTCAGGCGTTCGTTGTTCATTAACTCCTAACGATCGTGGCTTTGGGATCCGTCCGTCAGCTGCAAGTTGTGAAACCTGACTGCGTGCTGACTACTCTTGCATGCAGAACTTTTACTCTTCCCGTTGTTTCTGTTGAAAAAAACGAACCTCCCTCCGTTTTTGTGTGTCCGTATTTTCCTTCAGCTGCTTCTGTAGCTCCAGCAACAATTTGGAGGGAAAAATGATAAAACAGAGAGAAGACTGAAAATGGTTTGATAAATGCGGTGAAAAGTAGATGAATTGCCGAATAACGATTTCTGATACAGTTCTTTTTCACCAAGGAGGCATCCGAGGATGCAGTCATGTGGAAGGACAGTGTCTTTAAATAAAGTTCCATGTTAAAGAACTAAAGAAAGGGACCTTAGTGTACAGCTGTTGCATCTGATTAAACTTCCATTGGTAGGGATTTAGAAAAAGGTGGACTTGCGTCTACTGGTATTGATTAATCTGGTGACAGTAGTCGAGTAAGGGCTTATCGACATGGGAAATATTAGAACAAACAATCAAAGGAAGGTTCCGATATAGATCATCAATTGCGAAATACAAACAGGAACCATAGATCATCACCCGAGGAAATAAGGACATCATCACTTGTATGTGTCTCTAAGTGTTTGTTAGCCACAGAGCGACTCGCAGACTCAGATGATTTTAATTTCTTTAACTATCATTATAAATTCAGACCAGAAAGGAAGCATGGGTCCTGCGATCCAGACCGTCAGTTCGTCGCCTGTACCTTCCCGGGAGTGGCAGTTTGGGGAAACCTGAGCTATGACGTGCACCCGGCAGGTCCCCTAAAGCGTGTCCACTTGGTTACACCACCCTTGCCACAGCCTCTACGACTATTTTTTTTTTTTCCAGAGCAAGGGCACCCTGTGAGACTCCTCTTGCTACTTGACACTAATTCGAAACGGATTTAAAAGCGAGAGGGGAGGTCAAACAACACTCCTAGACCACCGCAAAGGCGAGAAAACTTCAGACAGCCGCGGAAGGCGCTTTCCCGAGCTCGGCTGGCGCCGGGACTGCAGCGGCACCGGCTCCCGGCTGCAGGACGCCCGCGGCAGCCGCGGCTGCGGCACCTCCCCGGCTGGGAGCGAACCCCGGCAGCGGCCCCGAGCCGAGGGATTTGCCTCCGCCGGGGTCCCTTCGCTGGGCTAGGGGATCTTTGCTCTTCTGCGTCAATTGCCCACGGAAAGACAAACGGAAGAAGAGTGGGGAAAGGAAAGAAAACCCCTTCTTATCTAGACGAAACCACTACCGCGCTGTTTTACGCACTGAGAAATTCGATGAGTTGCCACTCGCCCATGCAAGGGTGAATTTCGTAATGCCACGATTGTTGTTTTATTTTTAAATTGTGCTCTTTATTTTTAAAATGAAAACTATCGATGCACTCTAGGAAATATCTTTCCTTTGATAATACCTAGTAGTGATTATTGAAAAGGCAGGAGTTTCAACTTTCTGAAAACGTTTATTGCCAACCTTGGGATATAAAGCTTGTAAACTTAGAAACCAAAGGAGGACAAAAGCGTTTGCAAATTTATATGTATATATATAAAAATTTAAAACCTCACTTCTTTACTCTAGGATAGCAGGTAAAAGCGTCCCACGAGATTTCGGGGGGCGGGATTAGCACAAGAGACAGCTTGTCTTGTTCTGTAAAAACATCACACGAGCCTCAGTCTGAGAACCAGTTAGCACGAAACGTGTAAGAGAGAGCTTGGGATGTTTCTTCCGAAGGGGAAAAAGGCAAGAAAGTCACAGTTTAAGAACCAGATCTGAGGAAAGGTGTCTACATTTTGATAATGCTAAAGATGGGGAGAAGCTACTCTCAGGGATATTAGAGGTGGAGAGTTTGAGATAGAGGAGCACATAGCGGCCTTCGGCATTACCGATCTGTATTAAATGTGACTCGGTTCACGGTAGAGAGACGGCCACAGCGCTCGGGACGGACGTGGGGACACAGTCCCCGTGGACTGAGGAAGAGTATTGGCCTTCCTGTAATACGGGAACGGGAAAATTTGGAAGGGAGGCAGGCAGAGCACGTCCCGGTTTCTTTGGTGGCTCCGTGTTATCTCCTCAGTCCTGACCACAGAAAAAGCGCTGCAAGAGAGAGGGCTGGTTGGCAGCCCCCTTTCGAGCTTCAGCAACGTGTCAGCAGCCCACGGACACGCGTGGGGGGAGCCCGGGCGGCCCCTCCGTGGGCCGGGGGGCTGCTGTGGAAAAGACGGACACTCCACCGGCACAGCGGGGTCATAAATAAAATCGGGCAGCCCCCGGCAAGAGAAGGTCGGGGGCCGGGGGAGAGGCTATACGTCCCCGTCCACCAGGCTGAAGTGTTTGCCCGGCCCGGGGAGGCAGAGGTAGGGGATGGCGCTGCCCGGGCAGAGCAGGGGAAAAGGCAGCGGCAGCAAGCAGCGGCTAAGCAGGGGGCTGTCCTTGTAGAGGGACGGGATGGAGAGAGCCGCGGCGGCAGCGGGGACCTGCGGCTCCCCGGGAGGCTCGGCGGGCCCCGGCCCCTGGCCCTCGGGCTCGGACGACATTTGTCTCTTGAGCTTGTTGCGGCGGTTCTGGAACCAGATCTTCACCTGGGTCTCAGTGAGGTGCAGCGCGGCGGCCAGCCCGGCCCGCTCGGAGCTGCTCAGGTAGCGCTTCACGTCGAAGGTGGACTCCAGCTGGAACACCTGGCTCTTGGAGAAGATGGTCCGCGTCTTCTTCCTGCCGCCCGCCGCCGACGATCTGCCGTTCTCCGAGCCGCAGCCCCCGGCCTCTCTCTGCGGCGGCTGCCGGGGGACGTGTAGCCCCTCCGTGGGGAGCGGGGACCCCGTATCCCCGCCCTCGGAGCGGAAGCTGCGGCTCTTCCCTTCTGCCCGGAGCCGGTGGGACTCGCTGCCTGCAAGGGCAAAGCACAGCATCAGTCCCCGCCGCCGCCCGCACCCTCGCCCCGCATGCACGCACGGCCCGGCGGAGCGCAGGGAGAGGGTGGGGGACAGGATGGGGAGGGGGCTGCCGAGGGCTGGCCGCGGTCCCACACCCTCCGGAGGGGAGCAGGAGGGTGAGGCGCTTCCATAAGGATCCGAGGAAATCCCTCTGCCCCCGGTATGACACGGCACAGACAGCCCCAGGAAGCCGGGAGGGGGGCACAACACCCTGGAAGCAGGTTGGTGCGTGTGCGGCGGCATCTCCCCGCGTCCGCCCGCGGAGCCTCCCCTCCTCCTGCCTGTGCGTGTGTGTGTCTGCGTGTGCCTTTCTGTGTTTGTGTGTGCGTGTATCTGTGTCTGTGTGTGTCTGTGACTGTGCCCGTGTGTACGTGTCTGTGTCTGTGTCTCTGTGTGTCTGTGTGTGAGTGTGTCTGTGTGTCTGTGTGTCTCTGTGTGTCTGTGTCCGTGTCTGTGTCTGCGTGTGCGCGGGCCCGGCCCGGCGGTGCTGGGGCTGCCCAGGTACCGCCTGGGTGGGGGCCGGACTGCGACCCGACGTGCGGGACAGCCTGATGCGGCTGCTGGCTCCGTACCCGAGTCGCTGGAGCCTTTACTGGGGTCTTGCTCCTCAGGCCCCTCTCCCTCCTCTTCCTCCTCTTCCTCTTCCTCCGGCAGCGCGCAGCGGGCTGTGCCCTGCTCCCTGGCCGGGCGGCGGGGGCCGGGCTGCAGGATGCTGTCGATGCTGAAGGCCGGCGGCGCGGCCGGGGCTGGTGGGGCTCGGCGGCCGCCCCCGAGCTGCACCATGGCGCGGCGAGCCGAGCGTGTCCGAGCCGAGCGTGTCCGAGCCGAGCGTGTCCGAGCCGAGCGTGTCCGAGCCGAGCGTGTCCGAGCCGAGCCGAGCCGAGCCGAGCGTGTCCGAGCCGAGCCGAGCCGCAGGACTGGAGGCGGCGGCGGGAGGGCGGCAGCCGGGGCGGAGGGAAGGATGGGTCCGGGTAGGAGGAGGGGTCCGGGTGGCGGAGGGAGGGGATGGAGCTAGGGGGAGCCAAAGGACTGACGACGGGGGGAGCCGTGCAGGGAAAGGAAAGAGGGAGGGGAGGCTGCAGAGTGGAGAGAAGGAAAAGGAGAAGGAACTAGAGGGAAGCGGAGAGGAAGGGAGGGGCGGGGGACACGGCAAGATGTCCCGAAAGAGTGGCCTGGGCAGCCGCGGCAGGACAGGGCTGGCTGCCCTCCAGCCTAGGCCCTTCACTGTAAGTGGGCAGAGGGAAGGCAGAGCCAGAGCCCACGGCAAAGGCGAAGAGGAGATGGGATGGTAGAACGGAGATCTCTGCACTGAAGGAGAAGAGCGGAGGGAGAAGATTGGAAATAAAATCAGGGGAATGAGGCAGAGTCCGGCGAGGAAAAGCAGCCGTGGCAGGCAGAGAGGGAAGGAGGGAAAAGGGAAGCTGGGAGCCGCGAACCCCTTCCCCGTGTTTGTACAGTACCTGGCACGACCCCAGGCAGTCGGCTGAAGGCATTTGCTTAAGATTGTCCGTGCCGCTGTTCTGCAGTGGGGTAGACTGTGGAAGAGTAGTTCCTACAGCCAACGTCTCTTCCCTGAAGTCCTTTCACCTGTAGACTCTCAGACTGAGTACACATGGTTTCCCTGGAGAGAAAGGGACCCTTTTTTCCTCCCAAGGAGCCCCGTGGTGTCAGGCCACCCCAAAATCCACACATAACTTCCACACGCTCCCCCACACCTCACCATCCCCTGTACATCCTCCCCTCCTCCTCGCGGGTCAGCAGAGCTCTTCTGTAGCTTTCAAAGGAGAGAGTGCTGGCCGGCAGCGTGGGGGTATGTGAGTTCACCAAGGTGTGCCTTTGGGAGATGGAGGAGCGCTCATCTGAGCTGTGGAACTTGGGAAAGGATCGATGTGTTTCTGTACTATCTTGAGAACTTTTGCTTCCCACCACCTCCCAGCACTGTAGCGTTTTAAAACCCGTTTGCACTACTCGAGGCAGGACTTCCAGCGATTTTAGAGCCACCGTCAGTTGTGGATCACAGGGAAACCTCTCCGTCTCTGCGACCCCGTGTAAAGCCAGGGGAATGCTTCCAACCGGCTTTTAAGAGGGCTTTTAGTCCGAATCTCGAGGTTTCCACCACGAAAACTGCTGAGGGCAAGCGAGAACCCCTTGAAAAAGAGTTGACAATAGAAGTGCTGACAGGCTTTTAAATATTGTGATGCCAGAGAGTCCGTGAGCTAAAATCAGGGGGCATCTTAAGGCTTTGGACTGCGTTAATCTTTAACGCACTGGTACTTGAGAGAGCAGGTTTCTGCTCTTTTTCATGTAATTTTTTTTTCACTTTATGAATGCACTCAAATTTTAATGCAGCCGTCTGCTGGAGAGCTGCACATTTTTCTGCCGGTCGAAAAAGAAATATATCCATCTTCCATCAACACGATTATTGGCCACAGGCCCAAACTTGTTGCATTTGTCTTGCAGTCTTCTATACGAACTGGTGGTTTTATCAGAGCAAAATATCTATTTAAGAGAGGGCGAGGGAAGGGCCAAGGGAAGGGCTGCGGTAGAGAGGTACAAAATGTGAAGAAGCAGCTGAAAATATAGTTTAAGAAATTCAGTCTGAGATGGTAAAACTAGGAGCATGGGAGACTTGGATGCCAGGTCGGGCCCCTCTTTGCGCTCCTGTCTTGGCCTCCCCTGTGTCTGTGAGTGAGGCACGTCCCAGGTGATCACATCTGTTCTTGCTGCAAACCATTTCCCTTCTAGTTCCAAAAGGAAAGAAAAAGTCCGTCCTAAAAAGCGAATGCCTTGACTCAGTGTATTTTCCTAGAAGACATTTTCTTGGAAGAAAAAGTTAAAGTTGAAAAAGATAGAAATAAGATGGAAAGTGAAGAAGGAGACATAAGTTTTATCACCCAGTATTTTTTTTCACCGCGGCCCCCTCCACTTGCCGAGCAGTCCAAGCCCAGCCCTGGGAGATGCGGCCCGGTAACATCCTGCACTGGGGTAGAAAGGTTTGTCATCCTTTCCCAGTCCCATTTGGCCACTTTTCAAAACCGTCTTCGGTTTGCTGGGGGGTTTTTTTCCCCAGCAAACTTCGTGCAGATGGAGCACGCTACAGAGCTAGATCTCTTCAGCCACTGGGACAAGTTGGAATCAATTCACTGGCCACAAGAGGATGAGGAGGGCGGGGAGCGGGGTCCCCCTGCAGCGTGTTCTACAAGCCAGATCCTTACCGAGCTCCTCATGCCCTCTGCTAGGTCACCTTATCTTCGGGGGGAAATAAAGACCAACAGCTTAGAGCGTGTCCTGCACAACCCAATCACCTGCGAACAGTCCTCCTTCGGAGGGAGCGGGACTGCGGCGGGGGAAGGCAGCGGAACCCCCCGGGCCCACTCCAGGCCCCCAGTAACACAGTCCGAGTCCCCGCCCCGCATCTGATCCATACTTTATGTGGGGAACAGTGTCCGACAGGGCAGAGGGGCGGGAGTCTTTCCCAAAATTCAGGGGCTTTTTCCAACAAATGGTTCCCGGGATGCGTGGAGCAGCCCCGGGAAGAGCTTCTTGTAGGAGCGGCCCTGGGCAGGGGCGGCTTTGGCCTTGGCCTTCGCATTCTGAGAGAATCAGAGCCAGCAGAGAGGATTCGGGGTCAGAGAGGCCAGAGAGTGGATCCCCTCGCGGCTGCTCCCCCTCAGCACCGCTCCGCACCATCGCGGTTCTCTCCCGGGCTCCGAAAGGCTGCCGGTTACAAGCAACAGTTTTTCCTGCAATAGGTAGAGATATTCCGACACTGGTGCTTTTGCAGCCCACGCTTCATTTGCATTTTATTTGTGGAGAACCTCGTTGTCCGGGACGCGTGAGGACACGGAGGCCGGTACCTCACAGCGGCAGGGCAGGAAGAGAGAACCTTTCCCTTTTAATAATATAATCCTGCACTAGAAGCTAACATCGTGCAGAGTGGAAACCTTTCACCTGGGAAAGCTTTTTACCAGAAATCACTCGTCATACATATCTATTTTTCCATTTTAGCTCAGAGCACAAGAACTCTCTTACTTTAAACCTGATGGAAATGAAATCTGATTAGATGGTACAGAAACGCCGAAGTCTGGTTTTGCTTGGTTTACGGAATCGAGCTTGGTTTATTCCCCGAGGTACTCGAGGGTAAAAGTCACTCCCTGGATTTCATATCCTCTAGCAAGTAAGACCCTGGCAATTGCAGACACAGCGGCACCTCACAGCGCTCTTTAAACCACCTCCCGTGCTCTCCCGGGACACAACCGTGGCGAGTGGGTCCGGAACAGAAGCGCTGTCCGAAAAGTTCATTAAAATCACTAAGCGGGTTTGGGCACCTTGGCGCTGCTGGTCCCTAAATAAAACTCGCTTTAGCGGTTCAGCCGTGGCTGGACATGAATTGCCGTTTGCTGTTGTGGTCTCAAACCACCCTGCCGCCGCCCTCCTGGGGCAGGCAGAGGTTCGGGGCAGCGGGGACATCCCTCGCCTGCGCTGGGCATCCCGGGGAGGGAGCGGGGGAGGGAGGGCAGAGACAACGGTGTCGCTAGCTGGAAAGCAACTCTTCCTGGAGTTCCCCAGGAAGGCAGCTACAAAAGTCGCACAGTAACTGGCTGTTCTAGGGAGCTGGGCACTCTCAGAGGAGTGCTCCGGCCCAAGAGGTGTTGGGGCACAGGCGGATGGGGCCATGCTGTGACCCCGGGACAGAGCATCCCTTTTCGAAACTCTTTGTTTCCCTCTGAGGTCAGTTCACGGTTCTCAGCTAAATCGCTTTCCTCTAGACACTGTGCTTGATACCTGCGGAAAAATCCTGGAGGGGACTTCCGAATAAAGCTAGTAATGCACGACTGTTCAGTAGACTGGAATTGACAAAGAGGAAAGGGAGAGGGAGAGGGAGAGGGAGAGGGAGAGGGAGAGGGAGAGGGAGAGGGAGAGGGAGAGGGAGAGGGAGAGGGAGAGGGAGAGGAAAGAAAAGGAAAGAAAAGGAAAGAAAAGGAAAGAAAAGGAAAGAAAAGGAAAGAAAAGAAAAGAAAAGAAAAGAAAAGAAAAGAAAAGAAAAGAAAAGAAAAGAAAAGAAAAGAAAAGAAAAGAAAAGAAAAGAAAAGAAAAGAAAAGAAAAGAAAAGAAAAGAAAAGAAAAGAAAAGAAAAGAAAAGAAAAGAAAAGAGAAAAGAGAAAAGAAAAGAAGAAACTTTAAATTTTAGGTGCACATCTAAATTTTCATTTGTATCTTTTTGAATAGACTTCCATGTATCTCACTACACAGAAATTAAATAGTAAGCAGGCTTGAGAAACTCAGGATAGATAAAGGAAGCATTAAGACATCCACCATAAAGTTACATTCATTTGGAATGGGAAGGGAAATGTAAGAATATTGCCTGGATCTGAGGCTGGCAGCACTAAACACTGTGAGTCCGCTGGAGTCTGGAGCGAGTCTCTCTCCGATCGATGGTGAGCACGGGGCACATTGGCAGGGGGCACAGACAGACTATTCCAAGATAATGCAGAGGAAAAGGAAAAAAAAGAATCGATCCAAATATATTGTTGAACAGTGGAGCCAGCACGCACCTATGAGATTTATCAAGTATTGATTTGCATGAATATTTTAGACTCGTGCCTACGAGAAAAGTTATGGGCCATCTTAAGCCGGTGAGCAATGTACCATTTGCAAAGTAGCCATTTAACAAGGTGCTTTCCAGTATATCGATCATTTTCATTTAAAGTGTAATTAATAATAACATCTTACTGCAGCTACACTAGGAATTTATTTCAAAAGGGCAGTTCAGACTCTATTTTGATTGTCATTTGCTTTGCTTAAAAAAAAATCTTTTCACTGATTATTTTTATTAGCGTCCAATAAACACAAGTTGTCTTTGTGAGTAATCTGGCAAGGTTTTTCTTTGCCTCGCCTCTGGAGTGCCATCTAGCTAGGCTGTTGTAGCAACATTCATTAAATAAATGTCAACAGAAAAGGATTTATGCTGCATAATAATATTACAGCTGTAGTATAACTGGATTTATTTTAAAGCTATTCTGAGGTTGCTTTGATCTATAAAGCAGCAACGTATGTCTCTATATGTCACAAACAGCCTTTGCTAAAGGACTTCGAGCTTTACAGTCCATCAACATTTTTCTTAGAGTTTTCTCTTTGCAGAAGCAGCACAAAGCGTGTGACTCTTACCTTTTTTATTTGTTTAATAAAAAATACACACAAGGAAGAAAACTGTGAAGAATTTGCTGTCCTGATTTGCGGGTTGGGCTTGGATGTTTGGGTCTAGGGAATTTTGCCTGTTTTGAAATAGTCAATGCACATACATCAGGGACTGCATCTATTGCTAGCTATTTCTCTGCATCCTACAGAAATTTCTTGCCATCAGGTACAGGGAAAAGTATCATTAAAAAAAGCTATAAGGTAAAGAAACCTGAGGTGTGTATGTTCCTACTTTCAGCACATACTTTTAATAAGCCACTATAAATCATTTTCTGCAGAATAAGGCATAAGTAAGCACTTTTTCTTAGATAATTTCACGTCTTGCACCTTTTAATATTTTACCATGATCATAAGTTACAAATACAGTGTATGAAAAAAATCTGTTTATTGATATAATCAGCACATCTTTAAAAAACAAACATACTAATGTCAAAACACATTTTAAAAATCCGATTGATCATTTAGCCCTGCCAGTTCCTTAACTTCAAGAAAAGAATATTTAGTAGAATCAGAAGTATAATAATCTCATATGTTACTCCAAAGAAAAGGCATGTGGAGAGTGGCAGGTGTGTTAAATTTCTCGTTGGATTACAATCTACTTTGATATGACTGTAGTGAGTCAGGATTTCACTCCAGTAGGTAACACTGGGAGATCTGGGGAGCTGCATATGAAGGGGAAAACGGTCTAGCCGCTTTCTTCCAGGGGCAGGCAATCTTTGAACGGCATCAAAATCAAGTGCTTGCACCCTGAGGAAGAAACATCACCCCAAGTCACCTCCTCTGGCAGGAAAAGGCTGAAGTCCAGCCCAGCCACTTTCCCCCGCGGCCGGCGGGTCCTATCCAGGGCACCGATATCCTCAACTTCGCCACTTCCCAGTCCTTCTTATACCGCTCGGGGACCAGGCTTTAAAAGTTTTCATCTCAAATTCGGGTGTTTGATGGATATGCCAAGAAAACGGCAGCAGAATATGTCCGGAGATTTCAGAGGGAGAGCAGCAGCAGCTGGGAAAAAAAAAAAAAAAAAAAAAAAAGAAAGAAAGAAAAGAAAAGAAAAAAATAATAACCCCAAAAGACAACAGCTTCCAGAAACGGGGCTTAAGTCGAAACCAGTATCCCGGCAATTTAGTACTTTTCTCCGGAACCTACAAATATATATATGTATACATATATATGTAATTCTCGAGTGGTTTTGAGGCTTGCAACGTCCTGACTTCAACTGCACGGGCTGGTGCTCAAAGCCATACTTCGGGCCAAAGCAGAAGAAAAAATGAAAAAAAAAAAAAAAGAAAGAAAGAAAAGAAAAAAGAAAAAAAAATGGAAAAGAAAAAAAAAGAGGGAGGAAAGCCCAAAATTGTGTCGAGGTTATAATCCACCCCTGACCCTTCTTCTCAGATTTCGTATCAAAGCTGAAGCTTCACCAGATCTTGCTGATCAATTTCATAGCCAGAAAAAGCAAGATTGCTCCAATTATAATGAAAAGTATAGGAAATAGTAATAATTAGACTGCCCTTCTTTCTCGGGAGACAGGTCCGCATGCACGTTCCCCAACAGATCCAGGACCTGAAGGGACACCAGGTGCTCCGAGCTGGTTGGTTCAATTGCAGCTGATTATGCCCTAAAACATACAATCAAAGCTTGACTTTCCACCAAGGCCGAGTTTTATAAGGTCATTTCCCCCTTAATATTTGGAAAAAGAAATTCAAACTTTTAGAAACAATGATGGTCCCGAAATTAATTTTAAGAGTGAGTAGGAGGGGAGAAAAAAAGTTATTTTAAAAAAATCAATAACTTGGCATGCATAATACTTCATATAATATCATGTTGCAGGTTCACTCGCATAACCAGCCATACAGCTCCCCAGTCTGTTCCCATCTGATTATTTTTCTTTCCTTCCTTTTTAATTGCCAGTGAATTATTAATCGATTACACAAACCAATCCCGTAAGAGACAGATAAATCGAGGTGCGCTTTCCTCAACTTCTTCAGGAGACCAAAAAAAAAAAGTGGCAAATCCACTTGTAAAATACAGTATGTGGAATTACATACATATATATGTATATATAAAACCATGTATTTTAGCTGATAATTTGCCAGGGAAATAAAATGAAAACAAAGAAACCAAATCCTTACAGCTCGGATTTCAGCAGGGCAAATTCTTTTCAACAATTTGACTTCAATTTGTTTCAAATCAAACTCCTGCATCGAGAAGGACCAGGGGGCACCAGCACATGCTTGGGTGTCGATAGTATGGAAATGTGAGTAACAATGGGAGGGGGATCTGTACGAATTAAGTGGCTAAAACAAAGGGCCCTAGAGAAGCTGCTGGAGGCCGGGATCAGCAGGATCCCCGGCTCTGCACGGAAAGCTGCTGGGGCAGCGGGGACACTTCAAGGTTTCCCTGTAGGAGCGCTGGCCCGGGGCACCAGAGGTCCCGGGGAAGGTCTCCTGGCCGCGGCGGGGGCCCCGAGGCTTGGCCGCCCGCGGGGTGGGGGCGGCGAGGCCGGAAAGCGCCGGCTGTTCCGTACATTCGTATCACGCTCGGCAGCTCTGCGGGTCGCAGGAGGAAGGGTCGGGGGAGTCTGTTGCCCCCCGGAAAATGCCGGTCTGTGTCACCCTGGGGCCGGGGCGGCGGTGAGGGTTTAGCCGCTGCCACGGGGCTGGATTTTCTTTGGATGCACGGCGGTGGGAGCCCCGCCGACCTGATCCCGGTGCATGGCTGGGGTTTTTGCAGTCCTTTCGGCTCCCTCCGGCTGCCGCACGTCGCTCCGAGTTAACCCCAAGAGTAAGTTTATTGCACGTTAAAAAAAAAAAAGGTCAAAAGCAGAAAATCGAGAAACGTGTAAGTTGAAAATAAAAAGTCCGTGGAGGAATGGGGGTGGAGCTGGAAGCCGAGGGAGGGGGCGAGGGGGCCGCGGTCCCGGCAGAGGTGGGCGCTCAGACGAGTCCTGTCATCTGCGACCGTAGGAAAGGGAGGGAGGCGGCGGGGAAGGTGCCCAGGGGATAGCTGACGCCGCTGGAGAAGCCCACCAAGGGGGGCGACATGTGCGGCAGGGTGAAGCCCAAGGCGCTCGCCGGCGAGTTCTCGTGGTACAAAATGGGGACCCGCACTATCCTTTGGGCTGCGTGGGAGAGGTTGGCCGCTTCCAGGTCTGCGGCCAGCTGCCGCTTCCACTTGTTGCGGCGGTTCTGGAACCAGATCTTCACCTGGGTCTCAGTGAGGTGCAGCGAGGCGGCCAGCCCGGCCCGCTCGGAGCTGCTCAGGTAGCGCTTCACGTCGAAGGTGGACTCCAGCTGGAACACCTGGCTGCGGCTGAACACCGTGCGCGTCTTCTTCTTGCGGCCGGCGGCGCGTTGCTCCGGCTCCCCCGGCTCCTCGCCGCGCTCCTCCTCCTCCTCGCGGCCTCCCGGCCCCGGCCGCCCGCCCGCCGGGCCTCTCGCCGCCGCCCGCCCGCCACCGGCCGCCCGCTCCGCCGGCTCCTCGGGCAGCTCGGGCGAGTCTCGGTCGCTGGCTGCGGAGAGAGGCAGAGGGCTGTTGCAGGGATTGAGGGAGCAGGGGCACCACACAGCCCGCCCGCCCCGCGCCTCGCTCACCGGGAGGGGAAACAACGCGGCTGCGGGGAGAGCAAGGCCGGGAAGCGAGGGGCCCGGGAAAAGGCTCCTGCCATTTCTCTGCCTCCTGAGATAAACTCCCAAACATTTCTGAATGTACACACACACGCATGCTTATATGGAAACACAAACCTTGTATTATGTATACATAACTATACTGATCTATGGACATGCTCATCAATCTGCATATGTGTGCACACACACAAACGCACTCCTACGTATGTGTATAACACATATAGACTGTTTCCGAATCATAAAACGTACCCATGTATATATACACATATGTACATGCACAAAAGTGTGTGTATACTTTTTATATCTGTATGTACACACGGATATGTGTGACCTCTCATTTATATGCACACATCTGTATTTACTCACATACACACAAGTACATTTCTGAGTAAGTACATTGTGTCAGAGTGGTAAGCATAACAGTGCGTCCGTGTATATATAAAGAGTATATAAGAGGGATAAAAAAAGAAATAATTCACTGTCCATTATTCTGGACTTCAAAAGCTAATGGATCAGGACAACTATTCTAGCATCGGGACATATCTCCGTCGAGTTCCCAACACTGTGCATTCCAACCACAATTTTAAAAGGAAAAAAAATATTTCTTTCTCTATAGAACAGAGGAAAATTTAAAAAAAAAAAAAAAAAGAAAAAAGAAAAAAAAAAGAAAGAAAAGAAAAAGAGGTGGGGGGGGGAAGCAGTTGTTTCTGGAGTACTTTTCTGTTTCTATATGTACCTTTGAGAGAAATTAAAAATATTAATAAACCCATTACTGTGAAAAGAAACTATTTGGATTACAAATCACACCTCTTTTCCTTACTGAGCAATTGTGAGACCTCTACAGGCTCGGATAGGATCACAGAGATGCGCCGAGGCACAATGTTTTTACTATCAGTAGATAGAAAATAACCACTGATGGCAGCCCATACACTCTATCACATGTTAATTTCTGCCCCAAACCCAGGCTTCTGCTCCAGAACCCGCTCCATCGGGATCCCTGCAGCGAGAGGCCGCGCTGCGGGCGGAGGGCAGCGGAGCTGGCTCTACGGGATGGGGCGGCAGGGACAGCTGGGACCGAGCCCAGCTGCTTCCCTGGCTTCCCAAACTCTCCACTGCGCTGCTGGGGGATTGTGCTCCCAGCTTTGTGGCTTGATGGGAAGTTAAAAAAAAAAATAAAAAAAGGCAGACCTGCCTCTTAAAAAAAAAAATTTTAAAAAATGGAGAGAGGAAAGAGAGAAGAAAAAGAGACGGGGGGGAAAGGGAAAGAAAAAAAAAATCTCCAAGTAAGCCAAGAATCCCTGTTTACACTTCGGGCGGCGGGGCGGAGGCTCCAGGTGTCTGACACACAG
Organism: Coloeus monedula; assembly: GCF_965178545.1. NCBI lineage: Eukaryota > Metazoa > Chordata > Aves > Passeriformes > Corvidae > Coloeus > Coloeus monedula. The sequence goes on from NC_138785.1 coordinate 65,220,373, forward strand.
GGAGCATTTCCGGAGATTTGCCCCGGGCGGCCGAATACGGGGAGACAGGGCGGGGGCTGCGGGGGCACTCCGGGCATCCCCCTCCGGCCTGCCCCGGGCGGCCGCGGCGGGACCCGGACCTCCCCACCCCGGCCGGAGCAGGAACACCCCCCACCCCAGCCCCGGCAGGGCCCGGCGGTGAAGGGTGGGGAAAGGCGACTTACTGTCGGGGCTGGCGCAGCCCAGGAAGGCGGCGTGCGCCCGGCGGTACCAGCCGACGGCGGCGTCGCGGAGGGGACAGCCCGGGGCGCCGATGCGCAGCGGAGAGTGCGGCCCGCAGCGCGCACCCCCGCGCCCGCCGCCGCCCGCCGCCGCCCGCCGCGCCCCGCCGCCCGCCGTGCCCTCGGTGCCCAGCAGGTCCTCGATGAAGAAGGACGAGACGCGGGCGGAGGTGGAGCCGGCGTTTTCCGTGGCTTCGTCCGGCATCGTCGGAGAGAACTGCGGGAGGGGGTCCCGGCTCCGCCGGCGGCTGGCTCCTCGGCTCCCCGCTGCCCCGCGGCCGCCTCTCGCCTCTGCCTAGCCCCGTGGATGCTCTCCTGGTATAAAAGCGTTTTTTTCCGGAGTAATCATTTCAGATCGCGGTTTGCCATCATTTCCTGCAAGCTAGGAGGGGAGGGGGGAGGGGGAGGAGGGGAAGGGAACGGGGAAGGAAAAAAAAAAAAAAGCAGCCCGACAACCCATCGGAGGCGCCAGATTCTGTGCGAAAACGCTAATAACGAAATAAAAATGTCATGCGAGTTAAACGGCGGGCAGGAGCGGGGGATCCTGCGGTGGGCGGAGCGCCGCGTCGAATGGGATCTGCGCGGGGGAAGCGGCGGGCGCCGGGCGCTGCCGGGCGTCTGCGTGTGTCTGTTTGTGTGTGCGTGTCCGTGTGTGCGTCTGTGTCCGTGTGTGTGTCTGTGTGTCCGTGTGTGTGTCTGTGTGTCCGTGTGTGCGCGCGCCGCCCCGGGGCCGCCGTTCACGAGCTCCTTATTTAGGTCAATTAGGGAGCAAATCCCGGAGCGGGGGGGCGGCGGCGGCTGCCCCGGCACACGGGCCGCAGCCGGGGGGGCTTGGCCTCTCCACGTCCCGGCCCTCCCATTGGCTGCAGCGGGCTCAGCGGGCAGCCCCGGCAGCCAATCGGCGCCGCGGACATCGCGCCTATATTAATATCATTAATATCATTAATAATAATCACCCCCCGCCCGCCCCCCGCCGAGCGCTTTCGTGTGGCGGCGGCAGCGATGGACGGAGGAGATGCGCCCTCCGCCGCCCAGAGAGCCGGCTCCTGCCCCGCAGGCCCGGTCGCCGCCGCCGCGGGCTGTCGGCGGAGCGGTGAGGTTGTCCTCAGCCCGGAGCCCCCTGGTTGAGGCCTTTGAGTCGGTTTTGGGAGAGTGGCAGAGCGGCGACTGCCCCCGTGGGCAGGCAGTGGGTGTCCCGCCGGTGGAGGGGAGGGTGCCTTCTAGGGAAGGGAAGAGGACTCTCCTCTAAGGAGTTTCCCGAGGTCCGTTTTATTTGCCTTTATCTATATGTATATACATATACAGGTATATTTTTATAGATGTACATCCGATGTCTGTATAGTTTATTTAGAAAGACAGCCAGCCCTGCTCATCGGAGAAGGAGCCGTCCGGGACTCCCTGTCTCCCGCCGCCCCGGCCGGGGAGGCTGCAGCTGTGCGCTGCCCCCTCCAGGAACGAGCCCGTGGTTCCTGACGTTACCCCTCTTCAGCCCGACTTTTTTATCGTTATTCTTACTGTAATTCCCTTCTGTGGGAAGCTGCAAAGTCTTTCTCCCCCCCCCCACCTTTTTGCAACCCTCTGGAGCCCGCCTTGAGACATGGACCCCAGCAACCCCACAAAAGCCCCCCTCGCTGCGGGACGCCGAAGCAGTAGGGTTCCCTCTGCCTTTTCCCTTGGGACCAAGCAAGCCAGGTTAGTAGAGGGGCGAGTCGGTCCAGAGTGCACGTCGGAGACTCGTGGAGGTTTGGGTGAGTAGACAGATGCCCCTGCGATGCTCATCTGCAGATCAATCCTCTCCTCTTCCTCTGCTCTTCTTCTTTGCCGGAGGATCCCTCCTTGTTCCCCTTTGCGGTACTCCTGGACAAGTACCCCTTTCCCAAGCCCCGCCTCCCCTCCGTCTGTGGAACGGGACACGGGTTGCTGCCCAGAGGGAGTGTCCGGCCGGGCACGGGAGCAGCCGGGAGCGGAGCCGGCCTCCCGGCTACGGAGCGGTCTCGCTCCCTTTCCCGGAGTAGCAGTGGGGACCTTTGAGGTCAGGGCCTATTTTTGAAAGAAAAATTAAAAAAAAAAAAAAAAAGAACGAAGATAAGGGAATAATGCAGCTTCCAACGGCTCCAGAAAGATGTAACCAGTCGGAGCACTGAAATGGGCTCTGGAAAAGCAGGAGTATACGGCGGCACATTTGGCTTTCGCTCTTACTTAGGCAGAGACCGAGGGCAGTCTAGTGAATTGTAAGCCGGGCGACAGAGCATTTGTCACCTGTTGCACAGAAGTGACGTTAACAAATACGACTTTTATGCTCTGCGCATTCTGCTTGTTCCTGCATAGGAAATATGAGTTTGGCCGATAGTTCTTATGCATACGTAAACCGTCAGCTCTATTTGACTGGAAGACTGAAAAAATGCATGTGTGCTTTCCGGAATAAAGAGAAAAATGCGGCCCTCATTTCATATATACGATATGCACATCTATGTGTCCCCTACCCATATTTTAGGACGTGTCCCTCCAGTGTGATCATGCAACTTACTTAATATTGTTTGCTTTCTACTTATAAATAGTTTCATAAAATCACCGTGAGTAAATTTGCTCTTGCTTTCCCCCTCTCCGGATTTCTTCAGTATAACACACTGTTTGGTGTGCAGTAATGCTGAACTGTGCTTGCGAAAATCGTGTATCTCAGATGTATTCCTGAAACACAGAACCAGGATGAGTACAATTCTATACCTGCAAACACAACACTTGTACATGCATGTCCGCGTTTATTGGGGATTTTTTTAAGCTCGTAGTTACGTTTACACACTGTTTGCATCGCCGTAGTGACATTACTAACATTTCGTGGTTGATATTCTTAGTGCCTATTATGACGAGACTAAAAAGGGCGTGTGTCTCCTGCAGCCATCCATCAGGGCAGGAAGCAGGAAAAGCACCCAGTGACGGTATTTTCGTAATTTAATGTTGGAAAGACATCCTTGGCTCCTGCCTTAACGCCTTTCAGAGTCACCTGCCCGGAGGTAGCGGGGACGGAGGGGTGCCGAGGGCTTTGCCATCACCCCGGGCTACCCCCGCGCCAGGCAGGGGACATGCCGCAGTTCCCGGGCCGTCTCCGACGGGATTCAGCGTCGTTGCGGCGAAGCGAAACCTCTCCTTCCACAACAGCCTTCTCTTCCACGGCCACCTTTTTGCGCCACGGTAAATCTTTATTTTTTGCAGGCAGGGGAATGGAGGGAATGGGCAGGTCCTGATGCCTCCCGTGGGTCAGGAGGGAGAAAAACCACGTGTTTTCTAGAGTTGGCCTTGAGACCGTGCTTAGACTACAGGTGGTGGGGCCCCTTATTTTTTCCCTCTTTGGCTCTGTTTCTTTCCCAGGTACATGTTTTTCTCCGAGGCGTCGGAGACTTCCAGGTCCAGCGCAGCTCTGCGAGGTGCGGGACGGGCGCGGCCTGTGGCCCCGGCGCGCTGCCGGCGGGGTCTCTTCGGCCGAACAGTCCTGGCTTCCAGATCGTGCCCACCCCTGCCTGTGATGCCCGCTGGCCACATGGTGTGGGATGCCCGTGGGATATCCCCCCGTCGCCATCTCCGACGGCTCCTGAGCCTCTGTCAGGGTGTGCTCGACAGCCGGCTGCCACGCAGAGGGCAGGAAGAAGTGGAGATTTGGGGCCGGGCTCCGTAGGGAATCGGCAGACCTTGGAAGGCTATATTTGGGGCCGAAAACGCGTGTGTGAGTGTGACAAGAGCCTCCAGTGAGTCACGGTGCTGGCGGGCCAGCCACTCCCGCCGCTGCCCGGCCGCCTCCCGCAGGGAGCGGAACGGCTTCCCGCAATGTGAATGCAATTACCTTGCTGGTGTTTGATGCCTCCCCTCGCTCTCCCTTCACTGCCTCGGTGTGTCGTAAAGTAGAAGCGAAATGAAAGGCAGCCTTTATCGCTCGCACCCCTAACCTCTGCTCCTCTTTGCTTTTAAGGGCCGCGAGCGTTCGGAGCCCGGACCTTTGCGGGGGCTATTGACCCCCAGCGCTGCGGGCAGAGGTGGCTTTGGGCAGGGGCACCATGCTCCCTTCTCCGTGTCAAAAAAAAAGCGGTGCTGAACAGATCGCTCAGTTGCTGACACCTTCCTAAGAGATGAGACGGCATCGCTGGGGGTAAGGGAATTGGCCAATATCTGCCTCTGCTTGATGTTTATATATATATATTTATATGTATATAAATATATATTTTTATATTTTTATATATATATAATTCATAAGCGTACACATACACACTCATATATATGTATATATGTATGTGTATACTTCTAAATAAAAATACTGTTTCAGCCATGTTCTCTTTAGGTGCTTAGGTATAAAAGTAAAACAAATAAAGACTATATTAGCACCTTCAGTAAGTAGTCGGGAGCCACCAAAAGGCAAAACCTGTTCCTAGAAAGCAGTGTTGCTTTTTCGGGTCCAAACCTCCCTCAGAGGAGCAGAGGTGGTGGGATGGTTCGGATACCTACTTAAAAGCAATACTAAAACAAGAAAACAACAAAATAAATAAACAAACAAACATCCCCCATGAAATACTGATCAACAAGAAGATGATTGTACCCCCTCTAAACCTCTGTGTAACACCTTCCACTCCCTCTGCTCCCTTTGGGAGGCGGGGACCCGCTCACCTTCCCGGGGAGCCACCCAAATTCTCCCCCCCGGGCGGGTCTCATCCCTATAGAGTTCGCCAGGTCCCGGCTCCGGCTCTGCCGTCCTCAAAAAGGGGCCGGTGCCGAGCAGGACCCAGGGGTGGTGGGTTATGCCCCTCTGAGGCTCGCAGGGACAAGCAGAGGGGACTTTTCAGAGGGGTGTCCCTGCCAGCCCCCCGCCTGGATGGAGGTCCCATGCGCATCTCACGGGGATGCCCCATTTTGAGTGGCTTCTGCGGCAAAGGAGGACATGGCAGTGGGAAACTTTTTCTCGCATGTAGAAAACCCTAAAGCCCCTCAAATGTGAGTTAAATAGCACTTAAGTGCAGCAACACTTTGTGGATTCCTTCTGAATTTGCGGTAAATTTTAACGGGTCCCTGAAGACGGGGAAACAGAGAAAATTGTTTTTCTTTCCACTGTACTTTCTTAATAAACCTAATCCAGCTACATTCTTCACCATCAGGGATACTGGAAGAGAACTTTTCCCCTTTCAAGGACGCTGCACAACCCATGCTGTGTCCCATGAATGTGTTCATTATTCACAGATAGTCACGAAGTGCTTTGGATGGAAACTTCCAGCCTGTGGCATGTCCTGAGTGTCCGCGATGCTTATTTATTGCTCGTTAGAGATGCCATACAACTGGCAGCATGAATAGCATCTCTTAAGAGCTGGCTTCTTGCTAAGTGAGGGCTATTTTAACCCCTGATAAATTATCGAACTGGAGAATGTCCTTGGGTACCTGAACATATTAACTAAGAAAATGGTTCGAGGATGGTTTTGGGGGATATCTATTCCCTTGTGTTAAAATTCCAGGGCTCTTTCAGAAATATTTAATTGTTTGACTGGAGATGGGGAGAGAGGGAGAAAATAAATCACCAGCAAATTATATGATATCATAAAATAAAAAAGTAGTCCCTACTGAAAATGAGATACAATTACAATAAAATCCAGTTTTAAAGTGACTTTTCTAGTAAGGTCTTTGGCATAGATTTCCTTATAAAATTTTTACCTTTTTTTTTTTTTTTTTTTTTTAATGTACACTGAGAAAATGCATGGTTTTATTGGTACTGGTTAGGATCAGCCACAGGAGAATTATGGAAGTCATGTGAAATAGGTGCCAATAAAGCTTTTATTATTGTTATACAGACAAAAGAGCATTATGGAAAGAGATCCTTACCAGGCCAAACTATGGATATTTTGTTCTGTTAACAATCACGTTGGAAAATACAGAGACACTGTAAAAAAAACCCCTGACTTTTCAAAGCTTTTCAGAACATTAACCTATTACCACGTAAGAATTTTGGAATAATTTTCCCCCAGAAAATTAAGGTTTCCTGAAATGAAGCACTGCACACAATTCAGTTTTTTTCCTAAATAAAAAGATCTAGGGAACTAAAAAAACAAAACTTGCACTGTCACAACAGAATATAACTCTCAATTTTGAAATAACATTTGATTTTTGTGTTATGCAACATAAGGGAAAAATCAAAGTATTTTTTTTATTAACAAGGTAGTCTTTAGTTTGTTTGTGTGTATCTACAGTTTGAATCTGAAGATTTTCTAGCAAAACTTGAAGCTGAGGATTCTGAAGTAAAAATTAAAATGCTGTTCCCTTTCCTTCATCCAATCTTGAATGATTTTAGCAGACCATTAAACATTGTAAAGGACTGTAATGAACATCCACATGTGTTGATAGATTGGATTCTTAGATCAAACTTCAAAAACTGTTGGAGCTTAGTGAATTTCGTAAAAACTCATACCTTCTTAAATCTGATTGACTCAGGAGTTTTAGATTAATTCCAGGACTGAGCCAATTTCAATCAAAGAAAGTATTAAGAACTTACACTACAAAACATCCTTTGTACTTTTACAGTTGTGTAAAAGGAAAATTGATGCATGGATCAAAGTTAGCCCCCAAATATTATTAACATTGGAGTAAAAATCATACTAGCTTTTCCACCTTGATAGTAAAATATTTCAAACTGTGTATATACCATGGGGATACTCTAATGTTCAAGAAAACTTGTGAAAATTACATGAAACTATTATATTTTAAAAATTACATGTATTCATGATTTATATTAATAAGAAGCAAGTGTCCTCTGCATAGATAGAAAACAGAAAGCATCTCCTTTCCACTGACTTCTGAGTTATTCATCATAAAAGAGGACAACTATTCAACTTTTAAAACTGCCATTAGATCAAGGAAAGTGTTTTCCGTTGTCATGTGAAAATTATGCTTCTCTAAATCATATTTGAGTAAAGCATACATATTCCCTCCCAAACAAAAATTCTTTCACCAATGATATATATACAAATGTAAACCCATAAATTTTTGAGTCAGTCCAGAAATAATCTTTATAGAAATCCATGAGTGGTTAGCGTTTATGTGAGTCATTAAAATCTGGGAATGAATGTATTTTTCAAAAGGTTCTGTAATAGATTATGAATGGTTTTGCAATGCTCCAACATTTATGGAGATACATATCTGGAGAAATATACAGTTACATACATATGAATATGTTTATTATGGTATACAAAAATTACATTTTCATCCAGCATGAAAATAGTGTTGAAATGCCTTTAGAAAGGATTGGACCTAGTCAAAATTAATATTGTAATGAACTCAGATCCTAATGTAAATCCATGGAAACCCCAAATGCATTCACTTTCTTGTTCTGAATTATTTTGTTATCCATTCTGATTAGTCCTAGAAAACCCTGAAGCAGTAGGAAGGCTGGGTCAAGCACTGAGTGAACTCGGTGGTAAAGCTCTGTTTGCTTTCTCTTGTCGAGCAGCCCTGGGAAGTGCTATCTTCCCCAGGATCTCAGTGGGGCTCGGCAGGAAACCCAACCATATCAGCTCCTTCTCATAAGACTCCCCTTTGACTTCCCAAACTCCTGGAGTTGTGTTAGGATGGCGCGAGCCAGTTCCCACAGTAATTCATTATGAAACCTGAGCACCGCAGCTCACATTCTGCCCTTGCCAGGACATGAGAAGTCAACCCAGAAATTTACACAAGCCTCTGGCTATGAATAATAAAATCTACACTGCAGTTAACTGAAATTGGAGCAATAAGTGGCCTTGCTGCAAGAAAATTTCCATATCACACTTTGTAAATTCGTATCTTGCCCAGGGGAAGTTAGTCTTGATTTAAATGAAGACAGTACTGGACAGTGGGTGATGAGAGCTGAAGGTACAGCTTAGCTGTCTGCCATACTAAGTGGGAAGAGGTGTCAATGCCCCTTTTATGTCCCTCTCTCATGCAAAATTCTCCTCCCACATCTGCTGGAGGGGACTAATCAAAATAAATGGAGACTTCTGTGTTTAACCTTTTCATCCTATGCCCCTCTTAAATACAGAGCATATCTAGCCAACATTGCCCACACGTTCATGGGGTGACCATCATATAGGAAAAGTCAGGTGAATCACCTTGCATGGCCCTTCCAACAGTCTGTCTTGGAGAAAATGTCTTGATTCTCCATGACAACACATACCACGGTGCAGAGGGATGAAGGGCAGCTCTACAGAGAAGATGCAGCCAACACTCAGCTGGAGGTGGGACTGGTCTCTTTAGCAAGCACACTGGGATGGTGGGGATGGTGATGAGCCAGCAGGGGTCCAACCTGAAGCCCCCAAAACCCTGTTGATTATCTGGCAAGGGACCACAGTTTCCTTAGATAGTGGGAAGAAGTGGCGCCCTGTCATCATGGTGTGCAGGTGTGGTAGTTTGTGTAGGTGATACGTGTTTTGCAGAGGAGAGATACCTCTTGCCTACACTTCCTCCTCTCCCCTGCCAGCATCCTTGCAAAAGTCTGGCAAACACCAGCCCTTTAGCAGTATTTATAGCTATATCTCTATCTGATGAGCCACTCTAAAAGCAGGTTAACTCAAAACATACCGCTTAGCTGCTTGGAAATACAGATGCGAAGGGATATCTGGTTCTAATATACAGATCACCTTATGGTGTGGCAGGTTTCAGTTTCCACAATAGAGAGTGCATTTGTGCTAGGAGTGATTTAAGCCATTTGGGACCTTCAAAAGCAGAAACCCTTCATGAACCTTATTGGAAATGACTACACTTGGTGAAAAAAAAAAAGGAAGAGAAACTAGAGGGGTGATCCAAGATCACAAACATCTAAAGAGTGGAAAGGAAACCTTTTCAAATGTTGCTTTCTCACAGAAAATGCCTAAGATAAGTGTTTGAGAAGTATCTCCATTCCTTTGTTGAGTTGTGAAGTCTGTTAATGCTAATGGAACTATCATCTCATTGCAAAAAGCCACCAGACTTAGTAAAGAACAGTCAGTTTATTAAATATTTGCACTATCAATCATATTTTCTACTGCATTTTCTGTTTTGCATTTTGCCTCTTGCTGAGGGGGTGCAATGAAGAGGACAACAAAGCAGGTTTCTCCTTTCAGATACACCTGGTGGATTTGAGCTCTGATATTTCTCTTTCCCTCAGTACGGGAAATCCCTTAGGAAGAGCAAAGTATCAGCATAAAGATCATCTGTACAGATTGGAAAGAAGGATTTTGCCCTTGGGTCCAAAAGCTGGAATATTTTCTGCAGACCATCGACTCCATAACACACATGTACTTATTAAATAAGCAAACAAGCTTGTGCTTAAGTAAGGCTTCCATGCAGTAAAGGAGAAGAACATTTGAAAAGTTGGGGTCGAAGGGTTGACACCTACATCCCTTATATCCCAGAGCCACTTTTTTCAAATATCTACTTTTCAGGTTCACACCAACTGCGCTTTCGAGGTGCACAAGAGGAACTTTTCAGAAGCTTATACCAGGTGATCTGAAACGGTGCTTCCTCACAGATCTGAATGACCCCACGCAGAAAATGTGTGGAATACATCTACCTTGTCAAAGGGGGAAATCAGTTGACTTAAGAAGTCTTTCCCTCATTCCCATCTACCCTCTCACTGCCTGCACAGTTCAGCAGGGAAAACAGCAGAGGCGAAGCAGCTGGAACGATGCCAGCACTTGGGGCTTTTGGCAGCCCTCTGCAGCAGGGGTTTGGGGTCTTTTTGCATCCCTCCTCTCTGGAGCTGTCAGCAGGTAAAACACTCTGCCGTGTTTCTCAGAGCTGCTGAAACATGATGTGCTCTGCCTCCACCTTTGGCAGAGCTTGCCTGACCCTGCCTTGCTCCTTGCTTAGGGTGAGGCAGATTCAATCCCCTTGGCAGCCCAGATGGGTCACCACAGGCTTGATCAGGCCTGAGGAGCTGTCCTCTTATATTTAGCAAGAGGGAAAAATGCCCACCAGCTGCTTGCAATTGCTGAGACACTAAGCACAGATTTTGCCTTCATGAGTGAACATTTAACAGTCATGATAGACAGACTCAGCAACATCTTCTCAGTACCTTTTGGCTGTCAGGACAAAGGCCTGAACACCTTCAGGTCTCCACACCAAGTCTCCACAGGGTTTGCTGGGATGGAGGATGCGTGTGTTAACAAGGTGTCTCTCCACAGCAGCAAACACATCATTCCAGTGCCCCATGGTCCCCACTCAGGGCAAGAGCCAGACAGAAGTCAGATGTCAGGTCTAATAGATTTATCTTGACTTTTACCATGCAGAGGGGCAAGAGGGACACCTGTAGAGGGTCATCTATCTCCCCTACTGTGCATCCCTTCTTGGCAGGGATGATCACTGCTGCAAGTGCTGCCAAAATCGCTGTAGAGGACATTGACATTAAACCAAACACCTAACTTCTAGATGCAGGTTGAAAAGAAACCCATGTTTATTTCTTCATTTTCTGGTTGCTTTTATCTTGTTTGGCTGGAATAACCCTTTCTCTTTCCAGCATCTTTTTGCCTGATGCTGGGTTGTTGCTTTCTTTCTTGTGCTGCAATTCCAAGTGTTCCTACACACAAGTTTTCCCTTTTCATATATCTACTAACGCCAGTTTAAAATCAAAACAAAAAAAAACCCCAAACCCAAATCCACTGAGATCTGACTCAAAGAAAAGATACCTTAGCCTTATGAGGTACAAATTAAAGTGCAGGTTATTCTTGAGAAATTTGAGTCTGGGGAATCCGAATGTCTTTCTGTAAGGACCAAATCTAATGATGTATGGGAATGATTAATGAGGATTTTAACAGTACTTGCATCTTGCTGATTCTAAGTAATATTCAGTATTTAGAGAGCTTTGGGAGCCTTTCTGACAGCTAACAAGGACTTCTAGATTCTTTAGTTTAAATTTAAATACAGATTAATATTCCAGATTAGTTTACCACTACTAATTTTGTGAACACTAATAAATCCCAAAGATTGTATCTATTCAGAAATTAATCAGGGTATGTAGATGCAGATGATTAAAAATTCTACCACAATCAGGGTGATTAAGAAAAGAATCATAAAAATCTTAAGGCTGTCTTACACAGAGTCTGAATCTGGAGAAATTTTTAACTGGTATGTAAGTTTATATGGGTTCCATTTGACAAGAGTAGTTTGAATCTGGATGAAATCTGAGGAAATAAATTATAAAACTGTGCCTTTTCTTGAGCCGGAATCTCTGGATCTGACCTATTTAAAGGTACCAATTTTGACCATAGGCCACATGTTCTTTGTTTTGGACTTATTTCTATTCTGCAGTCTTATCTGATGTTTCTTCCATGTGCACATTTAGCCAGACTTCCTCGTATGAAACAGTACACTTGTGAGCCAATGCATGGGAAAGTATTTTTGCTAGCGGGAATCAGCATTTTGAATCTTTTCCTTGTGTAAATTAAGTCAATAAGAAAAGTGTCTGGTGACTCTGCACTAATTTTAAAAGAGTTTAAAATATTTCTCTCCCTCCTGCTTTAGTTTCCTCTTTTAATCTTCTTTCAGAATGTGTGCCTGTATTTACCAGAAGGTGCAATTAAAGTAAGCAAAGCATAAGTGAAAATAAGATGACACAGAGGAACATCTTCACTAACTCTTGACTGGAGACATGATGTGTAGATACCTTTTAATTTCTTAAACACCAGGGCAGGATTTGGTGTAACTGCAGACCAAAAGGACCTTTCCACAGTGAACCTCAGGGCTACATCCCTCCCCTGACCAAGCACAGACTTCTGCAAAATGCTTTCAACATGGCCTGATGGGTGTGTTTTTCTCATTTCCCTCACTAAAAGCTTATTCAAAGTGAAGCACAGATGAGATCCGTGGTGTAAAACAGCTCCAAAATGGTTTTGGTGCCGGAGAACCCCTTGAGATGCTCGCAGGTGTTATGAGAGCATAGTGCAGCTAACCCATCTCAGACAAAAACCACTGCTGAGCTCCAGGTGGATTACGATTTTCTTCTAGCAGTTCTGTATTGCACAATCCAAATGTACACTAAACTTAGATCTGTACTTCTGCCAAGTCGCAAATTATAAATAAGAGGCTTCAGAGCAAGCCAATTTTCCTACTTAGTTTTAATAGCCAATACTCTGAAAACCTCAAGGCTAATTAAACTGTTCATTGTCCTGCTGCATTTAATTATTCAGATATTGATCTAACATCTTAACACACAAGACAAAATAGTGACACATTTTATATTTGGAAATGGAAAAAAAAATAGGAAGCAGACCTGCTTTGAAAATGATTTAGTAGTTATTAACTGAACTCAAAGAACAGTTTCCAAGTGTTGATTTTTTTCATGAGCCACACAGACTTTTTGTCTAATTTAAAAAACAGAAAAAAGAAGAAAAAGAAGGAAATAAAAAGTGGAAAGAACCCTAACAACAACAAAAGAATCCCAAACAAACAAGCAAAACCCTACAGAATTATCCATAAAGCCTGCCTCAAATTTCACATCTAGCTGAAAAAATATCCTGCACAGTAAATTGCCAAATCCATGTGTCTCTACAAAGATGGAGACAAGTAATTTGTAAAATCAGGGCAATCCTGTGTTCAAGTTCTGACCCTACCTAAGACAACCTCTCACCTTGGACTAGTAAATATCTAGCTTGCTTTGTTCCTCCACTGCCTGAAAATTGAGCTTCATATGTTTCCCTCTTTTACTGTTGTCTTAATTTAGGCCCCCTTCTTTCTGATATGGGACTTAGTCTTGCTGGGTACCTAGCTTTGGGACTGAAATAGAACCTCACACAACACAGAACAAGCTGCTCTGTAGAGACAACCTTGTCAAGGTTCTTCTTTTGAAAGACAGAGTTTGTGTTCCTTCTTAGGTTTTTTTTTTTTTCCCCTAGGAAGTTTTCTCACTACATTTTGGAAAAGTTATTTTCTCCTTCCCAGCCACAATCTGTGAAGCTTTTGGAAAATGAGAAACACATATGTTCTGGGTCCACCAGCACCACTTCCACGTTTATTGTTATATAAAACAGAAGAAGAGAACCTGGGTTATTTGTAGTGGAAATAATCTATAATTTAGTCACTTACAGACTAGACACCCTAATGTGCACAGAAACTTATGAGCATAGCACACGGTCTGTCTCATGCACAGGACACGTTTATCAGAGGCACTGTGCCCTAGCAGTGCCTAATACCCTGCACTGACTGTGAGGAGAGTTCATGGTGACATGTCCAGAACATTGTTAGGTTGTTTAAAGGTAGCTACTTAGTGTGTTTTGATATTCCCAAAGTCATCCAAGATATTTACACAGGACTTTAATTATGACCCAGCACTTTTGGGAGACTCACATGGTGCCGGAGCAGGACCTTTTAATGCTACGTGGCTCAAGTGATACCAGACACATTCCTCTGGCAACTGGTTCCCACCTGCAAAGACTATGAGACAAATGGTATCATTACTGTCTAGTTTTGTGGGTTTCTCGTGTTGTTTTGTTGGGTTTTTTCCCCCAGAGGACAAGCTAAAAAAGCAAAGTGATTCACCAAACCTATTCCCACTGGATTTGATTCTGTCTGCTGAATGTAAGCCCTGTGGTCAGAAGAGCCCTTGGAGGAGAGCTCATTCTCCTGCTATGGAGCAATAAAGAAACAACTATCATAGAGCAATTCAGTTGCATTCTCTGTCCTTCCAGTGACACTCAGGCCAACTTCAACTTCCTTCTGGGGCAAAAGTAAAAAAGATAATGAAATGAGCAGAAGACAATGAGGTCCTCTTGACAACTCTGAAACGGAGATTTCAAGGCAAGAGTAATATAGACTGCTGACCCAGCTCTGGGGACTTCATTATTCAAGACCAGACACTTTGATGGGAGGGACAAAGTGAAAGTTGCTGCAGTGAGGGAGCACCAGCGAGAGCAACAGACTGTAGGAAAGGCTTCCTATGCCTTCGTCCATGCCAAGATTGTGCTTCCACTCAAGACTTTAGTCCAACAAGCTGTTAAGGTCCTATGGCTGGTCATTAAGAATAATATTTTCGTTGGGAAGAAGTAAATTTAAAATTTTAAAAAGCAACATGTATTTCAGTACAATGGCTCAGCAGGGGATTGACTTAAAGCTTGACAAATGGGAGACATTTCTTTACACAAAAATGCAGGGTGCTCTGCTTTGCACCAGGAGAAAACATGGCTTTTCCCTTAACTGGGTCTAGCATCAGTTATAGGTAGAATATACATAGAGGAATGGCATATGGCATCTGGTGATTATTTCACAATTCACTGGCTGGTAACTCCTGTGCTGCTTCTCCAACTCAGTAACTGACACCAGATAATACAGTTGGGATTAATCCAGGCCTTACGAAGTGTTCCAAAAGCTCGGAGTTAATTACTGTGCTTGAGATTCTCAGATTGGCATATGGTGTTAAAAAATGTTGTGCAATTGAAGGCAAAGCATAAATTTTGCAAGAGCTGTATTTTGCCAGAAAACTTGCTTTCCCCTCAGATTATTTATTGCTAACTGCAGAGAAGTGTCTTACATGTGTCAGGGAGTTTCTTTTTGAATCTGCGAGTCCAGTTCCTGGTGTCCTTTAAAAAATTACCTTATAAATACCATCAGAAAAAGATCTGGTTTCCTGTCTGGAAAAGACAGTAGAATTGACTGTCATAAACTGTAACAGATCACTTTGCAGTCACATTAAAATCAAGTTTAATAACATTAAAGCTTGTACATGGTGGGAAATTCCATTTTAAATTCCTTCACCATCTGTTGCTTAAAAGTCAGCCATGAGTATTTCCCTTCCACTTCTCTTTTCCTTAGAATGGTTGATGCACAGGCACAGGTTTTTAAAGGCTATACTCAGGGTGGGGTGTTGGAAGGGGAGCAGAAGGACCTTGGCTGTGCTGGAGTGGGAGAGTGGAATCTGCTGATAAATATCAGGGACTGAAATTTCACTCACCAGAAACTGTTTTATCACAGTAAAATTACTCAAGAACTGAGTTGCTTGTTAAGCCTTTTCTCAATGAATCTCCCCTGCTTAGATTTTGGAACTGCTGTTGGAGTAATCTGCTGGAGAGTTACAGAACTTTAGGTGAACCATTTATTATTTATTTATTTATTTGTTTCATAGTATATCTCTTTACTGCAACTGTCCGAGCCCTTCCTTCTGCCATCTAAACAGCACCATCTTCAGGCACATTTAAAACCTATCCATTACCTCGCGGTGACTTAGCTGTTCCTCGTACTGGGAATGCTCTTTTTCTGGTGCTGAAATTGCAGATCCTCTCCTGGTTTTTCCCTGAGCATTGTCTTTAAGTCTTGACACTTGTCAAAATTATTCTATCACCCCAAGATGCGACTACCAACCCCCTTCCAGTTGTACCCCTTTTTTCTGTATGATTGAATCTTTTCTCAGAAGGACACTTAAATGTCCTTTGAAGAGTTTGACTGTTATACCTGTTTCATACTGTTTATTTCTATCATTTATTGTGATTTTTTTTTCCTGATCTCCTCCGTGGAAAGACCAACTCTGTTTTCATTGTTCAAACAATGTATTTCCAGTTTCTGTACCTTGAAAGAGACAAAGAGATTTTTAGATCAACTCTATTTTGCTATCTACTTGTCTTGCACATATATTTTTAACACAAGCAAAATCTTGTTAAGTCAAAAGAAATACATCAGTTATTAGTCTCTGGCAATTACGTTTGTTTCATATAAACAAAACAAGTCTCGGTTTGCTATTAAAATCACAAGAACATGCAACGAGAGATATTCAGTACATTTATAATGTCATCCTAACCACCTACTGTTATTTCCCCCAACAAAATGTCATTTGCATGGTTTGTTTATTCCTTGATATTTTTTTTTTTAATAGTCCGAAGGCAAATAAACAGAAAAAAATCCCACCGCCCACCCATGGTCTCTGTGCAAGGCAGATTGTAAAGCTACTTATGTAGTTCTTTACGGCAATGTTTGGCCTCTAAGAAACACAGAAACTGTTTGTGCCCTTTGCTCGCCACTTAATCATTGACGGGGAGATGCTGTCCCTCCTTCCTGCCCTCCCGTTGCAAAGAGGAGGCTAGTGCTTAACTTCAAGGAGGGTGTTCACATCCAGCATTGCCTCCACTGAGTTTCCCCCGACTCCATGGGGTCTCTCCAACTCTAGGTCCTGCATCTTGCAGCACTGACAGGAAAGCAGAAGTTCTCCTGCCTTTGCTTCATTAGGTAGACCAACAACGTGGTGACACTTGAGGTTTTCTTTAGTCTTTACTTGGGAGAGAAAAATTCCTCAGTACTAAAACTGCTGCATTTGCCAATTTTCAGTTTTACTGCGAGAGATAATTTTGTCGAAGTTTTCACATGGTAATTAGGGCGAACGTCTGCACGGCGTCTGTAGGAAATGCTGCAGCAGGCAGCACTTGCCAGGTTGCAGCGTGTGTTACCAAATGAGAAGCGAGAGCAGATGCCCTGGGGGCCTGTCCCGGTGTCTCCGCGTCCCGGACGGGGCCCCCGGGGCGTGCGGGTGTGCGATCCAGACGTGCAGCTCTTCAGATGCTGCATTTCTCCCGAGAAACAGGGGTTATTCCGCAGCCTTGCTCGGCCTCCTCCTGCCCGCAGAGCCACCCCGGGGCCGAGAGCCGGGACGGGCACACAGGGCTCGGCCGGGGCGCGCCGCTTATCCCTGGGGAAGCGGGAGGGAGATGGGAAAGGGTCTCGGCCCCTGGGGAGCCCCACGCCGTGCGGAGCTCCGAGGCTGGGTAAACCATGCCCTGGAAGGCAGTGTACCGCCGGGTCTCATTTCCTTGGCCCCGACGGCGAGGCCGGGGGAAAGGGCTGAGCAGAGGGATGAAATTTGGCGTCAAAGAGGGGCGGCAAGGTTGCCCCTCACCCCGGATAGGAACTAAGTTGTTCATAACAAAGAGGCTTTTCGGTGTTTTACAGCCAATGACAAAATTCTTGTGTCCTACTTTTGGGCGAGAGATCGCCTTTGTGGGTTAATTTAAGGAAGCCGAAGAAGCTGCGGTACGGGCCGGGAGGGAGGGGAAGGGTGGGAAAGTGGCGATGCCACGCTGGAGGGGCCGGCCGGGGCAAGGGGACGAGGCAGAGCCTCGCACGGCCCCACGGCCCCACGGCTCCAGAGTGATGCTCAGCCCGTCTCCAATGCCACCCGGGTCTGTCACCGCCCCGTGGGTCCGGGCCGGTTCGGCAGCCACAGGTTCCGCAGCTCCTGCAGTCCCGTCCCCAGGCTTGGGGTCAGCTCCGATGGGAGAGCAGGGATCCCCACGGTTGTGTCCCGACGTGTCGTGTCCTTCCCCCACGAGGGGAGCTACCGTCCCCTGGGAGGGCAGGGCAGATTCCGAAGATCCCCCTGACAGTGTGGTCCCC
This sequence comes from Coloeus monedula, assembly GCF_965178545.1. Lineage (NCBI taxonomy): Eukaryota > Metazoa > Chordata > Aves > Passeriformes > Corvidae > Coloeus > Coloeus monedula. The sequence goes on from NC_138785.1 coordinate 65,237,973, forward strand.
TAACAGGCCCCGGAGCGCCTGCGGCTCCCCCTCGCTCCTCCAGTGGCACTGGGGATTCGGGAGGATGCGCCCGGCGCCCCTTTCCACTCCTGAGAATAAGCATAGACAGATGAAAGGATATCTTTTCTTTTCTTTTCTTTTCTTTTCTTTTCTTTTCTTTTCTTTTCTTTTCTTTTCTTTTCTTTTCTTTTCTTTTCTTTTCTTTTCTTTTCTTTTCTTTTCTTTTCTTTTCTTTTCTTTTCTTTTCTTTTCTTTTCTTTTCTTTTTCCTCTCCTCTCCTCTCCTCTCCTCTCCTCTCCTCTCCTCTCCTCTCCTCTCCTCTCCTCTCCTCTCCTCTCCTCTCCTCTCCTCTCCTCTCCTCTCCTCTCCTCTCCTCTCCTCTCCTCTCCTCTCCTCTCCTCTCCTCTCCTCTCCTCTCCTCTCCTCTCCTCTCCTCTCCTCTCCTCTCCTCTCCTCTCCTCTCCTCTCCTCTCCTCTCCTCTCCTCTCCTTTCTCTTCCCCTCCCTTTTCTCTTTCTCTTTCTCTTTCTCTTTCTCTTTCTCTTTCTCTTTCTCTTTCTCTTTCTCTTTCTCTTTCTTTTTCTTTCTCTTTTTGTTTCCTTTCTTTAATTTAGTCCATTTTGGTCTGTTTTGTCTCTTTACTACTCTGATTATTTTACTTTTTGAGATAAACCTGTTTTTCAAGTTCGCTTCGTTTTGCCAGACCCTCTCGGGCCGGGAGCCCATGTTTCACGGGCTCCCTTAGGAAGCAGCAGTGCGGGGCTCGCACCTTTCCCGACGCCTTTGCGGAGCAGAGCCCGGACCGCCCTGTTGTGAAAACGGGACCAGCGCAGCCGGGCCGCCAGCGGAGAGGCGGGGAGGGCTGGAAGACGGGGGGCTAAATTTCTGTCCACCCAAAGCAGCTGGGAGGTGAATTCGATGAGTCCCCAGCGCCCCTCGGCCAGCCGGGCACCCCCCGCCCCAGGGACACCCGTCCGGGCAGCCCCACAGCCCCGCCGGGGTGAGGAGCAACCGGGTCTCCACCCGCCGGGGGCTCTTTATTCGATCGCTTTCCCTCGCCCCCCCAATAAAATGATGATCATCTTTACAGGAGAACACAGATGCGGGGAGAGGGTATCCTCACAGAGCCCTGTTGAAGGAGGATCTTCCCAATAATTCTACTTCAGGGATCTGCCGCTTCCCTGCTTTAGCTTTATCCCAAAGCAGAGGTTTTATTTTTGTTTTTCTTTTTTTCCTCACCTAGGTTTGGGGTTTTTTTCCAAGTTATTTTTAGAGGTGTTTCTGTCTTTATTGGCTGTTCAGAAAAGGAAAAAGAGAACATTTCCACAGTATTTGGTTTCATTCAAATAAAGATCTTTTTTTTTTTTTTTTTTCCTAACTCTCCCGGGGTCTGGACCAAACAGAGATTACTCTGAAATTAATTCACAAAAAATAGGTGACTATCCTAGATTAAAGATAAATTCCCAGATACACGGGTGTCATGTAGGAAGGCCCTGCATCCAGGTGTTCCCTACCCTTTTCCAGGTTTGACTTTACAAAGGTGAAGGTATTTTAAATTAAGTTTTGATGCTTCTCTAGTGTGCACATCCTCCATCATTTCTCTGTTCTAGAGCCTTGCTCAGATCCAAGAAACTTCTACCTGCTTTTGTTGTTGTTGTTGCAAAAATCAATAGCAGAACAAGTATACTTCTCTGAGAAAACCCCCGCAGAGGAGTGTCCTGCTCCCTGTGAGCCATGATCCAGCATCTGAGCCTGGGCACTGAATTCCCCATGAAGTGCCTATCACAGCTGACTTGCTGCACATGGTTTGCAGCAGATTTTCTCTTCTCACTTCTGCACCTACACCTTCTTTCTCTTTTCCTCATCAACAGGACTCTGCAGAGCCCTTCTCCAGCTAAGTATGTTTGTTACTACCCCCCATTTTGGTTTTGGCTGATTTACTTTGCTATCACTGCCTTTCATATCACTCCTCTGAATTTTTGCTTTTTAATACCCAGAAAGTGCTGGTGTCTGTGTCTGTACTCTGCTCTTTCACGATATTATCACATCGACAATATTTTTTAAAAGACACAGGTTTAAATAAAATGTATAAAGGACAACCAGACTAAAACATATACCAGATCCTTCCATTCTTGGAGATGAGGTGTCTTTTGCCATTTTTGGCGTCTTCTGAAGTCGGTGAGATATTATTCTGAGTTGGGTTTTATCAGGAATCTCATATCAGTATATTGCTGACAGAATTTCCCACCTCCTAGAAAAAAAGCACCTAACTATAATTTCTGCAGCAACAGCGATGCTAATCTGACTCTTCCGTGCCAAATCTAGAATATCATTATTGCCAAAAATTAACATGTTTTTGCTTGCACAACTTTGTGAGATACATACCAGAAGTCACTTTTCAGGTAGGCTGTAACCTCTGCTTGTCTCCTGACAACGTGATAGGTTGTTAATGGACCTTAATACTGGGGAGATGCAAATCTGTTCATATGCTGAGCATCTTGGAGGTTTTTAATTTCAGAGCTTTTCCAGTTCTGTAAGTTATTTAAGCCTCTGAAATCAATTTTGATCGCTTGGGAATTCATTAATATCATTGTGAAATCTTACCTACAAAGTTCTTCAGCATGAGGAAATGCTGGAACTAACTTTGCAAATTTGTTCTTTATGATCATGTTTTGGGAAAGTCAGACCTACAAGCAATTATTATTAAGAACACATGAAAAAATTAGAGAATACTGAACTCATTGCCCAGGCTTTGGTACTCCAAAACATAAACCACCTGTCTTCAGGGTCTAGGTTTGAACATCAAGCTGAGTTAATTCAGATCTGATCCTATATGCAATTATGGATAATTTACAGGACCAATTCCATGCCCCACTAGGAGAACTGTATGTTTGCGGTATCTACATCTTACTGATGAGGAAAATAAAATTAAGCTTAATGCAAAAATATTTGTGTAACTCATCTGGATGAAAGTATCTATATGATGTGTGTGGCAACATTATTTCTGGTCATGAGATAGTTCATCTGTCTTTTAAGAGCCTTTCTCCCTCTTTTAAGAGATTTGATATGCAGATGCTAAGCAGGGTTGGCCACACACTTGCTCTCGAACAGTCCAAGTGCATCTCTCCTACCTTGGCCATATCACATCAGTCTTCGCTTGCCCGGGGGCTGCTGAATAATCCAAATTCCCAATATAGAGAAAACAAGGTGTCTTGAGTTGTGGTGCGATCACACTCACTGAGTCACTCTGGGGAATAGCTGCCCCAGATTTGCAGATTTTTGTAGGGATTCCATTTTTTCTTCATAATCATTGTTCACAGGAGCCACATCCTTTTAGTGCTGCAACTCATTTCCAGAGCACTGGTTCCCTCCCTGCTTATCTTTCCAAGGTACGTGCCTCACAGCTCCCAGCCTAATGGCATTTTGACATGCTGCTTGCAGAGTTGGGAAGCTTTGCTGCCCTCATAATGATCAACAGGAAAGACCCTAGAGGATAACGGAAATCTGGAAAACATGAGGGGTGAAAGATGTGCCTTTGTTTAAACTGCAAAAAGAAAAGCAAAAAAAGAGTAGGAAGACAGGAGACAACAGTGTTCTGTATGTAAAATGTGGCTACAAAGTTGCTGGTAATCATTTATAAGCAATTGAGGAAGAATGAGAAATCACTTAAATTTGCAGCAAAGAAAACCAGGGTAAGTATTAGAAACAGAGTCTGGTTCTTAAGAGGGTATCCAGGAAAAGGGTTTGATAGAAATCCCAGGACTTGTGCTACAGAAATGCAGATCAGAATAAATATCTATAAGAGATTATCTAAAGTGATTTACTTAACTTTAATGCAGAGGGTGGAATGGTGGGAGAGTGGCCTGTATGGTTGGATGCTTCTTGACTTCTCTTTCAGTGCTTCATTGCTACAAAACCATCTCACCCCTAGAGGCAAGGCAACTCTTCAGCTGGCTGACAGCTGATGCAGGATGGAGATTAAACTCAGCTGAAGATTAACTGTGGTGGTAGAAATGCATCATGTGGAATTCAGGCTTTTAATTCACACCCAAACCACTGGCAGAGCCACTGCTGGCTTCAGTAGCTCAGTACCAAGTACTTATCTGGCAGGCACTACCATGTCCATTTCTCGGTTTTGAAGAAGTATCACAAGATTGGCCTCTTACCACATCCATTCCATCTCTGTGAAATATTATGGCTATTTCAGCATGAGCTGTGTGGCAGTCAGAGATCAGAGTGGCACAGAAGGTGATTAGGCTGTTAAATTCACTATGTTACTAAATAAAAGTATTAAGCTTTTCGTTCTCCCCTTTATTATTTTATTTGAATAATTGTTACCCAGGTTTTGGATACTGAAATTACTGCCTAAGAAATGCTCTCAGTGGGAGCAGAAAGGATGCAAAATCCACCAACTGATAGGGAAGAGAGCTGCATTTTTATCTCAATAATCAAGAGAATTACTGGGAGACGAACTCAAAGTAGGAAGCACAGTACTGTTTCTCTAAATTCTGATCACAGAGGTCCTTTTCATGGAAATGGAGAGGGAGGGATCAGTTTCACTTTTGGACTCCATTTATTTGCTTTATTGTGCACTGGAATAGATTAGGAGTGCTCATACAAGCAATTAATGGCACCTCTGATGGGGCATGGCAATAAACAGCAGGGAGGTGGTAACTTTTTCTGTTTTCATATTTGTCTGTAGTGTAAGGGGGGCAGGGTACACAAAACAAAAGGTAGTGAAACAGGTGGATGGTGAGGCAGAGAGAGGAAAAGAAAATTAGGATGGTGGATGTAGTAAGGAGAGAAGGACAAAACAGTGGCAGACTGAAGAGCAGGAATCAAATAAGCTTGGAGTCATTGTGGAAAATCACTGTCATATTATCCTGTGGTGAGTAGAAAGTAACTGAAGAGAACAAGGTGAGGGAGGTATGGATGTAACAGAGGAAGCAGGCAGAGACAGGGACCTGGCATGGCTGGAATTGGCACAGGAACATGGCAGGGTTGCTCATAACAGCTCCTGGGCTTTCCTGAAAATGTTGCTCCAGGAGCCACAGCCCGTGCCTGTGTGTGGATTTTGGGCACTTCACAGCTAAGCCTTGGGGATGGAGGGTGGGGAAGGAGGCTGCTTCATGGGGATAAGTGGGAAGGAGACAGGGGCCCAAGTTAACAAATGACTCAGCTATGAATGGCAGGGGAGCCCTGAGGACAGAGGGAGCAGTGTCACAGAACCCTTGCTGCCCAGCTCAGCTCTTGCCATGCATCTTCCCACCCTTTCCATATAACACATTGGGCCAAGGAGCCTCAGTGCCATCTCCTCCTGCCTCCACCACTCACAACAGCAGAAATGAAGCCACCCTTGGCTGCTGCCACTCTCCCTGGGAGGAGAGCAGAGCCAGTACTAATTGTTAATCTGCCCTGTAAATAAAGGAGGAACCATGCCTGCCCTAGGGCATCTCCAAGAAGTTGCAGTTCAGATGTGTACTGCACTGGGTACACCTCAAAATGGGTCAGGAGAAGCTGAACTAAAACTTGCCTGTCTGCAGGGATTAAGCCATGAGGGATCCTCTCCCAGCAGAGTGCCAGACCTGCAGCCACAGCAGAGGGAAGGTGGAGGCTGCTATTATGAGCCTCCTCTGAAGATCGAGGTGCTTTTAATTTTAGTCTGGGAACTTTCCCCTCATTACCCTCCTGACACGATGGGTGCAGACAGCATTAGGGATGCTGGGCTAGACACCAGCCCTAGAGGAATGTCCTCCTCCGCCTCCACCTCCTCCTTCTCCTCCTCTTCCTCTGTGGCAGCACCTCAGCACAGGGGGAGGCACAGCAGCACTTCCAGTCAAACACCTTCCCTCGCAGGATTTCGATTTCTCCAACCAAAGGCGGCTGCAGGAGGGCAGGGAGCCTCCATGCCACCCTCACCCCTGCTCCCCATGGCCATGCAAGTGAGTCTGGCTGGTGCCTTTTCCCAGGGCTAAAGGGGATCGCTGATTAAAGGGGCCTTCTGACCAGCTTTCCCCTAAAAGGAGCTTACAAAGCCCGTTTGTTTAACCTTTTCACAGCAGCTTGACCCTGTCATGAAGAACAAATCACTCCAAAACAATGTTGAAGTGTGGGACTGACGGAATTGCTCCCAGCCTCTTCCTCCTCTGCCATTGCAAACCCAGGGATGAGTCCAGCCCTGGCGAGGAACAAGGACCCTTTTTTGCCTCCCACCAGCCCCACAGCTTCGAGCAGCAGCTGGGAGTGTCGACCCCCACGAAACGAGGGCTGGGTGTGGGTGTCTGTACTGAGGGTGCAGATGTGACACTGCCAGGGCAGCTGGCTCCTCACCTCCCTGATAACAGCACAGGTTCTTGCCTTCCGTTTTTCCCAAATATTGGATGAACTTAAAGGATTGTTCATTGTTTTCCTGATGCTAAATCCTTCAGCCAACTTTTGGGTTTCTATTGCCTATATTACACCTTTTGTGGACTTCTTAGCAGTGAAACCAGAGGACAAATAGACTCACTGGCTAAGTTTAGAAGCAAATATTTAAATTTTGTTACATTCACTGTTTTATGGATAGAAAAGGAACTGTTCAGTTAGAAATAAAAATTAAAAGTTTATTAAGATACTCAGATTTTAAACAATAGTTTTTTTTTCCTTTAATACAAATTATCAAAGCAAGAATGTATAAATTGGACAAAAGTTATTATATTCCAGTGTTTTCATGAAGTGATTTTCTACATCAACAGGAAAATGAATCTTAATTGCTTACCACAAAAATATCCTCAGGCAATGGTAGTACAATTAAGAGTTTTTCTTTAAATAGCATGCAAGAAAATGTGGTACATATGGTGCCATTAGCAACTTCAAAACAGTATTTGGGTATTCATTTAATTTAAAACAGCATGTACTAACACAAAACTTAGCAGTAATAATAAATGTAAACTTGGGTAAGAAAGTAAACAATGTCATCTCTGTTGAGTGTGTAAGCCATTAGTCAAAATCAACAAAACCAGATTTTGATAGTAAGTATAATCACAAAATATTTTATAATAGCTATTTTTGAAGTCTTGTTATGTTTGGCTTTGATTGAAAAAATAATAGTTGTACAGAATTGTGTTTTATTGTGCTCAGTAACTTTTCCTTTGTGCATACAGAACAAATAGCAGCAGAACAAACTAAATGTGTGAAATGAGGAGTTGGATGACTTTACATTTACAACCACGTGTGTAAATTGAAACACCACACTTGTATTTTGTCTTTTTACCTAATGACATTCACAGCAGAACGCAATGGAAACAGTGTGCTGAGGGTGGCATACTCAATTTAAAGGTCCCACGGAAATCTAGCTGTGTTCGTGGCCAGGTGTTTAAATAAAGATCCTTCCTGTAAAGCAGAATAGGCTATTTAATCTCTGCCTTAATTTTGACACTTTTAAAGTCTGTAGGATGCTACTGAAATTAAGATTGTTTGTGTGTTGAGGATAACACAACCCAGGCCATTCCCACCTGCCCTTGCAAGGGAAAACATTAGTTTTCCATCTCAGTGAATTTTATATAATGGTGCCAGCGGGGAGAAAAAATAACAGTAGTGGCACTGACCTTAGAGGTGTAAAATATCCACATGGAAACACTTCAGGAGAAACAAACAGGATGAGAGAATTTTACAGGTTTCCTTCTTGTAGGGAAGTTCTTTATTTTAACTGCCCCCACCTCACAGCAGCTCCTGTGAGCCCTGGAAAACCCTGCAGAAATTTGTGTTCCCTGCTGCCTCTCAGGGCCTGGCCCTCACTGCAGCCACTGGGGTTTCCTCCTCTGCACAGATGGGGAAGATAGCCGAGGTTCCAGGGAGTGAGGCACAGCAAAAGGCTAATTCTTAACTCTCATGACAAATGAGCCACTGACGGGCAAGGGGCATGAACTGTGAATTCTGCCAGGGAGCACTGTGCCCAAGGCAGCCCTTCTTCGGGGAGCAGGGTCAATAAATTACCAAATCACAATGCAAACAGGAAACATTTTCTTGGCAAGGAGAAAATGTGCACCAAGCCACCCCACAGTTAAAAGGTAAGAGGTTTTGTGCAGAGCAGGAGAGGGCCATCAGCCTTGCTGGCATGTATGTCCTTCTTGCTGGAGCTGTTGCACTTTGTATAAATAATTAAATCATCTTTGGAGCAAGGACTTGACCCTGCATCTCTCTCCTCCCAGGTGAGCGCCTGAACAACTGGGCAATAGACTCAATCTCTTGCTTTTCTCTCCCTGGCCCAATGAATATTTAATCACCTATACAAAGTGAAGCAGCTCCAATGGGAGGGAGTGAAAGCCAGGCACCTTGCAAAAACTCTGTAGCTCCGTGGCCCATCTTTTTTCCACCAGAGTTTGAGTCCCATGGAAAAAAGCCCTCAGTATGTAAGAGAGGTGGCTATGTTGACTGGATGGTCCCCTCTAGCAGAGTCAAAGATGGTGGGAGGCAGGTCCTGTCTTCTCACCTTTCCCATCCATAACAGGTACCCACCTACATAATTTATTTTGCAGCTGAGGATATGTATAGCCACCCTTGATATATTTGCCTGATGATTTAAAGTAGTGACCTAAGCAGGAGAAGAGTCAGACAGAACCTGCATGTCCCAGCAGACTGAGCAGCTGCCAGGGCACATGCTCCTGCTTCTGCTCAAGTTGTGAGAAAGACAAACAGATGAGGTTGGATGGGTGGGACAGACCATGTGCGTGCTGATGGGAGCTTATGTCTTGGAAAGGTTTAGTCTCCCACATGGCTACTGCTTTCACACTCAGCTCCTTACTTTATCCGCTGACTGATGTAGAGTGCAATCCAACACATCCCAGCAGTAAAAAGCATAACGAAGAGCTGCAGGGAATAAGAATGCAAAGAATAAGGTCATTCTGCCCAAGGCTCAATTTTGGGCTTTTTATAATTCCACAGGAAACTAGGCCATCCAGTAAGGTTTTTAGAGCTAATGCAGATTTTCAAAAGAAAGCACATCTGATGGTTTTCTTAAAAATGTGCTGAGCCAGAAAAGATGCTACTCAGGTATTTCTGTAGCCTATCAAGGTCAGAGTGGAATGATAGGTGCCCTCTATGAGTGTCTCACATGGTTCTGAATTATCTCGGCAAACATTTTATTAGATTTTTATAACAGGAATAAGGATTTAGAGAACAGCTGTTATTTGCAACTGCACCAGAAATTCAACAATGGGATTGCATAGGAAAGTGAGGAAGCTATTTACCTATTAAAAAAAGATAAATGGTTAAAACCTCCATTTTGCCAGGATATTGCTGCATTTTTCCCAACAGATGTTCTTTTGGGAACGTTTGGGTATCTATCATCACCTCAAAGCAGTACAAATCAAAACATTGTGTATTTACAAAAATAAAAATGGGATTTTTTTTTTAGTTTTCCTATTAAAAATTATTAAAACCACTCAAATCTAAGGGTGATAAAGAGGGGTATTCATGCTATGTCTGGGCTTTATATTTAGGTCTCTGGGTTGGAAGTAAGTCTCCCCATGGGTAGACAGCAAGATTTAAGACCCTCCAGGCAGTGGTTCTCCAGTTGTCCTCTGGAGGCGCCTGACTCTACAGCCTACAAGATGTATCCCCTTGACATCATGCCCCAGGTGAGCTGTGAGCATATGGCTCTCTACTCTCCAAATTTCCCGGAGCTGAGACACATCCCACTCCCTGCTCCTCCATTCCCACCCCGGATACTGGAAATTAATCTCTGTAGCTTAAATTGTCTTGCCCAATTGTAAAATTAACTCCTACCTGCTGCAGAATGGAGATTAAGTCTGGGGAGTCAGTGAAGATTAAATCTAGCAGTTGTTGGGAAAGAGCCATGGCAACAGGAATATCACTTCTCCATTAGCACCGGCAGGTGGAGGAGAAAACACAGGCACAAGGAGTTTTTCTGACTTCAGGAAGGGGCAATCTGTTAAGCATAGACTTGCATTGCTTGCAGTGAATTAACTTATCACTTGATTTTACGATTCCAGACCAAACTTGCTGAGCCATGGTTTTTCACCTATTTTTCTGCAACGAGACTCGGTCCTGTCTCCCAGAGCTTGTCGACAGAGACGATAGCAGGAAAGTGATGAGTCAAGAGCAATCAGATCAAGAGGGTCATTTCACGGACACACCAAAATGGCTGGGAGCATTTTCTGATCCTTTCCTTCTTCTCACTGCAGGATGAGTTATCTTTGCTGAGTGTGTTTAAACTAACCTTGGAGAAGGGCTGTGAAAGGGCCTGGAAACACAAATGATGTTTCAAATACTGCTGGGGATGGGAGACATACGGGTAAAGTATCACTGCAGCCACAACCTCTCGTCACAGCCCCACAGCACCACGCTATGCACATACTCACCTCGTGGGACCTACCTGGCTGGCCAAGGACTCAGCTCTTCCTTATCACCCCTGGTTCACATTGCACAGTATTCCTCAGCCATACTCAGGACATGGATCTGGCACACTGTACCTGTGAAAATTGTATTTGTTTAGTCTTTACCTCTGTGCTGTTTGCCTGCTAAATTAGGAAGAAGGCTTTTTGAACTTGTCAAGTTTCAGTCACTCTACAATCATGTCTTCTGTTTCTACACTCAAGGCTGCTGTCTGCAAGCTTAGGATTCCCTGCAAATGATTCCTGATTCTTCTGTCACATTGACCTCTTGCTTGTGAGGATTCCCAGAACAAACCTCCTAATGCTAATGTTCAGCAAAGGGCAAGGGTTAGTTTTAACAATGTGTAACTTAATTTAAAGTGTGTTGCTTTGCTTTCAAAAGGTGCTTTAAGCTGTTGCCAGTGGCACCATCTCAGTTTGGTCAGGTCCATGGGAAATGCAACCTTATTCTCCCTGTGTGCCAAAATACCCTTCAAAAGTAGTCTTTATGATGAGTTGTCACAGACAACATCACTTCCAAAATATTGTGTATCACAAGTAGAACAAAAAGAGGATAACGGTCTCAAAAAATCAGCAGTCAAACCATGCTTGTGCTCAGAGAGAGCTGACCTTCACAGGTGAAGGTGCACCTTGATGCTTGGAGGCAGGAGGGTGGTGAGGCCAGAGCATGAAGGGCATGTGGCACTCATGTTTCCAGATTCTTTCCAAGGCAGAGGGACAGGGGAGCTTGAGATCTACAAGGGTGTTGAGCACCAAGTAGCCCAGCAGAGCTGGACAAGAGACTGAGAAGGCAGACACAGCCAGGAAACAGTGATAAATTAAATTTTCTCCTTATTAACTCATTTATAGTTCTCTCTCCTCTAGGTCTGTGCACTACCCTTCTTTGGCTTTTTTCTTCATCTTCACTTTTTCCTTCTGTCCTATATTCAGCTATCCCCAATAACAGTCAGAGCCTAAACCTCTCTCCTTATTCTTCCTCTTCTCAGGGATGATACAAAACAATGCCAACATATGGTGTTTTTTGTGTTTTCATGTGTTTTTCATACACACACAAATTGATTCAAAGATCTACGTTGTGTACCCTTTGCTCTTCCCTCCTACCAAGGAAACACAGACTGAAAGCAGAGCTCCTGAAGAGTCCTTAGTCCTGCTGTTCTCCATAAAATCACACATAGCAAAACCTTCTATAACTCATTGGATTGGGGCCATATGCCTGGTGTTATGAAATATATGGAGGAAATACGTGCTTCTCAGTAGTGTGAGGAAAAGCCACTCAGCAGTTCCCATATTTTATGTATCTATATATTACTCTGAGCAATGCAGATGTATGTCTTTGTTTAGAAAAGTCATCCTTATTTCAGCTGCCAATGCCAGGAGAGTACAGGACTGGGGAAGGGCTGCCCATGGAAATGTGACTGGAAGGAAATTTTTATTTGTGATGCTGCTCTGGCACATAGGAATAGGATATTGGTGTGTAAATGGATAGTATCATCTTTGGGTGTGGGGAACCACAAATAACACAGTTAGGGCTTGTCTTGTGCCATCTCTCAGATGAAGAGAAAGGAAAGACTAAAATTCTCTCTGGCTGAGATGTCGATACCTCATATATCTGCTAAGATAATTTGTACAGTTTTGTTCTTGCACAACTCTTTCGATCAGGAAAACATAATGAAATTTGTGAAGCCTTTTTGTGTTGCCGTCAGGGACAAAAACCCGGCTGAGTCAGCACAGGGGGCGTCGGGCATTGTGGCTTTGCCTGAGAGACGATTTACACAACGGGCTGGTTAAGCCCCAGCTCCAACGCGCCCTCTGCGTGCAAAAAAATAACACTTCAAGTGAGCTGAGTTCTAGAAAATGAAAACTAATTGCTGGGGTTAGAAGAATTCAACCAGTCTCAAGCCATTAGGATCACGGCCGAGCACGGAATGTCATGGAGCCAATTGGAGCAAAGCTGTCAGGGCTTTACCACGCTTAAGACCTAACCTTAGGCTGCTCTGCGATCACACGACCACGGCTCCAACATTTGCTGCAGAGTATTCTCCCTGTGCCCCAGCAGCGCTTCCCTCCATGGATGCAGCAGTGAGTGTGAGGAATGCCGACTCCACAGTACTCCTCATCGCCAGCAGGATAGGGACAGACAGGCCTGGCAGTTTAATTTGCTGCTTTTTTTTTTTTTTTTTTTTTTTTTCCTCCTAGAGGAATAAAAACAACAAAAAGACAACCTTGTCTGTCGTGAGATTTCTGACTGATTGTGGAGTAATTCGGACAGAATGGAATAGAGCCTGCTCAGTGGTTCATGAACAGCACTTATCCGTACTCCATTATTTTCCCTTTAGTTTGCTTTACAAATTAGAAAAGGGCACCAGTGTCAAATTCTTGATGCAAGCCTCTGTGTGAAATGATAAGCTAAATCCTAAATTGAGGTCAAAGCTGTTCATGTGGTTCCTGCTGCTAATAAAAACACTTTTCTTTGTTCCTGCCTGGTAAGAATGCCTGCCCCATTTATAAACAAGATCTTATCCCAAAAGAGACACCTCTATGCAGATGTTAGGGAAAAGTACCCTGCTTAAAAAATAATCTCTCCTTAAAAATACATTTTGTTTTGTGAAGAAAAATAGTAGCATGGTTTCATTGAGAGAAATGCACTTACTCTAGCTAAAATTCTGGGTTTGTCTGCATGCAGCATCTCAGGATATTTTTCTGAGTGATTCACAGTGTGAACAAATAATTGGCAGCAATCTAGAATTATGTTCCAATGATTTCACTTAAGCTTCACATTAATTTGCATTCAGACAGGGGCTGAGTTTTTCCCCACAATTTCCTCTTTTGACACTCCTTTCTGAGTCCAAAATGAAACAAAAAAATGATAAAGGAAAAATAACCCCGTAGTGACTTATAACCAGCTCTTGCTACCTAGAGAGCTCTGGCTAACAGGATATAAAAGCTGATATCATCACACCCTGCTGCGGGATGGTGCAGCACCTGGGAGAGTGATGTCCTACTTAGACACAACTTTTCATGGTCCCAAAGCTGGGTGGAAATGACTCAGGAGAGACTTGGTGTCCCTCCCTGAGGAACAACAGCACCTATCAGAGGGTACAGTTACAATTTTATCCTTAAAATCATTACCCTAAAATCACTCAATTTTAACATCTGCATGCATCTTTTAAAGCCTTAATGTCTGAACCTGGCTTTTTCAGTGAGCTACCAACTTTCCTGGGTGCAGCTATGTCATATGGAGTGTCAGGATACAGCTGGTCCTACCATCATCAAACCTGGACACCAGAAACCACTGTGGCTCTGCCTTCTTTGGTTCGGTCCCCTCTGCTGTCGCTGTAAATGGACTGGAAGTTGGTTACTACAATCAAATAAATTCTCAAACACTGCAGAAGAACAGTCTTCAGACTTTTTTTTTCCCCTTCCCTGGTAGAAAGGAAATAAATTTACCTAGAAATACAAGAAATGCCATGGTGGGGTTACACAGCTCAAAGCAGTCAAAGGAGACAGATAATTTGGAGACTGCAACATCCATTCCTTTTCTTACTTTTTTCTTGTCTCTGTGCTAAGCCCTTGGTAACTACAGTGAGATGAATTAAAAGTGTCAGTTTGAAATGCTTGGAAACGGGTATGAATTGGAACTGTCTTTGCTGAGAAGCAGTATGAGATGGGATCAAGGCTAGAGGCAAGGGAGGTTTTGGAAGGGCATCACGATGTACATGCTTTACTACCAGGGAAACAGAAGCACAAGCAGAGATGTGAAATCAAAGCAGGGAAGACTGTTTCCTATTGTTCTGTTTCTATAAAATAATTTTCTACTTAGATTTACAGGAATTATAATCAAACAATGCAAATTTTACATGTATTTATAATGAATTATGCAGAGGTAATGATATGAGGCAGTGCTCTCCTGCACTGATTAATGAAGATAATCCTCATCAGCTTAACTTTGAAATAGACTAAACACTTGTCCAAATACACATACAGAGTAAGGATAAAGGAGGAAGATGTTTGTGTATTAAAAAATGCCCTAGGGTATATCACTGTGTCCCGCAGCCGAAGCCATAGGGAGGAGGAGAGAAGATCCAGCAGGCAGGAATTGTGCAGCAAGATTGATTTATTTAATTATTTTACAAACTCTTTTATAGACTTTTTTCTTCATAGTCTAATTGGACAAGGATCAGCCACCCCTTGGGGGTGATAGGCTAAAATCCTAAAACATCCATTGTCAAAATATTTTTCTACTGTACCATAAACAAAAAAGACTTTTCAAGGTTGCAGGTGGCTTGGTTGTTTACAGAACTCTTCTACCTCTTCTCTGTGAGAGAGAAAAGTCTCTCACGGACTTAGAAAATAGCAAGAAAATCCTTGCAAGCAGCATTTTTGTATCCACATTTGTGCATCTGCCCGAGGAGCAGCTGAAGGGCTTGAAAGATGAGAAAACAAGTGGGGTAAGGCCTACCTGAGGGGGGAGGGGGAAGAAAAGAGAAGAAAAGAAAAGAAAAGAAAAGAAAAGAAAAGAAAAGAAAAGAAAAGAAAAGAAAAGAAAAGAAAAGAAAAGAAAAGAAAAGAAAAGAAAAGAAAAGAAAAGAAAAGAAAAGAAAAGAAAAGAAAAGAAAAGAAAAGAAAAGAAAAGAAAAGAAAAGAAAAGAAAAGAAAAGAAAAGAAAAGAAAAGAAAAGAAAAGAAAAGAAAAGAAAAGAAAAGAAAAGAAAAGAAAAGAAAAGAAAAGAAAAGAAAAGAAAAGAAAAGAAAAGAGAAAAAAGAGGGACAGAAACAGGAACTGGGGTCCTTGGCCCTTCTTGGGAGCAGACATGCTGCTCCAAAGGCAATGTACGCCAAAGAAAGTCACCGAATTTACCCAAATTAGGTTTGTGAAATATTTGCCTGATAAAATAATCTAGAAGCACAAACATCTCAAAGTCAGGGCATTTCTGTGTGATCTGCCCAAAGATGGCTAACACTCGTCACCAGCTTTGACATGTCAGGAGCTCACAGGGCTGGAGGTGACAGGCATCTCAGAAAGGTTTGTTTTACCCAACTTTTCTTCAAGGAAGTCCCAGATTGATTCCCTGGAGAGAATTTTTCACAGCTTTTGCAAGTGTTGCTGTCAAAACCAGCCATGAAATGGTACTGTTGAGTAAACAGCCCATTTCCTCTCCTGTTGTACGCTGTCCCTCGGCAGAGCTTCCCGTCGGAGCAAGCACGGGGAGAGCAGCGCTGCAAGGAAAGCCAGGCAGAGCCCACACAGCCAGCTCGCCTCAAACAGCTTGAGTTTCTTCACAAGTGAAGCTCCTCTTGCCTCCAGAGACTGCAGATGCCCTGCAGCAGTGCTGCCTACTGCGCTGAAATCCTCGCGGGGACACAGGGCTTGCGGAGGAGGAGAGCCAGCCGTGCTTTTAGCCACGTCTTCTGGGAACAGCCCCTCCGACGGGGGGGAGCTGGAACGAAATGGTCTTTAAGGGCTCCTTCACAAGCCATTCCATGATTCTATGATGTCCTGCCCTCCCCCCTCTGCTGAGGCTTGGGCTCGATGTAATTGGTTTCAAAGACAGGGTTTAATGCTTTTTAATGCTAGTTAAGTGAGTGGGTTGAGATGCTAGTGTCGAAATGTCTTGAGGAGGGAAAGAATTCTGGATTTCCTGTTATTTGTCTTGCTTCACAGAATCCCATTTTTTAGTGAACAGATGGAATATTTTTGGTTTGTTGAACATTTTGTCATTACTATTCATCACCAGCTAACCTGCCAAATGCTCTTGAAAAATACACAGTTATTGCAGTCTCTGGTCCTCCATTTTACAAGAGCAACTTTGCTCCTTGGTTTCCATGAATAAAAAGAACTTTTTTTTTATTTTTATTTTTTTTTCTTCCCTGACTTAAGATCCAAAGACTATTCTCTATTGATCTAAGTGGCAAAAATGCATCCAAAGTAAGATAGATGTTATTCTGCCAGAACAGGAAAACTCTTGGATGAAACCAGTAGTGACTGGAATTTCTGTACAGGGAAATCTACCCTATTTGCCAGCAGTGACCAACAGCCAAGGATAACTGTGATTTTTTTTTTTTCCACTTGGAGGTGGGTGGTGGTTTCTACTAGCTTTTAAATGCAAAAATACAAGGAGGTTTGGGTCAGGGCCTCTGCTTGGTCTAACATACCTCTGCAAACACACTTGTTTGCTTTCTATCCTGTTGAACCCATTACCTTGTGCTGGGCTGAGGCATCATTTCTATGGGGCAGAATTGCTTCCTGTAGAAAAGCAGGCTGTCAGGACATAAAAGCAATCAGGACATAAAAGATGGACCTCATATGGCTGACTTTGGTAGGACATTCCCCTGCTGAATAACCATGGTGGTTAAAACCTGTTTTCTTTGCAATTTGAGTTTGTCTGGCTTAATTTTCTGTTGCCAGGCTTTTTCTTTTTTTCATTAATTATTATTATCACATTCTTTTCCAATTCCTCTCTTTTATATTGCCTCCTTTTCAGAAATCTTTAAACTGTAAAATCCAACTCTGAACACAGACTTCAGCACTCTACATTCAGATACAAAACCCACGCTGATTTTTATTCCCTGCTCCTTGGTGTAAAGGGATAATGCCTCTCTCATGCATTTGAGTAGGATTTATATTGCAATATTGCCATCATTGCTTTTTGGAAAATCTGACTACAGTTTGCTGACAACCTCTAGTTCATCTCTCAGACTGAAATGACAGCAACAGAAAAGACCATGTTATATTTTTTCCTGCATTGTGACCCATACAGTGGTTGCCCATGTGTTTGTTACCTCTACTCCTGTACTGAATCTGCCTGAATTTGAGACCATGAAGCCAGCAGAGAGTTGCAGAGTGGCTGTCAGTTTGTTTTGCATCTGTCACCTCTGATATCCCTGAAAAAGAAAAGAACATGGGCATGGCAATAAAACAAAGAAAAGACAAACAATATTTTCATAAATTATGTGCGTGTTTCCACTGGAGAAGTTTTGGTCTAGTTAACAGCAGAGGAAGTCAGTGAAAATTTTATTTCTACCCCTGGCGCTGTGCAGAGTCAGGAATACTTTGCAACTCTACAGCACTTTACAAGAAGAATTTCTGTACAATATGCCCCACTCCTTTTCCTGATTTCCAGTTAGAAAACACTCTTATGGGTCTTAGGCTGTAGATGAAAGAAAAATCTCAAGAGGCATGTTAGAGAGAGTAGGATGCTGCCTTGTTTTGTTTTGTTTTGTTTTGACTACAAGGAGAAGCTAGCTGAGGAAGGAATACTATATATACCCTCCCCTATCATCATGGTAATACATCATGTCTGACACTGGATATTAAGAGTCTTAGAGATGACTTCCCCATGCTTCAGGAAGGACAAAGAGAAGAATTTGCCTTGAGGGATTTTGATACAATGACAATTAGTTGCAGAAAAAAAAATTACAGAATACCAGATTATAAAGGGACCTCCAGGACTATCTGGTACAACATCAGAACTTTTAAACTGGTAAATTCATTTAACATTTTTCACTTTTCTCAGTCATTAGGATCCAAGATAAACACTCTGACAAACTCCTATGCACTGCTCCCCAAGGAAAAAAGATGACACTACAATTTAAGTAATCAATGTCTTATTTGTGAATTCTTATTCAGTGAATTTCTGTATCTGCTTTATCATGAGTACTCATAACATTCCTGCATAACTGAGATCCAGTATATGTTGGCAGACCCATACTGCATATTCTGTGACCAGGAGTAGCAGAAGATTGCTAAACACTCACAAAGGGAGGAGCATTTAGGGATCATGGTGTTCCTCACTAGCAAAAGGCAAGTTTGTCAGTGGGGATTGGAATTCCAAGGTCAGAAACACCAAGGAAAAAAATCATTAAATGCCAAGAGAAAGGACACACAGGGAAAGATGATTTCAGGAAAGAAAATGAAAAAAGAGGATCTGCTTCTGTGGAAGAGACAATTTGTGACTTTTGAACCAGCCGAGGTGAATGTAAAACCACTGAGATCTGTTTAAACTCTGGAATGTGGAAAAAAATATTCACGAGGATAGTGTTAATATATGCCCTAAAGCTAACATAACCTTGAAAAAACTACAGATGGTGAGAAAGCTGAGCAAGATAAATGCTCTCTCCTCTCTTGTTGCTGAACATTACATATTTGTTCTCTTTTCTGCCCAGATTCAGGGACTGCAACATTTAAAATCTCACTAAATGCGGGTGTGCGTCTCAAGCAGCACACGAAAGAGAAGGACACGAGCCTTGAAATGATCAAAAAAATGAGAAGCTTTGGGAAAGAGTAGTAGAGATAAAACCTAAGAGGAAGCCGAGGAAAAACAATAAAGTGACTCTGCAGGAGTAGAGTGACAATTTACTCAGGAAGTTTAAGACACATGGACTTTGGTGTGTGTAAGCCCACCATGTGCCAGGAAGCCAAGCTACCCCTGGGTGTTTCATCCTGACGGGTAAGCCACTGAAAATCTGCAGTACCAGATTTTTTTCAATGCACTTAGCTTCTTCCATCAATTTTCTGAATTTTCTTAGAAATCCTGATAGCCCAGTGCTCCCTCTGTGAATAAATAAAAACCTTCTGAGCACTTTCAGGTATTTATTCAAGTATTTGTTTTGGAGCTGGAGTCTTCTCTTTTGCATTTCAGCATAGAAAGTACCAAGTGATTTTATATGAAGTGATGTGGTCAATAAATTTTAAGGACAGAAGGGCCATTACTGTAAGCCTATCTACTGCAGAGCACAGACACAAAGAATTCATCCAGTAATTCAGAATTCAAAAATACATCTGAACACATCTTAGTTAGTCTCCTGTCCCATAAATCAAGAACTTTAAATTTTAGCTTGTCTTAATTTGATTAATGCTCAGGCAAAAGCTGTCCAAGTTACTTAATTAAATACTTAACCAGTCAAAAACATTATTTCAACTTTTTTTTTTTTTTTTTTTTTTTTTTTAATCACAGAATAGAAAAAAGTTTGGGTTTTCTTATGAAAAAATTTTTATTTTCATATTTCAGTAAATACTAGCTTTTTATTTTAAATAGTAAATAGATATAATTACATTACTCTAAATAACTGGAAAAAATATTTTCTTCAACCTAGACTGGTTTGGGAAGATTTCAGTTAAAAAAATAAAATTTGTATATTCTAATTTAGGTCAAACCCATTTTTCAGAGACTAAAATCCTCATAAGAAGGAATACTACCAACAATTTTTGAACTAGATCCAGTTAGACAAGATTTGTGCTTTTAAATTCATATTCCTGCCTCTGAAATTCTATTTTAAATAAGCACTTATGCAGTATTTATAGCATAAAAGCACTATGTGTTTTTTGTTTCTTATTATTGCCATTGCTGTGACATCGATTGCAGCTGCATTAATGGAATATTTTCTGAGCCCAAATTTAATCTCACTTTTACCACTGTAAGTACACTGACAAGAGATAAGAATTAATGAATCAGTATGCTCATAGACAACACTGATTATGAGAGACACTATTCTTGGCCTCAGACAAAAAGAATTAATGTGTGTTTTGTTATGAAGATCATATTCCACAGATAGATGAATGCCTCGCTGGAAGTTCAGTCTGGCGATGTGAGACAATAGTCCCAAGGACCAAATGGATTTCACTGCTTCTTTTGTAGAGCCATGGAGCAGAGGCTTCCTGAAAACAAGAAAGAAAATCAGTAGAGAATGTTGGGACATCGTGATGCCATTACCAGCCATTGCTTTGGAAAGAACCTGTCAGAAACACCAACATAGTCCAGCTGGAACCCAGAGGACAGGAAAGCCACAAGCCTGCCTGAATTCCCACTGACTCACAGTCACAGAAGTTCAGAAAAGGTGAATTATAGTTATTTCTAAATTATTTTAATGGAGTCATTTATTTTTATAATCACTAATATAAATTATTAGGCAGAATATGTGAGGGGAGATTTACTCTATTTTCTCTTTTACCGAATTAATTATCAATGTCTTTCACCTGCATTGCTTTATATGTGTCAACTTGTGTATCTGGGTAGTAGTTATGGTATAACTATAAATGCATCAATGTACAACAAAGTTCTTACAAACACATTTCTACAACTGTATTTAGCTGGCACTTGAAAACTACTGTTTTCTTGGAGGAGGAGGAAACATAAAACTGTATAAATTTCACTGTTACAAATAAGGCAGTGTAAGATGGGTCTTTTTCAGGAAGTATAAATCAAAAGCAAGAAAAAAATCACTTAAAATGTAAGTGACATTTATGTTAATCTTATCCTCTTTGGTCCAGTTTGACAGACTGCTGCTGTCCTATTAAATCAACATTAACTCCCATTTATGGGCAGGAAGAAGAAAACTCTGCCTGAGACCTTATGTTGCTACTGAAACCAGATTTCTGTTTCTTTCAAGACAAGAAAATGCAAATACCAAGATGGAGGAAAGTGAATAAAATTTTGGCTTCTGCCTCTCATTGCATCTTTTCCTCATCAGCCACTGCTAGAGAAACGAGTTCAACCCAATAACCTGACTGGACAGTCCAATCCGGCCACGAGTGCCAGTTTAGCTTGTGTGGCTGGTCTGCACCAGCAGTGCCACTGACAGACACAAGCCAGTGACAGCTGACTGAACAAGCAGATTGGAAGGTAAAAGCACATAAAAAAACCCCAACAAAAACCAAACCAAAACACCCAAAACATATAACACCTGGGAGTTGAAAAAAAACCCAAAAAAGCTAAAACACCACCACCAAAAAAAAAAATAAAGACAGGAGAAAAGCAAAGACCATGGCTGTTATCAGGAGGCAGCCAGGGAGGAAAGGAAATCTTTTCTTCCAACTTCCCTCTCTCTGTCATTGCTGACTTCAAAGTATGGGGGGGATCAGAATAAATTGGCAGCCAGAAAGCAAAGGGGCAACAGCAGATGTGATGTGAGGGTCTGCTTCTAGGTCTCACCCATCGTTTCACTTAATCATATGCTTAAATTTAGTGATTAATTAATCATAAAATGGTTCGGGTTGGAAGGGACGTTAAAGATCTTTTCATTCCAACTGCCTGCCATGGGCAGGGACACCTTCTGCTAGAACAGGTTGCTCAGAGCCCCATCCAACCTGGCCTTAAATCAGGCCTGGAAATTGTATCTAAAAGCAATGGTGTTTGCCTCTATGGAAAATTATCCATGCAGTTTTCTCTGCTCTACTTCTTTATATAGCTTTTGAAAATCTAAAGCCACCCAAATGATGGAAGACCACCATTTCCCTTGACTTTCAGAAGTTACTCAAGGGCCTCTGCCAGTCCCTATGACAATCAAGAAAATGGCTTTTCAGCAGTGGACGTGGCCTGTTTGTTGCCCTACAGTCTTTTTTTTCCCCAGAGGAAGATGCTTTAAGCCTGCTTTCCTGCTAAGTCTGTGTCTGTAACACTGCAGGATGTGCCAACCATGGTTTTAAACTCATTGCTGTCAAGAGGAACACAACCTTTGACAGGAAGCAAACAGCCAATCAAACGTTAAATACATACTGTGTCATTACTAGCATTAATACAGTGTTTTTGACTCCTGTGAGACAATACCTGGCGAAGGGCCGGCAGACAGAGATCATCTACGGACCAGCTAATTCTTGTTCTGCTGTTCACCTCCCTATTTCAGGGAAGAAACACTTTCTCCTGCCATAGGTTGTCTAAGGGCAGCATGCCATGCCCAGGCAGCTGCCTCCAGCACTGTCCCCAGACGTCCCCAGCTCTCCAGGGCCAACTGGAAACACCAGCCTGTGAACAGCCAGCAGCACAAGGGGTTTTGTTTCATTCTCGTGGGACCCCAGCGCCAGCCCAAAGAGCCAAGGTTCTGTACATGGCCCCTGTAATGGTAACAAAGCTTCCTAGTGCCAACACCAAGAGCCTTTTGGTCTGCTGGGGAGACCTTTCTTGGGGTGAAATGCAGGGAGTTCTGCTCCCATGCCTATTACTGAATTCTCCACAAAAACTGCAGGCAAGGATGCCAATTAACGCTAATTGGGATTTTTTTTTTTATATGTGGACACGTGTCCATTAGGAACTCGATTGATAGTCTGAGACAAGTGACTCATTTTGTCGTTGCCATAAAGTAACCATTGTACCATCTGGGGCTCTTGAAAACGAAAATACAGCAAGTCTCACCTGCTCCCATTAAAGCCAAAGAATTTTGCTACTAATTTAAGAGAGGATTTTGTCCTTGGATTCTGAGCACTTTACCTAGGTGTAAGTATCACATTGCTTTGTGGTGCTTTTATCCAAGAAGAACACCTTGCTGGATAAATAATATAGTCAGACATATTGCTACTGATCTTAGCAACACCTTGTGCTTTCTTTGTAAAAGCTCTCGGAGTTCTGGGTTTTTTTCCTTGATGCACAGTTTAAGAAGAACCAGTTTGAGCTTTATGTCAGTACTGAAGCTGGCTTTCAGTTTCTTTTAATTTTTTCCTAAACTCTTCCCAAACACCTGTCATTGATTCATCACGAGCTGAAGACTAAAGGAGTATATAGGCTTCTCTGGTGGGAAACCACATAGTTTGGTCACAGGAGGAAACTGACAGCTCCATTATGGGCTTGTCAGAAATCAGCTACATTTAAAAGAAGACACCAGGCCCTGGGTCTTCTGCTCAGCATGAGACAGGGAAGGAACAAACGCAGAACAAAGGTGAGGGACCCCAAATGCAATTTTCAGCTGCTCACTCAGAGAAGCAGGTAGCCTGCCTAAGGCATCATTCTTACACAGCTCTCTCAGCAGGGAAACTGGTTCAGAAAAATGCTGATCATTTGGCATTTCTTTCCCTGACCCATGGTCCTAATGTGTGCCTCATATGCAAAGGCAAGATCAGAGATGACAGATCAGTTTTGCTCTCAGATATAGTCAGGTAGATGAATAAATTCAGCTCAGTGAGTTTTGGTATTTAGGAGCAACAGCTGGAAAATTCCTTTTAGCACTTCCTTGACATAAATCAGTTGATAACAGGAGGGTTTTCTTTCAGGGCAATCAGCTGCACTAGTGTCTCTGATCAGGCCCCAGCTCTCCTCAGTGTGGAGCACAGACCCTAGCCTGCTTGAGAAAACTATGGGGACAAATCTGGCCCTTGAGTTTTCTTATACATTTTGGTCAGAAAAAGGGAGGCAAGGCTTTGGAAAAAAACCCCAAAGCTTCTGCTTCTATAACTGCCTTTTTGTCAACAACTTGATTTTGACTGAAGTATAATACTATGCACAGAAATCTAAGAAGTATTATTTGATTCTTGCTTAGTACCATGCCATGAAGAAAGGCTGAAATCCCATAAGAAAAGCCACAGAGTTTGGTGGACACAACACAAAGCCAAGAATGCTGTCAACAGCTTCCACTGGAATTAAGAAAAATCCCAGAATCCAGGGCTAGTTTTTCCTTCCTGCCTTGATATCCCCCTTCAACAGAAAGGCTGCTAGTAGAACACAAACTATCTGCTGAATTCCCATAGGCATTCAGGCATGGGATGGTATAGTAGCATTTCTCCACACTTTGCCTTGCCTAATCCTGTCTGGATTCAAGTTTACCAAGCCCTGGTGTCAATGGCTTTATGTTAGGGAAGATACGTGTTATCTCAATATTCCTCTTGGGAGCCTGCTGATCATGAAATCACTCAGTGATTCAAAGGCTGTGAACTCAGTGATCTAAAATAATAAATGTCTGAAAAAAATAACCCCCAAATTATTAAGTTTACATCCTTGTACAGTAGTGCCCCTCTAACAGAGCATTGTTTTGCTGGGTGTGGAGGAAGAAACATGTTGAGTGCTCAGCAGATTGCTCACAGATGAGGTTACCAAAACAGGCATTTTTCTTTCTCTGATGCATTAGAAAATCCCACCCATTTTTTTCTTACTATCAGGTCAGTGACTATGCAACATCTATTATAGTGTACTGACAATGAACTTGAGAAACGATGCTGAATGAACAATTCTTGGAAGATCTCAGAATAGACATTCCTTACCTTTTACACTGGAACAAGCTCTTTGATCTGTTGTTGCTAACACTGTACTGTTCTTCTTAATTATGCAGTACGTAATCTTGCCAAATGGTCTTTTATTTCCTATAAGTGATTCATGCACACATTTATTGCACATGTAAGGATGCAGCACTTAAAGGTTGCTTGCTTCCTAAAATAGATGCTTTCCTATCCTGGCTGGGTCATGGTGCCTCCCAAAATAGCATCTCCTTTGGCCTGGGCAGAGCTCACAGCTGCTGTAGGCAGGCTGATGGGGCAGTAACCCCAACCCCAAACGCTCACCATCAGCCCCTTGGGGACAACAGCGCCACCAGCCAGCAGAAAGAGGGGCTTGTTGCCAGGTGATACCTGCAGAAACATCAGCCTAAAGTAGGTGAGGTGATCCTCAGCTTTGCCTAAGTTTCAGAGAAATGCTCAGCTGGTCCAGGACAGATGCACAATTGCTGATATTTCCCACTCACAAATAAAAGCCTGCTGTGTTGGGTGTGTGCTCAATCACGGACTGGAAGTAGCTGTATTTATACTAGAAGAAATCAGAATTTTCCTCTGTTTTTTTAATGGATAAGGGGAGTAAGTAGTAAGTGAAAAGTACACTATGTTTCTGTCTCGCAGAGAGGACAGGCAGTTACAGGGAGAGCAGGGCTCTGCTGGGTGCCCATGAGGATGGATGGCCCATGAGGAGAGCAGCCTGTTGCACGCAGCGATGAAGAAACCCCATCCTCACAGTAAAATTCTTAGTAACCGGAGGGGCTCAAGATAAATTAAACCAAAGGTGTGAATCCTGATGAACTGAGCAAGACCCTCTGGCATTCAGGCTGCAAGCAGTACACAGCCTTTGGGAAACACCTGATGTGTCTCTCACCATGCACAAGGTGTATCTGGTCAGCCTCGGGATGATGTCCAGCAGCACCCCTTGTCAGAGGCAGAAGACCCCCAACAATTAGGATCTTTATCTCACATTGTTCACGGTCTGCTTCTCCCAGGTGAGCAGCAGCTGCAGGCGTGTGCTGTGTCTGCCCCTAAAGCAGCCACCTTCTTGGAGCCACGGCCACACACCTACTTGAGTGCCAGCCTGGGACAAAAGAGCCCCTGACTTGGGTAAGCCAGACTGGAGCCCGGGGGTGGCAGACACTCTCTGGAAGCCACAAACCCTGATTTTTACTTTGGTATAACAACTACTGTGTTTCCCCTCTTCCCAAAGTCTATTCACGCTGTCTATAAAGTATTTCTGTCAACATGCCTAGGAAAGCCCTCAGGCCCCTCTCTGCAAACCACAGAGCAACCAGATCAGTCCTTAGGCGACTGAGTGCCTTCAAGGGATGGGCACATTTGAGGCAAAAGTTCAGGTGAGACACAGCAGCTGCTGCAGGCAGCTGGGCTGTGGTGTTGAGGATTGCAGACTCCCATGAAGTTCCCATAATATCACTTCTAAAAGCAATATTGCAGTTTTGTATTAATTACCTTATTGATAAGCTGAAGTGGCTCCTTTGGTATCACACACTTGACCAGAGCTGCATTACTGCTGAAATACCCAACCATCCAGTCAGCAGGTTGAAAGGCTACAGAGGTTTCAGATTCTGAGGAGAATTTTGGAATTATTGAAATTTTGAGTTGTTGAGGGAATAAACTGGTTTTTTATTCTGTGTTTGAAGAGATGTTAAAGCATTTTGAAAAACACCAAATAAAACCCCATCAAAGTATCTCTCAGTGAAAGCTACAGCATTAGCTCTGCTTGCTTCATCTCACTGAATAGAACTTTAATAAAATGTCCCCATTAAAAGTAAAAGCCATTTGCAACCCATTTAAACCTCTTCAACATAAGATATCAATGGATGCTTTCTCCCTTCAAAAAAACCCAAACAACAAGGATATTCCCCAAACCATTTTATGCATATTCTGCTTTACACGAACAAGAGCTGACTTTCAAAGAAAAAAACACCCCTTCTTAATGATTGCATAACTTCATCTACAGTCTGAGAATTCTTTTAACCTTTGGATAAAAATAATTCCCAGAAAAAGTCATTCTTATGTAAAATATTACAAAATGGAGGTGCAAATTTGTGTAATCTTTCAAGCAATTTAAACACAAGCTTATCAGATCTCTTTCACCATCATGTCAATGATATGATAAAGCACTAGTAATGCCACTGAGGTTGTGACTCAGAAATTCAACAGTATTCAGTTTCTGAATGATGAGAGGTGATCTAACAGAGGATGTAAAACAACACTAACAGCAGAGAAATAAAATAATTTTCACTGAGTTTTTAAATGGTATGGAGTCTTTTTAGCTGCTAGCTATGAATTCATAGCCAGCCTCTTCATAAAATATTTTGTGTATGATTCCAGTGAGACTCTTTATGTGCACGAAGATACTGTGAAGGACTGTATGAAACAGGATTTGTCCTGAGCTTACCAGGGAACAGAAAGCCAAGCAAAGCAGCAGCTCAGAGGGAGAGGGATGCTCTCTAGAAACACAGCAAGGCATTAAATATTAGAGACAACTAATTAAGCCAAAGAAGGCCTTTAAGTAAGGGACAAAAGCCACTCTTACCTGAGTCTCTTACTCACTGTGTCTAGAAAGAAGTGTTTAAATTAGTAGGTCAGATCTTACCAAACTGACCTGCCTTGGACTCTTCCCAAATGATCCCTAACACTGACATCCCATCCCACCCAAACACACATGGAGGGAGCCTGTGCCAGGAAGAGGATGATTTCTTTTGCTGACCTTGAGACCTACTTGCCAATTCCCAGCTAGCCAGAAGGTGCTACTGAAGTCAAACTATACCATTCTTTCTATCAGATATTGTTACTCTCACCTGTCATTGAATTTTCCATGAAGAAACCATTCAGAAAGGTCATCATACCCCTTGCAAAAAAAACCCCCAAAACTTACAACAGCTATGATGATCAGGCCAGCTTTTCAATTTTTTTCCTCCAAAAAAGCCAACATAAAGCCTTGCACTGCAGTCTGAATGAGGAGGAGATAATTTTCTTCACAGCAGCCTAGATGATGCTGTTTTGTGTATTTGTGGCCCAAACAGCACTGATATCACACCAGTGCTTGACCTATTGCTGACCAACACACAGCATTCATCAGATACACAGATGATTCATCAGACTCACAGCATAAAGGCTTCCTCTACTTCTCACTCTGCCCCTGCAAGAAGGCAGGCAGGAGGTGACCAGGGGTTTGGGAAATGACACAGATGGACAACTGACCCAGAAAGATATTCCAAACCATGTAATATCACACTTGGCAATAAAACTGCAGAGTGTTTTTTTCCAAAATAAACTGTTACTTGATGAACATCTGGGTGTTGGGCTGCTGACAGTGATATAAATATAAGCACTTGCTTTTTTTTCTTTTTTTAATTTCACTTATTGAACTGCCTTTATCTCAACTCCTAAGTTTTCTCACTTTTTGTCCTTTCAATTCTCACCCCTATCCTAGCGTGGGGGAATGAGCAAGAGACTGCCAGGCTGGGTGGACCCACCACAGACCTTGATTCTCCAGGCTTAATCCAGGTACCCCCAGCCGGGTCCCTAACTGGAAGATCCTCTGTAATATGACAATTCTTTATCATGTCACCCTAGGACACAGTATTTTGTAGGAGGGACAGCTTTCTTTGAATTTGGTCTATTTTTTAGAACAAAAAACCATGGTAATTTCCATTTAGCAGTTCATTATACACTTAGGTAGGCAAGTTGAAAGTTAAAATATCAGTTTGAATAAGGACCACATTTTTGCTCTTGAGTTTTTTAAAATAATTTATTCTTAAAATAGTTTTAATTAATAATTATTATTATAAAGTGCTCATAGTAGGGCTTAACTACCACAATAACTGCCAAAAGGGCAACACAACAGGGTACAAGGGATCCTGGCTGCTTTCAAGATGCATAACTGATAATTTCTTAACACCCTCTTGGTGAAGGGACAGATGGGAGGAGACACCCTTCTGAATCTCATCCTTGCAAATGAGGAAGGACTGTTCAGGGATGAGAGGGTTGAAGGCAGCCTTGGTTGCAGTGACCATGAAATTGTGAAGTTGAGGGTCCTTGTGGGAAGGAAAACCGGCGGGATCACAACCCAACAGACTTTGGCTCTTTCAGGTACCTACTTGTCAGAAGCCCACGGGCTATTTTCCTAGAGAGAGAAGAAAAATAAATAAAAAATAAGAGTCCCAGGAGAGCTGACTGATTTTCAGTCTCCTTCAGAACAGTCCAACTCAATGTGTGGAAAACTAAACAAACACTACAGGAGATATGCATGGATGAACAAGGAGCTCCTGAAAAAATTAAAATTTAGAAAAGAAGCCAGGACAGATGACCTAGGAGGAATTTAGAGACTCTGGGCATGCAGGACTCCAGTCCTAAAATTGAATTTGCCAGGAGGTCAAGGGAGGTGATCATTCCCTTCTGCTCAGCCATGACAGGACACATCTAGAATGTTGCATCCAGTTCTGGGCTTCCCAGGATGAGAAATGGCATTACTGGTGTGAGTCTGGTGAAGGGCTACAAAGACAATTAAGGGACTGAAGTATCTGCCATCAAGCCTGGAGGTGCTTAGGAGATGTCTGGATCTGGCACAGGGTGATGGGGTTTAGAGGTTTAATGGTTACAGGCAGTGCTTGGTTGGTGGTGGGACTGGATGACCTTAAAGCTCTCTTTCAGCTTTGATGATTCTCTGGGGAGAAGCTGAGAGATCTGCAACTCTTCAGCCTGGAGAAAGCTCCAGGAAATCTTATCAATGTGTGTAAATTATATTCCTGTGAGGAAAGGAAGTAAAGAAGATGGAGCTGCACTCAGTAACGTCCAGTGAAAGGACACAGTGGGAAAAAAACCTGAAATACAGAAAAATCCATTTAACTATTCAGCAACTTATTCTGACCATTTTGAGCAGGAGGGTGCACCAGACAGCCTCCAGAGAAACTCATAATAATACAGGAACAATCAATCTGATAGGGAGCTTCACTAGCATGCACTAGAAATCAGTGTAATAAACAAGCGTGAGTGGAAAAATGCAACAAAACAAACTGAAAATGGAGAGAAAATCTCCAGAACACAATGAGAGATTTCACACTCTGGAGATCTTGGCTCCAGTCTTGTCTCATTTTCTGCCTTCAGTTAGCCTCTTAAAATGGAAAAGTGTTAAAAATTCCTCACTCCAGTCCACCTCCTAGTTAGCAAGGAGTTCAGGAGTCCTCACTCCAGGCCTGTGCTTCAATTCAAACAAGAGTCTTGGTCTTCCAGACCTCACGAGTGTAGTTTAATTATTGGTGAACTAAATCAGCTGTGTCAGACAAGACACACCATGATAAAGGATCTCCCAGAGATAGTCTATATGGCACGGATTGTTAGGACTGGCATTCTCCTGAAATCTTGTAAACAGATGATGGAGGCATCTGCTTGCTCATTTTGTTGGTCTTCCCAAAAGCCTGGGGTGGGGGGGGTTTTGTTTGATTGGTTTTTTCCCCTCCAGGCTGCTGGCTGGGGGACTTGAGACTCCATGCTTCTTCTGAGGACATCTAACCTCAAACCATCTTGGCAGTACTGCAACAGGAAAATCCCACTGAGGATTTAGGAATCAGGTACAGATAATCCCTAGGGAGAAAAAAGCATTATTCTAAATACCATTTCTGTTCTCACATGAATTTAAAATAAACCTTTTAAACATAGCCATTGGGATAATCCTATTGTTATTGTGACTCAGAAGTGGGATTGAAATCTTCATGCTGTCTATTTCAGAAGTCAAATATAGCCACATATTTCCTTAGTTCTAGATCCAGCTGCCATTAAAAAAAAAAAAAAAAAGTATGGAACTTTCAGCCTGTTTTTGATTTGTGGCTTTACCTGGTAATACAGAAAGAAAAAGTACACTCATCACTGTGTTTCGTTTCATTTCCACCCAACGTGTGTTTTGCAATTTCCCATTTCAAGACAAAGTCAAGCTCTGGGGACTCACTCCTCCCTTTAACTGTTCAGTTGCTAGTACCCAGAAGATGCTACAACTTATCAGCTACATAGGCACACTTGCAACCACACAGTCCTGCCCAGAGATGTATTCTAGATGAACATCTCTTCAAAACTTCTCTAACAGTCAGTTCAAAACTGAGATTATTTCTATTAATTTACCTTTTAATTTTTCTCCAGACTATTACATACAACAATTAACCCACCACCTAGAGGAGTGTTTCTCCCCTCCTGGCTGAATTAGGCCGTTGCTTGAGAAGGCTCCAGCACAGAAACCCACACCCTCTGTGAAATGGACAGCCCAGAGGTTTAAGAGATTATACTGGATGAGTCATTACAAGATTTACTTCTGGCTGACTGTTCCAATAAATAACAATGCTTCCTCCAGACAAAACTACCCATAAAGTGGCACCTAACCTCCATTTCTTATCCTCCTCCCAATGACAGCCCCTAGCAAGCAATGCCACCAGGCATCGATGCCGAGGGCTGGTAAATACCAGGATTTATAAACAGCAGCGAGAGGGAGGCGTAATGAGATCAATGTCGAGGATTGCAGCAAATGGCCTATAAAGCATTTTTTAAATGGGATTTCCTGCAACAAAAGCCAGCTCCCTACAACCTTTTCCAATAATACAAGGTGAAAAGGATTGGATTTGAATTATAATACCCGATACTAAGGCGAGGACAGACAGCTTTGTACTCTCCATACAGGCGACTGCTCAAGCGATTTGTTGATCTCTCATCGGGAAACAAAAACTTGAAATAAATCTATTCAGGTACATCCAGCCCCAAATTACTGTACCAGATTAATTCATCATTGTACAGTTGAAAGGGGGTGAATGATCCTGTCATTATTTGCTGGTTTTACATGGAATATTAGACAAAATAGATGAAATGAGAACAAGAACAGCCATGTTTGTTTCCCTTTCCCGATTCCATTTTGGATGTAATTCGCAAAAAAAAAAAAAAAAAAAAAAAAAAAAATCATCGAACCACAAAGCTACTAAACTTTGTGAAACTTATCTGAAATAGATGTTTTTTGTTCAAACATTTCAAGGCATTAAAACGTCCCTGCTGAGGGTTAGGCAAAAGACTCCTTACCTGGGAAAAGCCCCGTCATTTCTCAGGGCCGCTTTCTTCCCTTCTCCTGCAAACCCACCCTTACAACCAACTTTTTGATGCTTTACTGAGCGAGCAGGAGCTGGGGCGCGGAGGCACCGGCACCGCCTGCGCGCAGCCCGGCACACAGAGAAGCAGCCCTGACCGCAGCCCGCGCGGCTCCAGACAAACCCGGGGATTTTCCCAATGCATGGGAAAGAGACGAGCAGCCCTGGGCCCTGACCTGCCTCCTCTCCACCGGCTACAGACTGCCCCGGAGGAGCCCAGCTCCTTTGCGCTCCATTTTCAGAGCTGCTCCCTCCTCGCTGCGCGTCTCTGCAGAGAACGCAGCCGCCGCTTTGCTCAGTCTTTGTGCAATTAGATCCATGCTAAAACCAAAATTCCAACTATTGCAAGCATTTTTTTTCACCCCCTTTAGGAAAAAGGGTTTTAGCAAAGTAAGCGCCTCTTTAGGTACATCTGGACGTGATTTTCCAGTCCCGCGTTCCCACGAGCCTGTAGTTAAAAATAAATCAAAGACAGGGAACAGGGAGAAGAAAGCTTTCGTATTTCGCCGCTACCCAGGAGGTTTTCTGGTCGTTAAACTGAATTTATAACACTTGAGGATTTCTTTCCACGTGGGGGCTATTAGCGCGGTATTTAAGAGCTATTAGCGCTGGGTTCGTGCTTGTTAATGTTGATGCCTATTTAAAGCTACATGTGACTTCACAAACTTAAACTATTAGCCCGCTTTCCTTAAAAGGGGAAAGGTGTCCTTAGGAAAAATTGTACTCCCTGCTGGGGAGTTTCTTGGTGCCGGGATGCTGCCCGATGGTTATTTGGAAGTGCAAATCCTGGTAGAGCCTAAATTCCACGCATTTGGGGATGATTTTTTTTTTCTTTTAAGCAGGAGTGTTCGAATTATACTGACCAGTAGAAAAATTTCAGGAAGGTTATGACGTGGAACTTACCACTGCGGCCGACAGTACACCTGAATGTTGTTTGGAAAGTGAACTAATCACAAAGGCAAACATAGAAGCGACAATTGTCTTTCTGACCTGGGTCCCTCTTTGCCTTTACCTCTTATCCACCGCCTTCACTGGGATGGGGGTGTGTGTGTTGTTTGCTTGGTTTTACTTTTCTCTTCTTTGAACATCCGAGAGACATTTCCCCAAAGGCTGCGAGGAATTTGCTGCTGCCGGCGGGGCTGGGGCGACCCGGCTATCTCTCCCAGGATGGTACATCTTATAGCACAGGCGGGGCTGGGGTGACCCGAAAAAAAAGACCTATTTTTGCCCACCCACAAAGAGCAGCCACTGGTCCTCTCCGTGCCGACCTCCGGGAGGCTCAGGGCTTCCTAGGGTTGACTCCCACTGGCCGTGACGGTCAGCGGGTGTTCCTTCGTCTTGTCCCCTGGGAAGGGGACGCAGGTCGGCCTGCATCTCTGCTGGTCGCCTCCCTGGGTGCTGTCGGTGAGCACGCACGGCACTGACGGAAGGGATGCCCCATTTTCAGTGACCGAGAGAAAGAAGGGAACGACACGTTTTCAACCCTGGAAAACAGCCGGGAACGCGGGGTTAGGCAGGTTGCAAAGTGGGAGCGTTGGAGGGCTGCCAGGGGCAGGGCTGGGCAGCAGCTCCCCTTCCCCCCCGGCAGCGAGGGAAGCCGCCCCTCTGCCCCATCCCTCCCTCCGAGCCGCCCGCTTGAGGCTGAACAGAATAGATGGGGCAGAAAGGGGGGTTGGAAGGGAACACATTTGCTCATTAAAAAAGCTTCAAATGTGACAGAAGTCTGTCAAACCCGTTGATCCAAGCCCTCTGTTCCTCTGGGGGAAGGGGGGCCCCCACCCCCGAGTTCATCCAGGGATTCCCGCAGGTGACCCCGGCTGGGGCGGGGGTGGCTCGGCAGGGCTTCAGGATTGGCCCCGGGCACAGCAGCCCGGGCGCTGCGGGCAGAGGAGCCCCGGCTTCCTCCCCGCCCGTTCCGTGCCTTTCCCCGCCGCTGCCGTGCGCCGTGGCCGGGAAGGGAGGGCACTGCGGGAGGGGAGAGGGCAGCGGGGCAGGCACCGGGCGATAAACGGGCAAACAAACAAGAAGGCAGACGCAAGCCTGGGGTGGGGTTCTGCCCGGACCCCAGCTCGCCGCTGGCTGCCACGGCCGCCGAGGCTGCGGCTCCCGGGCTCGCCCGCAGCTCTGGGAGCAATGCGGGAGCGGGGGCTGCTGCAAAGCCGCCGGGAACCCCCGGTTCTTGCCGTGACCTGGGGAAGGCGCAGACCTGACAACTAATCGATCCGTGCCCATTAACCAAGGCTTCCAGGAAGCGGTGTGAATCGTCCTGCTTCTCCTTTCGCATCCGAACAGCAGAGCTAACGCGGATAAAAGACTGCAAACCAGCAGGACGTTGTTGGTACTAAAACAACAAAGGAAACCTTTCCAATGTTCGTTTCAAGGGACCATGACAACTGCGTCTCCTCCCCGCCAAAAGAAAACCCCAATCCCACCAACAAACTCTCCCCAAACCAAAAGAAAACAGCACCACAATCAGACCTAGATTACAAAGGTGCCCAGGGACGAGCGGGCTCTCACGGAGGCATGTTTGTGTTTCATGTCAGTGCTACAAACGGTTTCACACAACACAGATGTGAGGAGAAGCTGGCGAAGTCCCACTCGGCCCCACGGAGGAGCTTCAGTCACTCCCGCGGAGCTGCGCTCGGCCCGCGGGTCGCGCTTGCGTGCCCAGGGAAGGGTAACAGCATCTGTGCTGCTGTGTCAAATGTCACTAGAAGCCCTGTGACCACCTGCCTTTCCTTTTTGACTAAGATAAAGGGACTATTTCATTTCGTAATTATATTTCTTTCTCTCAAATCCTTAATTTTTCTTTTACTTTCTTTCCTTCTTTCTTTCTTTCTTCCTTCCTTTTTCTGTTTCTCTCGTCTTGCCTTCCTTCCTCTCTCCCTTTCTCTCTCCCTTTCACTCTTTCATCATCTTGCTCATTCTTTCGTTCTTTCCAGTCTTTGGCTCTGGCTTGAAGGAGATCTGATGTGATTAAACTCACGGGGCGTTGGAGGGCAGAGGTAAATTAAGCCAAAGCGACAGAAAAGATGAAAGAGGCTTGCTCAACTCGAGTGCCCGAGGACAGCTACCCTCCGCCTCCCTCCCCTGGGTCACGAAAGCTCCCCGCCGCCTTCCCGGGGGCCTTTTTGCCCATCCTGTCCATCCTGCCCCTGAGCTGCTTCTTCCGACGACACCAAAAAAGATTCTTTTTTCCTTTCTTTTTACCTGTAGCCCTCCCCGGGGCGCGTGGAGAAACGCGCCCGGCCCAGAGCACTGCCCGGCCCTGCCCGCACCGGCTCTGCCCACCTCGGGGAGGTGATGGGATGCAGAAACGGAGAGAAGGGTCAGACCTGCGGGGGCTTCTTGGCCGGCAAATACTCTCACAGGAGGTGTCTGCCCTCACAAAGGTCTGGCGGCGGCCGGGGGTCGGTCCCGTCCCGGTGCTGCCGCTGCCTCGGGACACCGGGAGCCGCCACAGCGCTCTGCGCTCCCAGGTGGGAAGAGGCGGCCCGCGGCTCTGCCGGGGCCCCCGCCTCAAAAACAGAGGAGAAAGGAAGGAAGAGAGGGTCCCGATCCCTACGCTCCACCTGCAATGCAGAGAGCGCTTAAACACAGTCTAAACGTTACATTTTTCCTAGCGCAAAAAGTAACGATAATAATAAGAAAACCCCACAAAGAAACAAAAAGAGCAGAGAGCTACTCCAATTTAAAATTCCTTTTTGCAGGGCAAGGAAAGAATGTATGTGCTTTTTGTTCGACAGGAGCTTTTAAATGTTAAAAATGTTCGGGGCCACATTAAAGATATCTCGAAATTCAGCGATGGAAGGAAAGAACAAAATCCCATTGTAAATATTGGTAGGTCTCTCTTTATCTTTCGGGAAATAAAAGAAAAACACAAAATGTGGAGACCAACGAAAAGAGCTGAAAACCCAGAGCTGCGAAAACCCCATACATAAACAATTTTCAGGGTATTGGCATGGCATTGAAAGTCATGTAAAAGCATGCACAGCTGAATTTTAAAGTGTGGCAGTACACAGCCACTTTAAGAGATAGGTAGCTTTAAAAATAGCCCATACCCTGCTTATTTCTCTAAAACAATGTGTAAAGAGCACCTTGAATTTTATTTATAACCGTAACTAAATCAAGCTATCGAAATGGGAGAATAGAGTTAGCCAAAGATGCTGGGATGCAGGAGATCTAACATCAGCCCGAGGCGAAATACACCAAAACCGCCGTGCAACGAAATACTGTGGAGGTTTATAGGATTAAAATTACAATAAAAAACAAAGTACGCGGTTACTTCCCACCTTAACGATTATGCGTTTTAAGTGGGGAGAGATTGCATTTGGAGTGATCAATTCCGTGTCAAAAAACCTCTTTCAGAAGGTTGTGGAGAAATTGGTATCGTGTCTTAAATGTGATTTAAAATGAGAAGTAGTTTTTTTGGAAAGTAAACATGCAATCTTCTATTATAGTTGGAGAGAATTAAACAAGGAAATACAAAACAGAGTAATTTTTAAATGGGAAAATAAGTGAGAACAACTGAGGCTGGGTGTGGGGTTGTTTGTGTATTGATTTACTTCTCTCATGGATATTTA
Source organism: Coloeus monedula (assembly GCF_965178545.1). NCBI lineage: Eukaryota > Metazoa > Chordata > Aves > Passeriformes > Corvidae > Coloeus > Coloeus monedula. The sequence continues at coordinate 65,274,059 of NC_138785.1, forward strand.
CTTCTCTCATGGATCTTTTCACCAGAGATTTACCCACAGGAAAAAATAAAATCAGGTGGATTTTTCCCTGTGAGAGAAGGGCTTGGGCGAAATACACAGAGTTCTGCCGCCGGGCCCTCACTCCTCCCCAAATGCAGGGCTTTTCTGGCGAGAGAACCACGCGTGACTTGCAGAGCACCCGGTGGCTATTCCCTCCTTGCCCGAGTCCGCTTAATTTGTAAATAAGTTTCAGGGCCCCTTTTCACAGAACGCAGTTGAGCAGGTAATTTGTTGTTAGTGTTTGTTTAAATGTTGTGAACCATGCACTCAAAAATAGGAAAACTATACACAAAAGAGGCAAACATGGGAACACAACTGGAAATTACTGAGTTATAAAAAGGTCAAAGAAGAGCAATTTGGAAAGAGGCATCAGTAATTGTCTCCTACATTAACGGAAATGATTTGCCAAGCCCAACACTTTTGTTCTCCCCAGGATGGATGGGCGCTTTGCCATGGACCTCAATGAACTGGATCAGGACATTTTTATCAGGCTCTCAGCCCAGGGGGATGCCCAGGACTCAGTGCTGGATCCTGCCTGGCAAACCTGCAGTTCCTGGAGTGGGTTTTCATGGAGAATTTAGTGGATTTATCATAGTCTGCCTGGACGAGAAGGAGACATATGCCTCTGAGCCTCAGTTTTGAGGGCATCTCCCAGGGATTCAAGGAAAGCAGCTGCAGCTGTCCATAGGAGCATGGAGCGAAAAGCACAGACTGATGGCATGGTCTCCAGCAGGCCTGGGGGTGACACACTGTGGCCCTGCTCATGCCACCATATGGTGATGTGCTGTGGCCAGTCTGAGGTGCCTGGAAGAGCCACACATCCCCCCAACCCAGGGAGGCTTAAACAAGTCCATCCCATGCTGTTTAGCTCTATCATCTCCCCCAAAGTGGCATTCCATAAATGAGCTCTCATCATAGAGCCAGTCTGGCTTCTCACTCTGTTAAGACCCCATTTCCCTGCTGAAACACGGGGAGAAATATTTTCCCTCAGGTTCAGTCAGGCAGAAATGCAGCTCACACAGACTGACTGTGGCTCCATGGGGTTATATTTTGTTGCTTACCTTATTCTGCCTTATTTAGAACACCCCAAACTTTGAAACTGACGTGCAAAGGGACAAGCTCAAATTCAGAGCTTCAGGGTTTTTTTTTTTCCCAAAAGACACTTTTTTTGCATTCATACAGTCAAAAAAAAAAAAATCAAAACAAGTGCCCAAAGCTAGAGGCTGGCATGGTGGGATTACTGCAGGTGCCATGGCTGTAACCTCTTGTATTTATGTGTTAAGCCAGCATATGTTCAGAGCTGGTTTCTAACTGTTCACATTTACATCTGCAGGGCTCTGCCCATACCATTGCTTGTATTTTGAGAGGGAATGTTTTGCACAGACTGACTCAGTAGAGTGTATTTGGTGTTAGGGCTGCCAGAAAGGTTTTATCTCCCATTTGCTCACTATCCAGGGAAGCACGAAACCAACATCCACGGTACAACATTGCGCTGCAGAAAAATCACTTTATGAGTTTCAAAGCATTATGCTTGCTTAAAAACACAGCTACTGGTGAAACATGTTGCTGGTGAGAGCCAAAATAAAACCTGCACACTGCACTGAAGCCAGGATTTTACTGAAGGCTCTGCTTGTGATTTCGTTGCTGAGGATGTACCAACCAGTCGTAACGAACCAGCAGCAGGATATAACACAGCTCCAAGCACATTATTTTCATAAAAGAATGGGCATTTATCTTTGCAACAAAAAAAAGTAAAATAAACTTCCAAATTTCAGACATGAAATTTCCTAATTAATGGATTATCATCTAGTATGCTAACCAACTAAAAAATCACAACATTCTTTTAATTTCAGGTGGAAATTCCTTTCTTCCCTCTAATGTTTACCTCACAGTGGATAATTTTTTTTAACTTAAAAGCAAAAGGAATATTTTGCACTTATCCTACAAAGGATTTTTTTGTTAAGCTGATTTCTTGTATCCCATGAACAGTATTAGGCAACAAGATAATATGGATTTTCCTCACTGAGACCTATAAGATAGGATTAAAGAACTGCTCAGGGCCTGATCCTGTCCTGCATTTTTCAGACTGTTATGCCTGGTACTGAGGAGCTGAGAGGCCAGCGAGCCCCCATGGAGCAAATTCCAGCTCAGAGTCTCTGAGAAACAGCCACTTTGCAGGCCTCCCCACAGCGAGCACCATTCAGCTGCTCGGCCAAGCAGGGTGCCAGAACCCAAACTTCACCTGGAAACACCAATATTATTCAGAGCTCTGCTTAGAAGAAAAGTGACATTAATTTGCTTCGATATGTGCTGTTCTTTTGCTTTGCGAATTCATGGAAATCTGGATTTTGACATCCTTCACATAAGCTGCCCTTTGCCTTCCAGCCTTTCAGCAGTGCCAGCGGGATGGTCTGAAGAAAACCCCAGCACACAAACAGGCTTGCTATTCATATCATACAGAGAAAATCCAGAATTGGGCTGGCAATTTTCAAGTTTTGCTTTTGATATTTAGTAAAGTCAACCTTAGACAGGATCACAAGCATGTTAGACTGGGATTAGGTGTTAGTGGGACTGGCTGAGGCAGAAGGGAAGCTGACCTCGGCTGCTGTGCAGATGCTTTAAGAAGAAGGAACCCCAGGCGGAATGGATATGGAGATTAAGTTTGCCTGACATTTCCCAGTTTTAGACACCGTTGTGACCCGATGCTCCGAACATTGGTCTGAATCTTACTTGACACAAAGGGAAAAGAATATTTTTTCAGGGAAAAGAGAATGTGTTGGCTATTGTTATAAAGAGCGAGGATTACTGCAAATGATTGCTGCAGCGAATTAACTACATCTTCTGGGCAGATCCTGCAGTTGTGATGTAGCTCCCAGAAATATTTCAGAAATTACAACAACAATAATTGTAACCATGAGAATAATTTACAAAATAATTACAAAACTATCACTACCAGCCCTATGAGGAGCCCTGTTTGCTCCTGATTGGCAGCAGTCAGGAGCTATCACACACTGAAAAACATTCAACAGGTAAGCAAGAAAATGTGCAAAAAAAAAAATCCTGAAAACCTTCTGAAGAATAAAATAATTCTTTTTTGTAATTGTAAGTCAAAGTTTTGTAAGGAAGCAAAGAGTGTAAAGGGATTTAGAACCCATTTATAGGCAATGTCTGTCTTAACTCCTTTAGATAACCTCAAAAATTGTGCTGTAAACCTTGGAGCAATATCTAAATTGGCCAAACACATCAATAAGCAAAGCGTCCTAACTTGAGGAAATATTTCCAGTTCTACAAAACCTTGCTACTGATTTATGAAGAGAGGATTTAATCCTTCCCTGTGTGTTTCTATTTTTAGTTTCAGATGGTTACTGAGTGTGTGATGCATTTAATGCACTGACCGTGTTAGGTACTTTCAACACACTTCTGCTTCTATGAAAATACAACCAAATACAGTTTTAAAAAGTTCTAGATGAATTTACACAGTTTTTTAAAAAGAAAATTTCATTATCTCTTGCTGGTTTTTTATAAGTCAGAGGAAAAAAAACAATATATGTGTGTGTGCGTGAGTGAGTAGGAAGGGAGCTGCTATGCTCTGCAGATTGATTGCTCAGTAGGGTTTTATTTACACAGAATTGTTTAAATTTGGACTTGTAATTAGCACTCACTGATTGGCATAACTGATAAATCCACTTGTTTGCCCCTTTTCTATGTTTTTTTCATCTCTTTTTAGAAAGACAGTGGTTTCTTTTTTCACCAGATTTGTTAAGGTTCCTTCTTTGATCTATCAGTTTGCCCTGTAGTCACAGGAACTGAGTCCAGCTGACAGAAGGAATTTCAGTAACATTGAGAGATTTTTAGGAGTTTTGCTACCATTGCCATAATCTTCTCTCACAACCAGAAGCATTTACTGATGGGTCAGAACACGTCATGCCTCCTACCTTGTCTCCTTATCAGCACATACTGCTGCCCTTCAGTTTGAGCCTTGCCATCTGCAGTGGCAGAGCTGTATCTGCAAGGTGCCTGTATAGGCTGCCCTAGGTCTCTGTGGCAATCTATGACTTGCTTTTACATGAAACTCTGTCATTTTAATCTGTAGAAGGTTGAAACATGATGATTATTAGGTACTAGAATCAAACTGGGATGTGCTAAATGTTCTCTCTCATGAAAATGTGAAACTTCTGTTTGTTTTTAAATAAATAATATGTATGTGAAACGTGGCTCCTGAACATATTTTCAGAAGTACTTCTGCTTTATTGTTACTCGCACCCTTAATTTTATTGTCTAAAAATTTTCCTTTCCTCTTTCAGTTTGCAGCCCTAAAGACTCCAGCTGAGACAGTAAGGAGTTCTTACATGAGTTGGCATCATCCTTGCTGACAAAGTCTCAAAACTAACAACCCAGAGCTCTAAGCTGGGTGACTCAACTTTCCTGTACAACACCTCCAACTGTGTCGTCATCTCACCCAGTGCTAGGATGTCTCTAAGCAGACATTGTAATCTTCTGCTTGTAAACTGCTTCCAGTATTTCCAAGGTACTTTCTGAAATATACTTGTATTAAGTTCAGCAAGTATACCTGAGTATGTGAAATGAAGGGACCAGGAGGTTCTGGCTCTCTAATCTGTCCTCATATGGGAGACATTCTGGATATGCAAAGGTCTGTCTTGAACTTTCATGTATCTTGTTTAATAAATCTTTTATGAGGCAAGGTAGTATTCAAGGAGTGTGTATGCACCATGGGTTTATTAAATGGCATAATTCTGTATATTGGTTCCTCTTCCTTCCTAACTCCCTATTTTTCTTCTTGACTACAGCAGGACACTGAAAAGGTTCTCTTAAAGATTTATGCAAAGTGACTCATGGCTCCTTTGCAGAAGGCGACAGCTGAGTGAGAGTCCAGCACTGTGTACATGTACATGCAAATAGTCCTTTATTTAGGCATGTGTGTATACATATAGAGTTTCATTATTGGCTTTGTGCACTGGCTTTTTATTCTCCAGTTTTGAATTTGCTGTCTTTCGTCCATTTTGTATCAAAAGATAGTTCTGAAAGCTTTCATAGATGGTTTCAATTCTGACCCACTCCAGACAACTTTGTATCATTAAAAAACCCCACTGCCTCACTACTCACCTTCTTTCCAGACCATTCACAAATATGTTGAACATCTGGATGCCTGCAGGATTTCATTAGCAATTACCTTCCACCATTTATCACTACTTTTTGTTACAAATCTTTTGAGCAGTTATTAATTCACAGAAGGATCTTCCCTCTTATCCCATTAAATCCTATCTACTTTAAATGATTCTGATAACTGACCTCATCAAAAGCTTTTTAGAAATCTAAGAACATTACATCAAGTATGTGACCTTTATCCACAGGCATATTTTCTGCTTTGAAAAACTTTATTACACTAGGAGACATAACTTCTCTCTATGAAAGCCATTTCAAGTCTATTTCTACCAATGCTTGAGACAGAAGTCAGACATGCTAATCTCTGCTTCTCCAGACTTGCAATAGATCCTTTAAAAACCAGTGTCACATGAACCTCTCTCTCTTCCTCTGATCATGAGGCTGATTTTAATAACTTATTCAGGAGTTTCAAATCTACATTTGTTGGGGACTTCTTGGGGAACACTGTCTATCCTGGAGATATTTCACAATTTAGTATTTTGACCCATTCTGTAATTTCTTCTGGTGCTGAGAAGAACCTACAGATGATAATTAGGAATCCATATGCAAGGGAAGAAATGTGGTTTGAATTTCTTCAAAAAGTTGAAGGAATGGGATGTGCATCTCCTTCTTCCAACATGGAAGCTTTAATCCCTGTTAATTACTGGTGTGTGTACACTATATATTGTGTTCTGCTGATTCACACTAGATCAAACCCTTTTTGAGGTAAATAGGCTGAGGAATGGCTGTTTTATAGTTTTGGCATAAGCTAAATGTGCTATGAAGGCTGAGAAGAGTTTGGCTGAGCATGGATACAGAAGCTCAGCTGTTTAGGGATTTGGATGTTAAGAGTGAGATGTCTGTAGAATTTAGGAGCTGTACACTTGAGCTTAACTTGTGTTATCTGCATATCTGCCATTTTATTTCTATACCTACAGTCAGCAAAGAGGAGTGAACTTATCAATTGAAATGACTTTTTTTATTAGTAGAAAAATAATTCTTGTAAGGATGTTTTTGATAAAGCCCATGAAAGTGGAGTAATGCAATTTTCATCATTAATACACTATTCAAACAGAACTCCTACCTGGAAATTTACTATTACAAAGAAACATATCAGTCACTCATTTCTGCAAGTATTCATCCCAGACTCTTGTTGAAATCTGGCCCTTGAATTTACAGTGCTTCACCACCATGTGTAAATAAAAGCAGCAGAACATCCTGGCTTTGGGTGATGGAGCAATGTCCAGATGTTGTAGATTATGTAAAGGAAACATATAATCCTTGTCAGATTGGGCAAACAGTAACATCCAAAATTTTTTCAGCAAACCAATAAAAGGTGAAGAAATAGAACAGGTACCCCCAGTTCTGAAGCTGCAGAACAGTATCACTGTCTACACTACAGCATGATACATACCAAAATCAAATCCCATGCATCTCTTAAATGGACTTTTCCTATAATTATTGTCTATGTGTAAACAGGCATACAGGCAAATATTTTTTTTTCCTTAGATGTTTTATTTGACTTCTTAGGAAGCCATATTCAAGGTTATATTCAGAAACTCCACACTTGGGATACAAATTGTTTAAGCAAATAGAAGTCACAGCTTTACCTGCAGTTTTATTTAAGAGGCACTGTGGCCCAGCTTGTACAAACCAGCCAGACGGTGCATCCCGCTGGGACCTCTCTGGAGTGACACGCTGGCCTGCTGCACAATTCCCATTTTGCTCTCTGCTTTTGTCAGTCCAATGCAGGTGGACAACCTCTACATTTTGCAAGTGTGCAAATGGTTGCAGACCACCAAAGGTGACATTGTCAAATGTATTATTTCACTCTTGATCTTAATGTACATGTAAGAGTGTCTCTTTACATGTGTGCTTTGAAGAGCTTAATCTAAGAGGCAGCTCATAACAACAGCTTTCATGGTCTCTTGCTACTACTGTTTTGTAGTTTTACCAACCATGATCAGCATAACAACCTGATAAGACAGTATTATATTTTGTAATATTGAATCAGGACATATTTGCAGTAATGGATATTAATATCAAAAGATTGTGAGCCAAGTTTTCAAAAGCAGCCAGCATCATTTATCATCACCTAAATTCTACTTGGTTTCCTCAGGAACTAAAATATCATTTCTCTCACAACAACCTTTGCAGATTTTTCTTCTGCCCTCCAAGCCTGAATGACTGACCTTTTCCCATGAAGCACTGAAGCGGGGAAAATTACTTCATGTCATCCAACTCATGAAGTTCACAATAGCCCATGTAGCCCATGTAGGCAGAGTTTTTCAGAGCATTATGACAACACAGGAAAAGGTGACATCAGGGGATGAGGTGAGGATGCTGACAGAGGGAAGAGAAGCTCTGTGACTACTAGCAGGACTTCTATTGTCACCACAATAAATCCTACTCAGAGGAGATACAAACTCCATAACTGCAGATGCACGTATCTTAATCCCAAAACCTAAAGGGAGGGAGTCTAGCTGGTACTTCACACATGTGGTGAAGTCTCAACAGTTGCTGAAAAACATGGGGAGTCTCAAAGTGTCAACAGCTCAGTTGACAGTGAACAGTGTTCACAGCTTCCTTTCTGAGCAGAGTGAATCACATGCTGTGTGGATTTACCTTGCACTGAATTGATTGATGATGTACAGAGATAGGAGAGATCCAAAGCAAGAACAAAAGAGCAAGGGTCTGAAGAGCTGAGGAGAAGAATGGAAAAGGCAACGTGATATTTTTGCCAAGGAAAATAAAATAATAGTGCTTGAAAAGATTGACTCAGACTAAGATTGCAGTGTAATACAGGGCAGCGTGCTGTGGAGAGAGACAGGAAAATGCCCATGAGACTGCAGAACTCCCTGAACTGGTGCTGCATTGCCCACCGTGGTGTAAGATATGTGCAGACAGGTAACTGTGCAGAAAACCATGTAGATGTTTGGGAAAATGGTGTATTGATGGCTCTCCTTAGATCAGTAGGACTTTCATTCCATGCAGCACAAAAACATAGAAACCCATGTGTAAAGACAGATCTTTGTTCATCTCCTGTCCTAAACCAGAGGCAGAGCTTCTGTAATGTTTTGACATGAGAAATATTCTGGGGAACAAAGGGACTCAGATGCTACTCATAAAAAGCCCCTTCTGATTTGCATATGTGGCTTAATTTCAGTTTGACACATTGTAAAATACAGATCATGATAGAATACTGGAAATGCCACCGCAAATTTTACAATAATTAGTGAAAATCTGATTTCTAACTGTATGCAAACCCCTGAAACTACTGCTCACACACTGGTGTTAGCATCAGTCTGTTTGTGTGCTATGGAGGAAGGTGGAAGATATTTTTCTGCATGATTCTGAAAAGGTAGAAAGGTAGAACCAGATCAACCCTCAGCTCCTCCACAGGTAATGGGGAAGTAAGCTAGAAAAAAAAGAGAGGCAGAGAAATATTCTCTGCATTCTAGGTTCCCACATAGAGAGAAAGAAAAAAAGACAGAAATACACAAAGACATGAAGAAAAATTAATATAGGTAACTATATTAATTATATCCTGATTTTAAAGTGGTGACCCATCAATAAAGTTAGGAACACCATTGCATGATCTGCAGGTTTTTAGACTAGGATAGAAAACATTGATTTAGCCTAAAGAATGTTAAAGGCAGAAGGTACGAAGTTCCTGAAAAGATAACGTCTGTTCCTCTCCAAATCTTGCCCTAAAAGTCTTAACATTTAGTATTTTTTTTTTAATCTTGACCTTGCTGCATTCCTGGGACTCTTAATGATGGATTAAGGGCATATTTAGCTGTGACCAATCTGTTATAGCTGAACCCCTGAGTCATCTGCAGTCTCCTGACTAGTGTGAATTGATGCTTGCCAAATGTCTCTCTCTGTAACTTGCTCCACACTAGGTTTGTTTCTTATACTTCAAGAAAGACTTTTTTTTTTTTTCCTGTGAACACCTTCTTACTTTCCTAAACAGTTTCAGAATTTTTATTGACTAAAACCACAGGAAGAAAAACAGTGGAATTGTTTTCCTCTCTCTCTCTTTCTTTCTTTTCTTTTTAACAGTTTTTGCAACACGGATTTTATTTTCAACTCATTTAATCTGGTTTGCAGGTTGCAACAAAAATTTAATCCACTTTGCTTCCACCATTCTCCTAAGCAGAAGTACACTACAATTTTGATGAACTAGAAAACCCCTATAAATTTGCAGAGGATTTATGGTCATATAATTAATCATTTGAAGAGAGAAATTGCATGCTGGGTTAGTTTCCTAATCCCAAGGTGTTTTCCTCCCACACAGATGGAGGTACTTTGTGAACCGGGGTGGAAACCTGTAGGGTTCCCCCATGTGTCATTGCTCTGATGTAGGTGCATTATTTACCAGGAAACAGAAACTGGATTCCTGGCCAGTCAGTGTGTATTTGTGGAAAAAAAGACCCTTCAATATCTTCAATTTTCACTTATAAACACTGAAGACCATTCAATTTTCCTTAAAAAAACAGGCTTCCACAGATTTTAGTACAGTGCTGATGACCAGCATTACTTTCAGCAAAGCTTAGGAAAGCAGCAGCCCTAGGATCAGGCTCAGTATTTCTTGTGGAATGGCATGAAATACACTGTACTCTGTGCCTTAGTACAGATGAAATAAAAAAGAGGTTAACATTTATTAAAACTCAAATGCAACTGATTGTCCAGTCCTTACGGGGTTGGAAATATGTGCTTTCACATTGTTCTGTAAATAACTGTTGCCAATGCAACTCCAAAACACTGCTACCACTCTAAAAAGAGAAATTAAAACTCCCTTTTTGTCAGTGGATGATTTACCCTCACTTTATAGAATTTTTGAATTAACAGACAATGTGCTGCTTATGTATGTATGTCTGTACTCGCCTGTACTAGCTGATGATTATAAATGAAAACCTCCGTGGAATCAATCTGAAAATATTCCGTGTGTTTAACATTAGCTAACAGCTGAAGAAATAACAAACTCATTAAAGAAGTCTTGCTCTTTACTCTCGTATTTGCGTTTGTCTTAGTGAAAAATTGCCAATTGATAAAGAAAATAATAAAAATTCTCATAGGACGCTCATGTGTGTTCCTGATTTCATCGTAGTTTACACTCAATACCTCACATCCAAGCCTTGAGGATGAAAAGTATCAGAAATGCTTGTATTCCCGGATTTCAGACGGCCTGCAATAGTTATGGGGGTTTATATGGTAGCCGAATGGCATTCCCCTTTCCTGGAACGCCAATGACATCTAGCGGCGAGCTCAGGTCCCTCACAAAGCTATAGAAGAAATTTAAAAAAAAAAGTTGGGGGGGGGGGGGGCGGAGCGGGGGAGGAGAGAATTTGTATATATTTGTTTTCACCAAATACTTGTAGGCAACCCTTCCAAGACTAAGGAAAGCTTTCCCAGTACTTTCTCATCCCAACCTGGCCTCAACGACTGTCCCAAAACTGCGGTTCCCATGTGAAATTTCACACAGTGTGCTGTATTTTTAGGCAGATAATATCAAAGAAACTCATAACCTGTGAAGCTGGAACAATACACACAGAGTTTAGGACAGTGCAGTTCCCTCATTCACAACCAAGTGGTACGAACTCCTGATGATCAAACTTTGTCTTTCTGAGGAACAGCTCCATCCCTATAAAGACAAGAGAAGAATGTATTGAAGACTGTCACCCCTCAGCTAAAACCAAACATTTCTCACCAAGGAGCTTTCCAAATCTTCTATAGCAGCTCCAAGGGGAGGAAAGCAGGGAAAAGAGTAAAGGAAGGGGGAACAGAGCAGCTAATTGTAGGAGAGATGTCTGCTTCACTTAGAATTATCCTCCTGATATGGCCAAGCACCCCTTCTGCCTCTGACAGTTCTGGGCAGTGACTCAAGTGTGATGCTGTGATAAGCACAGATAGAAGGGTCCAGTGGCTTGCTCTAAGGCCCTTTGCTCTTTTACTGTCAATAAAAGGCAGAGGCAGAGCCCATGTAATTTATCTTTGCTGTTCCATCTGAACATTTTTGTCTCCTTTATAAGTGGCACCATGGAAATAATTTCCTTACCCTTCCTTGTGGATGCTCTAGCCATTAAAGCAGAAGCAGTGCCTGGGACCAGGACATGTGGGGAGCCCTGGCAGCAATACAAGCCTGACCCACTCCCCAGGCTCCAAGAAGCTGCTCTCTGGAGCCAGCCTTGCCAGGGGCTCATCTTGCTTATTGCACTGCATCTGCCCCACCCAAGGTCCACCCGTGATACGGAGCTTGGAATTAGTGCCTTTTATTGGGCATCCTCCTCGAGGGAGCCTCTCTCTTGCCCCACTTTTGCAACAGTCACGGTCACATAAGACAACAGTCATTGATAAAAGAGTGAGAGGGAGGAAAATAAAATGGGTAACCCTTTCAAGGCACAAACTATACTGGCTCAAAGTTTGCTGATTAGTTCTCTTGGGAAATATTGCTTTGACTAAAGTGAATAATTTACATTCAATTTTGACCACAAAATAATCTTAGAAAACTATCTATAGTATCATTTCTAAATGTTGCAGCACTAAAGGGGAAAGATATTCCAATTTTTTTTTAAAATTACGACATGTTAGATAATGTGAACTTTAAATTTTCAGTTGGGATGAAAGAAATTTTTCAGAATATCATATTTTTCCAAGAAGTTAGGAGGCCTTAGTTTCACCTGGACTTTGCTGAAACTAATAGGGATTCAAACAGCTATTTTGAATTGCTTTGTTTTGTTATTATAAGTACCAGCTCTGTTGAATAGCCAGAATATATTCCTCAAGACCAAGCTGAGAACACCATTCAAAACCATTTTCTTCTAGAACACCTTCTAGAACACTTATATCCAGAAAAGAAAAAGGAGACATGATCTTAATATATAGATTTAACAGAGCTCTTTGAAGAGATTATAGAACTGCTGCTTGATCTTAAACCCTGGATGACAGATAGGATCATTTTATGTGCCCAGCTCAGCAATGATCATTAACCTAATTGATGACCGAAGGAGGACAGCAGCAGTTCTTGAGCTTTACTGGTTCAGGTACTAGCCCTTATAAATTGTGTTAAAGTAAAACAGTGGAGCATTAAGATCATCCATCATCATTAGCTCATGTACAACTTGCAAACTGCTGAAATGGAATTGCTCTGAGCCTTCCTAGAATGACTTAAATGTTCACAGCAAGTTCCTCTTATTATGTACCCCTAGATAAGGAGTAAACAGGGAATTTTAGACTGGAAAGTGCTGCTGCTTCCAAACAATCAGCATCAGCATCTCCCCACAGCAGTTAAATATGCAGCACTAGAGTTCTCTGGGGTCTCTGGCCAAGAGCAAGTTGTGCTCCAGGTCTTCTGCAAGACTGCCTCTTAGATTTATACATTTTGTATTTCTCCAGCTCTTATTCCTAGCTCTTCAAAATGCATTTATTGGCACCAACTTCAACCAATTCTCTAATCAAAGTATGAAGAAAATATTTTTAAACTTCTCAACTAATTTATGAGTAGTAAATTATATTATTTTTAGACAAGAGATAAAAAAGAGGGGAAAGTATCAGACAAAACAAGCCCTGGACAAAAGAGAAATTAGAGTTGAAGTAATCTAGTCCAGTTCTGTACAACTGTATCTCATCACTGTATTTAAAGAGGGGTCTTGAAGAGCAGGCTGAACAGGAGTAAACACTGGTGGGTGGCACTGCAATCTCTGTTAGCATAAGTGAAACACACTACACTTGGAAGCAACTTCTGGAGGATGACTATTGAGAAAGAGAATTTAGGGTTATAGATTGATTTCAGTTTTGCATATGATCAATTTTAAAATTTTGTTGGGATTTTTTCTCATTACTTGTCCTTTCAGCCACAGACACAGAGAATGGGTTATTCCCTTTTTTCTCCTTCAGTAGCCTTTTCTGTATTTGTCTCCATGTGTGTCTCAGTTCTCCTCTCATCTCTCTTTCCTCCAGGCTTTCAAACCTCAGCTCCTGTCCTGGTTTTGTCTGGGATTCCTCCACCCTTTCTGAGCCCATTTTCATGCTTCTGAGTGAATTCTTACTGTTCTCACCAAGTCTGTTTTCAGATAGGTCCCATTCAGCACAGAAACCCAAAAAGAGTATTCCAGCATGGAGCAGAGAAGAACACTCCCTATATTTCAGGCTAGATTATTTAAACACCTTGATGTGTTGATACAGCAGGGTGTTGTTAAATCAGCTTTGCCCTGTATGGCATCATCATCCCACACATTCTTTTCCAGCCAGTGTTACCAAACAATTCCCATCTCTCTCTGCTTTGCTGGGGACACACTGAGTTCTAATCCTGGCCTCCAGCGTTCTCAAGAACTGCAAATTTTGTGCCACCTGCAATAGACAGGTTTGTTGAACCAAACAGGAGACAGGTTGTATGTACCTCTTACATTTTGGAACTAAGCTGCTGAGAGCTACTCAAATATTTTTCCTGACAAGCTTCATATCCACCCATGGAAGTTCTATCAAGGCAAAAGTTTTCTTTTCTTTTTTTAGAAAAACATCATGCAGTCCTCCCACTGAAGTTCACTACAGTCAGAAGATATCACATCTACTGCCTTTTTATCCATAAGTCTTGCTGTTCTACCATTAAAGCAAAGCAAATTGAAATATTAAGCAATTTTTTGGAAATAATTGCTTATACAGAGTATATTAAGACTCAAATGGTGGGAGGCAAGGAACACTTAGGAAGCCATACCCAAGGCTCTTAGTGCAGTAGCCAGCTCTTGAAATCACATAAAAATAACAGCATATATGTTAAGTGTATTGCACATCACACCTCCCTACACTTGTTAACCTGGATGACAAGGAGATGGACATTTATTTCTATCTCTATTCCTAGCCTGAGCTCCATCTCCAGAGTTTAGCTAGTGCACTTTCTGGTTATTTGTACTATACTTACACTTTACTGAGTATTTACCCTTAATAAGAGTTCAAGAAGGGCTTCAGAACTCACACTGACTCAGCTCAATTAACTTATGGATGGAGACTGTAAGGACCTTAATCCATCAGGCAGACAGTCGCCCATTAGAATTGCAAAAAGTGCTGGGAGTCTTCTGCAGTGGCTGCAGCAATATGATGGGGAAAGTTCAGTCTACTTTGTATAAATGAACCAGCAGAAAATGGTTTAAGTTAACAGAACCCTTTAAAATATTATTGTTGAATGTATGGAACACTGTAAACTATATATATATATGCATAAGCACAAGAAGCTGACAAAAAAGATTAATCCTTCTCATTGCTTTTACTTGTGCTTAAAATCTTTGTGACCAACTGAAGTGTTGAGGACTGGTTTTGCACAGAAATGGTGAGACTTTGATCAAGGGGAATCACAGAATCATAGAATCATTTGGGTTGGAAAAGACCTTTAAAATAATTGAGTCTTATCATTAAATTATACAATCTTGCAACACAACTGAAATTAAAATCCAATGTGCATCTAACAACAGAAGTAACAAGAGGTGATTAAGAAGGTGTCCTGGCTTCAGCTGGGATAGAGTTGAGTTTCTTCCTAGTAGCAGATACAGTGCTGTGGTTTTGATTCACTATAAAAATACTACTATTATTATCATTATCATTTTTTAATTGATTTCAGTTATTAAACTATCTCAACCCATGAGTTTTACCTTTTTCTGATTCTCCTCCCCATCACACTGGGGGTTTGGAATGAGCAAGTGGCTGTGGGGTACTTAGTTGCTGTCTGGAGTTAAACTATATCAGAAGGTGAAGAAAAGTGGCAAGAGGCGAGTTTTTCTATATTCATCTAGGTGACACTTTTAGAACAGCAGATGGCTCTGAACACATTTAGTTTAGCATGACAAGGAAGTTACTATCCACATGAAAAATAAAAATCCAGAATCTGAAATCTAGAATTGCTTCTCTCTATACTGTCATAAGCACCTTCACAAGGGGCCAAGGAAGGATAAATTGCTTTTTAATGGAGAAGACAACACTAAGAAACTGGTTATTCCAAACAAAAATAAATTAATAAGCTCCAGTAATGGACAAATACAAGAGTACTGTGTTCAGCTCTGGAGCCTCCAGCATTAGAAGGACATGGACCTGTTGAAGAGTGTCCAGAGGAGGGACACAAAATGCTCAGAGGGCCTGAAGAACCTCTCTTATGAAGACAGGCTGAGAGAGTTGGGGTTGCTCAGCCTAGAGAAGAAAAGACTCTGAGGAGACCTTGCAGCAGACTTTCAGTATCTAAAGGCCTACAGAGAGGTGGGGATGGACTTTTGACAAGAGCATGAAGTGGCAAGACATGGGGAATGGCTATAAATTGAAAGAGGGGAGGTTTAGTTTAGATTTTAGAAGGTATTCTTTACTGTGAGGGCAATGAGGCACTGGCACAGATTGCCCAGAGCAGCTGTGGATGCCCCACCCCTGGAAGTGTCAAGGCCAGGTTGGAGTGCCTTGGAAAAACCTGGTCTAGTGGAAGGTGTCCCTGTCCATGGCAGGGGGTTCAAACTAAATGACCTCTACCATTCCTTCCAACCTAACCCATTCTAGGATTCCATGAATAGAGTGATAGCAAAGCAATCTCTGAATAGGTGTCTGAGAGTGACCCTCCCATATCACACATTGCAACATCCAGAGCAGCACAGGGCCAGTGGCACCCACACATGGGCCTATTTCTAAAAGTAGTGACCATAGACCAGAGGAATAATTTTCTGCAGCTAAGCAAAGAGCTTCGGTGTGCAGCATGGTCTCATCCAGCCACCCACGGAATGTCCTTTCATGGGACTGCACCCTGCTTGTGGAGTGCAGAGAATGAAGAGCTGAAGGAGTTCTGCACAGGGATGCTTTGCATAGTGCTTTTGGTGGAAATCCTCTGGATTATTGTTTCTTTAAGCAGCACTGATCAATGCTCGATCCAGGTACATGAACTTGGCCTCAGACAAACCACAGTTTTCACAGTTTCTTCTTACTGAAAACACGTATAGCCTTAATAAGCAGACAGAGCATTTGGTATAACACTGGTTTTAGATTTCTTTGGTTTTTCTCTTGTGTGTGTAAATTAGTTTGAAATATGCTAACCCCCAGTAATTTCTAGTCTTTTTCTCTCTGCAGAATTACTGGCTTGTGAGTGGGAAAGATTTCACTGACACCTACTTAAAGATTTTCAGTGAAGAAAGCAATTAAGTTGGTGACATGGTGTTTTTTTAAAGGAATCAAATTAATTTCTTCTGAGCAATTAAAAAGGTAAGTTTGATCTGCCCAGATAGAAGCATTTCCATTTAATTAAGGATAAGCTCTATCGACTTTAAAAATTCTAGAGTCCAAGAGATTGTTTGAGGATTCTACACACTGTCCAGGGAGTAAACTGAACAGTAGGCCAGAAAAGTTGGTATTTTTAGGTTTACATAAGTTGCTCTATAAATGATCCTTTGCTTTTTCCTTAAGGAGAAAGCAAAATATACAACCCTGTTGATAGCAAAAGCACAAAAAAACTTTGCTGCTACCTATTTTCTGCTCAAGCATGGTCTGACAAACCATTCTAGAAGGTATTTGAGAAGGGGTCATTGAATGTTGAAAGCTACAATACTTTGATTTCCAGCCTTTGCATTAGAACCCTATCTCCAAGTAGATAAGCTGCAGATAAGCACCTAAAGACTGAATATCTAACCCCATGCTATTGCTATCAAACTGGCAATCACTGCCACCTCTGAAATCCTGCTTTAAGGGAGGAACAAAGATAAGCACAGAGTAATTTCCTAAAAAGAATTTTTTCACCTTGGCATTGAAACTACTATCAGCTTTCATCATTCAGACCTGCTCAGATTCTGCTCAAGAATTTGACTTGTGCCAAAGGAAAACTTTGGAATCTTCATGAGAGTGCAACACCTGCTGTTGTACCCCTACACATCCCTTTTGCCAGAGAAGCAGCACCAAACAAAAGCCACAGTCCCACCAAGATCAAAGGTTTCAATGGGTTAACCATGAAATGGCAGCAAAACATTTGGCTCAAGATATGAACAACTGTGGGTAGATGTTTAAGGAAGATCTTCCTGGATTTCAGGACTTGTTGTATAAAACAAAAAGACAGTTCTTTAACCACTACTCTTTTCAGTAACTCACACATGCTGCAGTCTCAGTAATGCCTCTGTGTTTCCCAGCAGGAGCTACAGAAAACAAAATCCATCTGTTAAATGCAGTCCTCGCTAATTGTTCGGCTCTTTACCGTGCCAGGATATATTCTTGCTTTGACAGAGGCTTTAACGTGAAGATATTTTTGCCAAACAATAATTTGCAATTCCATATTGTAAACAACTAGTCCTGTTTATCTTGTAATACAGATTGGTGACACTCACAGAAAGGGTGAGGAAAGCAAGTCTCTGCCTTGGCAGCTACAAAGTTGCTGTAGGTTTCTTGTTTGTGCTTTCTGAAACTTCAGGAGCAGGTTGTCTGGCCCCCAGAGACAGTGTATTACATATTTAATTAATTTTAAAAAAAACTTTATGTTGCATGATTTTGCTTGCCAGCTCATGAAAAGCAGAGTGCAGGGCATTCACTCAGGCTTTTCAATATGACAAAACTGCAGTGTGAGTTCACAAAAATACAGTTTACCACCCATATTGCACAAGCCCCTGTATGAAGAGATTTGTTACGTGAAACATTGCAGACATAATGAATGATATTACACATAATTTCAAATGCATTCACCCATTTTATTTTCTATAAAGAGAAGATAACAAATAATAGATTATGTACAGCACCAGTTTTTTTCACACTAACAGTACCTGTATCAACTTTAGCCAGTATTTCTGAAATTAAAAAAACCCTTACATCATTTCAAGGGTTGCATTATAAAGGTTCAAAGCTTAGGAAATAAATATCCAAACATCTATACATGTCCCTAGCAAAGTTCTTGAAGACTGACAGTTGTTTCATGTGTCACATTTAATACAATTGGTCAACAGAGGGCAGCAAATTCCTTGCAAAATCCAGGCGCGCCATAGATTTAAGAAATTCGCTTAAACGAAGTATAGCAACGATTACATTTCTTGGATTCAAAAAGCTAATAGAGAAATACGTGATTTACAAAGTGTCCACTGTTAACTCAGCAAGTTCTTCAGTATTCTGTTACATCAGCTGATGAAATATAAAAGCTCCGAGTCAACAGAATACTTCCCAACATCCTAAATTTCTGCCTAATGAAATTTCAGCTTGATAAAGTATCTGCTTTGCTTTAAGCATAGATTCATGAAACTGGAACAAAGGATGGGAGGAGGTTTTGGAATTTATGTTCAGCCTTGAGAAATATCAATCTTTTTGCAGGGTTTTTGCACTCTAATGAGAAACCTCCCCCTGCCCTGTGCCCAGACCTCCCGGCCTCCACACAAGATCCCATCTCCAGCTCAACCTCAGCCAGTTGCTTAAACGGCAATTTCTCTGCCACTGACTACAGCTGAGGCTGTCTGTCTCTGAGGTCTTATGTTGGGCAGGGGGAAACATTTTACACAAGAATTCTATAAAAAATCATAATAACTAAAACTTGGTTTCAAGTGGAGTTCCTGGGGTTGGATTCTCAGTTTCCAATGTAGTGCAAATTGAAGATTTCCCTGTAGTGGAAGAATGCCAAATACTGCATCTTTGATGTGTACTAGGGAAGGCGTTTCTGATGCATTCTCTCACTCAGTAAAAATGACAACAGTTGGGTTTCCTTTTTTTTTCTTTTCTTCTATCCAACTACTTGCCTAGTTAAATGAAAACTGGAGAAAATTAAAACTTTTGAGTCCTTTAGCACTCAGTGAAAATCTGCGGAAATTAGACAGCATGTTTAACAAAAACATCCTGAATCCATTTTCTAGGAGGTGAGAGACAGAAATGACACATTGTGGAAGGTATAAACTTAATTTTCTTTATAAAAAAAAATGCTTTAAAGACTTTTACAGTATAAGAATTTTTTTTTTTTTTCCGTGTAGAAATAAGTTTATATTTAAAAGGTATTAAACTTCTGTGGTTGGAGGTTTCAGGATCATAACCAATATCCTTGGAAAACTGCTTTTCTGTTTCTTACTACCTGAGATAGTAGATATGGTTTGAAAAAAAACAAACTAACAAGACACTTCCAATGAGGTAAGTTTACCTCTTTCTTGAATTGTATTTATTTGGGACAACATTGCACTAATAATTCTATATTTATCTACTGCCCCTTTTTACTCTGCCACTTGATAAAAGTGAAGTTCGATTTCATCACAGCTCAGGAAAAGTGTTAGCTGGTAGTGTAACAAGTTTGAATTTGCCCATCAGAACAGAAGAAAATGCATAGTATAGAAAGACTTAAGAGACTCATTTGATACTCAAAGGGATAGAAGTAAAAATATATATAAGTACTGCAGAAGAACAGTGGAGACTATACTGTATATTTTAAAACAAGAATAAAATATATAAGTTCTCTGCCTAATTATTTATAATCCACCCTTTCTCTCACCAAACCATTAGGTATCTGTAAGATAGGCAGTGAAGGATCAGATTTTGGATTTATTTTGGCACCTTAATGAAAAGCCTATCCTTGAAGGTGTGTGCTTACTCATTCCCTTTGCTTAAGATTTTATCTTTCCTTTAGATTTTTTTTAAGACAGTGACACAGAAATAAAGATCAGAACATTGAAAATAGCAGATCCATATGTATTTGAACAGCAGCTTAGGGGGAATAAAAAAAGCAACAAACCTAAGTGCTTCTATCTGTTGCAGATGATTTTTTTTCTTCCTTCATTAGGCATTTTCAAGACTTGTATTTATCTCTTCAGATAATGGCAGGCATCTGAGAAAGGCCCACATCACTTACATAGAAGGATTTTTTATTTTCTTCTCATTATCCTGCCCAAAACCCAAATCATTGCTCGATTTTGTCCCTTCTGATACAGCTAACACACCATAGAGTGTTGCTCTGATTTACCAGTTGTTTAACAGCAGCTTTTACAATCCGTTGCAAACTCCAGTGATGTTGAAAATGCTGAAGACTCTCTGACAAGATATCCCCAAGGAAATACATTGCACATTGGTTTATTATTCTCTATTCAACCCATGACAGGCATAGAAGATGGTTTTATTCTTACTTTATTCTAAAAGTAAGTTTATAAAATAGATTCCAAACTCACCCCTCTCAGAAAATTTTGCTATATTGCTTGAATCAAGAGAAAGGAAAACAAGGCAATGATTTTTTAACAGGCTCTATTCCTGCCTATTCCTATTTCTGTGCTATTAAAGGAGACAGCTACATCCTTCAGCCGGCCCAGAGATCCTTCTTCACTTTTTGTTAGCCTAATTAACATGCAAGCAAACAATGTAAATTCTAGACAAAATGGACAGCAACCCATAAAGGTGTTCCTGGCAATATAACATAGGAACAGTAGGAAACATACCTGGAAATCAAGTCTTTAAACAGTGACTAGGAATAGAAAACAAACTGAATGAAACTTTGACAGGCAAAAGCCCCAAGAACACAATAATGCACAGAGAAAGAAGGAAGCCCCCATTTGGCAGGTACAGTATGTGGATGTGTGTGGGTGAGGCTGCACAGCAGCAGGCTCTCAGCTTTGCCACCAAGCTCTCTGAAGAACAAGTTTGTAGCAATTACATAACATCCAAATCCAGCAGAAGTAAAAGATGCTAGCGATGGCTCCTTACCCAGAGAGAAGCAAAGATCAGAGACCTGTTGAAATGCAAAGCATTTAATTAATGCTACGTACAACAGATACACAAAGCAATTCCTCCAGCTACAGGGCTGCTGAAGTAGAAGTATTTAAAAAGTAAACATGAGAGCTCTCCTGGAAAAGGTCCTTCTTAGCTGAAGAGTGAGAGAGTCAGGCCCCAGGAGGTGATGGAAAGTCCTTGTTACACCAGCAGAAACAATCAAGTGTAGCAGCACCTAGCAAAAGCCAGTCCCTTAAAATAAAGGAAGATAAGCACAAAGTGTTCTCTCTTGAGTGGAAAAGCACAAGTGAATAATTGTCTGAACAAGCTTGTGTTTTACTTAAGCTTTTTTAAGGTAAGGACAATGTATAAAGCAATTATTCTATTAGGGAATTTGATCTGAGGTTCCTGATTTATATGGATTACAGGCATATAAAGAAGCTGGAAGTCTTTCTAATGAGGTTTTGGTACCTTAACTTACAACAGACATGGCTTTTATCAGGGTATCTGTAAAAATCATAATTTAATTTTTCTCTTCCATTATTTTAGGAGCAAACTTGGATCCTCATATTGTGGGTTTCTGAGATGAGTAAACTCAGCCTCAAGAGTATTTTACCCATTTGAAGTGTTTTGCATTTAAAATGGTTAGTCTGATACAGGGATTGTTGAATGTGTTGGCTTCTGATGTGGGAGACAAACTGGTAAATTATTAAGGTACCTGTGCTTGGTACTTGGCTTTTTCTATTTAACCTTTTAATACCTAGAAGCATTCAATTATTGTGGAGCATATGGGAGACAGCACCACTGAAAGAAGTTAAAATAATGAACAAAAGGTATTATAACAGTAGTTTTGAGTATGCTTTAAGAAATACCTTTCTTTTTTTTCTTGAATATTACAGTTTGAGTTTCAGCATATGTCAACTATTTCATGTTTTTAGTCATATCTCCCAACCACTTAAATGATCATTCTCTAGGGAACTGAAGTTTTAGAAGAGAAACTTAAAAATTATATCAAATGTATTCAGCATAAAAAATGCTAACCTGATTATCTCTTTTGACTGCGATGACTCATATCTCACTTGATAGAGGGCTTAGTGCTTTGAGTTCTGGCTGCTGAGGCAGTTCCCACATGATTTCTGATGCCTCTGCCCCATCTAAGGAATTGTTTGTTAAACGTGCATCAGTCTGTGTTTGTGATAAAGGCAGAATAAATGCTTTTTTTTTCTCCTCTATTGTGTGTGGGTAAAAGCCTTCTTGCATTATGGTAGTGCTAGGGAGAAAGGGCAGATCCACATCTTATTTATTTGGAAACCATGATGAAATAGAGACTGTATCAATGAAAGAGTGAAGAATCACACCTAAGTTAGGAGAAGGGGGGAATTCTGGTGTTAATCCATCAGTTTTTATGCTGATGTGGAGAATAAAATCATAGAACCATTAATGCTGGAAAAGACCTTTAAGATCGAGTCCAACCTGGCAGTGACAGGTCCACCACTAAGCCACCTCCCTAAGCACCACATCTGCATGTTTTTAAATGCTTCCAAGAGCAGTGATTCCACCACTTTCATGGGGAGCCTGTTCCAACACTTTACTACACTTTCAGTGAAAACATTTTTCCTCATATCCTTCCCCTGGTGCAACTTGGAGCTGTTTCCTCTCATCCTCTTGCTCGTTACCTGGGAGAAGAGGCCAACCATCGCCTGGGTAGACCCTCCTTTCAGGTAGAGATTAATAAGGTCCCTCCTGAGCCTCCTTTTCTCCAGACTAAACGCTCCCAGCTCTCTCAGCTGTTCCTCATCAGATGTGTGCTCCAGACCCTTCTCCAGCTCTATTCCCTTCTCTGGGCTCTCTCCAGCCGCTCAATGTCTTTCTGGTCATGAGGGGCCCAGAACTGGACACAACACTTGAGGTGTGGCCTCACCAGTGCCAGGTACAGGGGGACAATCAGTTCCCTGGTCCTGCTGGTCACATAATTTCTGATACAAACTAAGATGTGTATTTTGAAGCACCTCTCTTACTTCCCTTTAAATCTGTGTATGGATTTGCATGACTTTCAGTAATGTAGTTCATTATAGTTGAAGGTTGTTGCTTCCCATTACTTACACAAGGAGAAAAGAACAAGAAGTTAAATTCACAGTGACAGAATGTACTTTAATTCTCCAATTCTCCTTTCTTTGTGGGAGCAAACGTAAAACAAATGATTAGTTACACTCTACTGTAGTTTAGTTGAGACCTTATGTTCAGTGCCAAAGTACTTTGTCTTAATTTAGACCTTGAACATATAAGCACTTGAGCCTGTATCTAGAATTACTCACATGGGTAAATGTAGGGTATGCCCAGCCACTGCCCTAGAGGGACGTCTGCTGAGATAAGGAGATTGAGTAATCTCCCAGCAGGACCCCCTTGGGAAGGCAGCTACCCTTCAGTTACGGCGAGAAGAAGACAGAGCCAGAATCCTCTGGGAGAGCCTGTGCAGATCCTTTGTAGCCCATTGGCCTTTACCCTCTGACACCCACCCCCTGTATCCCTATAAAGCCAGCCCCCTGCCCCTGCGAGGGCAGAGAGAGCTCGTCCCTGGCTCCCCTTCGCCGGAGCACGGACCAATAAAGCTGCCAATAAAGCTCCCTCGTGCGGAACAGCTACACGGGCTTCTCGTCTCTCTCTGGTCTGGCCTGGAGGCTGCCCTGCAGAGCTGAGCTGAAATCATGAGCTGATATCACTAAAGAGCTGACAGCTTCTGCACGGGCCCTCCTAGCCAGCAGCTGAGGGAAGACACCGGGCCTGGGGAAGGCGATTCCTTTTGGGACCATCTCTCCAGACCGGTCACAGCTTCCTCGGTCAGAGCTACTGACCCCTCACCAGCTGCCATAGGTGAAGCTATTCACTTCACAGCTATTGACTACCATATGAATCAAGTTCAGCTTTGCAAGGTTAAAGGTCTGGAGACATTATTTCTTGACTATACAAAAAAAACCCGAGGCTAAGCAAGCTGTGGCTTTTGAACCGTTGGCAGATTTTTCTTACAGATAAAGATCTCTAATGAAAATTGGTTTTAGTGTCATTGTTCTGGTGATGTCAGGAACAGACAAGTGAAGATATTGTCACCTACCAGAGATCTGGCTCATGGTATTCAAGTTATTTTATACAATATAATGGATTTTTTTAGTCTGTTTCTGAAGGCTTTTCTCTGCAGGCCTGGTGTAGTGAAAATTGATCCAAACACAGTTAAAAAAACAAGTAGAAAGGACTTTTTGTCTCCTTCTTCTCTTTCTTTTTTTCTTTTTTTTTTTTTTTTCTGTGCAATGATTGTCTCTTCTGGGAATACACTGTGGTTCTCAGAACCTCTGCAGAAGCAGTAAATAACTGGATTTCTTCTACGTAGACTAAAGAACACAGAGTCATGTCCGACGTGACTGATTTGGTGCTGCTGAAAGTCACTTCAATATGGGACTTCAATTCTGCCTAGAACTATGTGTCACAAGCCCTGGGTAAAAAAACCTTGATTCCATCTATAAAAAGCCTGCCTTTTAAAGAGTAAATCCCAGCAATATGTGCTGAAAGCTATCTGAACTATTCAGCTCTGTGTGACTAACAGATTCCATTGCTACCAAGATCCACTGCCAAGATGACAGAGATTTCTGTTGTGAGATCTTCTTCATGAGACTACAGCAAACTATAAAAAAAATCAAACCAACCCCTCAGAAACAACAAAACTAACAAAGAGAAATACCCTGCCCCTAAATCCCCAAAACCTTGCGTGCCCTCCACAACCAACCAAAATAAGACCACCCTAAACAAAGAACACCCACAACTACTATGCCTTTTTGAGTGAAAAACTCTTTATTTAATGAAAGAGCTATTTTTTTTTCTCCTCATCATGAAAAAGATCAAGACATTATTTGACTCAAGAAACTGAAGGAGGTTGGAACTGTCTAGTGGTGCCTCATGGGAGCAACATCACTGTAATTCTTCAGCTTTTGCCAAGGACTCAAGAGTTCAAGGGAGTGACACTTCTGTGTGCTTAGCACTGTTTGCCTTTTCCATTTGTTTTTTTTAGAAATAATAAAGGATATGGAGCTGAGTGGTCCCATCTGACCATGTGAACAGGAGGCTGCTTTGGAGGATTATCTCCCCAGTTTGCAGATGTCTTAGTTCCCTTTGTGAGGCACTCTGCCATGAAGTGCTACTGCAGATGGGGCCACTGCTGCAACAGGCAGAGCTCTGGCATGGGGATGATGCAGTTCCTTTCGCACCTGCTGTCCACTGGAATCCAATGTCTGCTACAGCTGGTCTGGAGTTGCACATGGGATCATGGGGAAGGGAGAAGTTGTGGTTTGCACTGCCAATGTGCACTACAGGAGGAACGTAAAAAAGCAAATAAATAGCTTGTAGGTAATGTTCGACACCACACTGGTCTCAGCCTGTCTAGTGGAGCAACAGATGTTGCTCTGCACTTTTTCTGGTGAATATAAATGTAGCTGTTGAACCACAGGTTGCTACAGATTCAAAAAAGCTTGGTGGGCTACTTGAATCTTGGGGGAAGCTCTAGTGTTTGCTCCTAATAGTGGTTGACACCTTGCAAGTTGCTCCTCTTCTGCATCTGTCCTAATCCAATCCTTTTGACTACTTATAGGATTTATTCTGAATATTCTGAGGTTTTTTTTCTGAGTCCTGCTCAAACAGGTCCATTGCATGAAAGCTATATACCTTGTACAGGCAGAAGGACTGTCAATAGATCTAGGACCTGAAAGAAGCTCCGTGGATGCCTTGGTTCTGAATCATGCTTTTTCCTTCGAGCCTCCTAGCAACTGTGCATGCATTTTTTACTTCAAGGTAAGACTGCTACTAGAGGCCATGCAAAAAATGCATGCATATTCCTGCTTCCCTGCTTAAGGAAGACACATAAGTAATTTCAGAGGCTGCTTGTGTGTTTCAACACAGAAGTATTGAGATGATAGTGCTGATGACTATAACAACCTAATTCGAAGTTCCATTATCATTAATATTATATATTATCATTATGTTATTTGCTTTTAACAGGGCCAAAGCCTTGTAGAAGGAGAAGTGGTATCTGAAAGAATCCAGAATGGAGAATACTGACTAATATAAAATAAATACAGTCAGGCTGAGTTGTTATTTCGTTGTAAGCAGAGAGCTTGAAATAGGCAATCAGAGATGTAAATCAGCAGCAGTTGATATAAGCTGATACTTTGGGCTGAAATGCAGGCCCAAATGAAAGTTACTTGACTAATTTAAGGAACATAAGGTGCTCTATATTTTCCCTAGGTTTATTTGCTGCTTTCTTTCTAGAAAAGCTGATTTTCACTTTACTGAATCTTTTGTAGAATAAGATCATCACCTTGATTTTCTTCTGAATGTTGCTAGTGGTATTGTCACTGTGTGGTCCCTGGTGCTCAGCACTTCCATTGTGTAGCAAACCTAAAAGTGGATGAAAAGGAGGTTCTTTGGCTTATCCAGCTACCTTTGCATAATTAAATAAAAGAGGATGTGGGGCTTCACCATTCAAGCTGGGATCTCTGGAAAACTGTTTTCAGTGGCTAACTCAGTCCACAAGACAATACAGTTTTCAGAAACAATTTCACTTCTAGACTTCATTACAACATTGTGGCCAGGATTTATTAAATGGATCAGTTTTAAATAAGTCTGATACGTTTATATCCAGATGGAAGGTCTTACTGTCCTCAGCTCTCAGTGCTTCCCAGTTTCAATGAAACAAAGAAGATGCTGAGATCCAGAGACGTATAAGGTTGGGTCAGCTAGGTATAAGGCTTCCTGAGACCATTTGTGTGCAGCAAGCTAGGTTGCACTTGTATAAATATAAGGCAGCAGACAGACCTGAAAAGGGCTGTTTTATCATGGTTTGAGAACTAACTCAAATTGGAACTACAGCTGGGATCTCTGTACAGCTTGGATTTTGCATAAGTAAGTTTCCTGTGTGCTCATGGAGCACGGCTCCTGTGTGCAGTTTTTATTCTCAGTTCCAAGTATCATCCTGTGACCAGGTTAAGAAGTCTTTAGTGCAGAGTCCCGTGACTGAATTTACATTTGTGATAACATGTGCTCTCATTGGAGACAATGTAGTCCTATATCCAGGGAGTTTTCTCTAAGGGAAGAATAGAAAAGGCAAATGACTAACTGCATAAATTACAAAGAACAGTGCAAACAATTCTTGGTGAAAAGAGCTTGATCTGTTGCATATGCTTGTACTTGGAACGCATTAGCTATTTTCTAAGAATCCAGCTAACAAGTGTAATAAAGAAATGAAGCATGTGATATCTGCAAATGTTGAAATCAAAGCCGAGAAAGTATAATTGGTCTCCTGTTGTAGTTAGCTGAGGGTGGAACTGATCCTGTTGGGCAAATTCTCTTGGATATTGCTCAGTTCCAGCAATATTGACCAGCCCAGCCAGGTCTGAGCAGTGGCCTCTAGCCCATGGAGAGGAAGACGGAGTAAAGACTTGCTGACTAACTGGAAGGATAAGACAATGTGTGTGAAATTACTCTGTAAAAGATTCTTAAATGCTTCTTGCTAACATATGGGGAGTTCAAAGTCTTAGTATCTTGCCTTCTTGGGGTTTAGTGATGCAGTGTAATCACTGTCCTTCAGTCGAGGAATCAAATTATATATTGACTTGCCCAAGCATAAAGAGGCACTCTTGTGGGAAGAAATTAACTCAGGTCTTCTGCCCACAAGACAGCTGCCTTTCTCTCCCCTGTCTTGTCTTGCCTGCCTGAACCATTTCAGGGACCTTAGCAGAAAGCAAGGAAAGGTACTGTGATCAATATGAGTGGTTCTACTGATTTGCTGGTTTTCTCCCCTGATTTGGTTGATGAATTTCTGATAGAAGAGTAAAGCTCCAAGAGCATTTTCCTAATAGGCTGAACTGAGTTTTGTGACCCCTTACCTCTGTCAGAGATGAGAGGGTGTGTGGGAGGACAATTTATGTGAACCTGTTGGGGTCCCTTCCCCCCGCCATACGGTCCTGGGAGAGGGGCCCTGGTGGGAGACACAGGGTTCCCCTGCCCCTGCTCAGCCTCGTTCCCATTGGTTGTTTTGTGTTCCCTGCACGGGCAAGGACCCTCGGTCCCGTGATTGCAGCAGTTCCTTGGCAGAGCCCTGGCCATGCGGCTGGAGAAATAAACATCTCTGAAACATCTACCAAGAATTGGTCCATATATATTTCTTTTCCACGGGTCTCATTGTCTGATACACGTGTTGCAGTATCCCCACTGTAACATGAACCGATATGTTTAGAGGTGTTGTTCTGCAGCTGTTCCGAAACTACGCTTCTCTGACCCCATTTCCTTGCTCCTTTAACCCCCCTTTCTGTCTTTAACCCCCCAGTTGTGTGAGTAGTTCCAATCTCCACCTCGGACCTGCAGGCAGATTCCAGGTCAAATACCATTATGAATAATAGGTAACCAGACAAAAAATCCATTTAATGCATGAACATACTTGATAACAGTGTAATTTCTTCTGTGAAAAGGCTTGTAGTTGAAATCAATGGTATAATGGCTTTAGTTTATTTGTGTGTGGGTATGTGATATTGCCTTCCTTTCCTGAAGAGGAGCCCTTCCTGGTAAGCATCTTGGTTTAGTTGCTTGGTGTACCTGAACCCCTCACCTGATGCCAGGAATAAATATGGGAGGGTTTTGGGTTTTTTAATACCTTGACCTTGCCCCTTCCCACAAACTTAATATGAGGGAAGAAACCAGAGGAAAAAAATTGTGATAGGAATTATGTGAGTAGAGTAACAGGATGACTTCTGAGTCCTGTATTCTCAGCTCTTAGTCTTTGTTGCGGTGGTCAAGGCCACTGCAGAAGTGACCAAGGAGCCACAAGGCCCAAGAACAGCAGAAGTCCACTGGTGGGCAGGCACTAATGTATAGAAGTGCCTCCCTGATCATGGCAAGTTCCCACAGTCTTTTGTTTTGATATGTAGATGACTCCCAGTTAGCTGACCCGTTGGCCTACCGCCCCTTTGATTCCCCCTAAGTCTTGGTTCCAGAAGGCTTTCCTCTCCTCAACACCCCATTGGTGGTTGTATCCCAACTCCTCCCTCCAGGTTTCCCCATTGGTCTGTGTACCCTGGCCCTGCCTATGCTCCTCCACTCAGCTCTTTCTCCATTGGTCCCTGGCCCTCCCTCCACCCCTTCTCCTCCCCGTAGTTAATCCCTGGACCCTCTACTAGCCACGCTCTTTGCCCCGGATCCCTTCATGTACAGAATTAATCCTGTCCATGTAATTCCACGCAAGGAACCCCTCCAGCTTCTTTATTCTCAGCATGATCCACTAAAGTGCTTGTGTGTGCATGCTCACCCGCCCTGGGTCCTGCGTGAGTGTGCGAGAGCAGTCTACGCTCTACGCAAGCTAACTCCCAAAGGACACTTTGGGAATGCTCGCACTGCCCTGGCACCCGAGCCACGCGTAAGCATGACAAGTCTTTTCTAAATTGAACTTTCTGAAAGCATAGAAATAACCACACAGGCATTCTCCTTCAACATTTTAATGTAAAGATGAGTCTTTGTGATTATTGTTGTCCTGTGACTGTAAAGTGGTTGTGCTATAACTTGCTGTTAAAAAGACAATACACCTGTTTTTAACTTGTGTATGATAAGAGAGCAGAAGCTTTATGTGTACTAACTGAAACAGAATTGGAGGGCATGTGGAATAGCACATGGGTGAAAGGAGATGGGAGGCAAGAGTTTTTGAACAAAAATCTATTGAGAAAACAAATGAAGCTCTTTGCACTAATGATTGCATCTTTTCAGGGACACGAAACCTTTCACTCTTATAATAAGTCAGGTGTGTCGTAGTGCTCCAAATTAATTAAAGTACACAGAGAGAAGCTGGGGAGATAAGTCCTGTCAGCAAGGGAATAAAACACCTGAGACCACTTCAGATAATGGGAGAGGAACACCATAAGTAAAGTGGTGATTTAAAAAGCAAAAATTTACACCTAAAAGTAAAATGCAATGAGGCAGGTCTGCCCAACTCCTTGTGCTTCCTTCTTGCTTTCTGGGGAGACCCATCCCAGTGTGTGGAAGACTGGGGAATGATCATGATGACAGCTAGCCACCACCAGAAGGTGGAAGCCATGCTACAGAAGTCAACTGTGAGAGAAGTGCCCCAACAACCAAAACAGTGCAGTGACTCTAAGAAATCCATCTGCAGCAATTCCTGCACTCCCACTCACCTTGGCATGGGCTTGTAGAGTTGTTTAGGTATCGTGTGTCAATTAAAATGGGAAAATGCATGTGGAAACGATGAGTATGTAATGAGAACGTGGATATTTGGTATTGGTTCACTTCTAATGAGCAACTAGTGTCTGTTACGGTGTTGCTCTTTCCCATAGTTAGCACTTCTTAAGAATGTATGTGACTTCAAAGGAGAGCCTGTTGTGTATTCCAGCATGGCTCATTTTTGTGGCTTTTTTTGTCTTTTCTTTCATGTTTTATTTTAGCTGGGGAGATAAAGGAACTTCTCTTAAAAAAAAAAAAAGAAAAAAGTTGACTTTGCTCTTGTAGGATAATGACTTCCTTAAATTTATTATTTAATCTTTAAACAAACATTGTTACAAAGGAGTGGGGTCTTTTGTTTTCTGCTTTTTAGTTGATGGGTGTTTTGGGGTTTTTTCTATCATCTTTTCTTTGTATCACTAGTCCTTGTGCCTGAATCACCATCAAAGGACTTCAGGGTTCCTCCTTACTCTAATACTGTTCTGTAACTTTGTTTTCCTTCTTCAACATGAACTTGTGGGAACCTGGAAAATTCTTGGGGCAAAAACTGTGGGCCAGAACCTTGTGTAGTACACCTGGAGTGATGGGCAGGGAGATAAGGAGATGACTGCATACTACTTGTATTTGATTTTATGCCTGTAGAAATGCTAATCCCAACTCTTGCCCTTCATCTGGTAGTAAATTGGCTCAGTCTCATCCAGCTGTAATGTGATCATCCAAATAATGCACTTGTGAATCCCAGATGATTTTCTGCATGATGGTCTTCCCCTGCCCCCATGGAATTAGTAATGCAGTAGGGGTATGTACTCCCTTCCTAAAACTCTTATTTTTCTGTATAAAATGTGGGGGTTTTGGTTTGTTTGCTTGCTTGGTTTTTTTGTTTATTTCTCCCTGTAGCTTTCCACTCACAGTTGCAAACTGGAATAACTTTGCTTTAACACCACTGCCAGGACTGAATTGCTGCAAATGAGCATTCTTGGTGCCAAGAATGACCAGGTGTATTTGTAGTTCATCTCTGAGTTTCATCTGAGGGAGATGAAAACCAATGACAGAAAGTCTATCTCTAGAGTGGGTGGTAGGGATGTCTGAAACTAATGAATGTCTTGCAAACTGTGGATGTTGATCTCTGTTTATCTGACTTGTTGCAGGACCTCATTCCCACAGGATGCAGTAGAAGCCAGGAGTTTACTCAGGGCATGAAAGGAAATTGGTCCAGTTAATGGCAGCGAAAGCCACAAAGCTGTGATAAATGCATGGAAATATCTGAGTTGGGAAGTTACTGAGATGAAAGTAGAAGGAAACTGGGAGTTCTGGGGAAATGCACTTCCCTTGCTCTTCCCTAGGCATTAAACAGTGGCTTCAGGTGAAGGGGAGCATATATAGAACATTGGACCCTTGATCTAAGTAAAATACTTAATATTTAAATAACAGGTAAACTAGTCCACGTACAGTCTCTACTATCAAACAGTGTTCCTGTCCCTTGAGATTCCTCTTTTAAAACACTGAATGACCAGCTAGGATGTCATAAGCTTTGGTGGGAGTAGCTGTGTCTGTTTCTCTTGAAAACAATGCAAACAGTGAGTTCTGTCTCCTATTTCTTCTCAAAACCAGGTTGTACCCTTAAAATTGCTCTTCTTATTCCCTGAAAGACTTCACTCTGAAGGGAGAAGGGGAGGTAGCAGCCAGTGGATTGCTTTTACAAAGATATGCTTTTTTTTTTAAAAAAGGATGTTCAGTACAACAGTTTGGGTAGAGGTAGAAGCAGTGTCAAATGCTATCAGGCAATGCCAAAGGAATACCAAGACTTACTCATATTTAGATTAATCAATCTAGGATTTAGTTGCTAAATTGCCATTTGGCTTTAGCTAACAGAGGAATAATGTGAGGCCAACAGAGAAAGCCACAGCTGAGAAGAAGGTTTCTTCTATTAAACTCAGGATACACCAAGACAAGTTGTTCTAAATGCATCATTCCAGGAAATAGAACACTGTTAACATTTACATTTTAAATGTGTTATAATTGTATGCTTTAATGAATTGAATATATTACAAGGATAAACAGTACTTGGGTCATCCAATAATTTGATTTTTTGGGAGTTTTTTTTCAGTTTTTGTTGGGGCTTTTTGCATTAAATAGCAAAACTTCGGAGTATAGATAACAAACTACTATAGGTAAGTAGTAAAATAACCTTTAATGTAAAATACATATTTGTGTGCCTAAAGGGAAAGAGGCTCTAACTTTTTCAAGGGCTCTTATAAGCAGAAGAGAATGTGTTTAATTAAATAGATTGATCTGACTCTCACCCCCAATGACAAATTCCTAAACATCATTGGGAACTCAAGAGGCTCAAATAGAATAGTTGCTCCTGAACTTTTTACCCCAAAACTCTTTTGAGTAAAGTTGAGCTGTTGTACAAGTCCTCAAGAAGCCAATTGAATCACTGAATAAAAATGGAAATGGTACCTCTGGGCTTAGCATAGTAGAAATAAACATAATATGAACTTCTGCATCTCTGTTGAGTTCCTAACTTTCTTGGAATAAATCACTGAGGAGTTCTGGCACAGGCTGCAGGATTTATACCTATGGGGCAATGGAAAAGAGAGAAGAAATTGTGAAAGAGAATTGGACAGTATGAAAAATATAACAGTATGAAAGTTCCTATAATTTTTCTTGATGTCTGAATAAAAAGTGAGAAGAAGATACCTCTTGTGAAAGGGGAGACTGATCTACAAAACTTGTTAAACTGCTTCCTGCTTGGTAACTTATTAAAGTACAGCCCAAGAGGCTTTGAAAGAAACGGATGAATGTGCAGGGGAATTTACAACCTTTCACAAAAAAAGTGAAAGTAATATTGTAGTCCTTTTTTTCTCTGCACTTCAGTTTAAGAATGTCATCTAAACCACAGCTGATGAAGTCTGATCTCTTTCCTTTTCCAGTTTGTCTGGGAAGAAAGCTAAACAACAGGCCTCAAATTAGAGGGTATATGCCAGAGTGGTGTACTTGGTATCTCGCTAAAAATTAAGTAATTTGTTGTTTTACTTTTGTAATTAGAATATAACTTTATGTCAAAAGGCATCTCTTGAGTACTAATTTGGCTGAAAGATGGATGGGGGCAGAGGGAGAAGACATGTAGTCCTCTAAATGCTATTTTGCATAATGGTTTATACAGTTCCAAAGACTGGAATTTTTACAGGAATGAAGTTAAGCATAGATTTCTTGACAGGTTTCCATTGTTGTGTTGTTGTGATTTCTTAAATAGTTTGAGCTCATTAATCAGAAGTGGAGATGCAAATATGAAGATGTGGGTGTTAAGGAGACCTGTAAGATCATGAAATTGTTAGTAATTCTGCTTTTCATGTATTTGTTTACACGCTGTGATGTTTTGTCACAAAACTAAATTCCATCAGATCAAAAGGCAGAATTCCTTGGTTTGCAGGATTTTTCTTTCGTTAGTTTTGGTATGTCTTAATATTTATGAAGATGGCAATGCCAGTAGGAACATTAGATTACAGAGGTAATTCTGAAAAGGTCAGCAGGTCTGACATGCAATTTGTCTTGTTCAATTAGGCTTTATATTGATGTCCTGTCTGTCTAACCAGTATGATAATCACTTCAAATATAAATGATGTGTGGGCAATTATTGTATGTTTTTGTTTGAAAAACAATCAGAACCCTGAACAGCTCCAATGACAAAGCTAATAAATGTTTAAGCTACCAAGTATGATTCTGTGTTGGTTTTGATCATTAGGGTACTCTACTTGATTTAAGAATTTAATAGGCAAAGGAAATGTTCAGCTGTGGTATCTGTGAATAAGTTAAGAAATACTGTCTGGTTTTCATTACTTATTTGAATGAACACATCCAAAATCAACCTGAAATGCATGAGGCATTCTCACTGCATTCTCACTACATTCTCACTACATAGCACTTGTTGCTATGATTCAGCATCATATTGCAAAAGTTAAAATATATTGACCTGTATGATTGTCCAAAATGCTTGCTCTGCATATTTGCTATGTGTCTGATGCTGTTCAGAGGAATATAAAGAGCAGCTGTCTACACTGATTTGCTATAAGAAATGAAGGAAGAATAAGTGTCTTAAATTTAAATAAAATAGGTGTAAATGGCAAATAATTCAGGAGAATTAGAATTTAAAATCCAATCTATTTCAATTATCTATCATGGCTTGCCATTATCCAAGGATTTTCTTCATTTGCTTTAACTTTGCTTTCCAACAACTCTGAAATTAAATTGGAAATTTTGAGAAAGAGCGGGATGTGATCTGCTGTCACAGCAGCCTGCCCGATTATTTCATGAAATGTTCTTCATCTTAATGAAACAGGAGTACTCATGATTTTACAGTGCAAAAGAATATTGCAGGAATTTGAGGAAATTGGAATAAAACTTATGAAAGTATGTTCCTTGCTAGTCCTAATGCTACTAAGAAATGTAAGAGATTTGCATTTAGAACAAACAACGGTCCTTAAATCTTTAAAATCATCCTTAAAACTAGTTAGTGTCTGAACCTCCTTTTATGGACTATTACTTCTGCAATGGCATTGAAAGTTTGTCTTTATCCTCTTATAACACTCATTTTGCAGTTCTTTCTATTTTAAGTGACTGAAGTACTAATATTATTTATCAAGTGACAGAAATTTACACGTTTGCTTTTTCTTTATATTTCCATAATAGTGATTCAAGTATTTAGGTATTTTTAAACTGCTCTAAGTATTGTCCTCTTCTGCTAAAGCACTTTTATTCACAATTTATTTACCTCACTCTAATGTGTCTCTTGAGCAAGCAAGAAGCCTGGCTTCTTTGACCCTGCTTTACAAGAGGTTTTTGGAAGTGTCAAGCAAGAGAAGAAAAATAATACACTTCTTTTGGAGAGGAAACACTGTTGGTGTCTGAGATCAGGTGGTGTCCCAGATTGCATAGAGGTTCTTTCATTGGTTTTCTTTGGAATATTGTAGACTGAAGAGTAATTATTAGATGAGGCCAAAAAGGTCCTTCTTCCCTCAATGGAAACTGGCTGTAGGAATTCACATTTCTTGTATATTGTATAAGGAGATGAGAAAGGGTCTATTCACTTGTACCTTAAGTGGTCCTGAAATATAGGGATATGCCCCATATGCCTTTGTAGCTGCAAAGGCTGCAATGCTGCCCAGGAAGTGCCAGTTCTGTTCCTACTGTCCCTAAGATTTGCAACAGTAGGTGAAACTTAAATGTTATGGATGCCTCAGCAGTAATTTCCTAAGCAGAAGTGCTGAAAAAGTGTCCCTCTGGAGACAAAATGGCAGATCAAAGGGTAAAGAATGTTCTTCAATTCTATAATTTTCTGTGCTGGCCTTGACTTTAGGAATCGAAGTAAATGGGCGAGGATGAGTGTTCAAATACTGCCAAGATCCACTTGTGAAGTAGAAAGTAGTAGTATTTCATGAACTCAGTGGGTCTTGCTGCTCTGCAATCATGTCAGAACTTTGAGTAGATGAAAAAGGAACTATGAAAATGTTCAGTAACTGGGGAAAATGGCCTTGTGGGCAATACTGGGGAGATGTTTCTGGTTATAACCAGTCTTGGGAGACAATCCAGCATAACTGCCTTTATGGAGGGAATACATCTGGAGCTAAAGCTTTACTCTAGTAAAGCAAAACTTTAGCTAGAACTTGTTCTTGGGAAGCCAATCCAAGGCAAGACTGGTATGTCTAAAGAAAAAGAACAGTCTTGTACCCTCCTATCTCTCTCATAATGGTTAAGATTATTCCAAAGGCTAAAATAATAAGCATTAAAAGCCCCTTTGGAAGAGATAAATGAGTAACTTATTTTAACTCTGGTGTTTGGCTTTTACCGACTCTGGCATCCTGAAGAAGAAAGACTGTAAGGCTTACATTAATAAGAAAATTACAATGTAACCAAAATGGATAACTATCTGAATGGTCTTTGTTTCCTACCACACCAATTTATCACGCTTGGAAAGAAGCCAGTTCCGAAAAACATATTTAAGGACCTATTTCAGATGTGTTAAGGTATTTTAGTAGAATGAAGGGGCTGCTTCTTTTTGTCTTATAAGGCAAAAGGAATATCTACCCTTCCTGAGGTTTAATTCTTTTGAATTTTGTATTCATGTAGCTTTACTTGCACACCCTGATGGAAAAATTCACATGGTTATATATATCCTGAGCATGTTAGAAAGGCTTTAGTGAAGCCCAGGTGTCTGGCATTAGTCTGTCCCTTTGTTCTGCAAAGAAAGATTTAATGCAGAAAGGGACTGCAGGATATGCATTCACCTGCTGACATCCCCCTCCCTCTTTTTCTGGGACAAGGCTTAGGACAGGAGGCACATCAGACATGATTCTGCACGTGTTGAATGACAGAAACTGACAGCCCTGCCAGTCCTGGCACACATGCAGCAAGGCTAAGGAAAGTTTTTGGGGAGTCTAGCTCTCAAGGAATGCCCTCATGCAGTACAGGCCACATTTCTGGGAGGTGTGATCCACAGCAGAGCACTCCAGTGCATTGTACAAGGGCTGTCATGAACAGGGGATACCTCAGGGGAGTTTGAAACATCATGGACTCTTAAAAGTAGTTTTTTCCGTTAGACTCTACCTGCATATTAATGTTAGTGGTCTAATATACTTGGTAGCTTCAAGCATTTAAATAGGAGCCATTCCAGCTTTATCATTCTTTTTTGTAAGAAAATATCTTGTGTTACTCTATTTAGATGATTATATGTTGGGGGTCTCCTCCCCCTGAGCACTTGTCTGTTCACAGGCCCCTCACATCACGCACACACCACAATGGCTCAAGCACAAGCACACGCTGTTAAAACCTTAAAACCACCCCCAGCCCCGGCTCAGCCTGCCCTCTCCCCACTGCAGAGACATGATCAACCCATGGAATAAGTTACAGCAATCATTTATCCAGCATCCAGCTCCTGGGCTGCCTGTTTTGGAGTAACCAAGAACAGCTCAGCAGGATCTGATTGGGAATCTACCTGACAGGGACATGCCAGGAACGTGCCCTTTGCCAGGTGTAGCAGGTTGAGTTCGAAACCGGGCAGAAACACCAATTAAATGTAGTGGTTTTGGTTCAAAATATTCATTACTTACTCATTTTCCTTCTGTGAGATAAGAATTAGGAGAAAAGCAAAGCAGGCACAAACCTTAAACAGTTGCAGTACAATGAAAGAGTTTTATTACTAATAGAATTAAAAGTAAAGAGACAATAACAAAACAAAATTAAAGCAAATCCCCCCCCCCCCCCCAGCACTTCTCTCCTTTCACCTAGCTCACACAAGGGATAACAGAACATGGGATGTTAGTCAGTGTTCCAGTTCTTGAAAAGTCTCTCTCTTATGCTTAAGGGAAAAAAGGGTTTTCCTTCAGTTGCACGTGGTTCCCAAACTGCCACCAACAGCAGATCCGCCCGGAAACAAACAATCTGCTGTGTGTAGAACATCTCTCCCATGAAAAATCTCACAGTTCCTTCACACTGCAAAACATGGGCCATCACATGGGGTTATTCATCTTTTTAAGGATAAGTTCTTTTGGCCTGCACACAAAGGCTCTTCTTTGCCACAAGTCTCTAACAGCCTCTTACTACTATATAGCCTGGCATCGGCATTCTTCACAATCTTCACAGGCACACGAAGATACTCCATCCCCCCATGTTCTTCAAATGGATTAAAGAGACAAACAGTTTGTGGTATTACAGTTTCTTACCACGGCATGCAAGAAGGTTTCTTTTAAGCTGCGCGCCAGAATCGCGGCACCGCCCTCTTTTCTCCCGTCGCCATTTCCAGCTCTGTCCCATGTGACTCACTTCTCTTTCTCTCTGAGTCTGACGCCGCCATGCTGAAGAGTGTTCTTGTTCGGCCTTTACGGTGGGGAAAGCCTCGCTCCCTTTGTGCTGCTGGCTGCGTGGTGTCTTCTTCAGTTCAGCACGAAGTGTGCTGGCTGCAGACAGGAGGCTCTGCTGGCTCCCGTTGACTCCGCCGGCTCCGCGTGGAGAGGAGAGGGACCCGCCGGTCCCCAGAAGCCGTGCTGGATGGGTTTAGCTGTGAGCAGTCCATGGCTGGGTTTAGCTGCCTGTGGCTCTGAGGCAGTCCCCCCCCCAGCCACCCAGGGTCTGTGCCGCAGCATTGGGAAAGGGGGAAAGGGGCAGTGGCCCCGGCCCGGCCCGGTGGGGCCGGGAGGCCCCGAGCTGCCCCCACCTCCCAGCAAGCGAGCTCCGACCAAAAAGGGGAAGTCCCGCCTGTCTGTGCGGTTTAAATATGTAAATTGTGAGAAGCGTAATTGGTCTTAAAGACTGTCCATCAACTCAGGGTCAACCCAATACACCAGGGAAAGGTGCAGCCTTGCTCCTGGTGATGCACTGGGAAAGACGCAGAACCCTCTTCCTGAACCCTCTGGTCAGATCAGGTCGTCTCCCAACAGCCACCAAAGCAGCTCCTCCCTCACCCCCACAAGCAGGTGGGACACAGCTACACTCCCACCCCCCCATCCCCCCCACTCTGTACCAACATGAAATAACCTAGGACAGAGACAGCCAGAGACCTAGACTACCAGGAACAAAGGATTTACATTTACAGGTAGAAAAACCCTTTTTAAAAAAACTCTTAAAAAAAAAAAAAGTGTATTTTATACTCTACAACTTAAGTTTCTTTAGAAAGTGAAGTAACTGAATCGCAAGGACGCACTAGAATATTCCATGGTGCTATTTTATCAAAAAATTAGAAGAAAACAAAATTGTCCAGGCGAGTTTTTCATCTACACATCACCCGGCCCCACTCTTAGTTCGCGTTTCTCTGGCGGACGTTCTTGTCCTTGTGGTTTGTGGCATTGCTCTTCAGTGGTGCAGAGCCTCCATCATCATCATCAGGAACCTCACCTGGCTTCCTCCTCTTCTCATAGATGAAGGTGATGGTGACAAGAACGAGGACTTCTGCCACAATGCCCAGGAAGGACCAGAGCGCTGCCAGGCGGCTGCGGATGCGCAGGTTCACCGTGGCATCCCCAGTGCCGAACGAGTTGGTGCCATTGCAGAAATAGTCACCTTGTCCTGCTCAATATCCAGTTTAAGGATGCGTAGCTCTGTCTTGTTGCCACTGGACTTTATGATGTATCACCCAGAGGCATTCTTGAGGAGCCCGTGGCCACTTTTGTGCCAGGACCAAGTGGTGACAGCAGGGAAAGAGGGATTCTTGTGGACCAGCACACCCGTGTCCCCCTCATTTCCATGCTCGGACTTCTT
Source organism: Coloeus monedula (assembly GCF_965178545.1). Lineage (NCBI taxonomy): Eukaryota > Metazoa > Chordata > Aves > Passeriformes > Corvidae > Coloeus > Coloeus monedula. Next base: position 65,313,434 of record NC_138785.1, read on the forward strand.
GTAGGCCACCACCTGGGGGGCAACCGAAATATTCACTTGTCCTCTTATCTGCGGGTTTGCTTCATAAACACACTCGTAGATGCCCTACTTAAATGGTGCAGCAGTTTAATTAAATTAATAATTGCATCTTAATTGACACCTTATTGCTTGGTGTACTGTCTTGTTGAGCAACAAGTTAGACAAAGGCAATGCCTGTCCTATAAAATAGCACAAGCCCTTGACACAGATGTGAGCACTGGATCACAGCCATCTGTCACTGTTCACAGAACCACAGAATGGGTCAGGTTGGAAAGGACCACAAGGGGTCACCTGGTCCAACCTCCCTCCTCAAGCAGGGTCATCCCAGAGCACAGAGCACAGGATTGCTTCTGTTTGTAAGCAGTGTCTCTGGTAACCTCTGGGGCCTACAACAGCCCAGAATAACTTCCACATGGAAATCCCTTTCGCTGATAGTTTCAAATGTGAGCTCACAGATATGCAACCAGCAGCTATGGATGGGTGACAGTGCAATTGAGGCATTACAGGGGCCAGTGCCATTTTCTCTGCCAGTGCCTCCCCACTTGGCATGTGGCTGCTGGGCCTCTTGGGACCAGGATGTACAATGTACAGCTCAGTGATGTACCTTGAGACATGGGAAGGTGCTGATTTTGCTTATATTGGCAGACTTCTACAAGTCTCTCTTCTACTGAGTTCATGACTATTGGCCCAAAGAATACCTGTGTGCATAACCCTTTTCTATGAGGCTAGGAACTCTAAAGAGGAAACCATTTTGGATCCCACAATCTTCTACCAAAATGTTTGAAAGATGGACCGAGGAGAAAGACAGGTGTCCCTGTCACCAGAAATGACCCTGCCACCTAGCAACGCAGCAGAATCCTGAGCAGAGTTGTAGGGAAACGTGGTTTCTGTGCTTGCTCTCCCTGACTGGAAGAGTCCCCAGGGATTAACAGGAGGGAAGTAGTTCCTGGCTCTATTCCTGGAACAGCTCCCAGGGAACCATGGAGAAAGTACTGCTCATACTTGCACAGAATACCTTTGTGATGTTACCAGGTCCTGCTCAAAGAGAACTGGCTCTAGGAGATAGAGCAGTTTGGTAAGGAATATGGGTGTTGGCATTTCCTGAGACAGGAGCACCTTTCCCAGCTGGGCAGTGTGGATATACTTGACCAGGTGGGACTGAAGCTCCAGGCTGCTGAAACAGAAGCTAGGAAGGATGGAATACCTTCTTTTTACTTACGTGACCCCATGCACATCTGGGTATCTGTTCAAACAGTAGCTACATATGCTTTTGTTTCTGCCTCCCTTGTGGTGATGAACTAGATCTTCAAAAGTTTATTTTGCAAAGAGAAGTTGTTAAAAGCTGAGCCACAGCCTTTCATTTGGGGAGTTGCAGAGATTACTACTGCTGGGATTCTGGCAGGTGGTTATGTAGGGGTACCATAAGTAGAGAGGTGGTAGCAGTTCATGCATGAATAGAGAGGAGAGGATAAGAATGTAGACCCTCAGTTATAGCAGTGGACAACACAACTCATGAAAGAGTTAACAGAATGGACTGTCAGCATGGATATGATTTATTCCCTCCATATAGCACTGTGGGAAGGCAAGGCACATGCAGAGGACAGGCTCTGTTTAGGGAGGGAGGGGATGAATGCTGCTAAGTGTTTGTGAAGGTTTTGATGGACATATGAATTATCCAAATTGCCACCTCCAGTTCTGGAATTAGAAGAGACAGACAAGTGTACGTGGCCATCTGTGCCTATGAGGCCAGGCAGTGTGTGTGGGAGCTGAGGGCTGAGCCCTGCTGGGATCCCTCCATCTGGCATGAGAATGCTCATGAGCCATTTGGATTGCACAGCAGGAAATGGGACTATGAGCACTGTTGGTATGGATTTCTAGGATGTCTCTCAGTGTCCAACACCTTGTGGTCAACCAGCTGGACACACATTCCACTGGTGGTCATTGCAAACTGGACCTGTAACCAATGGTCAAGGGGGGAAGCAACATTTTGTGTTTTACAGTATACAGAGAATGTTCCCAGAAACCACTTCTAATTCCAGGCAGGAAGAGCACATATTAGGAACACTGCTGTTGTCCCAAACTAGAAATTGATCTGCCATGGAGCCCCTGACTGAGGGTAGCTTGCCTGACTTCAGCCTGAAGAGTGAGGCGGGGCTACAGATGGGCCGTATGAAGCATGGATAGTTGTCTCATAAGCATATGGAGAAAATGCTGGGATAGGGAGATTATCCATGGCAGACAGCAGGGTGTTGTCACACCTGCAGCCCAGCACAGATTTCCAGCCTGCAAGCATAGAACAAGGTGTACTGGAAGGTTTCATACCCTGCTGCCTGCTTCTGGAGTGTGACCGCCACTGGGGTTGTGGGGATTAATAAGGGCCAAAGCAAGTCAGAGTTCTGAGCCAGGGCTGGATACCAACAATTTGTAACTTGGATGCAACGGTTGTGTTTCAGGAGTGGCTTTCAGCTGATTCAGTGGATATGAATCAGTCTGTGTGTAGTGGTTTTGGTTCGAAATATCCATTACTTACTTATTTTTCTTCTGTGAGATAAGAATTAGGAGAAAGCAAAGCAAGCACATAACCTAAAAGAATATAAAGAAGTTTATTAACAGAACTAAAAGAAAAAAAATCAGAATCAGACTAAACCTTCAGAACACTTCTCTTCCTCCCACCTTTCTCCCTTCTCCCACTGACAACATAAAAATACAACCCTTGAGATTTTCAGTCAGTTTACCACCTCTATAATAATCTCTTTTTTCAGTTCACTTAGGGAGAGGAGTCTCTCTTGCTCATGCTGTGGAGACATCTCCATAAGAAACAGTTCTCTTGTGGCTTCAATGTCACAGCAACACAGCTGCCTGGGGTGGTTCTCTGCTCGCGTGTGAAAGTCCCTTCCCTCGACTTACAGCTTTCCCCACAACTGCTTTCGAGGGTTCAATCTTTAGCTAAAGGGGTACCATTTTAAGGATGAGCTGTTCAGAAGAAAAAGGTTCTCCTCATCTATCTCTGGGATCATCTTCATCTCTAGGAACAGAGGTCTTCTTCTTCCCTAGGAACAAGGGTCTTCATCACTTTCATCTCTCTCTATTCAAGCTTCTCATCAAATCACAGCTACTTCAACATTTGCTTGTTTCAGCACAAGTACTTTTGCTCACAACTGCAGTTTGAATGCTCCACCCCCCATGCTTTCATGAAATTACAACGGGTACTCTGATGTATCATAGTCCATCACCATAGCTTTACAACAGAATTTCAGCTTCTAGGTTTGAAGCATCTCTTCTTTCTCCTTTCTCGGGGTTTCAGCTCTTCCTTCTTCACTGACTTTGGTGTCTTTATGGTGTTTTCTTCACGTGCCTTCACCTTTCCCTTTCCTTTGACTTTGGAGAGGATTGATGTCTGCAGGCTTCATCTGTTCTGGAAGAATCTTACAGCACTAAAGGGTTAATCTCACCCAGCCCCGCAGATGGAATTCGCTTATCGCTGTTGCTCACATGATCTTTGCCGGACAGCGGCCTCAGATGAATTTGGACCGCACTGGGTGAGGCCTTGCCAAGCCGCGCTGCGGGGCTGCCTGCACGGAGCAGGGCTGCGGGGGCCAGCCCGCATGGGGGAGGGCCGCAGATGGAACAGGGCCTCACGGCTCCGGGGTGGCTGTCTCCCAGCCGGCCCAGCCCTCACTGAGGGGCTGCGCCGGGTGCCCAGTGAGCAGAAGCAGCTGAGATCTCAGCCCAGCCGTGCCACGGCCAACCTGGCCGGGCCACCCTGAGCAGGGCCTGGCCCAGCCCCACTGGGCCGCACCGCGGCCCCCAACTTTCCTGTCCAAAAGCCGGAAGCAAGAGAGCTTTTCCAGGGTTTGTTCGTTCTTAAATGGGGATCAGAGAGGCGTGTCAAGCTCAAGTGGCTTTAAAAGTTGTCAGTATTCAAACTAGCCAGTTGATTGGTTCTGTTGGGTCTAGAGGAAGCTGTAAGCACCTCTTTGCAAAAGAATCACTTCTGTGGCTGATGGAGCCCTCCTTAACTAAAAACCCAAACTATGCTAAACCATGACACTGTGCTGTTTGGTTCTTGGAGCACAAGGATCCTTAGCCTTCTTTTTGTCAATATAAACAAATTTGTTTAGGCTTACTGAGCTGTATCTCAGCTTTTTATCTACTCTTCAGCCAGACCTCTAAGTTTCTGTTCTCAGAGCTGTATCTGCATGTCTTTGAGCAAGTGTACAAAACTTGTGGAGTATGAAAGAATAAGAAAAGAGCAGGTAATAAATAAATGGAATTTGTGAAATTATTAACTTGTCAGTTTAACATCAATTAAGAGAGAAATTCTGGAATGGAAAAAATCAAACCATCTGTAACATCTTGGAAAAACATCAAAGAGCTGAGTAGCTGCCAACATGGTCCATTTGTTCAACCCAGTTCCCTTCTGTGACTGAGTAATTGGTCAGTGGATAAAAGAGGCACATTAGAAGTCACATTTTGAGATTAGTAGAGCTTTTGCTACTCCCTTGCATCACGCTTTTGCAAATACGCACGTAAATTAAATTATGTGGTGAAAAGCCAAATGACTTGGATAATCTTGCTCAGAAAATTGATCTGATATCTGACACAACGGACACATCAAATGAGTTTTCACAGGGTCTTTTGACTGGAATAGGGAGTTGGCCTACTACTTACTATTTTAACAGCTAGCTAGAAGCAAGAAGACTTGTTTTATTGCTAAGTTAGTCCTCCAGCCTTGAAAAAGGATATAATCAGAAACAAGGATAGGATTTAGAATCACAGAATGATTTGGGTTGGAAGGGCCCTTTAAAAGTCATCAAGTCCAAACCTCCTGCAATAAGCAGGCACATCTTCAACTAGATCAGGTTGCTCAAAACCCCATCCAACCAGACCTCGAATGTTTCCAGAGATGAGACATGTGCAACTTCTCTGGGGACCCTGTTCCTGTGTCTCACCACCCTTGTCATAAAAAAATTTCTTCCTTATATCTATTATAGCATCATAAAATATCCTGACTTTGAAGGGACCCACAAGAATCATAGAGGTTCAACTCCTGGCGCTACACAGGACCACACCAACAGTCACACCATGTGCCTAAGAGCACTGTCCACATGCTTCTTGTCCAGTCTGATCATTTTTGTGGCCCTCCTCTGAACACAATCCAACAGGTCCATGCCTTTCTTGTGCTGGGTTCCACAGAGCTGGATGCAGTACTCTGGGTGGGGTCTCACCAGAGTGGAGCAAAGGGGCAGAATCCCCCTCCTTACCTGCTGTCCACACTGCTTTGGATGTATACAGCCCAGGACACGTTTGGCTTTCTGGGCTGTGAGTAACACGGCTGGGACAGGTCCATCTTTTTCAGTCTAAGTCCTCCTCAGCAGGGCTACCCTCAATTCCTTCTCCTACCAGCTGTATTGATACCAGGGGCTGCCCTGACACAGGTGCAGCACTTTACAGTTTAGAGACGGAAGTGTGAGGTGTTAAAGTCAGTTGAGAGCAAGTATGTGATGAGTGGTTCTGAAATCTTCCTGAAAAATGAGATGGGGAATCATGGGACTTAGGATGTTGTATGACTCAGAAGCATGATGCTGGTTTTATCTGGCATGAGAAGGAAGCAAATGTTGTATCAATAAACATTTGTATTACCAGCAAAATACAGAATGTACTCCCAGTCTGCTCAGCATTATTGAGGCCTTAGTCATAGTGATATGTCCAGTAGTCTTCAGAGGAATATGGACTCCCTAGAGATTTTCTGACAAAGGAAGGCTGGAGTGATCATCTAGTTTAGAACTGGTGCTTTTAAATTAGAGAAGACTGAATGCAAAAGGTCTTAAATAACAACTGTTGTGAATCTGTTGGTCAACAAGCCTGTGATGCACAGGATGATAACTTTTGCAATGGGTTTGAATCACAGGAAGGAAGGTCCTTGTGTATTTTCATTCCCTTTCTTAAGCTAACTGGGAAGACTGTGTAAAACACTGGGATGGATCGCTGGAGGAGTCTGGGGCACCTTTGCTTTGAAGAGCCCACAGAAGATATGAGGCTTAGTCTGGTGTTTTGTCTGTTTTATGAAGAATTAGTTATTTAACAATTGTCAATGTAACACATTGTTATATAAGGGCCAAAAGCCTAAAATATTAAGTAAAATTTCTTGTCTGGATATCAGAAGCCTTCCTGGCTGAATTTTAATCTGGGTAAGGAAAGAAAGACCTTCAGCCAGAGAGAAGCAAATGAAATGGGAGAATCCCAAGTCTGGGACCATGCTTGTACTTTAGGCAAAAGGAGAAAGCATTGGAAATTCCATCATTCCAGGCATCCTCATGCTGTTTGCCGCCTTACATGCTGTCAGAATGGTTCCAGGTCTGACTGAAATATTGTACACTCTCTGACTCTTTGTACAGAGCCACATCCCATATGTTGGGAACCAGGTAAGGAGCACCTGTGCAGTGTAACACAGCTCTCAGGCTTCGGGGCAGCTGGTACCTGAGGAAAACAGGATATACTGGTGAAACAAACCTCTTGCAAGCTAGATTTGAAGGTCAGCAGCTCAGACTCCCACTGCAATCCAGCTACTGTATTCCTTGGCTATTCCCTGACTGGTGACAGTTCTGATGGCAAGTGTCCTGGGTTGCAGTGTATTCTATTACCATCCCCATCAGCCGTTGAAATCAGGTGGGGCAGTGTTTCCTTGCCTCCTCCCCCCAGACTATCTTGCTGTTAATGGTCCATCATTGTCCTGCCGCCTGACTCAGAGATAACTCCCTCTGGACTATCTTCTGTTAATGAGCCCAATCAACACTTGGCCTCATGACTCATTACCCCATTGTGAGATGCTTCACCCAGAGGGAGGAACCAAGCATCCCAGCGTGGATATAATCTGAGATGCTGAACACCAGAGACAGCCTTCCTACTGGGTTTCCAGAGGACAGGAGCTACATAGCCACCACTGGACCCTCTGAGGAAGAGCAGACCCCTTTACTACAGGATCACTGCTTCAGAGGACTGCAGCCACCATTCTACCAGACTGCTACCACCACCCTGCCTAACAGGGACTCAGGTTGCATCTTGACTCTGTCAGTTTGAACCAGTGTTTTCTTTTAGTTTTTTTCCTTTTCTTTAATTTCCCCATTAAATTGTTATTCTGACTTGGTGCCTCCCACTGGTTTGTTTTCAAACTAGTACACAACGTACCTAGGGAGATGAAAACCACTTCTCTTATGGGCTTGGATTTTCAGGAGGTGGTGAATGCTTCAGAGATAGTTTCATGTCTTCCTTTTGCTGAAAGCGCAGGCCTGGTTAGCTATCACCATGAATTTTAGACAAACAGATAATGTGTGCCATGCCTGACCTGTCCATCATGCCCTGGAGTGTCATGTAGATTATGTACAACATGCATATGCAGACTATGCACCGAGTGAGGATTTTTTTTCCCACACTAGTGTGATAGTGGGGTTATAGCCAGCCCACCTGAAAAAAGGGTCATCCAGCCGTTACCTAAGACTGTGGTATTTGTCTGGGGTAATGTAATGATCCCCATTGCTGGTATGGTCTCCCGTAAGTATTGATACTGATTTTGGGGATGTGGTCTTCCCATGATTTGGTGCAGGAACTTAAAGTTTTGGGGATATTGCAACAAGGAACCTCTTTTTTTCTTCCTGATAAAAGTCTGCTGAAGCATGGTCAAATTACCAGGCTTCACAGTGCCCCTGCCCTGCTTAGGGAAGGCAGAACAGTTTGTGCAGGTCACTGAGGAGCAGGAGCTTTTATAGCCACTGCATCCAGCTGAGCACATCTCTTCATTCCCATGCAGCTGTTGTGAGCTGGCCTGACTGCAGAGCCCACGCTGAGACTGTGGGGTACAAACAGCCATATAATTATTAATCTCTGTTAATGCCATCACTTGGCACAAGAACAGAGGAGTGGTTGTAGAGGATTCGGTAGCTTTTACCTAGTGCATAGCTAGAGCTCTTTAAAGCTTGTCTCAGTTAATAACCATCTAATGACCTTCAGAGGTCAGCATTTATTAGGAAGAGAGTAGTCAAGCAAAGTGTACAGGGACAAACTGCTACACTTTAAAAAGCCTGCTACCTGCATAAAGATCACTGTTTTCCCTCCGTCTGCTCTCTTTGGGGAGAAGAAACAGAACCACCCCAGGCTGAACTGCGTAGGGAAGAGGACATGGAGTTCAAAAACAGGCTATAAAAAAGAAAGAGAAGGGCTTTAGGAGAGGAAGAGAGCTATATGAGAGTGTGGTCAAGTAAAACCTGGAGATTTAAGCAGAATTCCCATGTCTCTGTTCCCCAGTAAGGGCTTGCAAAGTGCAGGGCCTTTCAAACTCTGTTGTCCTGGCAGGGTGTCTATCAGTTTTAAATGTCAAAATCACAAGACCTTCATGTTAGCTTGTGGTGTGGTATCACTCCTGCTGCTGATATTTGCCTTTACAGAACATAACCCCATTACTGCCTATTTTTTAGGCCTGTGGTCTGGTCCTTCAGATCACAGCATGACTAAATTCTTGTTGAGATAACTTATCAGTATGCTACATCATGTTCTGTATTTTCCATGATTTACTCTCTAGTTTATGTGCTTTGACCAATTTCTACTGTCTACATGAGCAGTTTAATGTACAGATCTGCAGAGCTAAGTTTACACTAAAAGCCTCCCAAAAAGTCCCAACTTTGCAGCTTCAGGGCAAAGATGCTTTTATCAGAAACAGCCAACTTCTGAAGTCTGTAGGAGACATACATAAGTGTGTGTTGTGGAGACTGCTTACTGAAACACAGGCCTTTGTTTATTGCCTTAGTGGAGTAAGTTAGGTGATGTTTATACTGAAAAGCTGCACTGAACTTCCACTGGGTGCAAGTACATGGGTGTGTGGGGGTTTTCTGTAGGAAGAGGCCTTGGCCCATATTTTCAGGAGCTCTGTAGATGCTTGTAGACTCTATTACCAGTTTTTATTGAAGTTCAGAAAATAGGAGGGTGAGTGCCTAAGGTTCTTATGTGTGATCACCTTCTCATTGCAGCGAAGTTGGACTAGGTGACCTTTACAGGTTTCTTCCAACCCAAACTATTCCATGATTGTATGATTCCAGTCTAGCACATACCAAACATATCAGGAGCTGAGTGGTTAGAGTCATGCATTTTGACATGGGAGGAGTTCAGATGGATGAAAGGCTGGAAAAACCTAAAAGCTAGTCTAAAGGACATTCACTATACATTGCTATTTAAAATTACACTTGATTAATTTAAACATCACTATGCACCACTGAGACTGGCTTCTTTGTTCTTCGGGGGTTTTGTTGGATTTTTTTGTTTATAACTTTGAAGTGGGAGGCTCTTTGTACCACCATATCTCAGGCACTTGTTATTTTATAGATGCTTGTAGCTTATCTGTAAAACTAAAAATACTTTTCCTAGACAGGAAAGCTCAGTTTTCTTCTATTTTTGTCAAACTTTTTTTTTATTGTTGTAGTTGTGGCAGAGAGGAGAATGCTTTAACTCCTGCTACAAACAAACATGTCATTTCTGGGAGAGACCGAGCAGCTCTTCTAACTGAAATTTTGCTTACAGCGTGGTACTTCATGTTTCTCTCTTGATTAAAAAAAACCCAAGCACAGTTAGGATGAACATCTGGCTGCTCTCCTATTGTCCTCAGTGATCCATTGTCTTGAAGCTTTCTTCTACATAAACAGCTGCATTTAACAGAACAGCAGTGATTTTACACTGACTTTGCTCTAGATTTGTGTGCCCCTAGTTCACAAAGGAAGAGAGGAAAGTTAATCACAGTAAGTTTTCCTAAAGGTATTTCACTGAATAGTTCAAAATCAACTAAACTTCAATTAATTAGACCTGCATTCATATTGTTACTCTTATTTTTAAGGTGTTATAAGATGGATTTGGCATCAGAATAGATTATAAAATTGTAGATAATGGAGAAGAGCTGAGGACTTCATATATCTAGCATGTATGCACACCAATACACATTCCACCTATTCCAGGCCAGCAGATCTTCAGTGGCAAATGCAATTTAGAGGGTTTTTTAACCTAATCCAATGGGTCAGGTACTAAGTATCAAAAAATTAGATTTAACTCTTTGCCATGAGGGACCCTCAAAGTTCATCTTAGGTTTCTCATTTTGCAGCTCAAGGTTTAGTCTGAAAATAAGGGATGCTGTCACTGGGGACAGTGAAGTACTGTCTTCAGTGGCATCCTTTTCAAAATCATTAAAGGCATATGTTTTTCCTTTGGGGTTTGCATACACATGCATCACTTGTGTTGCTACCATAGTGTTAGAAAATATAACATCTTCAATTAAAAAAAATAAAATTATTGTTGGTTTGGTTAACTACATTTTGCTTTATAGTCAAAGGGAAGATTTTAGGCTGGTTAGAAGTAAGACCAACTCAGGAATACCTGTGCCCAGGGGGGTCTGTGCAAAGCTGCTTAAGGGGACGTGGAACCATGAGAACTTGGTGTTTTCATGGGTTAACTTTGCTTCTCACTGCCGGCTGATGAAGCTGATGAGGCTTTCCAGTGACTCTATACAGTGAGTGCCAGACCCACATTAGCGAAAATTTTCATGTTTGTTTTGCATTTTTAAGCAAAGTAACAGTGCAAGTCTATCTACACATCAGCAATGAGAAAATAATTAACTGCTGCTCACCTACTGATCAGCAGTAGTAGAAGCAGCAGCACTTCTGTCTCTTTAAGAAGAGCTTTTTTAATCTGGAGAGCTGTTCTGTGAGTGACCTCCTCAAGTCACTGTCTGAGACAAGAACCTAGCGTATATGCTCTTCCTTGTGAGCTGGAAGTCACTTTAAATCTGCCAACACATTTGCTTAGCTTTCCTTTTAGAGCAGAGCCAGCTGTTCTTCAGGGTCTCTGGAGTATCTGTATGTTCCCTTAAACTTTTCTTTCTGGCTAGAAAATAGGGGCAGTAGCTAGACAGTTTCCCATAGTAAAAGATTAACAACTTTGGGTATTATTACATTGCTCAGAGATGTCAGTGGTCATAGTTCAGTCCCTGCTTTTCATTACTTGAGGCTTCATCAGCCCTGTGCCCAGGCTCAGCTCCTGGAGCAATGCTGGCTTGTGTCAGTCCCCTGACACAGCCCATCCACCCTTTGCTTTTCAGAGGTGGTGCCACTTGAATGACAATTGATTCTTCTGTCATGACCCCCATCTCATCCAGGAAAGAGTGGAAGGGATTCTGCTATCTGATATTAATTAGGAGTTAATGAGGCTTGTTTGAAGCCAGCAATGGAAGCAGCTAGTGATTAGAAGGGTTGTGAAAAGGGCTGTGCTGAGCCATTAGTCAGACAAAAAAAGAGAACAAGTAATACTGATTGAGGGATTTTTTTTTTTCCCTTCTGTTTTCTAAGTATGAAATTCATGTTTAAGATTAAACTAAACCATTTTAGAAGTGAGATAGAACAGTTTTATGAAAGTTTAAAGATACTAAACAGGAGACAGAGAAAATAAGAGGGAAAAATGTTTTATTCAGCTTGGTCACTGGCCATGGACTTCATTCCACCTTCTGTCGAAGGATGCGTGACCCTGTGCTCCATGTCTCCTGGAATGACAATTGCTGAGACCAAGCCATCTTCTCCCGAGTCAATACACACATTTAGGCTTGTTCTTCCCCTCCTACTCTCAGCACAGTGAGAAATTAAATACCATACCCCTGAGTTGGGGTAGGATGGAGGGTAATTTCTGCGGGCTTCCATAGCCTGCTCTATCTGGCATGTCCAACAATGCTCGGGAATTTGAAGACAGAAATTAATGCAAGTGTGTGATATAATAAGCACAACTGGGCTGTTCAGTAGATTCCAGTATCATACTGGCATGAGAACATGTAGCCACAAGAGCGTTTTAAGCAAACTTAAGTATAATACAAGGGATTGGGGTTTTGTCATTTGCACTATGGTGGTTTTTGTTTGTTTGGATTTTTTCCCCTCCCCAGATATAACAGCTGACTGAGTAAAGTGAGGTTCCTGAAGTGTTTTCCCCCTTCTCCCCCTGCTTCCCCCAAATATGGAGAGTAATTTATGAAAAAAGTTGTTTAGAGAGGAATTTCAGAACTAAAATATTCACCTAGTGTCCAGATACTGGGTAAAGGAATTTTCAGTTAGTGATACTTATTTTTGTCTTCAATCAATGCCTTTTTCAAATGGACAGAATCCTCAAAGTAAGTCCTGTGTTTTTCATGTTTCTGAATACAAAATACTTGTGGATTTTTTTTCCCTTTTCAAGTGCTTAAATTATTTTAAATAATTTCTTCTATAAACATTCATATTCATGCATTGATGTGCCTGATCACGCAATGAAAGTGGCTACAAAGTCAGCCAAAGCAAATTTAATTTTCTCTTTTATGAATAAAAATACCTAAATATTTGTCCAGTTCAGACAGAGACATATTTTACTGTGCTAGTTTGACTGGTTGCATTGTTTGTTACGCTCCTGCTGCATTTAGAAGATCCTAACATTTTAATAGTCAAGAAGAAAGTGAGTGAGGGATGCTAATGAATGCCTTTATTGGAAAATACAATGTGTATTATTATAGGCTTCCTGTGAAGTCTTCCTTTCAACTAGTATTCCAACAGGAGCCCTGGACCTGCCAGTCAGTGGTGCCAAGACCTCTCTCTCTCTAGAACTTATTTTAATAATTTTCTTGGACTTGAAGTAATGAACTGAATATAATATTCAAGTAGTGTTAAGTATCATGATTTTATGTAAATGACATTGCATTTTCACTTCTTTTTTCCTTTCTTAATGAAGCCTATTTTTGACTGCTATGCACTGAGCAGGCTCCCTTAGTGAGCCGCAGAGTGACAGCATGCAAGTCTTTCGAGGGGAATGTGAAATGTTGATCAGAAATTATCTGTATGCGGCTTGTTTTTTCTCCTTACCACTCTTTATTGCCTTGTATTCAATTTTCACTGCCATGTTTATTTTGGCTGTCTTCATAGCCCTCCTGCGACCTCTGTCATCAGGATGGTATTTTTTTTCCCTGCCTCGTGTATCTCCTCTGTTTACTTCACAGAACTGAACAAGACCAATGTTGATCTGAATGTCTATTCACAGCTATGTTTACTGGCAGTATTTTCCCATGACAAAATTTCTGTTTTCTTTTCTCTGGCTTTTAACCAGTTCCTAGTGTATAACAGGACTTAATTTTCTATCCAGTTACCCTGCTTTCCCCTCCACATTTTTTTTTAATAGTTCTGTCCAGAATTAGCTTTATATATGTGGAAACTGCTTTTAGACATTTCAGTAGTGTTTTCCATGAACTTAGGCTTCTAAGGAGGATCTCTGGATCCACTGCACCCAAAAGAAGGAAACATATATCCAGCCTAGGATATTTAAGGCCAACACTCTTGGTCATGCCATACCACATTACCATCAGATATTCTTCTGGAGTTACCTCCCAGAGTTGAGGATGAGGAAGACACTTCCTCAGAACACCAGGGACATGCTCTTTTTAAAGTGACAAAACTGCTGCAGTGAGTTAGGTGGTCTGAATTCTTCCACTGTCAAGGATACCTGCCTCTAAACACTCAAGTTAGCCAAGTTAATTCTACCTAAAGGTTTGCCTTGTTTCTGAAATGGAGCTTGCTCCATGTGGTGAATCAGTGTCAACTTTTGTAGGACAAGGCAGGGAAGCCCTGAAAATATTGATGCAGCAGTTCTTTCTCTTGCTCTCATCTGATAGACCTACAGTGCAGCAGGAGGTTACAGAAGTTTATTCTGCTTGGCAGCTGTCTGCCTAGGGATCTTCTGTAATCTGGATCATTCAGCCACGAAAGGGTTGCTCAGAAAAATTCTACTGAGTTGTCTTTTATGTTTTTATATACAGAGACACAATTCTTACCTTTACTAGCAAACACCAACTGTGACCTTATATTAAAACATTTAGGGATTGAAGTGATCCTCAGACTCTTGCCTGCATTATGAAAAAGTGTGCTGGAAAATGGAGAGAATGGAGCTGCTTCATTAGGTGAAATTTGTGGACTTTGTGTTGGGAACAGATCTTACAAGGATGAGGCTGAGAATATATCTGATACTTGGGTATTGCAGCAGCTTTCAGGAGAGAGGAATTTAGGTTCAGTGTAAAACCCTGACTGAAATGGAAAACAAACTATGCGAGATCTAGGATCATGCCTCTAGTTTGCCAGGGCTGTGAATGTTTAACTAACAAGGAAAATACCTTCCTTGTTTTGTGAACATTTTAAAAGGGTCTAGTTGTTACAGTCTGGAGTAAAGGAAGTAAGTATATGGCTGTCTTGTTTTCCATCTATTCCTTGATAACTCTTATCAAACAACATTTGACATATGTGGGACTCAGCAAGAAAACTTCAGACGTTTTTGTTTTTCTGCTGCTACTCGTGTACCAGGGAAGTGGCACATTGACACTGAGTGGCAGACAAACTTGCCTATAGCAAAATGCAGCTGCTCACAGATATGTAGAAATGAGACAGCAGCATAAGTGGCATGTTAGGAGAAAGCACCAGGAATGTTCATGGAGTTTTGGAGTTATCTGATCTATGTAACTGGAATATTGGATGCTTGTTTTTAATGAGAGATTTGCTTGGCCCACCTGAAGGTTTTCTAGGTGATAAACATAACTGAACACCAGTTTTCTGCTGCAATACTGCAAGTACATTAAGAAATTGTCTATCATAACTGAAATAGTACTGAATGCCTATAGCATTCTTTTAGGGTAACCCCCCTCTGTGGGTTTCATTGATTTATTTTTTATAGTTATGATGCATTCAGTTGTAACACATCTCATACAGCTTGCATAATTCAACCATATAATAGTTGGTTTCATGAAAATTGAAAATACTTAAAATACTCTGTATAATAAAATATTATCAGGTACCGGTTAATTTAAAGGCTGGAGAATAACAGTGTGAATATAAGTTTATTTTCTAAGTGAATATTAATATTTTTTGTCTCATAACGAAAGGCAAGTCTGTTTTCAATTTAATGGACCCTAACAGAAGACTCTGAAATGTCAGCCCCCAATGAATTTAGCATTATAAGTTCAGATACTATTTTTTGACAATATGAACTCAAACCCAATATCTCATTCTCCTAGGGGAAAGAAAGGAGAGACCTGAACCACAAGAAATTCAATCTGCCCTATACTGAGGAACTCTACCAAATCAAGCAGCTCCCTCACAGGACTGCTATTGATTTGTCCAGATCTTATCCAGCAGTTGTGTCAGTGCTGTGTCTTCACATTCTTAATTGTGGTGGTATTCCTGTTTAAATAGCTAAGGATAGCCTTTATGGATACCTAGAAAGCAAAGGGAACCATTTTTTTGCCCCAAAAGAAAACCACCTGTGATCAGAGAACTGGACTAGCAGAAACTGCCCACTCAAATAATTGCCTCCATAGGGCATAAGTGCACATACAGAAAGAGTTGGGCAAGAGAGAGGTTCTTTTAATGCCCTGGTGAATCAGCCATGGTTATGAGGAGATAGTTCTTCAGATGTGCTGTCAGAGTGAAGCATAATGTTCTTCAACTTCTGGTATTTGTTATGTCTCAGTAAATATTCTGGTAAGGACACAAGGCACTTTTTTAACAGCTTAATATCTCTTTCTGTTTTATTCCTCTGCTTTTTGAAATGGAGCTACTTATCATGTGAGTTAATTAATTTTTAAAGTCTTAGCCAGCTGTAGCTTCATATCTCACTTTGAAACTAAATTCCATTGTAAAAGTGCTGTTTCAAACTTGAGTCTGAATTTTTCCATCTCCCTTCACTCCTCCTTTAAGTGCCACAACTGCTATATGGATTGCTGTATGGATCTCTTCAGTTCTTAATGATGGCTTCTGAGACAAACATTATTTTTGAGCCAAAAATAACTCAACATGAAATTTGGCTTAAGCTAATACTTCTATCTATTGCTAAGTCAAAGAGGTTGCAGCCTTTATTTCAGCATTATCTGTACATGTCTTTCTTAAACTCTTTCCCAATTTCTGTTTGAAGAAAATAAATTGTAATTGAGCAAACTTGTTTATGAGTTTTTGAGGTTAAATATTTTCAGAGCCATGTTTTGTTGATTTGAATAGGCTTTTTTGAACAGTGGCCTGCTTAAAATAACATTTACTGTTGAGAATAATTTATCATTTGACTTGGCGAATGAAAATGTGCGTTGCACTTTCGAGCACGTCTCCATTTGGTTGCTTGCACTTCCAACCTTCTTTTAAAACCACATTCAGATTTACCACAGCATGTAAGTAGGACAGTGGCATGTTCAAGGGTGATGTGCCATGACACCTGGAGAAGTTGCTTCTGCACACGAGTACCTCTTGCCTGGGCTGAATCCCAGCTAGTGCGTGAATAAGATGATAGCCAGGGACAGCCACAGCCTTCAGCTGCTGCCTTGCCCCTTTGTGTTTAGAACTGTTTGTCCTCCAAAGTTATTTAGGATGGAAATTGTGCTTCACTGTTTTCCTATGCAGAATTCAGCATTCTCAAAGCGTTGCTGTGATGCTGCTGATGGCAGTGCTGTGTTGTCACCTGGCACCAGTGCAGACAGCTCTCAGCTTGATTCAAGGTGAAGGCTCCTGCCTACTCGAGGAGGAGGAAAGGACTGACCTTGTACCTCCAGGCTGTTTATTGCACAGAGACCAGTTACCCACAGTCAAATCTGTGGCTGCAGCAGTGATTTCGTTAGCACTGGCTTTAACTGGATTCTCTCACATCCTGGAATGAGATTTAACAGCAACTGAGATGTACTGAAATTTGAAATACCTCTGTTTAAAGGCAGAATTTGGGAGACAACTGGGTGGGATTTTTAGTATTTTAGGTAAACAAACAAATATATTCAGCATTCCACTGAGTCCCTTGGCATGATGAACATCCATTATAGCACTGGATTTTAAACATTAGCAGCTATTGAAATTGTCTTCTATAATAGACCATCTGTAAGTCAGAAATAATTAAAAAGTTAAAGAAATATATGTTGTTTGAAATGGGGAACATTCTTGGACAGCAAAGCCTATAGGAGAAAAGTATCAAAAATACTGTTTGCTTTTTGTGAGAATTGTCTCATCAGTTCATTACCTCTGAATTTACTTGTTCAGTATAACATTTTTCTTCAAGACTGTTTTATCTTTGGGTTTTTTGCTGCCCTCTTAGAAAGGTCTGTATCATTTCTCATTCAGCATTCTGAGAATTCTCCTATGGGAACCTGAAATTTCAGCTTCTTTACAATTCTGTTGTAATATGAAAATTTGAAATTCAGCAACAGATGCAAAATCTCAGAGATGTTGTTTTAGCTGACCTCTGCCTTTTGGTAGCATTTGAGTCTTGTCCAGATGTAAAATAGGAAGAACATAGTGATGGGAACTTAATTTCCTTGAGATGGAACAGTTCTAAATGCCATTTGGACTCCACCAGACTACTAGAAGTAGCAGCAGGTGCCTCCTATTTGTATTTTAAAGCAAAAGAGCAGTGACTGTGTTGTCTGAAGGGTCTGTTTATCTTTATATAGGTATATTAGAGTGATGCTCTGGGTCCTGCTCTGCTTGGTTCCTCGATCAGAGCACTTAAGAGCCAAGAGGAGAGTCCAAGACAAAATGTAATCCCTGAGAGAACTGAGGGAGTCATAAAAAGGAGTATACTAGACTAGCACACAACTTGGGCTTGGGGGTCCCAGCCTTGGCCTCAAGTTTTAAGAAATAATAATTGTACACATCAACGCTTGTTGCTTAATTGTTACAGATTAAAATAAATGCTCTAAAATAAAATCACTTAATGTTCTTCTTTGGGTTTATGGTTTGGTAATTAAAGAAGTGCCTTAAGGAGTCTCAAAGAAGTTCTAGGCTTCTGAAAAGTTTTGGAAATGTCTCAATTTCACATTTTCCCAGAGGTTAGTATTTGGGGATAAAGCCTGGGAAAGAAAAGAGGGTAATTTTGCTGACATCAGCATATGGATAATAATTTTTGGTGGGGTTTTTTTGTGGGATTTTTTTATTTTGAGGATTCTGAGTTACTTTTGGGAAACTGTCTTATTTTTCTCACCTTTGCAAATTGGAAACTGGAGTAGATTGAATTGATGTTGGAGTACTTGCAGAAACTATTATTTTTCACAGTTTATTAGTTTTAAATGCAAAATAACCATTTGTCTTGAAATGGAATTATTTACTTAAGGTCAAACTAATCCTTTAAATTGTTAAAAAAAATTTATTTTTCTGTGAACAGAACAGCCTTAAATTCGTTTTTGACAGCTGTAAAAATGCTTATGTTTTCTATTCCCCATGCCAAGGCTCATATATAAAAAGAGAACTTTCCAGTAATGTTCTTTGCACAGAGAGAAGCCCATTCTCCCAATTCTGATTAGCAGTTTATTTTTCAAATCCTCTGGGAGGTCTTGGAATTTCCTTGTTCTCACTATTAAAATATTTAAATTCACCTGTATAACTAGGTTTTTTACAAAAGAAAAGTGTTCCTGTTCAGATCCAGGACTCAAAATCCTGTAACAAATACTAGATGTTGCTTAGCAGCCTTAATAGGCTTTTGCAATCAAGCCACCAAAAAAAAAAAAAAAAGAAAATCATTTGTGTGAGACTTCTGGAACATGAGGACAACAAAAAAGTGTAAAATTGCTTGTTTTCAGTAAACTAATTCACTTTAAGAATTTGAAAGTGAGTTTACCACTTTTCCTATGAAATTCTGCAAATATTTTGGCCTCTTCAAGTATTTAGCTTGCTAAGTGATGCCTGAATTTGGCTTGTTCTGAACCAAAGTATTTTTGCCTCTTGTGAGATCACAGAAATTGATTCGTTTAAGTAGAATAGTTGTCATATTCTTTTCTCTGTCTAAACCCTAATTCCAATTTCTTCCATAAGTGTTCATTTTATTTTAGGAAAAATTTATCATCTAAGATGGTGAAAGCTACAATTTTCTCTGCAAGCTGTCAAACAACAGTTCTATTATCCTGTCATTTGCACATGAATAAAATGTCTGTTAGAACTAATAATAAATTTGCCTTCATTTTAGTGTAACTGGTGGTTTCTTGCTATCTCAAGGAAGACTGCAGAATACTACAGGAAGTGCAACTAAGCAGGCAGTGATAATGTCATTTTAGCCCATCTTCATTTACATGGGAACCCCATCACAATCTGGAAATGTTTATTAATGTATGTGAAGTATGGGAAATTAAGGTCTGCCCCAACTGAAATAATGTTTATTTAACTACTATGACTTAAGGTTGGTAATATGTGAGTTTGTGTGTGAACTCCTGTGGACTGCTGGGTGAATAAATAAACAATGTGGCAGAGGTTTCACAGTAAATTTATCACTGCTTTTTGCTTTTTGTTGTGTTGGGGTTTTTTTTCTCTTCTTCTTGCTGTGAATATTCCTAAAAGACAGGATTTTTTTTATGTTCCCTTGAATGTTAGAGAGAGATAGCCTTGTGAGCATGCCCAGTGTAAATACATAAATATTTCTATTTCAGATTCTCTTTTGGGTTTGGGAATGAGATTATTCAAGGGGAGGAGGGGAGAAGGGAAAGCATGCAGTCAGAAAAGATTAAACGCTCTTTGATCACAAGCAGCAGGACTGCTCTTCCCTTGCTGTGTCCTGCAGCTCTGACTTTCAAGTCCTAGAGCTGAGAAATACACAGCTTCCACTTCTCTTTCTCCAGCAGCAGCTGTTGCTACCTGAAACGTGGAGGTCTGGATTTACAGGGAGATTTGGAGCAGGACTGCCTTGCCAAGGTGCATGCTGCAATCTGAGAGCAAGCACATGGCCTCCACAGCCCTGCACAGGTACCTGATCTTTGGGGGGCCTCAGCTGAAATTAGGACTGTAAAAAGTCATCCTGTGATGTCCCACCTTGTCATGGAGTTTGTTTTGAGAGAGTTCTATATAAAGCTGTAAAAACTTACAAATGACTGAACTGTCTTGCACAATTCTCCAGCTGGTGGCTTTTTGTGTAGTGTGTCCCTGGGCTCATGCAGACCCTTGGCATTTGGGGAATGCCAGCAGATATTTTTACTCCCTACGTAGTAGATGGTATAGCTGGGTGCCACAGAACAGACAGGAGGCATTCTGTCCAGGCTATGGGAAATGCTAGTCAGGGATACATCCTGAGCTGTGTCCCTAAGACAGCTAATTTATCTGTGCCTCCACTTGTAATTCATGGCCCCAAGAAAGGAGCTAAAACTTTCCTTTCAGAAATAAAATAGGATAAACTTTGAAACTGGTGATTGCATTATTTTTTTCTCCAGTGTCTGGAGTAGTCATTCAAAGCCATCCATCTCTCTTCCCTGCTGTATTGCCTTAGACTGGCTTGTAGGTGGCACTCCTTTGGATCTGAGTTGATTACCTCTCTCTGTACTACTATAATCTCAGCTGCATGGGAACTACACAGAATCTCTACCCAAATATTTATGGAATTGTCCAGGAAGGCAGGAAATCTCTCTTTGGGCAGATCTTGACTAAATCCTCAGTCAGAGCTCTGGCTTCTGAGTGAATATGAAGGGAGAGATGGGCAGGGGAGAGCAGGACAGGGAAGGACTGACATAAATGCTGTGTCACTGGGTCACACTGGATCAGGCCAAAGGATTGTCTGGGCAGGGATCTCTGTCTCAGAGCATACCAGTCACCACCCCAAATCCATGTTGCAGCTTGCTTTCTGACAGCTCTGCTAATCCTTCTTCTAAGTGATGTGTAAATGATACAGTTCCAAACATGAGGCTGCTTTGGGCCAGCAGCAGAAAAACTGAGAGGACAGAGCAGCATCTGCTGAGATCTTACTGTTCTGTATCACCACTGTGTTTTGCAGGAGGTAAAGAACATGAACCTACTTCTGAGCTTCCTATACTGACAAGAAAAAATTACAGCAGGCAATCAGAGACAGAGCAGCCTTTGCCATCCAAGGAGAGTTTCATGGAATTCATCAAACTATATTCAGTACACGGGTAACAGTCAAATAAATGTTTAATATAAAGGATCTAAAATAACTCTGCCCTAACCTACCTTGTGAAATAGTGTAATTTCTGGTATGTTTTAGGTTACTGCTCAATGTTGCAAGTATACATACACTTTAAAAAAACTATTTCAAGTCTCTAGTAAATATATAAATTGGTGAGGCATGCATGACAGAGACAAAGGTTTCAATTACTTCCATGTCATTAATATTTTTCTTAAATTTGCATTTCCTATTTATTTTTTTCTTACTGCAAACATGAAAAGGAATCCCAGGCAAAGTTCAGATTTCTGAGATGTGTTGGTGTGTCCTTCAGCCCTTGTTGTCTCCAATCCCTTTTTAAACCACTGCCAATACAGCAAGCAGAGATGCTTGATTAGAAATGTGGATCTTGGGTTGTTTAGAGAATTGTAGAGTTAAACTGTCAGTCATGAATAAAAGTTCATTTTTTTTAATATTAACAGAAGTAGTTGCAAAGCCTTTTGATCTGTATAGCCCATGTAGGGCATAGAAATGGTACAGATTGAAGTACGAAACAATAAGTCAATAAAAATCCTAAGAAAATGGACAGTTTTTATCTGTGTCAAAAACTATCAAACTTTTAAGTGTGTAATTAAAGTTTGTCCTTTGGTTATAATAAAGGAGCAGTTGAGTGTCAAGGCTGTGCCTGTGTGCACGACCAGCGCACTTCAGTCATGGACTCCTTGGCTGGATCAAGAACTCTGGGGCTCCTCATAAGCACAGGTGAGATAACTGCTGGCTTAAGACAAGGAACTGATTTGGAACAGGGTAATTGACTGCCCAGATAGACACCTTTTCAGCAAGGTATTTGATTAACTGGTGCAAGAACTCCTCTCTAGGTGGGAAAGTCAGAATGACCTGAAGAGTCCTTCCAGGCAGCTCCTGCTGTTCCTGGGTCAGTTCTTTGACCCAGGAATGCTTGGTCAATGCTTGACCATTTTAACATCCCAGGTGGCCAATTGTGTTTTTCCTTCCACAGGCTCCACTAGAGGTTCCTGTTGCAAAATTAAGCACATATATAGTGCTCCTAAATGGTCAGTAGAAACTCTTACAGATGCAAAAATGGCCAAGTAGAACAAACTGGTTTTGCCTGTAGTTACAGTGATCTGTAGCAATGGGTCCAGTATGGGCTGGAGTGGTCATGTAGGACCATGGGTTACCAGAATTCAGGAAAACAGTGGTTCAGGGAGTCTCACAAAATCTAGTCAAAGATTCTTGCAAGAGCTTCCTGGTGCCACCTGGACAGCAACCAGACACCCTGTTCAAGAGTTCGATCCCACTCATCAATCTTATGCTATGCCAAGATCCCTGGAGGCTGGTTAGGTTTTTATAAGAAAACACTCTTTCCATGACTGCCTAAGTAATATTACCTCAGGAACTTCCAGCCCTTTAAAATGTGCTGTCCAGATAGCCCTGAAGTCTAGATTAGTCTTTGTGCCTTGATGAATGTTTCACAGTCCTGGTTTGAGCTGAAATTTAGAGGTTCTGAGCTCCATAGTGACTCATGTAGGTTGCCTGGAAGTACTGAACCCTGGTTCTGTGAAAACTTTCGGACTTCAGCTTTAGCGAGTGATAGTAAAAAATTTTCATCACAATAGAAATGAAACTAGAATCTCTTCCAATTTCTCCATCAAGTCTTGTCCGACATAACATGTTCTCACAAAAATGTCAACTTTTTTTAGCCATCACCAGATATCTCAAAAATCATTTGAAACTGGGTATTTGATGGAAAACTTGGAGTGAAGGATTCATGAACAACTTAGAGGCAACAGTAGAAGAAGTTTCAAAGAGTAGAATTATTTGAATTTATTACTTACTGACAGTTTAGGTGTGTGTCTGTTTTTAGTTCTTTATATTCAGATTTGTATGACACCCACTTACTAGAATATTCTAAGTTACCAGAATAAGAAGTTGAGCAATTTTGCTTGCTGGACCAGTTGATATAAATTCCATTCCTTCTCCCCTTGGTTTGGGCTGAAAAGGATGTAGAGGTGGTGTCTCATGTCTTAGATGTATTCTTTTATTTATTCTTTTTTCAGTAGGAAAGACAAAATTACTTGCATGCAGCATGCTTCATCACTGACCTTAAAAAGAACTTGTATGACAAAGGTAAATACGTATATGACTGTGCCAGTTTGGACAAATTTGGAGGAAAATATCCTCTGATAGAAGGCAGGTTACAATCATCCTCCCCCACCAGGTTTGGGAAAAAAAGAAAAAAGAAATTTTCCTCAGAGGAAAGTGAAAGAGATAAAAAACTATTTATTTAACAAACACACAGGAAAAGGAAAATAATGTTAAATAATAAAAGCTCTCACTGTTGAGAGAAAACCTGAGAAGATTTCAGAGTCCTTCTGTACGTGTGGTCTCTCTCGTCCTCCTCAGAGCTGGGTGGGTGTGAGCCCACCTCCGGGGCCTTGGTGGAGAATTCTCCCAGTGTTTTCTGATGTTGAAACAGTTCAAAAGAGAAGAAGGGAAAAGCCCAAGTCCCAGGAAAACAAAGTTCAACTCTCCATCTCCCTCTGGAGAAAAGGAGCCGAAAGCTGGCTGAAAAGCAAGAAGGGTGCTTCCTCCACTCTTGCTGCTGCAGAAGCAGAGGAGTGTGTGTCTGTGTCCTTGAATAACTGCTTTGAAAAGTTCACTCGGTTTTTTCTTCTCCCCCCTCTCAGGCTCAGTTTAAAGGCACAGAAAGGCACAAAGTTAATTTCTGGGCACAGAGCAGCGATAGGGGATACACATCATAAAGTCACCCCAAGACTATGACCAGCTACTGATGTTCACTAGAAAAAATATTGTATAATAAGTTCTTGAAGTATGCTTATCTTTTCAATATTAACCAGTGTACTAGTTTGAAAGCAAACCAGTGAGAGACTCAAAATCAGAACTACAATTTAATAGGAAAATGAAAAATAAATGTAATAGTACAAAAACACTGACAGAGTCAGGATACAACCTGACACCCTGTCAGTCAGGGTGGTGGTAGCAGTCTGGTTAAGTGGTAGCTGCAGTCCTCTTGAGGTGATAGATGTGGTTCTGTTGAAGCAGTGATCTTGTAGAAAAGTCTGGTCTTCCTCTGAAGATCCAGTGGTGTTTATGTAGCTCTTGTCCTCTGGGAACCCAGTAGATAAGGGCTGCCTGTGGTGTTCCAAACTTCAGGTTATATCCAGGTAGGAATGCTTGGTTCTTCCCCCTGGGTGGAGCATCTCACAATGGGATGATGTAATTTTATGAGTGACACAGTGAGGCTTGATAGCCCATTAACAGAATAACTCTGGAGGGAGTTATCAGGGATGAGCCATGGAAGAGATAAACAATACTGCCCCACCTGGTTTTAACAGATTAATTCTTAAAATATTTTTGGTTACATCTTACATTGTAACCTGAGACAACCAGAAATTAAAGAATTTCCACAATTATTTTTTTTACTGCAGGAGAATGGAGGTTGTATAAATATTTATGTTTTGTTTTGTTTTCCCAGTTCTATTTCCTGTAGAGAAGCAGATTTTCATGGAGTTTGATTTAGGTTTCATTAAGAATTGGTTGAACTGTTTATTTGTGTTTCAACAAAATGACTAAGTGGCTATAATATAGATACCTTTTTTTTCCCAAAAAATGTTTATGCTGTTCAATGTCTATTTGTTCCTTTTGTTTAGTTCTTTGTGTAAATAAAGTTAGCAGCTAACACATACAAGACACAATCTCCCTCTCTGCTATGTTCGTTGTTTTTTCAATAGGAACTCAGACTATAAATTCCCTTCAGATCTTGGCAGAAACTTCAAGCTCTAAACGCTCCAATTATTGTTTAATATTATTCCAGAAGGGAAGAGTAAGGCCACAAGATGCTTTGCATTCCCCTGCTCCCTCTGTCCTTGAGCTGGTTTTGGTACCACAATTGTATCTGTGTGTTTTGGTAGGAATAAATCTTATCCATTAAATACCTGGTGCAAACGAACTTCTGCCGCTGAAATTCTGGATTATTCATTCATCACCCATTTATTCACACATTGTTTTTTGGTCTTTTCTGGCTTTGAAAACATCAAACTTGTCACAGTTCAACTTTAGGAAGAAGAACTGTTATATTGGATTGTGAAGATGAAAAGATCTGCTATCTAAAACTTCAGAAATCAAAGACCATTTCTTGTTTCCACAAAGTCAGCAGTTCTATCGCTATAACTGCCAGTGATAAATTCCATTCAGGCCTGAAGGGAAAGTGCTGTACAGCTCAGCATGCCTGTCTAAGGGACCAACCTGTCTCAAATAATTTCCTCAACTGCAGGCTTTGTGTGAGACTTTGAGCAAATGAGCTTTGCTTCTAAAAAATGAATAGTAATAAAAGCCTTTCTGCATCTTTTATTCTCTAAGCTGGAGGATGCAGAGCTTATTAAGAAAGACACAAAACATGATCTTTCTCTAAGTCCTGTATACAGCTTAAAGACTAGGAAACAGTAGAGGGTCAGTGTCCACCTGAGCTACAGCCTTGGAATTTGCCCTCTGTACACTTGTTTTCCTGGCTTTGATTGATGAATTCAAATTGGGATGCTGTAGGATGCTGCTCTCCAATTCCCTCTGCATGTTGACTCAAGTAATGCCTCTCCCAAGTTTATAACTCTCCAGGGGATAGAATTTTCTGAGAGCCTGGATTTATTGTGCCTGTGTCCTGTGGTGATAGAGCATGATGAATGGAAAACTAAGAGGGTCATGATGTTTTTTAGCTGTTTCCTTTTATAGGAATGTGTTAAACTGTGACTAGGTCATATTCTTAAAATGAAAGATAGGTGAGATCTTAGGGAAAGGTTTGTTTTTATCTATCTGCATTTTCTGTCATTTTAGTCTGACAGCTTTTACCATAGTTCAGTAAGAAAAAAAGGTGAACAAAGTGTGCTTTTTCATTTAAATTTGCTTGCTTTTTTGCACATCAGCAGTTGTGGGCTTGTTTCTTTAAAAGAAGAGTGAAAATAGTATTTTAGATTGCAATGTGGTAATTTATTTCTGTCCTAAAATTTGGGTTACACTTATCTTGCTTCTCAGTAAGAACTCTACAATTCTACATTGATACACAAAATGAGGTTTGCTTTAAGCCAGTGATTTTTCAGGGCTTTTCATGGTTGACAATAAAGTAGATGTATCTACACCTAAATTGTTCCCTACCTGGAAAGAAGCTTCCAAATTTGAGCTGCCCAGTGCACTGTGAGAAAGGGCAAGGTGGTAACCATTTCACTGCTCTGTCTGCCACTGCTTGTTTTGGCTTTCCCTGCTCCAAGCTATGGAGTGCTACCACCTTCTTTCCAGTTGTCAGAGAGATTGTCACACCTTGCCCTGTGCCAGCTTAGCCCACTAAACCTGCAGAAACATAATCTATGTTTTTCTTCTGGGCTGCTGAGCTGAGTCTGCTCATAGAGGTTTCCAGCAGCTGCTGCTATGTCAGGTTAAGTTATGACTGAGCATGACTGACAAGGTGGAAAGTAAAAAACCAGAAAGTTAAGGAGAGAAAAGTCAGAAATACCTCTTGACTCCTATTTTTGAGGGTGATTGACTGTTTTGTCTTGTACTGGGGGACAGGCCCCAGTAAGGGGAATCTGCAGACTCAAGTATTAGACCATGAACTCTCATCTTCCATAGTTCACAAAAGTCATTGGAGAGGGAAGCGTGTTCTAGGAGGTTATCTGGGAAAATAATGACTCATTTCAGTGTTCTGGAATACCTCAGAGGGATAAGTCTCCCCTCACTGAGTACTTTATGCATTTGGAGCAATCAGCCTCAAGGAATTAGCCCATGCAATATTTTCCCTAAAGTTTTGTTCTTTGGTCTTTCCCCTGAAGTTGTGTTCTTTGGCCTCTCCCTCTCTTGCCATTGCCACTTCTGGTGGGGAATGCCTTGTGTCCTGGGCCTTTCAGGACAGCTGGGCTCTACTAACCACTCTGAGCCAGATGATCTGACAATTTGTTGTTAATCTCCCCCCTTGTCATGTAAGAGGTACAGAGTTTGCTGTTTCACATGCTAAAAATGATAGTGCAGCTGTCCTTTTAAACTTGTCCCTTGGTGCTTTTGTAGACAAGGGAGCCATAATTTTACTATTTTTCCACTGTAATTTTAAAAAAAAAAAAAAAAAAAAAAAAAAAAAAAAAAGATAAAGATGAAATTTCTTCTGGTTCCCAGCCTCCCAGTTTTCAAAATATTAAAACTGAATAACTTTAACTGCATGACACAAGTTAAAATTCACAGTGGGTGTAGGGAATAACCTGAACAAGAGTGTAACTTCTTCCCAGTATCTTTGAAGCAGTGCTTTTACAACCTCCTTATTTTAATGCCACTTGAGTGGATTAAAAAAAAAAATGGATTGCACAATTAGCTGCAAAAGATGTGTGGTTGTAATTTTACTATTATAAAGACCCTGCTCGCACCAGGCCCCTAGCAATGCTTCTGAAATGTTGTTGGCTTGTTCTCTCTTCTTTCTCTCCTGCAGCTGAAGGCCAAACTTATAGACAGAAAATAAATTTTGCATTTTTTAATTGAGAAAAGAGTTTGTTGCATTAAATGGCACAAGCGCAGCCATATTTAATAAAGGCCATATTTATCAAAGGCCTTTTTTGGGCAATCACCATGGCTTTTTTGTTTGTTTACCAACAGATTTCCTTTTTTTCACAACATACTCTGAATCAGCAGCTTATTTTATCTTTTGTTGCCTTTGTTTCTTTTCTATAACCTTGTTACTTCCAGACCTTCACAATGTACCCATGTGCCTGTGTGTATGTGCAGGAGTGTTTTTATGTGAATACATAAAATGCTGCCTTAAACTGAAACAGCAACATTAAAATCCCTCTGCTCTGGAATAGTGTCAATCGTGTTCATTGCAGCTCCTATAAAAACATGGACTGCGTATTTGTGGCATGTCTCCAACATCTCCATTCTTCTCCTCTGCCAGTTCTTAAGATTTGGCCTTTTGCTGCATCCTGTGCTTGGGGTGGAATTCCCAAACTTTTTGGGCCCCTATTTTCCAACTTACACTTTTAACCTTTGATTTAATTTGTATTTCCTGGGTAACGTGATGCATGAGCAATTCCCAAGTGTTATCCAAAACACAGAGACAGCAAGTACTGTTACAATGTTATGTTCTGTTTTCTGTCTTCTTAAACAAAATTTTTTAACAGTCTTCTGCCCTTTAGTTCAGAAGGTCATCTAATGTTTTTGGTTACTATATTAAGGGATTGAAGATTGGTCCATGGTAAAAAAACCCTAATTTATAAAATCCAGAGGTATGTGGAAGAATAGTTAACAATTTAAAACAGTTGGGGAGGAAAAGCGTGAAGGTGTCTTTGTTCTGTGTAGGTCAGGTGTTCAGTGCTGACTAGGACAGGGCTTGTGTGGAGGGTGACAGTGCCAAACAGAGTTTCAAAGCAAGCAGAGCCAGTTATGAGTATATGCATGGGGACCATAACAGAAAGTGGATGGATTTAAACATGAAATGGACTTAAATATTTTACCTTTGTCTTCATATACAATCAGAGAAGAGGGGGAGAAGTAAGATTCTGCCTTGCTTGTATTGCCACTACTGTTCCACAGGCAGCATCAAGCTCTGAGTGCATTGGTCCGACTTCATGAGCTGGTTTGAAGTGCTGTGGGAGGAATAACAAAATCACAGGGAGACAAGCTGACCCACACAGCCAGAGACAACCTACACAGCAGGCTCCACAACCCTGAATCAGGGATCAAATTTCTTTCAAATGATAAAAGACAGGTAGCCTTCTCAGGGTGGAAATGAGGAAATTTAGGATCCTGAGCAGAGAGATGGTTATTGAAGCTCTGTAGTCGGTACAGACATATCTGTGTCTCACTGGGGCTGCCTCTGTGAGTGACTGGGAGAAGATGATGGCATTCAGCACTGCTGAAATGGATTTACCAAGGGCAAGCCATGCTTGCCCAGACTGTTCTCTGAGATAAAATCACTAGCTCTGTGATGAGGGGAGAGCAGTGGATGTCACTTACCTGGACTTCAGTAATGTTTTCAGCAGTGTCTCTCACAATATTTT
The DNA here is from genome assembly GCF_965178545.1 of Coloeus monedula. NCBI lineage: Eukaryota > Metazoa > Chordata > Aves > Passeriformes > Corvidae > Coloeus > Coloeus monedula. The sequence continues at coordinate 65,342,443 of NC_138785.1, forward strand.
TGTGTCAAAGATGGAATATCAAATCTCGATGTTTAGCTCACCAGATGTGTTGATAACTTATTGAAGAGTTGGGCTAAGAGGGTGGTATTTAAGGAGCTGGGCTCAGCCTGGAGCCTGCCCAGTAAAGTTGCACAATTTCCATCCTAGGTTTTTGTACCGTACCTGGACATGGCACTGAACAGCCTGTTCTAATTTCATTGGTGATCATGCTAAGAGCAGGAGACAGGGCTAGAGACATCCTGAGGTCCCTCCTACCCTGAGCTATCCTATGAGTCTCTTATTCTAATGTTTGTGCACACTGTGATTGTCCAGTTAACCAGACCAGAGCTGGCCTCAAGCTGACAGTAGGAGAAGATAGGGTGATGACCCTGACATGATAATTCTGTAGTGACAACCTTCCTGTCAAAATATTGTTAGCAAGTTTATTGTAAAAAAACATGGGTTCATATCACATTGTGTTTTCTGTCACACAAGAAAAAGGCTTTGATTTAGTGGTGTTAATGGCAACTGTAACACAGTACACCCACTTGCCAACATAAGGTTTCCAAGTTGCCTGTCCTCAGCATATTTCATGCTGGTTATGTCTTGGACTACATTGCCTCTTGCATCCCACCTTTTATGGGAGGGTTTTACACTTAGGTAGTTATGTTCCTGCAGCTTTCAAAACATGCTAAAAGGCTGAACAAGAGCAAATTGGTCTTGATGTTGATGCTGAATATTTTTCTACGGACAGGTAGGAAATCATATGTTTTTCTTATTTTTTAATCCCATCTTATTCCCAAGGCTGTCCATGTTCTGACCATGAGGAGTGGTAGTTAGACTCTGTTTTTTAGCTACAGTAAATTTACTAAAGAGAAGGAGAGAAACCCTTTTGCTACAGTCTTCAGGGTTCCTTCAGTGAGAGATACGTCTTTGAATGTCCGAAAAATGATAGAATTTATTCACCAAAATACGTTTGGGTTCACGCCTTCTGGAGGAAGACAGACATATTCCTTAGATAATTTAAAATTATTAGCAGAACATTTGCCAAATCCTGTCCTTAGGATAAAACATCTGGAGAAACTTCTGGCAGGGTATCCTGAAACAGTCTCAAGGGAGTACCTGAGCCATGCAGCCACAGGCCAAGGTACATGCACAGTACATAACTGAATAGCAAACTCTTACCTAGCCTGAAAATACAGATATGTTTGCACCTGGGTGTTCTCATGAGCTATATGCTGCCTTAGGGAACTTGCTCTTTCACGGATCTAGCCCCAGCTATTTTGTTCCTGAGAAGACTGCTACAGGAAAATGATTTTGAGTATCTTGAGCCCCTGATGATGCATGTAGACAAGACTTTCTTCTTGCCATTGTGGCAAAGGAGTGAAAAGTTTGACCCAGGTGTCCACAAGGCCAAAGAAAGGCATAACCCCATGCTACTGTCTGTTTTCCATTGTCTCATCCTTGCATTCTTAGATATTGAGGGCAGACAAAAGTTAGGACACAGATTTTGTAGCATGTTAGTTCATCTGTTCAAGCTCCCCCTCATAAAAGCTCTGGTGACTTTGCATTTATTCGGCACTTCCCCTATTTCAACACAAGGTGAGCTACCTTGTTTTGTGTTATTCTTCATGTTAAGCCTATCTGTACTGAGTACTAAAGCAGAAACCAATGGTCTTTGTAAATTCACACTTTTCTTTGTGTATACATCTATACAAAAGCCCTGGCTCTTAATGGTAATATATGTTGCTGTTACCAGAATTCAGTCTTTGCTAGCTGAGAATAAAACTCAGTATGAAAACATAATTTTTCTTTTCTTTCTTCTTGAAGTTAATTTCTGATGTTGGACATCTTGTCAAATTTTCTGGTCCTATTCCCTCAACAGTTCTGCACATGACTTTGGATGAGTAAGAATGCAAATCTTCAGAATATTCATTCCAACCAGAAGATGAGGTGCAAAACCTTTTATTTTTTCTTTCCCTCTCCCCTCTATAAAAAGTAAGGGTAATGTGAGGCTATCTCAGCCTATATTCTTCCTTAGATCTTGAATCATGCCCAGAAATGTGTCTGTTTTTTCTACATCTAAGTTACTGATCCTGAGGCTTGCTATAATGGTGCTATCAATCTCTCCTATGACAACACGGAGGAGGAAAAAACTGCTTTTTGTCTTTTTGAGCTTTTATAAATTAGGTTTCTTTTTCTTTTTTTTTTTTTCCCATGGATTAGTCTTGAATTAATTTCTGTGGTAACCAAAAAAAAAAGCTTTTTTTCTGGAATTCTCTCTCACATTTTACATCCTCAAAGGCCAAAGGGTTGATAAGCTCAACTTGTTTGACCTGGTCATTGCTCCAGATCACTAAGTTTCCTCAACACTCCAGAATTTCATTTTAACTCAATCCCTTCCTTCCTTAGGAAGTTCCATTTTATGCTATAAACTGAAACTTTATACAGAAGTTCTCAGCTTGTCTTTAGCAGGATGACTGCTGATTCAGGCCTGAAGAAAAGCTTGTGTGCTTGCAAGTGTGCCGTTTTTTGTTTGTTTGTTTATATTTATCACCCCAGCAATGTTGGTTGGTTTAACAACAGAGGGTTTTTTTTCCCTCCTATCAGCTTTTTCGCTCTTGTGGCATTAGACTATTATAGCTAGGACAATGCTTAAGTAGCAGAATTGACTCCAGGATCAGCAGCAGCTTTGGGGATTGAGTGGATGGCCAAGTGATGTAGCAAACAGGTACTTTGTGCTTCAGAGAAATGTGAGAAACCAACATCCTTCCTAACTCATGCAATGAAAAATATCTGCAGAACTTATGAGACATTTTAATGAAACTAAAGAGGATTCATTACAAGGAAATAAAGCTTATTTATTGCAATCTGCTATCTGCTTTTTTGTAGACTGCAAGACTCAAACTTCAAATGAAATATAAAAAATGTTCCATTACTCACTTTTCTCGTTCTTTAGAGCACACTGGAAAATAAGCAAGTTGTCAGAGGCCCCTTTTGAAAGGTTGCTAAGAAATAAAAACTGACCCTGTCCCAAGTGTACTGTGCCATCTACAAGACAGAACAAAAATATCCTTATTTTCCCCCGCAAAGTTGGCTGCCTAAACACAGGAGGTAATGGTTGTATTCAGTATGAATAAGTAGAAAATTCACCCAAACACCACTACTGCACTTGGGAGCAGACACAGAACAGTCTCTACCTGCCACCATCCTCAGTGGTCCGTGCCTGCTCCAGAGCCTCGATGGCAGGTCTGCACCACACTGTGACACGTGCTGCAGGGGAAGCTGCCTCAGGTGCTGACATTAACTGCCTGCAAACAGCTGCCTGCACTTTGCCAGACCTCTTGCAGTTCTGCAGCGCTGTGCATTTTACAAACACGCTTAAAGGTGTTTCATAAATGTCTCCCTTTATCTTGGGAAGATGGAGGACCTGTACCTGTGTGGAAATTTAAATAAAATGTTGAGGGCCATTACCACTGTTTAAAATCCCATCAGGCATTTGATTTTTTGAAATGAGAAAAACGTTCTTACTCTGACTGAAGCATCCACAGAAAAAGGGCAGCGGGGTGGGGTGGATAGAGGACTGCAGAGGGACATGTGTTTGTGTTTCCAATTTTGACCCTCCTGATTTGTTTAGCATGTGTAGTTGTTCCACTGGTTTCCTACATTCTGAGTTACTGAACTGTTCAGCTTTGAAATACAAGAACTTCCTACTCTCACAGGCCTGGACGGTAAGTGTAAAGGAGTTGAAGAAAAGGAAAGAAATGTAACATTTAAGCTTTATTAGATGTGTACTTTTACTACTGTACATACACGTGAGAAGAAGCCTGATGCTGCTGCTCGTTACACCACTGCTGCAGCATCCTCCCATCTTTGTACATGTACATCCCAGCTTTTGCTCCTTGTGAATTTAAATGAGAAGTGTGCAGGGATGGGAGCTATCTGTATGTGCAGACATGTATGTACTCAGCACAGGAAGATTATTGTAAAGTCAGAGTCCCTCCCACTGTGGAGTCTCACCAGAGAGCAACTGCTGCTGTCCCAGTAATCAGAGAGCAGAGGCAGGTGTGGGAAGCAATGGGTGGGAGAGCAGAGAAATGACAGGATACCATATTTCTTTTTTTTCCCCTTGACTCAGTTGCTTGCATTCCATTAACCAGGTCTTCAAAAGCAGCTGGAAATCTGTTTTTCAAGTGTCTGATTTATTTCCTTTTCAACATCGAAATTTTGTCTGTCTTTGTTGCAGAACAGGTGGGATTTCGAGTTCCCTCTTATGAAGCCTGGGAGCAGCTGTGACACTGATGAGTTATTCTCCCACCTTAACTTTCTCATTTGGCATGGGTCATGCTCAGCACTAGGTTCCACTAAAAGAGGGAGCCCACTCTTGCTCCCAGTGTACTCTGATTTTCCAGTGCATTTCCGTATATTGTCTCAAATTTTGACTCCCTCTTTGTCAGGCTAATTTCATCATTCCTACATTAGTTTTCTTCAGCTGAACTACATTCCTCCTTTTTGAGGAAACAAACATCCCTAGACCGATTTATTTACTTATTTACTATTTTTAGACTTTAGAAGCATATAGAAAATCAAGGGTGAAATTGTATAGATTGTGGGAAGCAGAAAATCAAGCGGGGCACTTTCAAGCCCTTCAGATGCTTTAAATGTTCTGCTAGTGCTTAACAGGCTTTGTAGGATATCATGACACAGCAAAGTCAAAAATACACCTGAATAGCCTTGGCTTTTAGTGATCTCAATGAGCTCTCTTTAGCTTTTAAAAGATGTGATGCTTGTGTGTTTTGCCTTTTTTTTCTGGTTTTAATGGATCTGCAGTAGGCTCCCATCATTATCTACAGTTTAGCATCCTGCCTTTTGCAGCACTTTGAAGATTTTAATTTTATTTGAGATTTAAATGCATTATCCAGAGCCCACAATGCATTTACAGGTCTCCTGAATGTTCAAAACTGAGATGAGTCTGAGCCATATGTAATTCCTTTTGATGCCAAGGGGTGCTGAACACTTCTAAACTGACAAGAATAAACTTCAGAGTGCTCAAATGTTTGCATTTTCACAAATCAGCTTCATGGTGCACAATGTCAAGCTGATACCAACTCAGCTTCCCTCTCATATGGATTGCCCTTGAACAGTAATACATTTACAACAGCAAGGATGTATTTCCTAGCTAGGGGACCACATTTGAATTAGGAATTAAAGAGAAAACACTCTCAAAGCTGAACTACCACTAGGACATACGTTATGGGATAACAGCAGTAGCCCAGTCACTTACACACTACTTTAGTCTTGAAGTGCTTAACAAAATATTAACTGTAAAATGACTCTATCAAAAGATTGGTTCTCATCCATTGTATGGGGTTTTTGACCTTGTTTTGGTGAAAGGAAGCCTTTAAGTGGAGGCAATGGATATCACAAGTACTTTTCAAAGTATTCAGCTATTGTAGACTGTTGGAATATACTTATCTCTTAGTATGAGGGACAAGTAGATGTATTAGGTGCCTACTGTCCTCAAATCAGCTTTCAAATGACTGCTATAATCACAAGATGAAGAACAAGAATTTAGGATAATATTAAGATGTCTTAAGGTGTAGGCTTGTTGGGTTTTTTTGTTTTGTTTTTGGTTTTGGGGTTTTTTTTGGTGGGATTTTTTTTCCCTTCTAATCTCCCTTTTCCTTTCTCTTCCTACCTGCTTTCAGGTGCCCAGTCTGGGTTGTCTCCCTCTGTCTGCACTGTCAAGATTCTTTTCCTGCAATTTCTGCAAAGACTGACCCTCACCATGCTCCACTCTGAGTTAAAGCAGATGCTAGAATGGGTTTGAAATTTGAGAAAGTAAGAATTCTTTTCATCTAATCAAAATTATTGTTTATTGTGTAGTACATGTGCTAGATAAATTTTCTGCATTTGTCATTAAAAATAAGTAAAACAGAGCACTGGCTCAGTCAATATTAGCTATTATGGTTTTGGGAAAGTAATGCAAGTTGGAAATGCTTTCACTATTTTTTCCAAGACATCACTAGCATATTTTCTAGGTCAGGTTAGTGATGCCAAAGCCAGCAGTGAACATTGCCATATGTTTAATAAAAACCCAGATCAAATAGCACATGATTTCAATGTACTCATTGTGTGTTCTTTTTCCCAGGTAGTGCTCATAATTTTTTTTCAGTCTTGCTGTGTCTATCATCATTAAAAACTAATCCGACTTCCTATTATATAGGGTTTTTGGTGTGCTATAGGAGTGTCTCAATCCTTTTATTGACACTCCCCTAAGTTTTTCTTATGCCTTCTTGTTTATGTTTTTCACATACTTATTAGTTCTCCAGTGATGTACAGCATCAATGTATTGTATTAAAGATATTTTCAGAGACAAAAGCCCCAGTAGTTTTCCAATAAGCATAGATGGGCTGATTTTCCAGGAGGGTAAATTGAAGCTTTATCTGAGCTCTGTTGCTTCTGCTCCTCATCATGCTCTTTCTACAGCACAATTTGTAACTTCCAGAGAAGCACAGCATGGGTGTGAGTCAACGGCAGGCAAGGACATGGCTTGCTTAGCACTGGTTGTCACAAAAATATTTAGGGCATGCATTTTTGTATATTTTGTGAGGCTGAAAAAATTCAGTGTTTATAATTCCCAAATATATACTTCTTTTCAGTGACATCTTGTGAATTGGAGATTGAGAGGATGGACCACATTTTAAAGGAATCTTTTAAATGTCCTTTTAGTCAACAGAAAATATGGAATTTCTTTCTTTTATTTTTTTTCCTCCTGCACTCTTGGATGCAAGTAAAATTAGGTTAAAAGGGAGATAAAGAAATAGATCTAATGGCAGTATAGAGCTTAGCAGTTGAGATGCTAGCCCCAAGGAGATTTTTAAGTTAATAATTGCTAGAATTGCTCGTCTGTCATCTTAAACAGAGGTTCAGTGCTGAAAACAAGGTGCCCACCTGACCCTGTTCAGATGACCCTGTCATCTGACCCTGTTGCATGACACAGCATGGCTGTGTTCTGCACTTGTCACACTTCTGCTTCCAAATTACCTTTTCCCCTCACACAGGAAGAATTGTTTTTATGATTTTCCTTTTTTGCCTTGGGTTTTATCTGCAACATTTTAGAGTAATTGTATTCAGTAGAGGTGGTGCAGTTTGTTAGGCTGAAAGAAAGAGCATCTCTCTTACAAGGAAAGGCTGAGAGAGTTGGTCCTGTTCAGACTTGAGAAGAGAGGGGACCCCGTCAATGTCTATACATGTCTTAAAGAAAAGTATCCAGAGGATGGACCAGGCTTTCCTCAGTAGTGCCAACCAATAGGACAAGAGGCAATGGGCAGAAACTGATGCACAGAAAGTTCCACCTGGATGCTGGAGAAGTTCCACACTTCTTCACTGTGCAGGTGACTGAGCTCTGGGACAGGCTGCCCAGAGAGGGTGTGGAGTCTCCCTCACTGAACCCTCACAGAACCATCTGGATGCAATCCTGTGCCATGTGCTCTGGGATAACCCTGCTTGAGCAGAGATGATGGATCAGATGCAAACTCTGGTCCCTCCCAACCTGACCCATTCTGTGATTCTGTGAAAAGAAAAGTTTTTTTGTATTAATAGTGCTATCACTGTTGTGACTGTCCACAAGCTTGGCAAACTTTCTGGAGAGAGCAAGAATCAAAATGAGACTAAATTTTTAATGAATGCAAACACTCAGTTACTACATTCATGGAAATTGTTATTTGTGACTCTTTGGAAACCCATCAGGGGATTAAGAACAAATACTTGAGTAAATTAAGGTGTGGGGGAATTTTTTTTTTTGGTTGGTTGGTTGGTTGGTTTGTTGGCCGTTTTTCTGGGGATTTTGTGGGTTTTTTGTGGTATTTACAGCTTTTTATAGAACCACTTAGGTTGGACTGTGAAAAGGTGTTTTAATAAAGAGAGGTGAGAGAGGAAAGAGAGGTTTAGTAGGAGAGATGGAATTTAAGCTGGGAAGCATGCTGTCAGAAGAGCACACATTGAAATGTGAGCATGCAAGACACTCTGGGATCCAGACCTTGAAAAAGCTCCCAGTCCCAGGAACAGTCTGTGCATACCCACATGGACAGTGACTTCTGCCTGTTTTTAGTTGGTCTCCAAGGAATAAAGCACGAAGCAGCAAGAAGAGAGATGCTCAGCCTGCCTGTTCATTCTTATTTCTGTTCTTCAGTAATTAGAGGCTGTTACAACTCTGTCTGAATCCAGCAAGTGTTTACTATAACAGATTATTCTCCACATTGAGAACAGAACCATGATCGTAAACTAAAAGAATGAAGCCAAAGAGAAACAACCTCTCTCCCCTATCAAAACTGGAGTCCAATAATCATGTATTTGTTCCCAGTCACCTGTTTCCTTCAAGAGAAGGAGAGGAACATGGGCTGGATGGGAAGAAATCCTGTGAATTAGAGTTAGTCATAGGGAGGGAGATGAGTGAAATTTCCATAAGAAAGAGGCTTGCTTGGCGCTAGTGAGGTCTCCTTAGAAGCGGTGCCATTGAAACAGGAACATAATTATAGGTTAAGCATCCTGAAATAACATTCACAACCTTTTTTTCTTAGTACAGCAAATGCGATGTGAGAATTATGAAGAGGAGTTAAATTAAATACCTTCTGAGAACCCTAAGTGAGCTGTTTCCTTCCTAGATATTATACTTTAATAACAGCATGCCTGCCATCTAGGAGAAAAATACTCAATGATGCTACTAATACAGACATAAATGCTGCATATTTGTGTAAAATCATATTCACCAAGGCAGATATCTGATGTGTTGTGCAATATACTATCTGAACCTGTCATTTTTGAAATGATATGTTAGACTGAGGAGAAAGGAAAAGAAAATCTATTCGTGTACCTATTTGGCGTGGAGAAACATTCTCCTAAGTTCTCCTTTTCTGTCAGAGTGAGACTATGTGGCATCACTTTGTTGGTCATGGTGGTGTCAGGGTGGCTTATTCCCCTGTACTTGGGGATGGAAAAAAAATTGCATCTGACGCTGTAAATTAATCCAAAATAGAAGGATCATCTTCAGTCTCTGCAGGCAGTTGAACTCCTGTCATCAAAGAATATTTAAAATTAATTTGTACTCAAATCTCTCTACTTGCCCCTTCAAAATAAAGCTTGCAACTACACTCATCTCTAATTTTTTTGCCATGGAGCATCAGAATGCAAGAGATGTGAATCAACATGAAGACTGGCCCACTTTCATATCAGCTTAGATTCAAAATGGGTTGGAATAAGCTTTCAGGTTTTGGATGCTTATCTGAAGCTTTTAAAATTTTTCTTTCAATAGTTAGGTTTTATATCTGAAGAGAAAAGGTGCTCACAGCTCTTCAGAGCTGCAGTTTGATGTGGCAGTGGAGAAAACTTTTACTCTCCAACTTCAAGTAACAGGGTCTCTGTCAGATCTCCATGTCTGCATGAACATGTGTGAGTGGGGAATGAGCCAATTGTTTCACAGTCTCTACAACTAAATTTAAGCTGAGGTTGTTTGTGCAGCTGAACACTGGCTCCTGAAGGGATATCAAGCATGAGAAGTTGGGGGGTTACTGGTTTTCTTACTAGTAACAGCTTTCTCATCACCACCCCAAATGCCCTGAGAGGGTGGTGGGAGTAAAATTGCACTGTGCATGGTTGTCATAAATCCATTTTAGGAGAAAAACAAGTCATTTCAGTTGCTGTCACTCTGGCGCTACCTCTAAGCATTTGATTCATTTAAAAAGAGCTCTCCCTAAACAAGTCTGTTATTTCTGTGTTATTTCTGTTATTTCTTCTGGCTGAAGCATGTGGCAGATATAATTGCTTGGTGTTACAGCGAGCTAGGAGCTCCCATTTTCATTCTCTATCCCTGCAAAAAAACCCCACAGAAATGAACCCCCAAATTCACAAACCACCAAACACTCAGATCCCCCAAATCCTGTATTTTCTCAAAAGATCTTCTCTGATACCTCAAACAATAGATGCATATTCACATACTTGATGTAAAGCTCAGCCTCCTTATATTCCCAGCAGAAAAAGTCATGGTTAGTTGTGCCTGGTCACTTGCTCACTGTGTTTCCCATACATGTGTTTTTCCTATCAGTGTGAAGCTCTGCAGTATGTTGACTTTATGCAATGGGATACTGAACTCCCACAGGGGAAGTTAGATATTACTTGATCAAATCCTATTTTTATCTGAACAAGATCCTTTCACCATCCCATAATATCTACTTGTGTGTTAATTTTCAAGAATTTGGCCAAAATACTTCAGTAATTTTTAAAGAATATTTGCACTGAATTTTGTATTTTATTTAATAACCTGTAATGATCATTTGCAGGTCAAAGCAAGTTGTTACATTTTCATCTAGAAAATGTTTTTCTGTTATCTGTGATCTATTTAAGAACACTTTCATATTTCAGTGCTAGATAATATATGGACAGAGAGATATAGTAGGTATTTTTTTTGTTTGTTTCCCAAATATATTCATTATTCATAAGTAACTCACAGAACAGTCCAAGTGAACTAATTACAGACTATGTGTACTTTGTAAATTATTGAACTGAAATTATTTGTGGCACATTATTGAAACAAAATCTTCAGTGAGTATGATTGGAACTTCTGAATTACTGAATATCAGAGCCAGAAAAATGCTAAATGATAAACAGAGGACTTATGGTATCAAATTTTATTTATATAAATTTATGCTGTGTTCTGTGGATCTTATTTTTCCAAAGAGATTGTTTGATCCTGAAAAACCATTGTATCTCCTATACCTTTTGTGAAAAATACCTGAAAATTTCCATATTAACTTTTAATCTAATGGCAGAAAAAGTAAAACAAGGATATAAGAAACTCGTTTTTATTCTTTAGGTATGTTTTCAAACCCATAAAATGTATTAAGTTCATACTGTTTGTCTGTTTGATTATAGATAGAATGTATATCTGCTTTGGGTTAATGTTTTCTAGTTGGGTTTTTTTTGTTGTTTTTCACATGGATTTGTCACACACAGGATTTCAGTCTCTGTTATCCTGTTCAACAGACAGCACCCTACTGAACTATTTTATTTAAATGTGTTGGCATTTCCCACTGGTATGTTCTCAGTGGAAAAGTATTGGATAAAATTGGTATGGTTTGTCAGCCATCACAGGAGGGCAGCTGGGGCAATGCCTCAGAGGCATTACCTGTCACTGGCTGTACTTGGATTTCATCCTTTGAAGCCAGCAGGGCTGTATGAAGTCTTAAATTTATTTTCATTTTTACTTTAAGGAGGTGAGATAACTTCACTTTCCAGAAGAAATTATTAAAACACCTCTGTTTATCTTTTGTTGTTGGACTGATGCCTGCAGATGCTGGTGAGAAACTTTCCTCCTGCTGCCACGTGTCCCAGCTAAGTCAGTGAGCAGAAGAGCTCTGACAGGTGTACAGGGTTGCTGCTGTGCATTTCTGATGGCAGGACACAGCCAGGAACAAAACCAGGGATGACTTTCAATTCAGTGGAAGTGCTTCTGTGTGAGTTAAATGCAGTTTTGTGGAATCCATGGTTCCTTTATATAACTGCAATTTTCTCCCTGCGATTGGAGTGCAGAAGGGGAGACTCTCCTAGAAGGTGATACGGGAAGTTGATACAAGTTTACTTAAAAGTTATAACAAGTAAACTGCCCAACCTCCCCAGGAAAAAGGGTGGTGAGAGCACAGATGCACAACCCTAATCTTTGGTGCAAATATTCTCCTTTCCTTGGGAAACATACTCTCTGCAGTTACTAATTGCAGTTGCTGCAATTGTGTTTAATACTGGCAAAACCTCCAGTTTCAATCTATGTCAATGAAGTTGTCTGACTGCAGCCAAACTGTTCTCAAGTGAACATCTCCATGAGAAAGGGCAGAATCAAGCCTTCAGGGAGCAGAGCAGAATTTCTTTTTCCAGGTTGAGAAATTATTTATTTTTGCTTCCTATATTGTAGAGACAAAAAAACCCAAACCCTTTTCTTAGTAAAGACAACATGAATTATTAAATAGAACATCCATTCATATGTTTTACTCTTATTTATTAATTTCACTTTTGCAATAGCCTATTCACAAACATCCTTTGGGCATTTTTTTTTCCAGTGAGGTGAGTAAAATTTGTTTGCTCAACATCTTTATCCATTATGGTAAAAGGCCAGCAAGTACATCTCGCTTCTCTGAACATAAACTTAGAAGAAATATTTGCTTGACTGATTTTATTATTTCCTCAGACTTACTTCAAATCCATTCTAAATATGGATAAGTAATAAGATAATTGTTCAAGTAATCAAATGGGTAAGAACAATCTGAAACACATATGCTCAATCTCAGTAGTGTTTGCCACCAGAAGTAACATCCTCCTTAACTGTGCTGCTTCCCTTCCTCTGCCCTCAGCCTAGATATTATTATCTTGTTTTCTATCCCAGCCCTTATATTATTTTATTTTTGTCTATCTCTTAATATTCAATCTAAAACCACTTCAGGGAAGGAACCTTGTAGATTACCTGAGCAGTGAGCAAATAAAAGCTGTGGGAAGAATAGTCTCCCTGCACATCTCGTCAAGATGAAGATTTGCGTGCAGCTGCTATTTTGAGTCTTGATACAGGAACATCGTTATCCCAAACTTAGAAGAGTGTTTGGCTTGAGCTCTCTCTGCGGGAAACGTGCTGCATTCCCATGTTTAGCATTGAATCTCTGACCTTTAATGCTGCAAGTTTCCTGTTGGATTGAGCAGGCTTTCGAGCCAGCAGAGGTTGACTCTGACCCTGTGTGCAGTTCCTTGGCACAGGCTATGTTTAGTGCCACTTACAGATGGTTTCTTTACACAGAAGAACAAATGCCCCAGGCTCCCCAGGTATTCCACTTTCCCCTGCATGCTCTCCTATCAGCTCCACACTAGAGAAAAAGCTGTTTTAAGTGTTATATGGTTTAATCCTTTAGGAATGGGTGAAACAAGCTTTTTTGATAACCCATTCCAGACCAGCTGAAGAGAGCCAGAAAAGGAAAAAGTTTTTTTTTTCCTTCATGATTTGTCAATGCTTTCAGAGCCCCTTGGGATTAAGGACAGTATTTCCTTAGAAAATCCAAGATTTAGCTGCAGCCCTTTTCCTCCTCCTTGTGCAGTAACATCATCTCCTTCTGAAAGACATGTTAGAGTATAATCATTTAAAAGAGGCCCTCATCATTCCTTATCTCCCTCATTCTCCTTGTTCTACGAGTCCTCCCCATTCAGTATGTCAGTGGTGCACACGGCGCTTCTGCAAGACCAGCTGCAGTGGTGTGGCAGGCTCTCTGCTGTGCAGAGTATCACAGATCAGAAAACAGTTTTCTGAAAACCCAGCTCCTTATTTGAGATGGTCATAACTGCTCAGGATATGTTTACAGAATATTGCTTCCACTCTGTAACAACTGTGAAAAAAAAATATGCTTCTCTCTCATATGGGGCATTTTGCAGTGCAGTCAATGTAGAGAGTCTCTGAGCATGAAAGTGAACTGACTGACAGCTTCTGCTAGATATTGATGGGGCAGTACAGATGTTACCACTCCTGGTTCTGAATAGCTCTGTAGTACTCAAGGTGAGGCAAGGCAAAGGAAGAAAGATTTTTCAGGCCAAGCCAGAAAACTGAAAACTGGCTCTGGATTGAAGAGTCATGGTGCTAGGCTGGCACATTCCATGAAGCCTGTCCAGGTTAGCAGTAGACAGCATGTTCTCAATAAGTGAGACTAAAATGATGCCCACAGAACCAAAATTTTAGCTTGTTGATGAGGTTGTTTTCTAAATCTATTAGGCTAGATGCTATGTAAATAAGCAGAATAAGACTCACTTCTGTTGAAAGTAGGAAAGGTAAAGTATTTTTTTCCTCCCCCTCTACTCGATACAAAAGTAAACTGGAGACTGTCATCCTGGGGAAAGACATGTAGCCAATGACACTGAAGATGGGAAAAAAAATTAAAGAGAGGACAGAAGTTTGACCTACTTGTTTTGGTGCTTAGAGCACTGCTTCTCTTTATCCATGCTATGGGAAAGATGTGTATGAATGGTATGAGCATGTGATTAGATTAGACTTCCAAAAATAGTGTCCACATTTGCAGTCTGAAAATAATTATATATTGTGTGTGTGGACATATACATCTAAGCTATATAGCTGTGCTTTTATCTTTACTAAAGCTCACTTATTATCCAAGACTTAACTGCCATGGAGTGACACAGTTCTGATAGCTCTCAGCACGTGATATTAACTCTAATGGGGGGGGGGCGGGGGTGTAAAAAATTACATAGTCTTGAAAATAGCTTGAAAAGATAATCTTGCATTCCTAATCAGGCAGTTTATGGCTTGTGTTGTGTAGAGGTTGGCTGGCAAAGCCAAGCTGTAGCCCTGGCTGGGGAGAGGGGGTGTATACACAGAGAAATTGCAAAGCTGGGGGACCTGAGAGAAGCAAAAGAAGAGACATGAAATATGTGACTTGTGTAGCCAAGTAAAGACGTGGTGATGGGGAGGTGGTAAAAAGTCCTGTGTGCCTGGAAATAAGTAGAAGTTTTGTCAATGGCAGCCTGGGAGCCTATTGAATAAGGTATTGTCAAGGGAAAGGTAAGGAACAAATTAAAAACAAAACCAAGAAGGTGAAGGGGAAAAAAAAGGAAAACACAGAAGAAGAATTCATGTAGCAAAATTAACACAAGAAGTGTTTAAGAGAGAGATAGACAGGAGGGAGTGGGAGGAGGAGAAAAAGATGACAAAATTCAAAACTTCCGAGTAGCAAAACTCTCTGGGTTTTTGTTCATTATCCCTGTTTTGTGAACAGCTAGAACATTGTGAATTCACTTAAATATCTAGTAGAGCAGAATTTGTGCAACTGAATGCACTGAAGTATAACTGATTGGAAAGAAACAAGGGAAGAAAAATTGTCTTTTATCTTTATCTGTAAGGCCTAATACATGAGGAGATCCTCTTTGAGAAGAATAATACAGACAGATGCTATGGAGGCAAAGTAGCTGAATGACCTGTTCAAGGTCATCTCACAGGCAACAGACAAAGCTAAAAAGCTTGGAGTTAGATTGCACAGTGAATGAATTCATAAAGCTGACGGAGGGCTGGCATGCTCTAATCCAGTTCTGTGGGTTCTTTTTTTTTAATCTTCAAATGAATTCCAAAAATCAGGATGTTGCTTTTTCTCCCTTTAGAAACTTCTTTACTTTGAGAATTAAATGGATGTTCCAATACTGTCCAAAGTCTGCCTAGGATGGCCCTTCTCAGTCTGCTCCTCCCATTCGAAGAACAATCCTAACAATTAAAGAAAATCCCTCTTTGTTCTGAAGCCTGGATAGAGGTGTACTAAACTATCTAACATAGCTTCAATGACCTGATAAGTCCCAGTAAAGAATCATCGTACTCTGATGCAACAGAGCAATTCCTCCCCATGGAGTTTCCTTGCAATGTCTGCTTTCTGTAGTTATACTGATTAATATTTCTAAAGACAGCAAGTAATATAGCCATCAGGCACTGAAGGCCAAAATTCAATCTAATGCAAAACCACTAATCAGAAATTGAAGTAGAATTCAGCTTTTAATTTATTAACTTGAGAGAGGATTTCTTGCAAAGGGCCAGCTGAACAGGTACATGCAAGTACTTCTCACCATAGCAAATGGCATCTGCTTTAAACAGTATTTGTGTTTTCAAGCTAAAGCATTAGAAATTTATATTAAATAAGTTTCTTGACAAAGTGTGCATTTGTTGTCTAAATGGCATTTTGTTGATCTTTTTACTGAAACCAGAAGGTTTTTGGTTATGAGGTCTTTGATCTCTTAGGAATAGTTCTCATAGTGCAGTCCCAGCTTTGTGTCTTCTAAGGAAGGAGATGTTTGAATATCTCTCCTCCGTTCCAGGAATAATTTGCTGAGTTAGCATACAATTCTGGTGGAAAACCCTGCTGATTTTTGGAAAGAAATCGGTAATTTATTATATACACTTTTTCCACTAAAGTCACTTGACATCAATCAAAGAAAATCTCTGAAAAAAAATTCACTTTAGCAACAAGAACACTAGAGTAAAAGTGGACCAATTGCTCACTCCACATCACTTACATTATTAAAATAAAGGATCATATATTTGTTTTATGCATTTAAATATGCATTTTTTTTTAACCATTGCTGTTGCACAATATTGTTAGACATTGTTTCTAAATGGTTTTTTTTTTCCATTGGAGATCATAACAAAAAGTGAAGATGTTGCCATGTAATGTATAATATCATAGTGGGAAGAGTGTAATATCAGTGATTTGCATACAAGCCTCATAAACAGAAGCATTCTGCATGATGGGTCTATAATACCAGTAGTAATGAAACTATAGGTTCATTGCTGTGCATATTTAAAACCATGTTCTCAGGTGCCATGTACATACAGTGCTAATGAGGATATCAGTGTTCATGTTGCAAATAAGCACTAGTACATAATACCAAAAAGATAATATGGTTAGTGATAATGTTGTTACATTCCACACACTAGTAGTGGATGTGTTGAAGCATTATGAGGAGGACTGAGATCAGTGGGTGAAGTTTTTTCAGGAATGTAGAAACTGGCAGACACAGAATAATGTCAAGGGATATCTGGAAATTTTTCAGGGTTCTGAGGCATCATTACAAAACCCTGTGAGGTCATCAGTTAGAGAAGTAATTTTAAACAAACAGTGTTTGTCAAGAAAACAATTTTCCCATTGTTCCCCAGTGACCAGGTTCATTTCAGAACCGATGGTTTAACTGCTAACGGCTCAGGACTACAAGTGGTGACTCCTGAAAACAAATCTCTTGGCAAAGTACTCCTATTTCCTTTCTAAATAGGCTGAAATTGACCCTAAATATAACTACTTTAAGACTGAAATATAAAATTTGCTTGACTTGACCTTTATATTTATAATGAAATGGAGTCATGAGAAAGAAATTTGATGTCTCCATCTACTTCAGCCCAAGAGGACTTAATAGATGTTGAGTCATAAACTAAATTTTGAACACACTTTTTAAAGCCCACATAGGGTTTTAGAAAGAAGTGGAGTTTCCATTTTTCAGATTATAAATTCTATTTCTGTATTTAAAATCGCTGGCTTTGGGATTGTTTTATTTTGGGGAGAAGGCTTTTTGAGTCAATGGATCTCACTCTGGCATTATCCCTGCAAATAAATGAAGACAGGCTTCTACAGGCATACTTCTGATGTAGGCAGTTACATGTAAATGACAAAATAGCCTTGGGAAGCCTCGTAAACAATACCCTAATCAAGGCAACCACAAAGACCAAACCACCAGCCACAGATGGCTGAAAGCTGTGTTTCTCTGCCTCAGCCATGAGAGGCAATCCTCCTGTCTGTGTGGGATCCTCCTGCCTCTGCCAGGTGCCCAGGTGAGGTGCATGACTCTGAGCAGCTCCTGCACTACTCTGTGAAGGAGATTCTGGTGCCCTTCTTCATGCTGGGTGGGGACTTGCCCTACCAGGATTTCCCTCCCAGCTTGCAATATAATTTCTGTCAGTAAGCCACAAGTACAGACTTTGATGCGGGTGCCAGAGCTCTCTTTAGAACACGTGGTCAGGGCTGCACGTGGATTCCAAGTTCTTCCATTAGACTTAGGAGTTGTGCATTAAGACTCCAGGCATACAGATGTGTGTATTGATGGCCTCTTTTATCAGGGCTGTTGACTGCACACTTGTGACTAGTTTTCCAAAAGCTTTGAACACCTACCTTCTTTTCCACCCTGGATGCTGCAGTCCTACTATTATAGGAGTATTATAAGAGCATTATAACACTGAGGACAATTAATTGACGGCAACATGTCATTATATTAAGACTTCAGCAGTGATAGATTCCAAGACTTATTTGAAGTATGGCTATTATAGATTCAGTTATGCTTTTGGCCACATGGGGCTTCGCAGGAACTATTTTGTATTTATTTAACTGTAACTGAAACCAGAATTTGTCCCCATGGTAATTCAACATTTCAGAGTTTTGAAAGGCTTGAGCTGTCATGAAGAGCTAAAATGTAAGGTGTGAATGTACAAACAAACAAAAAGGAATGTGTGTGGGAAGAAGATGTATTCCCTAGTCTGGAAAAATTTAAATTAGAGAAGAGAAATTCTGAGCAATTTCTTAATGGAAATGTCAGTGTAGCTGTATTCATGGCAGCAGAATCAGACACCAGTTCAAGAAGTAATCAAATGAAAAAGAAAAACAAGACAGAAGAAGAAACTAAGATAGTAATATACACTGTGAGACAAGATTTCTTTTACAATCTCTGTGTAAACTCTGCTAAAGCCACTGCTCTGTTAAAGCCATAAAGGTGTATGTAAAACATGCACCTTATCTATTGACAGGCTAAGGATGTATTATTTCCATTGGTAGGTTATCTAAAGCACAAGACTGGAAGGGTCTGGAATATTAAAAACCCCTTTCTGTAATTGCAGCAGTCATATAAAAAATGTTTGTCACAATCTTGGAAAATATGCTTCACATGCCATCAACAGAACTGCTCAAAAACCAAGACCGAAAGAGCAGGCTGAAGCTAAAGTACATTTGGAAAATACTTTTAGAAAGACTAAAGGCTTTCCTGGTGCTCTGTGTTTTGCAATTACAGGAATTTGTTAAATACAGCTCTCCAGAGAAAAACTCCTGTGGGCTCAACTGCTCTGACTTGGGGGAATGAAAACGAATCCTCCTGACTGTGAATGTGGCAGTGGGGTTTTCATCCAGTGTAATAGATTTTTCACTGTGCTAATGAAATGCTGATTGCCAGACAGTAAAATGAATGCATCTTAGTAACACAAGATCAATTTGACTTCCTTATTATAACAAAGGTAGTGTTCATTTTTCTCAATTAATCAGCCACATCATCAACACATCTTGGCTGCAGTCAGCTAGTGATTATAAATCGACTCTGGGGTCGCTTGGTCTTGCCTTGCAAAGGGAACATTTTAAATAATGTTCTCATTTTCCTGTGCAGTATTGGAAATCATGCACATGCACTCATAAGCAGAGAGTAGACTTGATTTTCTTTGCAATTTAGCCCAGATCTGGAGTCTGTCCAACAGCAATTAAATCATGCCACCTTCTTTAGACTTCAACAGAGTGGGGCAATTTTCTCCTGTTGCAAAAGGGAATGTTTCTGTATAATTATTTGGTCAACAGGAAGAT